>NC_137581.1:28440411-29040411 GCF_963210335.1 Falco punctatus | reverse complement strand
CCGGGCTGATAACAGGATGAACCTGCACTGCCTCTGAACCAGACGTTCCACTGTGTCACTGGTTATTGTGCTCTATGGCAGGGCAGGAGACTTTGCTACCAACATTGTTTTTGTAGTTTATGCTTCATGCATACTTTCCCCCTGCTCCTCCCCAGCAGTTCGAAAGGAAATGGCATAGGAACTTCTGTGATGTGCTTACAGGCACACACAAGCAATGTGACTCATCAATAGACCAGGCTTTGGGAGCTGGTGCCTGTTACAGCGTGAAGCCAGCCTGCTTCTTCACAGAGCTCCGAAAGGCAGCTGGCTATGTCAAAAGGGCAGAGAATAAAGAGTGTAGTGTAAAATGGAGACACAATTAAGCAAAGATAAAAAAAAAAAGCTATAAAATGTTCATCGCTTTACTGAAAGTTCCCTTGGGTGGCGTTTGCTGAAACAAATAGTTCTGCAGCTTGTTGCTGTAAATAATGGCACATAGATTTTGCAATAGTGCTGATTTATTTTTGAACCTCTGAACAAGCAGTCATATAACATCTACCTTGTCATGCACCAGGTTCATCATAGGGTATGTCTTTATCATTTGGTAGCGCTGAGGAAACAGCCTTTATGTGATATCTCGATGAATCTGTTCTCTCTCAAACCCTCAAATGTTTCAACCTCATCTCAGATCTTGTACTAAACCAGGGGTCCTCAAACTTTTTAACCAGGGGGGCGGCGCGCGGATGCAGTGGCAGGCAGTCATCTGCGGCTGCTTGGTTTCCCCTCCCCCAACCCCCGGCGGGGGGTGGGGTGGGTGCGGGGGGGGTCTGTAAATACCGGGGGCCAGATTGAGGACCCTGGGGGGCCGTATCCAGCCCACGGGCCGTAGTTTGAGGACCCCTGTACTAAATGCTAGCCAGTGAGAAGGGAATGGGTAATTTATTGCAGTTCTTTAATGCAGTCTCAGGACCTTAATACAGGTCTTTGAATTTCAAAGAATATTAGAGGGAACCTGGTTTAGCACTGTCTGCATTTTGGAACTGGGAAAATTTAGGCTTTTTCTGGAAAGGACAGTAAATTTGAGATGCCTCCATTTGGTTCCCAGGCATATAACCTCAGAGAAGATTCTAAGCTCGGGCATTGACACCATTGCTTCTTCTTATCTAATAAGTGACACTGCAGTAAGTCCCAGTAATTTGATTGTGTTGGATTGTGTGGCTGTGCCTGTAGCCTGTTGCTTTTACATCACTGGAAATCTGTGCTGTTCTCACTCGCCGATGGAACTTTGAAGAAATGGAGAAAAATGGCAGCCAAACATTTAAAAACAATTACTATCCTCTAATTTGACATTACTTTAAATATTAACATTAGCCTGAAATGACCACAAGGGTCAGAAAGATGTAAATTTTGAGTTTGGATTTCATAGTAGTAAGGGGATTTTTTTTTGGCATATATTATTGTATTATCTGATTTCTTTACATTTCTAGAGAAATCAAATTTCTACATCTATGAAGAAGACAAATTCATAAAAGCAAGTGCCCATATTATGTCCCTAGTTACTACCTGTGCTGTTCCAGTTACCACAGCTGTATTTTCATGCCATGGGATAGCAATGTCAAATATTAAATACATCTTACAGTGATGCCCAAGGTTATCACTGCACTGTTTGGTTATCACTCAAGGTCATCATCTGTTTGTTATTCATCGTATAACAATACCAAGCAAAATAGGCTTTCTAAGCATAAATAAGAATAACATTAATACTAATAATTCACCACACTGCAGAACTAATTGCACATTCTTCCACATTTTCAAGTATCCATTAAAAAAAAAAAAAAAAAAAGATGCTTTCTGTTGACTTGAAAGGACAAGCGTCAGGCTGCCCTATTTCTGGACATCCTAGACAGTTTGCCAGCCCAGTGACTTAGTGTGGTTAGTGGTCCTGCGTCTTTGGTACTGAGACTCACTACAGAAAACCCTTCAAAGTATCCAGAAATATTCTGTTCTGAGCTACACTGAGGCTTGGTGCTATCACATAATAAAAAGAATAAGTCAACTGCTAGGAGAAAATATTGCTCATGAATAGTTAGTTACCTGATACAACAAATGACAAGACTTGAGACAGATTAGTCAACCAGTTTCAGTCATCACCTTGATTTCTCCTTCTGACAATTTTCAGAGTGTTTCTGTGGTTGTCTAAAATTATATTTTGTCCATGAGCAACATTTGGTTGAGGCTTGTATCCTCATGATTATTTTTTTCCCCTATTCTTACCCAGAGCCTAGTTAATTTTCAGTCAGCGTTCACTATGGAGGACATACCCTTTCAATAAGCCTATCTATCTTTTGTGTACTTCACAGCTTTTACTTCAGTTTTATGTTCCTTGAAGGATACCTTTTTTCAATATCTTCTTGTCACTGGGACTAGAGAAAATTTACATTGACAAGAGCTGTAAAATTCCACTGGTAAGCAACTTAAACCTAGATGCTTTCCCTGGAGAGAGAGAAATTATGTGATTATACTGTATATTTGTGTACCCTTGTAATTTATCTCTTTTTATAGTCTTCTGAAATCCTCTTTTTTCCCCTAGAGATAACAATGTTACCCACAAAGGAGTGTGTCCCAGGCACATCTGCATGCAAAGTATGATAATGATATGCAGTTGAACATCAGGTTCAGTGAGTTGGGGCCCAAGGAGTCACTGTAACCCTCAAACTCTTGGTATTTATTCTAGATTAATCTGTATCAGATCTGTATTTGTGGGTTGCCTTCACAATGGAGGACAAGGAAGGGAGATATTCCTGACTTTGTGGTTTTTCTGAGGATGTCCACAATGGTCTGACAAAATAAATTAATATCTCTTGTACAAGAACGAAGTCCTCAAAACATTGAAAGCACAGGTGCAGAAAGTTTTCCTTGGGCAGGTATTTTCCTTTTAATTATCGTGTAATTTGTTTAGGCAATTCATTTAAGATGTGTTGGAAGGCGAGTCAGAAGTGGAATTATTTTCCTAGTTTAAAAACAGCTTGTTTAACATTTATTCATGCTGGGCAGGGTCTCCAGATGGTATAAATTGGCATAGCTCCATTTAATTTCAGTGGATCTATGCCAATTTCCAGCAGCTGAGAATCTTGTCCAGTAAGTCACTTTTGGTCCCATTACCTCAGTTCAGTGCTAGTAAAATCTAAAGAGTCAGTCCCTGGGGTGATCAAAAATTTTTAACTTTAACAAAATGAACCATTCTTTCTCAATGATCATCACAGAGCTGAATGAACACAACTCTGAACAGACACAATGCCTTTTTCCCCCATCTACTTTTCATTACTGGTGGTGTTATATCTAAATGTGAGCTTCTCTTCAGCAAGATCCAAACAAGAAGAGGTCAATGTGATAATAGCAGAGCTTTGAATGCTGAACCTGAGAGTACAGAGCTTGTGAACTGTGCTCCCAGTGGTAGATAAACTGGAAGGAACCAACACTCAGTCTGTACCTGGATCTGGCCCATACAATGCATCTGCTTTAGGAACTTATCCAACCATCACAGCAATACTTGATCATCTATTAATGTATTTATGTTTAGATACTGGTTGTGTGGTAGAGATCTATAACCAAGACAATGCCATTCAGACCACATTCTATGAAACAGGACCCAGCATAACACTTAATATTTGAAATGAAACATTGGAAGAGCAGAAGAGATAAAAGATTTAACTGCTGTAGGAAGAAGAGGAGCAAGAAAACTCGTGGGTCTAAATAAAGATACTGATTCAGGTATTCAGAAACAAAGATGACAAACGTTCGGACACTTAGGGAAAGCACCTTTCTTCTCCCTTTCCTAGTCTCTTGCCCTTTGTTACCACCACAGGTTACACTTAGTCCCTTTGGCAAGGTGATGGGCGGTGCAGGATGTTAGGGTCAGGGTGTAGCAGTTTCTTTCTGCACCTCTTTGTTCTTTACTCTTTTCTTCCGCTCCTCCTTCCTTCTTACTCTTTTTCTGTGCTCTGGTGTGCATCCTCCATGGGCCACAGTCTGCTCAGGGAGTACCTGCTCTGGCATGAGTCCTCCAGGGGCTGCAGTGCCTATGGGGCACTGTTGTGGAGTTGGCTAGAGCTGGCTGTGACTGGTATAGGGCAGCCCTTGACTTCCTTCCATAGAGGACAGCCCTGAAACAGCACTGCCTCCCTCCTTTCCTCCTGCTACCAAAATCTTGCCAAAGGCACCCAACACCATCTGTAAGCTTCCTTCTTAACTGAGCAGAGCACCTGAGACGTAGGTCGTTGTGTGGTAGGAATACCACTAGACTTCATTTATGCACTTCACTAAAGGTCTGTTGTTGGGTATCTTAAGAAACAGGATATAGGGACACTTATATCCTTGGTCTGACTCAGTATTTGATGTTATTTTGCTTAGTGTCAAGTTACCCTACATTATTTCAGTCTTCCAGTGAAGAACAGTGGGAGTCCAGAGGTTCTGTAGAACCAAGCAGAGGAACGCACAGCTGTCTTTACAAATGGAGGGGCAGTAACCTGTCTGAGACCATGGAGGTGGCAGTGTTCAAATTGAGCACCTCCAGGGTAAGGCTATATCAACACCTTATTTTCATTCTTTAACATGAATTCTGGAATGGAAAAAAAATCTTAAACAACTTGTGCCTTCTTCATCCCCATGATCAAAAATACCCACCATTTCAATAACATTAATCTGCTCAGATATTAAGCCATTGAATGAGTAGTTTTGATGTAATGAATTTCTCTCATCTTGGCTTATTTTCTACTCCTCTCCTAGCTTTAATAGCTAGCTGCTTAATATGAGAGCTGTTCCATTTCATTACCTTTCTCCTGTTTTTTTTCTTCAGATGGAACTAATGCAATGCAAATTGTGATGCTTGTCTCTGATTTTTCTATTAGGCAACTTAGGATTCCATACAGCCTGTGTTATTGAGTACAGAGCTAGAAATATATTTGAATTTATGATGAAATCCTGGAGTCTGCAGTATCTCAAGTTTGGGGAATTTTTTTCAACTAAATAATGATATTCAAGTTTTTGATGGAGGCTTTTTCTGCAAAGTATGTTACACACACATTTTAGTTCTGTTCTTCCAACCTGATGCAATTCCACAGAAGCTGCCATATAAAATTTCTGACATACAGCTAAGCATAGTATGAGCTCAGCAGGGCATTAAAGATGCAACAGTGCAATGTGAACAAGTTCACCAGTACTGTTGAAATGCTGGTTGGGGTTGGAAAACCCAAATGTAGGAAATGGTTGAATGAGCTGCATCACGCCAGAAAGACCGGGAAGAGATCTATTAACACACATTGGTGCCTGGAGAGCTAAAGTTATCTTAGCAATTAGAGAAATTTCTTTGAGTAAAGAGGAAATAATTTTTGATTAAGCTCTTCAACATGTGTGCATGGTCTTTTGAGTATGTAGTATGTGCAGGAGATACTGCAAATTGCTGCTTTTGAAAACCATGGATGTGGTGTGCATCTCAACAAACGCTTCTGCTTTATTTGTTCCTCACTTTTGCTTTTATTTCACAGCATAAAACGTAAGGGAATTTGCTGGGTTGTTATGTTCAGTGCCCTGGTCAGTCATCTCAAAGAAGATCCCTTTCACTTCTGTCTTAAAAATGGTGAGTTTCTTTACCCCAGTATTTTGGAAAAAGGGATGTTCTGCAGTCTTACTTTTCTGCTGGTTAGAGGCTTAATTCTCTAATTAAGTAACATTTTCAATGTATGCACAGCCAGCTGCTTTCCTTTTGTTCTTTTGTTCTTTTCCTGCAGTAAAGGTAAGATGTTTTCCCTTGAGACATTTTATACACTTTTTGCAGAAAGAAGTACTACCCCTTGTCTGCTTTTGGTTTAATGCTAAGCAAGCCAGACTCTTCTCTTTCCCCAGTTTACAATAGTGATGGTCTTCCTGATAGCAATGGAAGTGATTGCTGTAATTATACGGTCACATCTGGATTACCTACGGTACCTCTGTCTCCTCCCAAATGAAGAGTCATCTGACATTTTTTGCAGTACATTTTGGTTTCCTTTGCTGGCCTAGATCAGCCTGAAAGTTGACAATTCCTATCCTTTCCCTGCATTCTCTGTCTACTGAGAAACAGCTTGCTTCTCTGATTAATCCTTTTTCTTCCATTCCCTGTAGCCTTCTCCTTATATGTTGCAGAGGAATGTATTCATCATTTAGGTTTCTAAACCTCTTCTAAAGGCTTATTTACTTTCTTGGAACATTGGAATCTTTGCCTGGATTAAACCTTAAATGTCCTTTACTAGAATGTTCCCTTCATCCCTACATAGAGATGCCTGCAAGAAAATGACCACCTCGCTGAAACGGATAGCAGTTACCATTTTATTGGCCAGGAAAGAGAAACTCTAAGCAGGTTTGGAAATACGGAAGAAACAAAACGTGTGTAGAATACAGGAATTTGCAACACAACAAAAAGCATTATTCTTGTTACTATTTCCAGGAAGTGAATTTTTGGCTTAGCAGCAAGGCCAGTAGGAAACCCTATAGAAGTCTTACACCGTGAACGTATTTGGTAATTATGCCTGAAAGGAAGCCCTCAAGGCAAACTTGGCTTGTGAATACCATATGAAATTGGAGGGAACCTCAAATAGCCCTCATGGTTCAGGAAATATCAGAGGATACAGATGTCGCATGAATTAATTGGTTGAGTGCCTGGAAGGAGGATGAGCCTGATTCTTGAATGGGACAACCTACTTCATTAGAAGAGAAATGATTATGAGGAAAAGTCTTAAGAAAACATATCTGTCCTCATGCTGAAGTGCAGAAAGTTATATTTTTTAAAAAAAAAATATGTATCTTGATTTAAAGGATCCCACTCTCATTTGTCAATGACATAATCAAGTTCCAGAGAAACCAACATCAATATTATAAGAACTGAGATGGTCAAACTTGTCATCTTAAAACAGTATCACAGTGTGGTTGTTTTCTCAGAAGAGCACATGGAGGGATTTCTGTGAGTTTAAATTAATAGTTTGGGAAAGCTGGATTTGTTTCATCCTGGAGTTCTGTTAGAGATCATTGCATGTTTCTTTGTTGTGAGAATGAAAAGGATATGCCACATCTGAAATTCAAAGGTGTGTAAGCAGTAAAGCAGGAGAGGAAAAGTATCAGTGGACTGTTTTCCTATTTGGATTCTCTATTTGTCCAGTCTTTTTTCAACACTTAAGATACAATCCAGATGCAACCTTTGGCTCAGAAAGTCCATGTACCCACTGATGTGGAAAGGATTTCTACTCTGAAGCTGTTTGTTTACTCTTTCTCTTAGTGTCCACCACTGGTTATTCTCAGAAGATACTTGCTAAATCTACCTTTGTCTGGCCAAGTAGGGCTGTTCTAATACTGTGTTATGAAAAATATATGAAGATACACGTCTGCAGGCTTGGTGTATATGTTAAGTTATAACTTGTCTTAGAAGGACCATCTTCAGTGTCTGCTGAAAGTCAGCTGAACCATGAGTTGGGGTGCTTATGGGTCCCAATTACCAGGATTACATTTTGGGAGGGGAGCTTGCAAGATGGGAATATGGAAGCCATTCTACAGAGTCCAAACCCAAGACTCAGACAGCTTTTAAGGAAGTGTGGTAAAATATTAGCAAAACAGACTAAGGAGAGACGGACAAATGAACATCACATCTTCCAAGCTATATACAGTGTTTTGTGATACAGGTTTTTTTGCTAAAGTTACAGGCCAGCTTGGTGGTTTGTCCTGAGAGGACTTACAATGCAAAAGTTTTAAAGCAGTACAACACACTGTGGTGACGGGTGTAGGAAGCTACACCCGAGAGAGCACTTTTGTGCAGGAGTGATTAGTTTGACAGGCTCTGACTCATGCTGAAACCACTGGGAATACTCGGAGAAATAACAGGTTGCTAACGTGAGCAAAGGCTTTGAAATTTGCATCTACTGTCCATAACTTGGTACTTATCTGGGATCATTTTTATGAATCATTGGTGGTTTTACCACTTACAAATAATGTGACCTCACCAAACTCAGGTGCGAAATTCTTGCCACTTGATTGTTGTGTCAATAATTTGTAATTCAAATATCACATACTTGTATTGATTTGATCTAATTTAACATGTGTTTAGGACACTGTTTAAAATCAATGATTACTGAGGCATCCTAAGCTACAAAAAAACAGCTAGCATTTTTGTTAACTTTCCACATATTCTGTGTTTTTAATGTTTTTTGAAAATCTGTCCAGGATTTCTGATCCATATTGATTGAAAAACATGCTAGCAAAGTAGGTCAAAAAGCCCTGCTGAAATTTTGTCAAGGCAAAACACATAACTCATTTTCAATTCTAGCAAACTTCACAATGTGTTTTTAACCAGGTTCTGAAGAGTGGGTTTTTTCCAGCAGAACCATAGAGGTGTCAGAGATGCTGCATGCCTGATATTGAAGTCAAACACCAGACACCTAACACCAGTGCTATCTACAGCCCAAGTATGTCATTGATGTTTCCCTTGAGTTTAGAATAAAGCTGGTTTTCAAAATCTGGCTCCGGTATGAAAATGACCCTTTATGATGTTTGGCGTTGAAGGAATATAATCAAGCCTGCCAATTTATACTACAGTGAAAAAAGAAATTATTTGGGGTTCAAAACAGTGGAGATAAATCTATGGTTCATATGTTGATGTTTCCATGACTTTTGACCTGAATACCCAGTGACACCTCGTAAGAAATGTCAGGGCAAAATTAAAGTCCTAATTAAATGCTGCTGGTTTCTTTCAGGGAAAACTTTTCTTTTAAAAAACAAAAAACCAAAAAAAAAAGAAAACTGAGGGAATTGCTAGAGGTAGGTTATGATTTTAATCATGCAAGGCACATATATTTGTATCAAACTATGACCAAGTGACCTATGTAACTTATGAAGAATGTTATAGGATACTCTACTCACTGGAGATGCTACAATAGTATTACAGTGCTGTTTCCTTGGCAAGTGTCTGAATTGGAGGTATGTTGCTGTGCAGAGGGATTTCAGACCCAAGTCTTTAAAGCTATAAAGACACATGGCTCCTATTAAAATAATCCTTTGCTTCAGAGGGCATTAAGTCGCCTGAATACTTCTGAGAATTTGGACCCAAGTGCTCTAACCAAAGCCTCAAAGGAAAGCAAAGGCAAAGCAAGGGCCTCCTAAGTTTTGTGCCCTAAGTAGCTCTCACCCTCTTGTTCAATAACAAGACCATCTCTGCTCTTAGGAGTTCAGTCTCAATGCCATGAAGGATTTAACAAGTAAGTTGTTTGACAGGAACAAACAACTCTAAAAAAGACTAGAAATAAGCAAAAAAGAGGAACATAGAGGTAAATGTAAATTAATTTGCAAGGCCAGGAATCTTAGCCATAAATCATGGGCTGTTACATTTTATCCATGTACTTTATTTTGAACATATTAACTTTTACTGTTATTACACAGAAGGGTATCCAGGAAAGAGAGAAGCAATCACTGCTTTTGCTAGTTGTCATAACTTTTTCACCTTTACTTTTCTGTTGAAAAAGAAAGAATAATAGAAGGTAAATTGTGTCTCTAGATACAATCAACCTGGTTTGAGTTTGTAGACACTGGTTCTCACTATACCTTTCTCTGCTTAAGAGTTCTCTATCTGGTATCGTCTTCTTGTCAATGTGTTTACATACCAATAAAATTGCCTTTTAGTCTTTTTGAGAAGCTAAACAGATTCATCTTGTTAAGACTTGTACTGTTAGGCACTTTCGCCAGCCCTGTAGCTCTTTTCTATTCTAGGAATTACTTTCCTGAGGACCACACTTCACCTCCTTACTTCTAATTGTTGTCCCATCCTTCTTCTCCCCTTTCTTCCAGGTTTTCTACCTGAACTCTGGTCACAAAATCACAAAGGCTGTTTCTGCAGCAGTTTTCACACACTTTGACTTTGAGGTCCTTTTCAGTCTTACTGCTGTCCCTGTTATGGTCCCCAATTCTGCCACTTTAGCCTACAATCATTGTTGCTACATGTACAATTTTGTTCTTGACTGCACTAAAGTGTCTTAAAAAATAAGCCAGATAGATTCTCCTGACAGTTCTGTCTGCACCATTATCTGCCCTTTCTCCCACCAGTATCATCTACAAATTTTGCCAGCAGTATTTCTGTATTAGATCTTAAGTCATTGTCAAAACATTGCAGAACATTTTGCTTGTCAACCACCCGTGTAGGAACCTTTATTCAATGGTCAGCATTCATCTCCATTCACAACTTTTTCAGATTCTCCCTCCACTAATCCTTTGTCCATTTATCATCACCCTGCTGATATTACCATAGAATAATTTATCTTGGAAGAGATCTCTGGGGGTCATCTGATCTAACCCCCACTCAAAACAAGGCCAGCTTTAAAGTTAGAGCCAGCTATTGTGTAGTGCTGCTCTTTAATGAGCATGTTGTGCTAACTCAGACACATTATGGTCTATCCTATGTACTGAATTACCTTCACCAACCAAACAATGCTTCAGTGAGGATATGAACCCTAAAGTTCCTTCCATACCTATTTTTCTTTGTTTCTAATGACAGGTGTTTGACAAAACCTATTTCCCATCATCTAGTGGACTGACAGTTATTGTATTTCCCATTAACTGAATCTCATAGCAACAAGTAAACAGGAAACTATTTGGTGGGAAAATTTGCAGTTCTTTAGAAACAAAGGAGTTTTTGCTCTGCAGCACCCTTTGTCTGTTTCTCGCCTTTTTCCCTAATATTTGTGATTTTTCTCTTCTTTTCTCAGCATTTCCTTCTCCTGGTAACTCTTGATTTTCTTACCCTTTGTACTTCGTCTGTACTCTCTTTGGAGGCATCAAGACTAAGCTGACATGAACTAACAGCTGTTCACAATGCATAGTTTATACTATGCGTTAGTGCTACAGCTGTAGGTGTTTTACCTATATCCATGTAACACATACTGGTGTATACTTCACTTTCTGTTTTTGAGAAGTGACATTTAGTTTTGCAGGAAAGCCCATGGACAATCATTTTTGCCATCAGAGTCCAAAAAAGGCATGAAGTGAGAAGTGATGAAAAGGTTTGCTCCATATACCTGGATGGATTAATTTTGAGCTCCATCCTGTAAAAACTGTTTTCAGACTTCAAGTTTTTCTTAAATGTGTGTAAACTGAACTTGTGTTTAATAGACCAGGAGATAACTACTGTTGTGACTCACAGTGAGAGAAAGTCCAGAAGTCCAGAAATATGTGGGGGCCCTGCGAGTTATGCCTGTGTAACAACTCAACACATGGTCCTCCTTCTAGAAACAGGTAGTACCACTAACTTAGAATAAGCTACAATGAGTGAGGTACAACGAAGTGGAAGAGAAAGCATGAGAGAAGGAAGAGGGACTCATGATTCCATGGGAGAACTGGTCTGAAATCTTTGGCTATACCTGCACTAGTAAATTACACAGGACTAGGGCCTGTCCTCTGGCCAGAGCCAGTGGCACAGCATGGGTCACCTCTCCTCAGCTCCCTTCTTTCCAGCTGGGAACAGCTTGGTCTTGTCCATACTGCCTGGGCACAGAACCAGTCCTCTAGTCCTACATTTCTGTCTTATTAAACTATCAGTTAACTAGCATTATGTTTCCCTTCAGTGGCTGACCCAGGCACTAGGTTACCCTGATCCTCATGGTCCTTACCCTCAGCTTTTAGTGCTGGAAATGCTACCCAGTAGCCTTCCTTTCAATACTGCGTCAATTAGTGACAGATCTGTGACCTAGCTGAAGTGTGAACTTCTGTGGCCATCTGGTTCTTCAGAAACCTTCTCCTTTCTCTCAGGAGAATGTCCTTTATGTAATGTTTATAAAGGACACATTATTACCCATGAATGTATTAGGTGGATTAATTTATACAAGTACACATAGAACACATCCTATAAAAGGTGTATTTTGTCCTTTCCAGTTCTGTTTCTAGTCTGCAGTAAAGCACAGACACACACAGGAAAACAGAATTGTGTGGTTTGAATAAATCCTTTCCATGCACCCTTTTCTAAAAGATCTCTTCCTTTTGCTTTTCTTTCCATATTCTTTCATTCCAGATGATCAGTAAGAAAAAAAAAAAAAAGATAATTGCCTAACTGAAGTTAGGCAATTGTAAATACCATTCAATTGATCATTTTTTTTAATTGCATTGAAAGAACTCAAAGAGAAGGGTGGAAGTAGATTAATTTGGAGCAAAGAGGCCAAGAAGATGACAAGCTGGAGTCCTTTGATGAAAGTTGTTGATAGCCATTGTAGTTCCAGTCATGGTTGCAAATTTTGTTTTTTTAAGTGCTAGGTCTAGACTGTGCTATTCACTTGATTCAGAGAATATGGAAAAGGTTGAGTAGATTCTCATCAGCTGTCTCTTTTAGCAACTTGATTAACATCCCATAGCTTTCCAGCAGTTGTTACAGAATATTCTGGCTCCAGCTTGTGTCTTTAACTTTGCAACAGGGTCCAAGATGTTCTTACGGCCTTTTGAATATCTGTGGTAAGGACAAAAGCTTGTCATCATGGTACACAATGAAAGTAGCTGGTAGATTCTGTGCCTGGCAATGACCAGAAAAAATAATAATTAGGCAGCTAAAGGGGAAAAATCTTTGTTACTCAGAAGTGGTAGACTTTCTCCTTGTGGTTGTAGATCAGAATTCCTGTTAGCACAGCAGGGTGCATTTATTAACTCTGAAAGCAAGTGTAGGCAAGTTTGGACTTGAATTTCTTTCATTTTACATAGGCCAGAGGCACAATATTACGGGAAGCTTTTTTAATGCTAGGTGTGTCACAAGGATGGGAAGCATGAGAAAGGGTGTGTTTTGGAAGACTGTAGCTGAGTTGGGTAAGGGCCACTGGCCAGCTTCCTTTTCACACCAAAAGTGCAGCTGGCTTGTCATACAGACCTATGGCCAGCTCCAGATTCAAGCTGCTAATAATATGTTATTTTTCTCCTTCAGGCCCCTTTACAGCTTTAATTAAATTGTGCTTGCACTTGCAAAGTTTTGCTAACTGGCATGTGCAGTTTTGTCTGTCCAAATACTTTTATGCAAGTAGAAAAATTACAGGCCTGCCTTAGCATACTTGTTAAGGCATGGTCACGAAGCTCATCTCAGGCAAGTACTGAGAGTTAACACAGCCACAGAAGTTTCATCCCAGAGATGGGTTTACCAACAAAGACAGACAGGGGGGAAGAAAGAGTGGGAAAAGGGGACTAAAGTACAATAATTTCTCTATCAGCATGGGCTCACGAGAGAAAGGAGTAACAGAGCATAAGAGGAAGGATTAATGGACCATCTGCTACAATACCCTTCAGTCTTGATGCAATCACATTCTCCCTACAGAGCTTCTAAAAGCTTCATCTATATCAAAATACCTCTATCACTTATAGGAGCGATGTTGAGATTCCTTTTACATGATCATTCAAGCTTTGGTCACACTGATAAAGCCTACAAGAATTAATTGGAGCAGAGTAAGGTGACCAAATTATTTACCTTTGGATGTACACGGAGCATCATTAGATTGTAATGAATTTCAGGAACTGGCAACCACAGTGTATGTGAGGTGAGTGACCTAGAAACAAACTCTGTATCTCATTACTGTGAGCCATCCAGTATGATTTACTTAGTGGAACAATTTGTGGCTCACCCTGCTTTCCGAAACTGCCAAAATCTAATATTTTTTGACACTGACCTGTGAAATGTGTAACTGATACTTCAAAATGAGGAACCTGACAAAAATAGCAGAGAAAGCTTTTAATTATATAGGCTTATTCTTAACATGTACTAAATTTTCCATAACCTCAGACTTAGGACTCAGCATTTCTGATTTCAGTAATTTGCAGTCAGATAATACTATGTCTGTGGGCAGGAGGGATAAATTTAGATCTGAAATGAATGACATACATTGCAATGAGGTGCAGGCAAGGTAAGGGATCATCAGCAATGAGTTATTTAGGTGGAGATGAACTGGAGGGCAATCCAGGAAAGATGAGGCAAAACACTGTATTTGAGGACAGATATTCCAGTCACTTTAGGAAATGACAAATAGGTGTTCTCTTCCAGATAATGTGAAAAATGGCTGGTAAGCCATTTTCAAAAGATGATTGTGTAAGTGGCAAGGAAACGGCAGAGCTAAACATGTGGGATTAAGAAACCCGGCAGCTCCATGTTGAAGGAAGGCAGTGGCAAAGAAAGATATTTACTTTGCAGATCTGCAAGAACATTTTAATAGAAGGACTATGCAAATATGCTTCCAGGTAGGATGAATTAATTAAAAGGTTTTTTTTCTCTGGGCCCAGTAACAAAAAGAATTAAATGGCTGGCACTCCTAAGAAAGGGACAAGTCAGTTTGTTTCATGAAATACCTGTCATGTTCTTGAGTGCTGGAGGAATTGACTAATGCATTGCAGGAGTCTATGAAGAGGAAATAATAGATTTTAGTAATTTGTAGAAATAGATTTCAAATTCACTTATTTTTCCTACCTGTGTCTGCTATAATACTCAATTGTCTCAATACTCAACACTCATAAATTTTTGTTCTTTTAGCTCAGGGTTAAGGACATATTGCATGTGTTAATTCGGGTGACATTTCTAATCTGGTCAAGAATCTACATTATCCCCTACCAGGTGAATTTTCAAGTAATATGGAGGCAATCATTATTAATAAATCTCAGCTTAAAGGTCACGTCAAAAATGTTATTATTCAGAGAAGTAATAATTTGACAACTTCTGGATCTGTGATGACTGTCATCTCAGTTGAGTAACAAACCTGAAAACTGAGCCACCAACTTCCCCTTCCTTCTGCACCATGTAGTGTCATTAGCTGGCTTTCAGTATTGACACAGAAAGTGAAGAACCACCTATCAATTATCAAAAGGTTTCCCCTCTGAGCTCTCATACAAGAAGCACTCCAGGTGACTTTTAGATGATTCACCCAGTTATCACTACCTGAGTCATGCACCCCACTGAGTGGGTGAGGCTATGAATTTCTTTGTCTTCTGACATGTTGGTTTGCTATGACAAAATCACCTTGTGGCATCTAGAGTTTTCACAAGTCTGTGTAAGACAGGAACGTGGCAAAGGGTCTGAGAAACGAAGTCCATCAGGGGTGGTCAGCTGTTTAAAGACAGAGATCTGGAGGTGATTTTGCACTTTGTTGGGGCTGACTTGCCATTTGCCCGCGAGGCTCAGTGTGGCTGTGGCGGTGGCAGTGAGGAGCCTGGCACAGGAGTGAGTCTGAGAACATCTGATGCAGAGCTTTTTACAACTAAACCCAACAATTTTTACAGCTAAAACCAAACATATTTTATTCTCAAAAAAGGGAGGTTACACTGGCTCTGCTTATGCAGGGTGCGGGGACATTTGAAGATAGAAAGTGTGGGCCACAGGAGGACTTCAGAGACGTAAAAGTGATATAGGGACAACAGGCCCAATGGCAGAGGCAGAAGTAGTTGTGATCAAAACTAGCCTACACTGCTCAGATTCTTGCCCTGTGCCATTAGATATATATCAGAGCAAAGGAAAAGCTTGCTGAATAGCCTGCAGAGTCCAAGAAATACAAAGAATGGAGCAACAGTCAGGGAGGTGAGGCAGACATGTTAAGCCTGTGTTAGAAATACTGGAAGATTAGCAGGCTTCACTGTGTCGGGCCGTCCACTTTTGGGCTGACCCTATAAAGACTGTAACCTGTCAACAGTCAAAAACTTATAGCTGAAGTAGGAAATGCTCTTCCTGTAAATGTCAGCAAGAGCAACATAGTTCCACACATGAACCCCTACAAAATTGTGCTTCAGAGGATCCAGAGGCAGACAATTTTGCTTAACGTCAATTTGCACGGTATTCACTGACTAAAAATGAGGGGAAACAGATTGGAGTGAATAGCGTGAGCAATAAGTGAAGAGCATCCTTCACCTGCAGTGGCTGGCTGGGAGAGGAAGCCAGATTTTCCATTAATGTGGCCAGTTTATTTTTTGTCTGTTTAGTTGGTTGGTTGGTTTGATTTGGGTTTTTTGGGGGTAATGCTGTTTGTCTGTTTTGCTAAACCAAACAACTGTAATTTATCTCATACTTACCAGCCATAGCTTGTAGCTCCACAGAGATTCCCACAGCCACAGTATGTTTCAACTAAGCCTTCTATGACTGAGGTTCCAGCTCTTTCTCTAAACTTTGAGAAAGCAGCAAGATGTGCAGGTTTCTTTGTGTCTGTTTGTAACTATTTTGATGGTTTCTAAGTGGTAATAATTTGTAATGTTATTGCTTTTCTCCATATAATTTGACTGTAATAGCTAAATATATCCTTTCTCACCAACATACAGGGAAGACTGCTGCTGCAAAAGATGTCAGCCCATGGAAAGGTTCTGGGATGATTTTCCTGCCTCACAGAGCATTTTACATGCAGTCTATGTTTCATCATTTTTATGAGAGGCCAGGTGTGTAGGGAGAGGTAATAGTTTGTACTAACTGATTGATGTGCTAGGGAAAATGACACATTTCTAGGCACACACATCCTTGACTTTCAGTGTGACTAATGAGTCCTGCACGCAACACCAAAAGAAATGAGTGACCAAGGTTGAAAGCAAGGAATTTAAAACTTGACACTTTTTTTTTCTTCTTTATTCTGGAAATTTACTGTAATTACCTGGTTGGGGGGATACTGCATGCATAGAGCCAAAAGTTGATTAATGTTAATTTTAGAGCAAACAGAGGCAGGAAAGGCCAATGTGCTCCACAGCTAAAAACCACTTTCATTGAGGGACATGACATCTGTGAATTTACAACCCCAAAATTATTTGTGAATAATGATTAGCTGACCTCATATAATTAACTTGCTTCAGCAGCGGCTGATTATTCTTAAAGACACCAATTGGTGTTGACTTTCAGACCAGAAAAGCTTATCTAAAAACACCTGTAAACCCAGGTGAGCCTGATTTCCTCATGGGGAACAGCTGGCTTAGCTTCTCTAGGACATAGGACTAGAATTGTGCAGTAAAGCAAAGCTATTTTAAAATAACTTTCGCAAAGCTGCAAACACCTTTGTGTCAGGGAAAGCCCCCAAAATTAAGTTTTATTAGAGATGTATGGATTTTTCCAAATCAAGTGTTCACTAGTTTATTTCATGCTTTGCCTAAGTCCATTGCTCTGAGGAGTATCATCTTATAAACAGTATATCACTGTTCATAGATATGAGACAGAGATAAAAGCTAGGGTGGACTGTTTCAGCATCTTATAAACAGTATATCACTGTTCATAGATATGAGACAGAGATAAAAGCTAGGATGGACTATTTCAGTCATCTGGTCTGACCTCCATAGTCTTGGGCATGTGATTTCACTGATGTATCCTGAATCACCTTTAGATTTTTCTGTTAAGTTAGAGCACATCTCTTACTGGGGTTTTCACATAAGGGAGAATCATTAAGGTTCTTCCAAACCTTCATATCTCCTCAAGGTGATATGTATAATCAGATCAACTGCAGACTCCTTTTAGTTAAATTAAATGCATGGGAGGAAAGTGTAGTCACTTGGAATGAGATGTATCTTTTGCAACCTATACATAAGAAGCATCAGGTCTAACATAGTTTTCTAACGTCCTCCTGCAGTCAATGAGGAAAGATGATTCACTCAGAAGACTCATCTAACTCATTTTAGACACTTTTAGAATGAGATGAATCATTCTCTGGAGACACCTATCAGCCTCCATGGATTACATTTCTATTTTGAACTAGATACCTAGCTTTTTGGTGGCTGAAATTAGGTGAGATGACTCTCATCATCACTGTTATCCAGAACATTAGCTCTCGAGAGTTCCTTTCTCTAGTTTCATCATCCTTTTTGAAATATGTGTACCCAAACTGAGTAGAATTTGTAATTAGCTAACACTAGAAAAAACGCCTATTATTGCCTCTCTGTTTCTGCATAACCTTCCTCGGCTTATATACCCAAAGATAAAAGCAGATCACTTAGACACCACATTATGCTAAACGCTAATGTTCAGTTAAATACTGGCCAAGATTCCCAGGTCCATTTTCCAGTCATTAGTTTCACAAAATGTTGATGTGTTATATATTCTCCATTTTTATTGAGGCTGTAGCATGCAGAAATTTAAAAAAAGCTGCAGTTTTGAAGGGGAAAGAAAGAAACCGAGTGTGATCATTAAATAAAAATAATATAATTACCTTCACCTTCCATATAAAATACACCATGCATTTTATCAGTTTCTCTGTCTAATACAAAACATGCCACACTCAACCACAAGTTAGAATATGCTTTAGAAATACATCTGATGTAACAATTCCTAGTGCTTTTTGAATCAAGGAATATGTGAGGAACAGAAGTTTTCTTGTTCCCACATTCAGGGATTAAGTGACTGACCTGGTGACTTGAACCAGCATCAGAATTAGAGATCATCCACACCTTTGTTTTTTAACATGTTATCTTTGCTGTTGGGGAAAACTTGAAGGTTTTTTATCCCAGTTGTAGTCAAGTGTAAAACAACCAGTATGAGATGCAGAAGTATGAATGCCCAAGCAGATTCAGCAGGAGCAAGAGTTAAACATGGTAGACAATTCAAAGAAAAGACTAAATAAAAAGTAGATATCCTTTGGTTTAACTAAGAGAAGACAAGTAGAAATTCATTAAAACCTATTGGATCCGAGAAATTTTAATATCTGGCTTTTCATGTTCATCTGTCGTTTATGTCACTTGAAAAAAATTCTCCTTCTTAATTGGGTAAGATCTATAGCATGAGAATGAATGCTGAATAGTAATTCCTCTAATGTGGAGTCTAATTCTCTTGCTTGTTGTAAATACTGGTATTCAACTAGTCCCCAAATATGTGACTCTAAAACCTGGTTTTGGTTCTTATTTGAAAACACATCTAAATATTCGTTGCAGTTAACCTGACTGCCTATATGAAATCCATGAAGTTGTCACGTCCATTTTCATCTTTAAGCCAGCGTTCTCTAAAATTTAATCACTTAGAGACAAAGAGCACTCATTCTGGCCTATTATTCTGGCCTGGTCATAAGTGTCTTATTACACAGAAATGGTTCCAGTTGTCAAGTCCTAATCACCACAGTGACAGAAAATCAAAAAATCTGTGGTATTTATTGCAAGTGTTTGAGCTGGGAAGCTAGATTAGGAAAGATAGGGCTACTTGCCTTCAGGAAGTCAAAATTTTAGCTTGATCTCTTTCCTCTGTTCATCAAAGGAAGGAATTTTCATGCTTGCAGCTGCTTGGTTCACTGTCAGCGTTGTAGCCCTTCATTGTACTCAGACATGAGCACAGTCCTCAGTCACTTACAGTGTCAGGGAAACCGATGGAGAAAGGAAGCCAGCGGAGCTGGAAATTGAATGACGTGCCTCTGCCTACCAGAAATCTTCAGGGGGAGACCTTTGCCTAGAATTGAGGTCCTGCTATCTGACCCTTCTGAGCCGTGAAATTCGCTTTAGCATGCGTACTTTTGCTTCTGATTTTTTAACTGCTAGCCCCAGGAAGAACAGAGCCAGTATTTTAGATCGAGAACACTGGGCTCTTTCTTCCACATCTGTTTTTGCTACTGTCAGATGTCAGCCCTTGCAGCTGAAGTCACCTGGTTAATCATTCCTGCCTGGTCAAATGCTCCCAGCTCCACTTGACTTGTCAGGGTGCTGGACATACAGCAGAAAAATCAATTGCGTGAAACGCCTGTATGTATATTAGAGAAGTGACCAAGGCAAAAGCTGCTATTTAAGGTCCATTGCTATGTTTGATTTTTCACTGGGTTGTTTCCCCTGGGTTAGCTTTCTGAAGTGCTGTACCCATATCCTGTCGTTTGGTTTTGTGCTTTTGGTGCAGGATAGACCACTGAGGTTTATGGATCAACATCTACAGCCTGACTTCAATGTGCTGGCCCGGCCAGAGAGTACCAGTTTTGGGTTTTTAAATGGACTTAAAAAACTTAAAAAAGACAAGACTTGGATGAAAGCCTTCTGTCACTCCTCTCACAGTCCTGTCCCTCCACCCATGGAAGAGACCTGCGGGGGTTTTGCACCCTGTAGACTGAAGGAATGTCTTACATGACAGAGATCTGGTCAAGAGAAGTAAGGATTCAGCTGACTGAAAGATTGGAGCAGTTTCCAATTATGAACTCATACTGCCCAGATAAATTCATATTGCAAAACCACTTGCAGCTGCTTTCTGAGGCTGGTCATTCTTGGACCGTGTCTGCAAATAGCCTTTTCCTTAGCTTACTCAGCCCTAATTAGCAAATTCCTGTTAAGAATGGACATTTGCAGTGCTAGCACCATTGGCATTTATGTCTAGGCCTGAACTCTCAGCATATGTGCTGGGACATTTTTAAATCCTGTCACACACTGAGAGCTGGTCCTTGGTCTCCGTAGCTCCCTTGGTAAGCCTGGCATGGATCCTCACTTCCACCCTTTGCTGCTGGGGTAAGCCACCCGCAACCACAGTGGGTGTGTGGGGTGTATCATGGCTCTGTAGCTCATTTGGAAATAATGTGGGGGTTTTATGGTACAGTCGTTACATTTTTCCTGCAGCTGCTCCTTAAAGCCAAGCCCCAGGCAAGTGATTGAAATCCTCTCCTCAGCCTGTGTGTAAAAAAACAAAGTCCAAACAGCACATGGGATTTGTGTTGGCTGCAGTTAGCAGTCGGTAAGTGTAAGGGACCCGAGCATCTGGGTGTCAGGCCGACACAGTGCACTTCTTGTGCAGAAATGGTCTGGCTGGTGATACTTCATCTATTTTCTTATCTTAGAATATCCTTCAGAGAAGGTAACACTGGAAGACAGAAAGTGCCTTCAGCAGTCTGCAGCACAGGGAGACTGATTTTTTTGGCTTCATATACAAAATAAAAATCTGGCATTAACCAGAATTTGTGTGAATTGCCCTCTGTGGAGGGGGTGTTAACCCAAATGGCTCCTGCCCCAGCACACATGCAAGGATGATGCAGTCCAGCACCCTTACACAGTGTTGCACTGGGCTTTCCCTCCTGCCCTGTGAACCCATGTACCCAGCACAGCTGGTTGAGGGATGCCTTGATCTGTCACCCACCCTGTGGGGCAAGACCACCCACAGCAAGAGCCTGGGAAAGTATCCAGGGCAATTACTCATGGCCTGTATAATAACACTATGTGGAGGGCTTTGCAACTCCTTTGCTGCAACAGTGGATCAGCTCTACTGCTCAGCATTCTCCCGTGCCATGCCAGCATCTTCTATACCTCCTCCTTCCTGCAATGTCTTGCAGATACTACCTTCTCAGGGTTTCCACAGTGAGCTACGTATCCAGAAACAGAGATGTAGAGAGAAGAAGAGGAAGGACATTGGGATGGAAAAAAGAGGATCCCTGAGGGCTAGAGAGAGGTGGGGGTTAGTTACATGGGATAACAGATCAGTGGAGAGGTTCTTGGTCTCTGACCTCAGAGGCACCCAGTTTGGCTGATGTGTTTCCCAGCATCAACCTTGGGCTGTGGTTCTCTCCCAGCCAAATACCTTCCTATGTGTCAGCCCATCATGCCATGCACACAGTGAAAAGCAACCTGACCGCTCTGACTGAAATGTCAGCATTGATATTCAGAGGACCATAGAAATTCTGAGGTGTTGCCAAGAGGGTGCCACAATTTGTCAAGAGCACAGACTACTATCCACTGCTAATTTTTCACATGGGCCTAAATGACACCACAAGCCAGGACCTGGGCACAATCAAGGAAGACACACTCTGGGCTATAAGCAAAAAATATTGGTGCCCAAGTTTGGGTTATTTTTTTTTTTCATTTTACCAGTAAAAGGAAGGGGTGCAGACAGAGACACATAATGCATGTCAACTGCTGGCTTCATGGCTGGTGCCATCATGAGAGTTTTTGCTTCTATGAGGATGGGACATTCTTTGATGACTATAGCCTGCTGGGAGGGATGGGGTCCCCCTGTCTAGAGGAGGCAAGGGAATCTTTGGCAGCAGACTAGTCAGCTTGGTGAGGTGAGCTTTAAACTGAAGGACTTGGGGGGTAAGATCCAAAGTGGCAATGCTCATGTCATTGCATCCAACTGGGGAATAAGCCAGGCCAACCAGAGCAGCAACATATGTTCCTTAGCTGTCTCCCAGGATGAGTACCAGAAGGTCAGCCACCTACAGTGTGTGTGCCTATGGTGGATCCTCTCACACCATTCCTGGGAAACCTGCATGCTCGATCACCTCTCTGAAATGCCCATACACCAGTGCACGCAACATGGGGAATAAACAGGAAGAATCAGATATCTGCCTGCAGTTGCAGGACCATTGTTGCAATTACAAAGACATGGTGGCTTAGCTCTCATGACTGGGATGCTGTCATATGCACTTTTTAGGAAAGACAGGCCAGCAAGGCAAGCTGGTGGAGCTCTTTATGTGAGAGAATAACTGGAATGTAAGGAGCTCTCCCTAGGGATGAATGCAGAATGAGTCAAGAGCTCATGGGTAAGGATTAAGGGGAGGACAACATGGGAGGCACTGTTTGGGTGTTTGCTACAGGCCACCCGATCAGGAAGAGGAAGTCGATGAGGCCTTCTACAGACAGCTGGAAGTAGTCTCACAATCACAGGCCCTGGTTCTCATGGAGGACTTCAAGCACTCTGGTATGAGGCATACCTGCTGGAAAGACAACACAGCCAGGAGCACACACAGTTCAGGAGGCTCCTGCAACACACTGATGATAACTTTTTAATGCAGGTGGTGGAGTAACCAATGAGGAGAGCTATGTTCCTAGACCTTGTACTCACAAGCAAAGAAGAATTGCTTGGGGATGTGAAGGCTGGGGGTGGCCTTGGCTGCAGTGACCATGAGATGGTGGAGTTCAGGAGCCTGCATGGAGGAAGCAGGGCAATAAGTAGGACTGCAACCCTGGACTTCAGGAGAGCTAGCTTTGGCCTCTTCAACAGCCTGCTTGGAGGAAGCCAATGGGTTAGGGCTCTGGAAGGTAGAGGGATCCAAGGGAGCTGGCTGATATTAAAGCATTACTTCCTTCAAGTTCAAGATAGGTGCATTCCTATGAGTAAAAAATCAAGCAAAGTGGGCAGGAGTCCTGCATGGATGAGCAAGGAGTTTATGGCAATATTCAAAACAGGAGGAAGTTTAGGGAATGTAGGAAAAGTCACAGGCAACTTGGGAGGAATATAGGAACATTGCCAGAACATGCAGGGATGTGACAAGGAAGGCTAAAGTCCATTTGGAATTAAATCTGGCAAGGGAGGTCAAGGACAACAAGAAGGGCTTCTTTGAGTACATCAGCAGCAGAAGAATGACTGGGGAAATGTGGGCCTGCTGCTGAATGAGGTGGGTGCCCTGGTGACAAAGGACAAAGAGAAGCTGGAGTCTGTGAAATGCCTTTTTTGCTTCAGTCTTTACTGCCAAGGCCAGCTCTCAGGAATCCCAGACCCTGGAGGCAAGAGAGGAAGTCTGGAGAAAGGAAGGCTTTCTCTTGGTCAAAGATAGTTGTGTTAGAAATCATTGAGGCAAACATGACACTCACAAATCCATGGGCCCTGATGGGATGCACCCTGAGTGCTGAGGGAGCTGGTAGATGTTATGGCTAAGCCACTCTTCATCATCTTTGAAAGGCCATGGAGAACAGGAGGGATGTCTGAGGACTGGAGGAAAACAAACGTCACTCCAGTCTTCAGAAAGGGTAAGAAGGAGGACCCAGAAAATTACAGGCCTGTCAGCCTCACCTCCATCCCCGGAAAGATGATGGAACAGCTCATCACGGAGGTCATCTCAAAGCACGTGGAGGAAAAGAAGGTCATCAGGAACAGTCAGCATGGATTCACGAGGGGGAAATCATGCCTGACCTACCTCATAGACTTCTGTGATGAAATGGCTGGCTGGGTAGACAAGGGGGGAGCAGTGTATGTTGTCTACCTTGACTGCAGCAAGGCTTTTGACACTGTCTCTTATACCATCCTTATAGGTAAGGTCAGGCAGTGTGGGATAGATGGTTAGACAGTGAGGTGGATTGAGGACTGGCTGAATGGCAGAGCTTAAGGGGTTGTGATCAATGGCACAGAGTCCAGCAGGAGGCCTGTAGCCAGTGGTGTTCCCCAGGGGTCAGTACTGGGTCCAGTCCTGTTTGACTTATTCATCAAGGAGTGTCCCCTTAGCAAGTTGCTGATGGTACAAAACTGGATGGAGTGGCTGATGCACCAGAAGGCTGCGCTGCCATTCAGCAAGACCTGGACAGGCTATAAGGCTGGGCAGAGAGGAACCTCATGAAGTTCAACAAAGGCAAGTGTGAGGTCCTGCACCTGGGAAGGGACAAGCCCACGCACCAGTACAGGCTGGGAGATGACATGCTGGAAGGCAGCTCTGCGAAGGACCTGGCAGTTCTGGTGGACAGCAAGTTGCCCGTGAGCCAGCGGTGTGCCCTGGTGGCCAGGAAGGCCAGTGGGACCCTGGGGTGCATTAGGAGGAGTGTGGCCAGCAGGTGGAGGGAGGTTCTCCTGCCCCTCTGCTCTGCCCTGGTGAGGCCGCACCTGGAGTGCTGTGTCCAGTGCTGGGCTCCCCAGATAAAGAGAGACGTGGAACCACTGGAGAGGGTCCAGAGGAGGTCTACGAAGGTGATTAGGGTATTGGAGCATCTCCCTGATGAGGAAAGGCTGAGAGGGCTGGGCTTGTTTAGCCTGGTAAAGAGAAGACTGAGAGGGGACCTAATGAATGCATATAAATATATTGAGGGCAAGTGTCAAGAAGATGGGGCCAGGCTCTTTTCAGTGGTGTCCATTGACAGGACAAGGGGCAACAGGCACAAACTGTGTCACAGAAAGTTCCATCCGAATTTGAGGAAAAACCTCTTCACTTTGAGCATCACAGAGCACTGGAAGAGGCTGCCCAGAGAGGCTGTGGAGTCTCTGTCTCTGGAGATGTTCAAAACCCACCTGGGTGTGATCCTGTGCAACCTGCTTTAGATGAACCTACTTTAGCAGGGAGGTTGGACTAGATGATCTCCAGAGGTCCCTTCTAACCCCAGCATTTCTGTGGTTCTGTGACCTGCCTGTCATTGAGGAGGGTTTTACTTTGCCCTGACTTACAGGAAGCCTAGAGTATATTTTGAGTCATTTTGTCATTCCTTTTCTGCTCACTGAATGGAATAGGTTGTTGTAAGACAAAATTTGTCTCATGCTAATGAATACCACATATTTTGCACCTTATAAGTGCATATTCTCCTCTAGTAACTATGAAGAAAGCCTGTTTTGTTTTAGGTATCTGCCTCTGGACAGGTGAGTTCTGCCTTGTTAGATTACTGATTTCCTCTGCAAATATTTCTGAGGTGTTTTGACTGTCTAGGCTATGCTTTGTCAGGGAGCTGAGACACTCCGAGGTGAAAACTTGCAGGTTTTATGGAAAACTATCCAGGTAAGACACAAATGCCCATTTACATCCAGGAGCTAAACACAGCTCAAATCTCCAACTACGGTCTGGTGGCGCTTTAAAAGTTCATTTTCATTTTCCCAGAATCTGTTAATGACCTCTTACAATCAGCACTGGCTGCTCAGAGTAGGCTCAAAATCACCTTCACACTTCTGGACCAAAAGTGCATTTCTGGGCTGTGAAAGAGGCCAAGGTCTACAACACAGGAGCACTTCTAGGGCTTACAAGACTGTACAGTGGTATTATACAGCTAAAAGATGGTAGCCAAATGGCAATACAAACAGCTCTCTAACTCTAAGCCTAGCCAATGAGTGTACAAATTAATTAACTCCTGGAGAAAGGGGGAATCATGCTGGGGAATGCTGCTAGTTGGAGGGAACTGAGATTCATAACTACCTCATTAGGCAGAGCAGATGTCAGTGCTCTCTGGAGTGCCAACAGAGATTTAACCAAGAAGCAGCTCATGTCCTTCTCATTTTCCTCTGCAACCTGAATGGGATGTTATCCATGTAGAGGGGGTTTGGTGAAGATGGAGACTCAACTTTTGTTCCTGGGGAGATACTAGCAGAGATAGGAGATAGAGCTGAATCCAATAGGGCAGAGGAATTCTGCAGCTAAAGATGTCTAAAGACTACGGGACAGTAGTATCACAAGTAAAAAAAGTCTCATGGGTAAAAAAAAGTCTCAAGAGTAAAAAGTCTCATGGGGAAAAATGTCTCATGGGTAAAAAGTCTCACGGGTAAAAAAAATCTCACGTTTAAAAATTCTCACAGGTAAAAAAAGTCTCATGGTTAGAAAAGTCTTACGGGTAAAAAAACTCTCAGAGGTGGAAAAATTCTCATGGGTAAAAAGTCACACAGGTAAAAACTTATTGATCCCCAAGAGGTGGTGGTGGGGGAGAACAAGATTCTTTAGCATCATCTTATCACACATCACTGATCATCTCTTTCTGAAAACTCTGGGAAAAAGAGTAAGAGTTTTGTAAAAACTGTCAGGAAAGCCAAGAACTGTTTTAGGACAGACCATTACATCTGGCAAGGAGATAGTTAAAGATGTGGTGCTTGTACAAGGGAGGAAGATGAAAATGGATGTGTAGCAGGGCACTTTTGGGGTGGTATACATCAATACAGCATTCATTATGTGGAAAAAAGGTTAAGGTTTCAGATGAAGGAAATATTATGCTAGGTAGTCAACACAACAGAATAATTAAAGACTGGACAGCAGGGATATGAGAGGGGAAGAGAGCTCAAGAGCTTTGGGGTGTCCAGACAGTTAACATCTAACTCTCAAAGATGCAGTCTTGTTATTATTTGGACACAAGGCTGGCACAGAGATTTTGGAAACTCTGTGAACTGCAGATGGAACACATGGCAAGCTGCTACGGACACACACAACAAATCCATCTGAGAGCATCTTGCTAGCAGATTCTGTAATTTACACTGCTCTTGAATAGCTGTGCATGTAAGCTGCCTTTCCTCCAGTCTGTCAAGTCCACAACATCCATTTGAATGTCTGTGTATAATTGCTCTCGGATTTGTTGAGCTGAAGCCAGGCTAAATAGCCTTGTTTCTGAAAAACGTTACAGTCCTGCTCTTAGGCTGCTTACAACTTGGGTGGTTTGGCACTACAGGGAACAGGACTTCTCATGCGTTGCATCTGAAGTGTTTGTGGAGTTTCTTGACTGGGACTGAGGGGTTTTGTATGTGAAGAGGGGCATCATCTGGGCACGCACTGTGGGTATGTGTGCAAATGTGTGTTTCTGTGTTCGCAGGCACGTGTACACAAGATGCCTTATGTAATTCTTCCCAGAACTCCACTGCTCATCTGCTCTACACAGACATGACTGCACAGAGGCCTTTTATTGTGCTTTATAAATATGTGCCCTTGTTGTCTTACCCCTGTTGGTTCAGTTTCCAGGAACAGGATGGATAACAAACCTCCTATTCTCTCTCTCCCCACAACCCCACCCCCCTTCTTGGATCTTTTGAGTTTCCTCCCCCTGCCCCCTTCAGCTTTCCAAAGAATCTAAAGCATTTTTGTGGTTCCCTTGTAATGATACCATGTCTAAAGTAGAGTGCCTAGCAGACCACAAGATATAATATACACACAACGGGTGCATTTGCTATAACAATCACAGAAACTTTAATGACAGTTAGCTAAATTAAAGCCATTTTCCCCAAGCTGACGTCCTATGTCAACGTTTTCTTCAGCTGAAGTACTTTCAATATGGGCAAGCCAAGGACCATCCCAATGCTACCTGCTGCTTCGTAACCTACCCATAAATTCCATGTTTCCTGCTACCTCCTCAACAATTTGATGACCAACCAGCTAACTAACTGCTGTTCCAAAATAAATGTATAAAGATCATCAATTTAGGCTTCTGATTTTTTTCCCATATAATCAATATTGTGTCTGAGAACTAGAGACCCTGTGCTTGAGAAACATAATGACGTTGGAGGTTTCCATGAAGTGACTAGTCTTCACTGTTGTTTTATGTCATTTCTCGTCCCTCAGTGAAGAGATACTAATTCAAATATATAAGCATCTTTATTTTTTTCTCATAGTGGGAAGGAGTGTAGGAAAATCAATAGATAGCCACACCGTACTTAGAAGAAAGAGAAAGACTGGCTAAGGGGACAGTGGCGTAAGGCAAAAGACAGACAAGGGATAGTCCTGCCTAAGTTAGTGTCAGAACCAGGAGTAAGCTCAAGGTCAGCAACCTGCCTGCCTCAGACGAAGTTTGATCGCTTGAGGAAAAGGTTATCAGAGGTGGCGCCTCAGATACCCAGGAGCTGGGCTTCGTCAGGTGGGAAGTCCTGTTTTTCTTAAATAAATCCTCACTTTGCCAAATTGGCTCAGCAGCTATAGGATCCATGAACTTATATCCCTCTGATGCTTGTTCATGGCTCAGCCCTGCCCAAAGCCCTGTTCTGGTACCTGCAGCACTGTAAGGCTCTGGGCTGCAAACAGCTTCTGATTCTTTGGGATGAGAGCACTGAGGGATGGACAACTGAGCCACATGCTTGCTTCCAGGACACTGTGCAATATATTTGGACCCTGCAAAAGCATGCAGCCTAGTTGCGTACACAGATCCTCAAAGCCTCCGTGTGTTATTTCAGTTCTCCCTCAGGCCGGTATCTCACCAACTGCTGCAGAAAGTACATGTCTGATGACTCAGAGAAATTTTCTTGCACAGAAGGAACTTAAATCCAGCTCTTGTGTGTCCCAGGGTGGTGCCTTAACAACAGCAGCTTACTTTTCCTTTCTCTTTTTGCTTAACAGGTTGTAACATGCCCTTAGTTGTCCACAAAACTAGTGCCTATATAATAATTTTCCCCTGTTTTGTCAGTGTTCTGTCTTGTAACCAGCCCTGCCTTTACAGACAATCTTAGAATAAGTGTGTGACATACAAATCCCCTTGTTAGAGGAGGGAAAGTTGTGGAGTAAAAAAAAAAAAGCCAACAAAAAAAAAAAACAACCCAAGAAAGCTATGATTGTCTAAGTGTCTCATTTTGTTTTTGATAGGATGGTGCATACGTGCAATCATCTAAATTACAATTTATTCATGCATTACAGTTGAATGATATTAATCAGGAAGAGGCACATTGTTAAGCAGAGCCTAGTAACACAGCTTCATAGACTTTTTTTCCTTTGTGCTGTTTAAATGCTTTTGTGTAAGACTTGCAGAGGAGTTCACTTTTCTCTTTTTGTAGTTCAAATAAATGTAATTTCCTTTGTGTTTCACTGGATGAAAATTAACTCCGTAGTTCTGGGATGTCTAAAAGAATTTGTCAAATATCAAGGAATCAAAGAAACTGAATGGAAATGGTAGGAGAAATTTTATTTTAAACTAATTGAAAGTAGGAGTCTCTAGAAAGTTGATAGAATTTCATGGCATCAGGAAACCTACATATTTAACACAAGTACAGAAATGTTATGAAACCCCTTTACAGTTTATTTCTATGTGAAAAAGCTTCCTAGTAAATAGAAAAACCCAAGTACTGAAATGCTGGGTGTATATATATAAATTTCAGACAACTTCTTAAACGGGATGTCCTCTGCCTGAACTTTTAAGACACTTCTAAGAGATCCCTGAAAGGTTCTATGGACTGTACTGGTTTGTGATTAGCCTGCCTATATGTTAGATACCCATCCAATAATGCATCTTCATGAAGTTTATGGGGTATGTATGAGATAACAGAGAAAAGGTCACACTGCTTGGAAGAGTGTCAAGGTAATTATCAGTCACAAAGAGATATGGACAATATTGTCATTTGCTGCAAGCATCTTCTTCTGTGACTTCTGACATTTCAAAGTCCACCTGACTCTCCTGCTGGCAAAACCTTTGCATTCTGGAAGAGACACTCTAGCCATAGACTGACCAAATTCTCCCATTTCTGGACAAGAGTCACTGCCCACGTTTGCTCAGGAGTTCTCCCCAACCCAGTATCAGCCATCTTTTATTCTGTTGAAGGAAATTTATTTTAGCGGTTGAAGTAGCATTTTGATGTCTTCCATTTGGAACTGGGAAGATAAGAAAAGATGCTGGAAGGAAATCATATAGCACCAGTAGCTGAATAAAGCTTTCTACAGAAAATCAAAAACTTTAGCATTAAAGAGAACAAAAGGGCTTCTATACCTATTTATTTATTTATTTCATTATTACCAGAAAGGCTTTTTAATTGATGATGGGAAGCACACTGTAGGACAATGAGAACTTTTAAAGAGAATTTTTAACTTGGTGCCTGAACTGTATATTGCGTATATAGCACACTGAACTGAAGCCATGGGTAAATGAGTAATGTGCAATGCTTGGGAGTGAATCTTTCCACAATTACAACCAAACAAAATAAAGCAACCCCCTGAAAACACAAGATTTGTCAATTCGTTCATCAGAAGAATGGCCCGAGGCTGCGGGAAGTTCTTCTTGAGCAGTGGCAAATTAGCAATAACAACAGAGCTGGTATCTACACCGTTACATGAAAGAGGATCTGGGACTGATTCTGCCGCAGAGCAAAATGGTACACACTGGTGTACATCCACATCAGCCAGGGTCAGCCCTCTCTATGGCAAGTGTGTCTTGGGGAGAGATAGCTGAAACTGTGCAAAGCCAAGCCAGGGAAAGAGCTAACAGCTGAACAGTACGACCAATAACTGACCCTTTTTAAATTTAGTGTTATAGCTGTATATAAAAAATAACTGGCCTTTTCTTATTTAGTGTTAGAGATGTATCCAGAGGTGGCCTCACTGCCCACCTCAGGAAATCACCTCAAACCCCAGTTAGAGTTTAAAATTTCCAAAGATACCTGGGAGATCACTTTCCTTACAATCTGGATTCAGACACTCAGAGGCATTAATGTACCACAAGCACAGCAAAATAAACTTATTTGTAGCCCAGGTTACATTCCTTCCAACAGAGCAGCCTAACTTTCATCTGTGGATTAAATCCTTTATGGTGTATGAACTCTGACAGAGTTCTCCATGCATTTGTGTTCCCTTCACGAATGAGGTATCTCACAAACTTTTAAAGAAGGCTGATGCTATAGCTGAATAACCTGCCCATGGTGACATACGGTAAGGAGTGCTGGCTCCTTCTCTAAAAACCTGTGCCAAAGGACATCTTGATCTTCATATGCCCATTCCCCTATTCAATATAGAGCAAAGTATTTAAAACATACAGTGCTACAATGGTTAATTAGAGTTTATGGCATTTTCATGAAGAGCAAGAAATGATGATAAATACATGAATAATGACCTGGGAATGGATCAGCTATTTTATCATAAATGAATGGCAATGAAGTGTAATTTTCTGCTTTAGTAGGGTTCCTGCACCTGGTAATATCCTTAATAAACTTTAATTAAAAGGTTAATCTGTTGTAGAAATTGCTTTTCTCTGAAGCCACCTGAAATCAGTTTGAACCCAATTACAAGCAGTTATCTATTGTTTATGTGGCTAAAGATTAAAGAATACATTTCTGCTTGTCAGAAGCCATCAGATCAGGTTTTGAATGTCATGATCAGAGGTGATTCTGAATATTTGAATGCACTTTAATGAGCATAGAAAAACCATTAGAAAATGTAATCAGTCATATTTGATGACTTGACCTTGGGACTTTGATAACAAGGGGACTAATCATTTCTTTCTTAAGTGCCAACAGGATTTGCTCTTGAAATCAATTGACCATTGCTTGCTCACTGAGAGGGTAATCTTCCTTGGCAAAGGAATATAAATTACAAAAATCCAGCAAGTTATGTAAGTAGGCTTAGAATACTCTCTCACACAGACTCACAAAATATGAGATGCAACTGAAAAGTGATCAAAGAATAGTACTCTTCAAAGAAGTTTGGAGACAAGCGGCACTTGGTAATTCCAGCAAAGTTCTGTTCTGTACATGCTCATCTGCACTGGGCATTGAGCTGCAAACCACTCTGCAGCAGCCAAGGTGTATGTGTTGCCTTGTTTTCATGAAAAAGTCTCTGAGATTGATAAAATACAGCTCATGCATAATTTGCATCCGTTTGCATCCCGTGTTGATTGAAACTTGCTCTTCCTGCTGTACAGGAAGACCTGCATTTTCACAGATAACAAATCTAGGTACAGGAGCTAGCAGAAGAAATAAAGAAGTGGGGTCTTACTACCTGTTCCCACAAAGGATAAGTAGATACTTGTGCTTCTCATATAAAAGTTATGTCCCTATTCCTCACACAGGTTTTATTCCAGAACAAGCAGATGATTGAGCTTGACTGCAGTTTCACCCATATGAGTAACCATGCCGAAGCCAGAGCATGCACTTTTTTAGGCACAGAACTTATCCCAAGTGACTTCGGATGTTTGAAAATACAGGCAACACTTGCATCATCCACAGGAGAGAGTTGCAATTCCAGAAAGCCCTTCCCTTATCTAAAGATAGGTATTAAATAAAACGGGAAGCAATTTCCCTCTGGAGAGATTTAATTTTTTCTTCATTAACTGCAAAGGGAATCTAGAGGAAAGAGCTCAGGATTTGGCTAGCTATGGGTGAGACTTGTAGGACTTAGATTTGTGTACACAGCAAATTTCAGCCTTTCTGTATTCGCCGATTCTTTCGGATGACAAGATGACAATTTTCACGAAGCCAATAGAGCTAACAAAGACATATGAACATAAGCAGGAGATGATCTCAGGTATTTTCAGCAGACTGTCCTATGGGAATGAAAGGGTCTCAAAATAAATGACTTCCCACTCGGAGTGAACAATGACATTTCAGTATGTCATCAGTTATAGCGTATTCAAACACACATATTAGAAATTTTTTAACTGACTGGTGTACTTAGTGGTAAAAGATGCAGACATGGCATGATTGCTAAAACACATTTTCATCACGTTTCTGAGAAGATGAAGAGGATTTCAAATTTAAAATCTATTTTTAAAGTTCTCCCATCCAATCTTAAAAGCCCTTCCCTCAAACCTCTGAACACAGAAAGGCAGGGTTTTTTTAAAGGCATCATGTTGTATTTCTTGCCTGTATCAAGAAGTGAATCCTGTGTTATTTGATAATGCTTGTAAAATCCAATTAGATTCTTAACTGGAGAAATGATGGCTGATAGCTTCAAACTGAATGAAATTTTGCAAAATCATACTCAGTTTGTTGATTGCAAAATTTTCCATACTGTAACCCAAAATGTTGTGTTTCCATTAAATCAGGCTGCATTACATTGCCAATTTTGATAGTAGGAGGTTGGAGCTTAATTGAATGATTATTAATTATCTGAAAATTATTTTTTTTTTAAATATGGGAATGTTCTTTCAAATGAGCAGTCTGACAGACAACCTCAATGAGTACATCTCAACAACAAAAATAAGTACAGATTGTACTTTGTTCAAGCTGGGGAAGCACCAACAGCCCTCTAGAGGAAGGAAAAAAAATCTCATCATTCATTTCTCACGATGAGTTTCCAGTTCAAAGTGTCTGAAAGCTGTGCAATCGTTTTGCTGAAAAGTATTGGAACTCAGTTCACACAACTCTCTGTAGGTGTAAAATGCTAGTTCCACAGTTCACGAACAATTCACTGTTAGGTTCTTATGATTACCAAACACGTTGTCTTTCATCTGTTTGGATGCTATAATGATGATCGCAGTATAAACAAATGATCAGATGGATTTGACGGCCTTTTGTTCTGTATTCGATGAATGGTTTAAATAATACAGTAGAGGGGTATTGGTCTGTGCTGTAAACTGGGGATGAGGAAAATTGAAGGGAATTTAAACTGTAGCCTAAAATTCACGTCCAAACTATGTTTCAGTATCTTCCCGGTACCTGTTAAAAATCCAAAATTCAAGACAAATTAGGCCCTAGAAGGGGAACCTAAAGGTGGCTGATACTAGTGTTGCGAGCACTTTCTCTGGTGACTCTTTTTGGGACAGTGCCATGGTGGGATGGCATTAGGTAAACTTCTCAGGAGATTGCTTGGGCCTGTCAAGAGAATTGAACTAGAAAAATTACAGAAGATACTCACCCTCTGGCACATGCATGTTCCTGGGAGCCACAGGGGTGGTATGTCCCTGGCTGTGGTCCAGCACAGGGACTGGAGGGACTGGTCGCTCTGGATCTTCAGGAGTTCTGGTGAGAAAAGTGTCTCTTTTTGATTTAAACTTCAGCAAATTAGATAAAGAATGAAAATTAAATCCGTGGATAAGTTACCTGCTGTCTTTGTCAATGTATTAACAGATCCATTCATCAAGTTCCATCACATTTTAGACAATTTCAGTTCCACCTAATGACTTTTAGTTTAGTATGAATGAAGTTGGTAATATCTTGAGTGTTGGTACCTTGATATCAATGCCCAACTACCTTCACATTGTCCATTATAACACACGTTTTTATTTGATTTTGTAACATCATTGAGCTTTTACAGTTTAAGTTGATCTTTTCCATGCTGAGTGTCTGTCCAAGATATTGCCAAATTGTTCCAAGCACTTCTGAGAGTTTAAGGGAAAACTCTAACTCTATATTATATCTTGGTGAACTTTTTCTTTCTGAAGTGCTTGCATTCCCCCAGAAGAAGGGGAAAAGCCTTGAAGTTTGGCAGGAGGATGCCTCTGAAGCAGGAATATATCTTTGACTGCATCCAGGAAAATCTGTCCAAATCTGGCCAAGTTAAAAAGCCTTTGAAAAATGGTTTGTTGACTCCTGGCAGCAAAGGGCTCTGACCACTCAGAGTGTGTTCCCCTATGGAAGCAGGGGCTGAACACACATTTCCCTGCAATCACAGGCACAGGATATGCTGGGGTCATCATGGGTCTCTCTGGGTGTTTCCTGCCTTCTTTCTGTGCCCACCATGCTCCCCTCCATTTGCTGATGCTTAGACATTGGAGGGGAGAGCCAAGGAGACCTGGGGTGGAGAAGGGAGAAGAACAGCAAGTTGTCAGGGGACTGCGAGAAACCAGCAGGGAGAAGACAAGCCTGGGACAGTGACAGGCTGAAGAGGGTGGGAAAGAAACAAGCCTGGAGGGACTTCAGCAGAAGGTTGCTGCTCTGGAGTAGGCTTTGCTGGGTAAACTCTGGGTACTATCATTCTTCTGCTATCAGCTACAGTGTGCAAAACACACTGGACAGTCATCTCTCCAGCAGCATGAGCTCTTGGAGGATGCAACAGCCTGCTATTGCTTTCTACCAGCCCTCACAGCAGGGGTCTGGATGGGAGAGCCAGAGGTACCCCTGTCCTGGCCAACATGGACAGAGGGTGCTTCTTTCTTTTTTGGTTGAGAAATACTGACTCACAAAATAGCCTGAAAGAACATTTATTCAGGCCGTAAAGTCAAGCATTTCAGTGCTAGAAAATGCTGCAAACACAGTTGCTGAGCAACCGTAGGCCTGAACCCTAATTAATGCACACACCTTAGGAGCCAACCATTAATTACATGATCACATGCCATTCTTTCCCCCTACAAGTTACAAAAGATTAATTGGCTGAGCAGCCCTGAGCATGTTTTATAGAGATTCCTTGGACCCCAGCCCAGCTGTTACCCAAGAGGGGTGTGCGCAGAGCACTTGGCCATGGGCTTGTTCTAGCAGCCTGATCTGTGCAGATAGCACAGGTAAGGGTTCATCCCACCTTGCTCGTTTCGGTGCCAATCACCCAGTTTCTGCTAAAAGGCTGTGCAGTATAAGGGGTTGTCTTCAGTCATGTTTTCTGAGGGGTCTGTGAGGTGGTAGGAAGATTTCTTGTCCCAGCAAAGCCCTCTGAAAGCAGTTTTTTGGTTCTTTTACCACGAGAAGACCCTGGAGCTGCACCTGGGAGCTATATGGCTGGCATCCCTCTCTGCTCCTTGTGCCATACCAGCAACAGGTAAGGGTTTGGTCAGAAGAGGGGCTGATCCCAGGATATTTCACTAAATCCTCATCCAAGGGTGCCAGCAGCAGCTGGGTGAACTCAGCGTGACCTGAAATGATGTCTGTGGAGCCAGGGAAGGTGTTACACCCATGGTGCAGTATGTACTGAAGCAGATCAACATCACAGTACTTAGCACCCAAGTAGGTCAATCCTTCAGGTGCTGTAGCATACAGTGTAAGTGCACTTAGAGGTGAGTGAAAGCCTGGAACTGGCAGATAAGAAGCTAATACTTGATGTGTAGGGGTAGGATGGGTCCTTCCCCATGGATACTAATCTAGCTTGGGCTCTCCAGTATTTGCATCACTAACCACAGTGATTTAATCCAGGTTTCCCTTAATCTTCTGAAGGCCTTTCTTTCCCCCATGCAGCCCCATCCCATGTAAGAAATCCCAGTCATGCTTGCTCATGGTTGAGAAGGGCTTGTTATCAGATAGCCTACTTGCGTGTAATGCAAGCGTGGTCACCAGCTTCTGCTCACTCACAAGGCTGTGTGCTGTCAAGATGCCAAACTATCAGCTCTCTGGCTGTGAGTTTTCCATTAGTCAAATGCCCAAGTTTCAGCCAGATTAAAATGAATAAACGCATATACTCACTTGCACCCCTCCTGTAATCTCAGCCAGGTCCTGAGCTTCCTATCGCAACCCACCCTTGCATTGCTCCTGCTTCCATTTCATGGAACATAAACCTTGCCCTGCCCTTTCTCCCAGGAGCTGCTCTACCCATCTGTCCTGCTTCCTGCAGTCACTGTATCATCACCTACGAATCAAATTACTGATGCTTAACTTGGCCACAGGCTACAACCCTTTTCCTTCCCCCTTTTCAGCATCACATCCAAAAGTAGGGGAAGAAGGACAGCCAGTGCTGCTCTTCCTGCCAGGTCTTAACCTGACCTCCCACGCTTCTTGCCCTATTCCTTACTCCACTCCTGAGATAAACAGTGTCCAAAAGAAAAGAATCTTCTTTCCTTTTGTCAAGGAATCAAGAAAAAAAAGTATTTGCTACAGCTCAGCCTAGGGATGTCTTCTCTTTCACTGCCTCAGTAGTTTCTTCAGTGATTGACTGGTTTTATCCAAGCTTGGCAGGGGGATAGCTGCAAAGACAACTAACTTCCCACAAAAGTCATCCCTCCTCCCTCCCCTGTAACTGGGGACAGGAGTGACCACACTTCAAATGTCTGCAAGATTTTTTTACTCCCGTTTGATCCTGACAGCTGATTTCTTTTCAGTTGAATGAAATAACACTCAGTGTGCTGCCAAAACAAATAGAAGAAGGCAGGCTCTAGTGGGGGATTGAGAATTTTGAAGATGTATGTGGAGGAAACAGAAAAACTTCATATAACGTAATGTTAAGCCCTTCAGTGGTAAGACACAAATCCTAAGGCACTGTGTTCTTTGTTTAGCTGGTGGTATTTCTGGATGGAAAGAGTCTGCATCTTTTTTTATCAGTGATGAGACAGATCATCTCAAATTTTTAAAATAAATCTCTCCCTCTCTCTGTCACATTCTTCTGAAATGGTGCATATCCTTGAAGCATTTGTTTCTCTGGGAACATGAGGTACCGCCAGAAAACTACTTAGATCATTTATTACTCCTGAATATTTAGAAATCGTTAACCTTTACACACTCCACCCAAGGAGACACTGGGAGAGGCTGTAGCATTTCTTTAACTCTTTCACTTTTGATTCTTCTTTTTAACCACTCATTCTGTTACATACCTGCTTATGACCAGACAGTTTTATGTGTGTTTTATGATCTGGGTGATTCTGCAGAGGTATAAGGATAAGGAAGACACATTTTTGCTTAAAGGCAGAGAAATCTGTGTTGAAGGCTGTTTCCACTCTTTAAAACATCAATGTATCCAGATGTTACCAGAAATGGTGAATAGGTCCAGCTAAAACGCAGAACAGATGGAATCTTTGCCCCAAACTCTTTTAGGGTCAAAGGCCAAATCTATTCCCTGTTCAGCTTTTTCATATGAAATTAGAAATGGAAATACTAAAATATTTCAAGAGGCTGTTTTCCCTCTGTTTCTCATAGACAAAACCTGGAGACAAGTTTAAGCCCAATAAACTTCATATACAGTTAAACTTTCCTACTGGCTGATGAGCAGTAGAAGACAAAAGCGGTCTGGGTGACTAGCTCCTTGTTTCCTGGACCTAAGTCTGGAGATCATTCCCAGATGCACCCAGTTCCCGGCACTGCACAGCTGGATCCCACTTGCCACATGCCCAGTGTGAAGCGGCACTGCATGCAGCTCAGCTGCGGGATCCCAGTTGCAGCCTGCAGTGCATCAGAGGCTGACATTTGCTCTTTGGCCCTGCCTTCGGGCCACGTAAGGACCAAGCCAAAGGCAACACCCCCTCCCTCTTTCATCCCTTGCATGAGGTATTATGAAGAAAAAAGCTATGTATTCTTGGGAAGGACTTGTTTTTGAGAGGGCACTGGTATTAGAGAATATTGTTGGCAAAATAACGTCATTATTTCTAATTTTTTCAGGCATGTGATTGCAAACAATAGGAAAGTGGGGCCAGGTGAAATCCTTGGGATGTTGTTTTGTGTTGTGCAAAACGTTTTGTGAATTAAACCTGAAATCTAGCAAACGGTTTCAGCAAAGACAAAGAAGGCGATTCTGAGAAATTGCAGTCAATGCAGCGTGATGATTTCACAGTGAAACAGCTCAACTTTTCAGTTCAAAACATTTGTTTTTGTTTTGAGGTTTTCCTGCCTGCAATAAATAAAAAGGGGTGAAAAGTTTAAACACAAAAATTAAGTGTTTTGTTTCAGGTCGAACCAAACACTTTGCTTGATCCAAAGTGGAATTTTGGGGTTTTATTGTTTCACCAAGAAAATACAGTTTCATTTCCTGTCAACCCAAAACATTTTTTGTAATAGTAGGCTTGCTGTGCTGAATTCAAAAGCCAGTTGTTCCTAATGCTCTTTAGGAAAAAGTCTCGGGAATTAATTTTTTCTGGGAAGTGAGGTGAGGCTTCATAGAACAGCGCATGGGGGGTGGGGGGGTGGGTGGAGGAGGCGATGAGGGAGTGAAGCTGAAGATGAAAACTAGCAATTGATGAAGGCCCAAACAGTGCTGTAAGTGTGGCATCGTGGCTGACCAGGTCTTGAAGCCACCCTAGATAGTCATTGTTTTATAGCAGGATAGCAGCTGTGGGGCTGGGCTCCTTTTGCACAGCCCAGCTGTGGGCCAGCTGAGCATCACTGCTGTGCTCAGGCTGCTTGTGCTGTAACCCCTCTGGGAAGGATGGGGCTGTGCCCTGTGCGCAGGCAGCTGCTTGTGCTGTAACCCCTCTGGGAAGGATGGGGCTGTGCCCTGTGCGCAGGCAGCTGCTGGAGTTTGTGGTCCCACTGCCACCAGCACCTGTGCTGTGTTCCCCAACCCACTCCTGGCTTTACCTCTGCACCCAATGGAGCTTGTTGACTTACTGAGTGTGTGGCTTTGGTCCCCAAAAAGCAGAATGGCTGCATTTGGGGTGCAGGCTGTGCAGTATGCAGATGTGCATGGGTATATGGGAGCCAACTGTACATTGTAATTAGTTATTTTAGTTGGCCTGATCAGCAGCTGTAAAGTTAACACTTTCGCATTAATATCTATTGGGGCAGAAATGCTTGCAGTCTGCGGCTTTAGCAGGTGTGGTAAAGTTAAATGCAGCTCCATCCTTAAAAGATAGTGTCACAATCTGCCCCCGCAATTGATAAAGTGACTAAATGTATCGGTGGACACTAACTGTAGCCGGATCCTCTGGCCAGCTGGGGAAAAATGCCATTAAGCAAAAGCCTGGCTGTGGGACTGCACTGCAGTTCAAATGTATCTCAGAGCTCACTTTCAACTGATGAAGTATTTGGGATTATGCATTACCCTGTAGGGCACAGAGAATGGCGTACTTCTCAAGTGAATTCAGCCGGCGGCACTGTAATTAAGCTAATTACACCGTAGCCTTCAGTTAGGGTAACGAGTTGCTGCTACGCTTGTGTGCATTATGCAGCACTGTAATACATGCCACGGTATTTCTGCTTGCGTGTAACCCATACTTTCATCTTGCTGTATTTCTACATGATGGTCAAAATGTAAGAATATTAATACCTCCATAAGCTCCTTCCCATTTCTTTTACCCCTGCCAGACTGTCAGCCAGACTTGGGAAGGAAGTAGAGAATTTTTGGAGCCCTTCCTTTAGTAGCAAGAGTCCTTCTCTGTGTGTTACTCCATGTGTGTGCATGTGTCCCCCACATAAGATCCTATCCATAGGAGGAGCTGGGGCCATCATGCTCCATGGACAGTGTCTCTGCCACATCAGCCAAGAGGAACTTTCCCTCCTGCCAAGCACAGTGCCGAGCTTGTCTCAACTGGAAGCCAGACTTTGGTTATCTCACAAATTACTGTGTTAAAGAAATCTTTACGGAGTGAGATGTTGGTAAACAAGAGCTTGCTGCTCCTATGATTCATTACCTTCTTACGCACTTTAAGAGCAAATTTCTCCACCCTCCTACAGCTGTGGGGAACCGCAGACACGGTGGAACCAGTGCCCTCCCGCGGGCAGCCAGCATCCCCCCAAAGTGTGCGAGGCTGCGGGTGACATTTTAGTAGCAGCAGAGGTCACAGGAAAAGTACAATGTGTGACTGTTCGTCAAGGCGGGGAAGGGATCCTCAGAAAGGCCTGAGAAGGGTCCAAAGCACGTTCGGGAGCTGTCCTCTGTGGGACTCACAGGAGCGGCCAAGGCTGTGGCACAGGGCAGGGGAAGGCAGCCAAGCGCCGCTGGGCAGGCAGGCAGGGCGGTTTTGTGGGCAGGGAAGGGCGAGGTGGGCAGGCTGATCTGTGAGACAAGCGTGGCTGCGGGTTCCCTCTGAACTCCAGCAAGTGTCTCACGTTTTGTGTGCTCTGGTTTTCCTCTCCAGCAAAGGGGAAGATCTACTGTGCTTCATTTCACCGTAAGCGTTGGGAAGCTCCATTTACGGAGGTCCCACTGTAGACCCTCTTACCACTCAAATGGACATGGGCGTGTGTAATTAGCTCTTATAGCTTCAGCGTCTCATGCTGGAGAGGGAAGCCCTGTGAATATATACCCCATCTGTTCAGCTTCACATTGCATCTCCATGCTAAAGCGAGCTGCGCATGATACTTACCGGTTCTTGAAAGCAATATAGTCACATCAGTGTGGCACTGAGCCTAGCTAATTAGCTTTTCTTGGCAGGTCTAATTAGGCCGGGCAGGGAGCCACACTGATAGAGCTATACTTCTGTGGGTTCCAGCTCTCGCTCAGTTCCAGTCAGCATGGGTATCTGCACCGTATCCACGCCGTGGTGCAGATGTACCACCAATGCTTCCCAGGAGCCCAAGACCCTGCAGCAAACCCTGCGGAGAAGCCAGCTGAGAACGGAGAAGAATAGTTGGAGTTGGTGGGCTGAAAGTCTTCTTCTTTTTCCTAAAAAAATTTTTTTTTCAGAAAAAAAGAAGAAAAAAAAGGTCATCCGAACTTTTCTCTGCTTTTACGACTTGCTGCAATGATTTCTGAAAATGCCCCACACCTTGGGGTCCCGAATGAGGTCAGACACTTTTGTGCACTGCTCAAACTCTTTGTGAGATGAAGGCAGGGGCTCTGACGGAAAGAGCCACAGGAAAGGCCCAGTCAGGGTCTCCTGGTGGGTGGAGATCCTAACAATAGAGTGAATCTGTGCATTCCCTTCCCACCCCTTACCATTGGCTGTGCCCCTTTTTGGACTGATGGTTAGATGGGTCTTGGTTCATTATCATCTCAGGATTAGTCTTGATTTGGCTGTAACCACTGCTGTGGCACAGAGATGAGAGTCCCTGCATGCCTCTTGTGGCCAGCCTGACCCGAGGAAGGCAAAAAGCAAGGGTAAGAAATGAAAACTGGGTCCCCCCTGGCTGTGGTGAGCCCTGACACGGGGGGAAGCAGGAGGCAATCTTGTTAAAATTGGTTGGTGGAGAAGAGAGGAGGTGGAGATGAAGCCTCGGCTAGCAATGGAGACAGGAATCCAGATGGCCACCCTCCTAGATCAACATTGCGGACATGAGAATCGAAAGGAGAAACTGTCACAAAAGTAAACAGCGTAAGAGAGAGGGCTGTAATGCTTGGACTGGCCATCGTCCAGGTGTCCACCCTCTTATCACACAACGTGCTGTGGTCAAACATGGGAGCAGGCCCTGAGCATCTGCGCCCAAGGCACCTAATGAGTGTTTGCAGGGCGAGCAGAGCGGGAGGCTACAGCAGCGCAGGGGAGAGGAGTGGAAAGGAGGTTTTCGAGCACGTGGCAGGCTGCCTGGCCGGCACAGCATGCAGCAGGGGAGGAAAGACATGAAACAAAAGCCTTCCTGCAGGAGCAAAGAGAAAAGACCCACTGCTGACAGAAATGAAACAACACAGCCCGCTGCGGAGGCCAGAGCTCCTGGGGCAGGCGAGGCCAATACTTGTAAAAACAAAATTCTGAAGTAGGAAATGTAACATGACTACAGATTGCCTTGCTCCCCCCCAGGCCCTGACCCCCGGCTCCCACCGAGTGCAATGGGGCACAGAGCGGTGAGGCAGCGAGCTGGCAGTGGGACAGGCAGGTGCTCCTGCCTGGGCTGGTGCAGGGCTCCCAGCGGAGAGCTCAGCACCCTCACCCCTCTGACCTCTTCCCAAAACATGGAACTGCCCCAAATAGAAAAATTCCCCACACCAGTGTTTCCCCCTCCCCCAGCAGTGGGGAAGCTGGTTTTTTGGAGGCTATTCGCCAACAACAACAATAATACAGTGACATTAATTCCCACTGGGGCCCTACTTACAATAGCGAAACTGTACAGATAATTTACAACTGATATATCTGTTATGGAGACAGGACATAGGCATTTTTACCAACAGGTCATCTCAGCCCCAAAGCAGAGTCAAAACACATAGTGAAACATACATTTTCCTCCTGTTTCCATCCTGGCAGTGCCACAGCTTTTGGCTGGGCAACAGGATGGTGGAGAACTGCAGTTTTGCAGTCGCAGCTCTGGATATTGCTTAACCTTCTGTTTAGTGGGTCTTTTTACCAAAATATTTGCTGTGAATGGGAAGCAAAATAAAATAATAAAAAAAAAAATAGTTGACTGGAAAGGGTTTCTGCTGCACTGTTTACAAACTTTGCACTTTCTTCAGAGCCACAGAAGTTAGAGATGGAAAAGCCATGTTAAGTCATAGAAGATGAACTTTTCCAAGGCTTTTAAATTGCTTACTACTCTGACAAATGACCTCCAGAGAAACTCTATGTGGCAATTTCTGCTATTGCAGCCCACCAACGTCTTTTCCATTCCTCGGCTGGAGGTTACCGTCCCTGCAGCGAAGTCAGCAGAAGAGGACTTGTGCCTGTGCCTCAGCAGTTCCAGTTAAGGAATCAAGTGATGAACTGTGACTGCTGAAGTGGAGTAAGCCTCTTGCTGCCAACTGGTCTGGGGAGAAGCAAGTACTGAGAGAGGGGCATGGAGGAGAGTGGGAGCAACTTAGGTTGGTCTTCTCCTGTGAAGCTATCAGAGCTTGCTGAGGCTTTGAATCCCCTGTAAAAAGTGACCTGCAGTGCAACACAGGACTGTCAGTGGTCTGATTCTAGAGTGAAATCACTCAGGGCCAGGTCTACAAAGGAAATTTGGTGCATACATAAACAGGTAGGAATCAAGGAAGACTTATAAAAATGCCTGTCAGGCTAGACACTGAACTGTTGTTAAAATGCAGAGGAGGCAGACACTGAAAGAGTTACTGAAAGCAATGCAGCTTGTATTTTCTACAGAAGAATAATTGAGGAGCTGCTTAGCAGCCTTTTTTGATTTTCTCCTTCCTCTTAAATGTATCCTTATTCTTCGTCATTCCCTCTTTCCTGGGATTTCCCTTCCCCCAAAGACCATGCCATCTTTGTCACGGTATATGTTGAAACAACATGGAAGTTCACTGCTCATTGAAATAAAAGAAAGACATCATTGACCGAATCTCCCCTTGTATTTGTAACATCACCATTTTGGAAGGAAAATAGTGCTGAATGGCTGATGAGATTGCTCTGTATTTGTTGAATCTGTGAGCTGTTTAGATGCCATCTCAGACCAGGAAGATCCAGTCAGTCCTGTGCTGGCACAGTCTTGGGAAAGACTGTCATGATGGAAGTCTTTCAGCTTAAATGCAAGCTGGTCAGCTAACATGGGATATGTTCAACCCTGGCAGTCACTGAGACATTGAGATTTGGCTGGATATTCTGTTTCAGTGGAGTTATCCGTCTCTCTACATGTAACCCAGCGGACAATTTGTACCACATATTTTAGACTTCTTTGACAAAATGAGCCTCCTTCTTCAGAGGAAGCATCTCTTTCAGCTCAGTTCCTCTTCTATATTTAGCTCGAAAGGCATCTGAAGAATAAATGCACCTAAAGAAGGTGAAGTATGTGGCTATTACTGCAGGGAGACTGTATAATTATTTTGAAACTAGAACAGTGTGGAAACTGAAATTTTCTACCCAGTGCCTATATGGGTAAGTCACCTGCGGCACAGAGACCTCTTGTAGCTTCCTGTCCCTGTGAAACCTTGGAAGGAGCATGTCATGGAACTGGCAATCTTGTCTGACCACTGGGACAGAACAGACCCATGGGTTCCAGAGATACCTGAACACGCATTTCACAAGTAAGCAAGGGATGGTGTAACGAGTTCAAAACAATTCAGTGCTCTCAGTTACAAAAGGACAACGTTAATCCCAAGGAAGCATGGCATCCTTTTTTTCTGATCTTGGTCTTGCTGTAAAGGGCAAAGCCCTGGCCCAGCAGTGCTGTCACTGACTCACAAACACAGTTTCCCTATTCCCCTCAGCCCCCGCTTCAGCTGTGCTGCCTATTGCTTCACCGATGTAAGAGGCAAGAAGTCACTGGCCTTGATATGTCCTGAGCTGCTTTTGTACCGTCAACTTATTGGCCTGAACCCGTACATGAGGGCCCTGGGAGAAGGTGCTTCTTCTGACTCTCTTTGTTCAGAAGACCCTGGTTTAGCAGGACAGAGAAATTAAGTTGGTGGGGTAGAGAGTACCAGAGGAAGAGTGGAAGAGAAAGGACGAGTGGGTACAAATTATTTCATTATGAACTTTCCATGAAATAGCAAGGGTAGAGTTGGGGGTGGGAGGACATTAATTTACGGGAGAATGTTGTTATTGCAGCCCTTCTTCAATCAGTCATGTTACAGGAAGATAAATAAAGCCCAAGCCAAATCTTCCCCTGGGTTAAGCCTGCTAGTTTGGAGATTTATGTGTGACTTACATCCAGCCTGATAATTCCACTGTGTGACTGACCGAAGGTCTTCACTTGCAGGGTAGGATGTTGTTAAAGGCACCGATATTCAGAACTGGAACACAGCAGGGTGCTGCCTGATGAGGCCGTTACTAAATTTCAGTGGCCAAAAGCAACTTGTTGATCTCTGTGAATGCGTTTCTTGCAGCACTGGGTACGAGGCTATCTCACAGTACAGCAAACATGAGGCTTTTTATGTCAGTGACCAGAAAAGCCAGGCTCTGTTTGTTCGGCTAGAAAATGCTTACACTAGCTTATTTTTTCCCCTGAAACTCAACTTTCCTAATTCTGTGTGGGAGGGCTTTTTTCCAGGCTTTTTAAAGTAATATCAGTATTATAGCTAATGAGGCAGTGGAAAGCAAGCTGGTCCATTCGCTGTAGCTAATGACTCCATTCCCGTGAGCCTAATCAAAGATTTGTACATTTAATTGCTGTCAAGTCAGCTCTAGCCACCTGCCATTTCTGCCACACCTGAGCTCCCTTCTCTGTGGCCCGTGATTCTAAATGAATCCATCTCTTCTTTTAAGGGAAGGAAAACAGAGCTGCCAAGCAACCCTGAAATGGTGCTTTACCCTTAGAGCAAAGATCACAACAGTCGGTGTTGTCACTGAGCAATATGTATGTTAACTGACTGTGGCACAGATTTTTCAAAAATGTATTAGTCTCATATTGGAGATCAGGGAAGTGAGACATACACCCTTGTCTGGACATGTCTCGGACTTGTGTGACGAGCGAGTCGTTTAGGTTAAGACAGGTTTCTGTCAGAGGTGAAAGTGATTTTTGTTGGCTCACCACTGAATGAATTCGAACTACATTTCTTTTTGGTTTTCTCTGATGGAAAATACCACTGAGGCCATTATTCCACTCCTGCAGTGGGCTGGTGCAGTATTTTGACCAGCCTTTGTCCTCACCATCGTGATTCCTCAACATCCTGCCTTCTCCATAGGGAATTGATGCAGGAAATGTTGTGGGGCCATGTTCATTTGAATGTAAGAGATAACTCCTGCTCATTGTTCCATGGGGAAAAAAAAAAAGAAAAAAAAAGGGGGGAAAAAAAAGGGAAAAAAACCAGTTGCTGCTAACATACTGTGAAAAGAAAATGTTTGTGATCCTGAGTGGATCATCTTACCTCTGACCAGGCAAGTTGACTCCCAAGAGTCAGATATCTAAAGCCATGTGTTTCTTCAAACCTATTTCCAGAAAAATTTTTAGTTGTTAAGAAAGATGCAGCCTATGATGTTATACTAAAACATTATTGGTTTTTAGATAACAGTTTATTTTATAGCCTGGTTTCCTAGTGAAATAAGAATTATGGGTATGTGTTGTGTGACTAATCTGTCTGATCAAGCCTCAGTAATCATTTTTCTATTCTTGGCCAACTTGAACCCAGATAACAAAGGAAGACAAATGTGAGAGAGATTACATTACTGTTTCAAGAACATAAATACCCAGGTAGAGGTGCAAAACTCCACGAATACATCATAATAATGTCCCAGGTAGAGGAAGCCTGGCAACTGAATTCATATGTTGTCAGCAAAGGAAAAAGAGACCATACAGGTGCCACAGCCACAGTGATAGCCTTGGTTGGAGATTACCATAACCTACAAAACACAGATCTGTGGAATACGAGGTATAATTGATATCCATTCTTGCAGAACTACTTGGTTTCCTTTTTCAACCCATCACAGAAAGCAAAGACATCACGAAGGTATATAAGATCTTTGGCTGAATGTATGTGATGGGTTTTTTGCAAGCAGCTTAATCCAAATGCAAGCTGAACTTTTTTTGCCCCATTGTGACAATGTGGAAAGGCTTTATAATAGCTTTTAATACAATTTATGTCAATTTTAGGAGCTTTTCCTCTGCCGGTAGAGTTTAATTTGCCATGAAGTCCTGTGAGTTTTTGTATTGTGAGTTCACAGATGCATAGATTAACTTAACAGGAAAACTAAAGAATAAAGTAAAGGTTCTCAAAACAATTAAAGGGTCTGTAGCTATTTGTATCAGTCTGATAGCTTAGAGCTAAATTCTGATGCTCATTTTGCTATACAGCTAACCACTGTTGTACTTTACTGCAGTGTAAATCTAAGAAGAACTTCACTTTTTGGCCATTTCTGTGATATGTTTAAGATTTCTGCTTATAATATCCTACAATGTCTTCAGAAAAGGAAGATGCCATATGGGAAGGCACCTCTTTCCTTTCCTCTGAGCTGTCAGATAATGGAGATTCACATGCACATGGAGAGGAGCCATATGCAAAGGTCAACTGTGGTGCTGCCATGCTAAATTCTGTAATGCCTGATACCTAGGTTAGCCATGTGAGCCACCTCCTAAAGATATAAAACCCTGGATTTCTGTGCTGTCCTGTATTACTGAAACTGGCCAGGAAAGGAAGAGGACAGCAACTATTTCCATCAATGGCTGAAGCATTTTACTAGACATGGGAGAGCCATGTTCAAGTCTGTGTATTACCCAAAAAGTTTTCAAAAGATTTCTCGTTTTCCACACATAATATTAAATATGAGGCTGGAGATTCTTGCTTCCCACCTCAATCATCCATTCCTTCACACACAGCATGCTCAAAGCAGTCCGGTAGCTTGATGGTTTAAGACTTTCTTTGAAAAGGAGGAATCAAGAGCTCGATTTATTTTTGCTTGGCTACATTCAGGGTGAGATTTCTAGCCAGTTAACTAAAGTATATAAGAAGGGGATAAGGTAAGTGATGCTTTTCCTTCAGTGGCATTCTGAGCAGCTGTCACTGAATCTTGCACAGCTGGTCAGCCTGTGGGGAGGACATCTGGAGTGTGCCTCTCTGGGTCAGCAACCCTGGGGAACCAGCAGAGGAACCTCTAGTTCTGGGCTGCCAGCTGGGTTTAGGCTGAGGTGCTGAGATGCTCCAGCAGGAGCTTTTCCTTTTCCTGTGCCTTTGTGGGATGTGCCTCCAGGTAGCCACATGTTTACCACACAGGAGCTGGGTTCCCTGCTGCTGATTCAATGGTTCCCAGTAAGGCTACCAAAGGTGGAGCTGAGCCATAAAATGGGACGCTGCAGTTCCTCCTACTGTGTGCAAGGCCAGAGTATTTGCAATGCTACTCCAATGTAATAATGTGAGCATTTACAAGGAGGCATAGTTTCACATACCCAGCTGCAGGCCAGAGGTCTTTGACCTTTCACAGGACTGTCTTGCAAAACTTATTGCTTAATATCCTAAAAGCCAAGGGCTTTGTGGGATTCATGGAAGGGTTAGACAGGCATCTTGTGTAATTGGGAGCCCTCCAGTCCTCTTCTGGTCTGTTTGTGCAGTGCGTGGGTGTGGAACTACTCAGAACTTTGAGATGAGTGTGGTAGTACTCATCGGAGGAGCTCCACAAATTACAGAGGGTGGACACATTGCTGAAGATGGACTGTAAGTAGATTTAGGCCCCGCCCCTTTTCCACAAGTCACATAGACTCCAGCCATTAATTAATGTACTAAAGTCCAAACACAGCTCCACCCTGGCCTCTCTGAGGAGGCCTGAGCCCTGGGAAAGGTGTCATGACAGAAGCACCAGGGCTATGGGTGAGGATCTGTTACTTTCTTCAGTGTCACCTCCAGTGAATCTGTCCATAGAGTCTCATTCTTTGTCGTCCTTACCTTCATAAAGAGTTCATAAGCAGGAATATGGGCTATATAAATACCCTGAGCTAGCAGTGAAGACCTTCATGGAAGGAATATGTGAGAGGGCCTAAATGAACTTCTGCGTTGCTGGTTGGAGAGATAACTGCCTCTGGATGCAGGTTCTCTTTAGGGGTGGGTTCCTGGACCAGAGAAACACAGGCCTGACTCAGAGTCGCCACAAATGTTCTCCTAGATGTGCTTAGCCTATCTGATACTCATGAATAGAAAGACCTCTCAGAAGCTGACTAGGGTTTTCAGGAGAAATGAGAGTGGACTTCTTCCCTTGCTGGGGCCCTGGTCAGTTGGACAGATTGTCCCCTGCTCATTCAAAGCAGTGTAGGACCAACTGCAGAGGGAGGTAATACGGTTTCAGTGGGTCCTCTGAGCCAGAGGAGTGTCAGCAGTGGCATGTGGGGATGGGGAAAGTGAGGAGCAAACACCAATGACAGAATGGGCTGTGCCTTGTCCTCACTTGGACGCTGCTCTGCGAATGCTTTCCCGCTGCAACCTGATTTGATAGAGCTGGGGATTTTTGTGCTGAATAATTAGCGGCACTTTTAAAAATTATATATACTGTCTCAGTTCTTTCTAAGTAGATTTGTTATTCCTTTTGCTGCCTTGGCTGTGTTTGTCTTCCACTTGACACCATTGTCAATGCTGAAGACAAATATGCGTTTGTTTTGATTTCTCCTTAGTGTGTACAAAACTTACAATGGGCAAGCCTGGAAAGTCTGCAGGATAACCTCCGTAGATAGCTAAATCCATTCTAAATGGCAAGAAAAACACAGTATCCTAATCAGGAGGGAGAATGTATTTTCAAATGTTGTCCAAAAATGCTTTCTTGGACAGTAATGCAGTACCATGGTTTTTGTTCGGCTCTCAGCCAGGGGTTCAGATTTCTCCCTGGGGTCCAGAAGTTGGAAATCACAAGCCACTTGGCATAATTTCATAAAGACCTTAAAGTATAGCTCTGTTCTCTCTAACTACAGGAGCATATCCTCACAGTCAGCTGCTTCTGAAGCACCACCTGAAGCACTGCGGGAGATCACGAGGCAACAACAAGGCAACCAGCTCCTGGATGGCAAAACCAGGGATCTTCAGTATAGAGATGATTGGAACCGCAGCTTTCCTTAATTGGAGTTGAAAAGACTGTATTAGCAAGAGAGAGGATCCTTGGAACATAAAAGCAACATTATTAGCTCTTCTACAGTGGCATTCAAATGATAATTTAACCTTTGTCTGAGAGAACAGATTAAAGGAAGAACTCAGAGCAGTCTTTGCTTTATTTTCTTCAGTTACTCCTAGCTCATGTACTTGCGTTTCTGCCTCTGTCTGCACAGAAGCGGAGCCATGGAAACTGAAGCCTCCAGGAAGTTCATTCCTCTCCTCCTCCTCCTCCTTTTCCCCTGTAATTTAGACACCTGCCTGCTTTCCTCTTAGAAGAGTCTAGGGCTGGCAAATGCTGCCACAGATAAGATTGAGGGCAAAGCCATGGCGGTGGAAGGGACAGGGCGTGTGACAGTCCAGGTCCCTTCTTAGCCTTTCAGCCTACTGTCAATATTAGAAATAGCTGGTTTTGCTCTGGCTCACCTGGAAAATTTCCACTGAAATTGCAGTTTCTACAAAATCTCACTTTTCCATGACTCTTTTCCTTTTCTGTATGTCTCCTTTGGGAAAATCAGCTTCTGGATTTTTGACAAATATTCCTTGCAACTGCCTGTGCATTCTGAAAGCTGTATCAAGGGAGCCCTTGCAGGCACATTATAGGAAGCGGACTTTTTCTAGGAAGTTTAATCCAGTGGGGGAAAAGAACAAAAAAGGGCAATGGAGTACCAAAATCTTGCCAAGGCACTGAGTGTAACTTAAGTTGAATCAACCATCAATTAAGTGCATTGACATATAGAATGAAATATTTGGATTTGGATATAGCCAAACACTTTCTTTTAGTTGATAGCACTGAAACATTTTAGTATTATATTTAAGAAACAATTTTTGGGGGAACTTGAGGTTCCTCAAATAGGGTTAACACATTAACTTTTATTCCGATTAGACATAAAACCAATATGGAGTTTTCCGTGGAGAAAATAACCTGAATTTCTCTTCATTCAGAGTCATTTGTTTTTCTTTCACTTGTATAAGGACATTTAACACTCACAAAAAGTGATTAGAAATCTGTGATCCCCAAGGCTCCATGAGAAGTTGCACACAGAGTCTTGCTGGCCATGGAGAGATACTCCCCATCTTCAGCCCAGGTTTACGTTACTGCTACCAAAGGACTTTTACTGTGGTAAAAGGGCAGAATTTAAGACATACGATATCTTTGCCATAGCAGTTAGTGGAGTACATCATTCAGAGCTATTTAATTTCAAACCTAACACAATGTTACAGGGGAGAAAAAGAGTGATTCCCTGTAGGTCTTAGAGTCATAGAATCATTTAGGTTAGAAAAGACCTTTAAGATCATTGAGCCCAACCAGGCTTACTCCCAAACTACGGCCAACTTATAGTGGATTAGTTTGGCTGGGTGTCTCAATATCCAGCTAATATCCAGCCAATTCCTTGTGATAAGCACCCATTTCTCAAATATTGCCAGAATTAAGTTGTGCTCCTTTTTTGGGGCAATCCAGCAAAGAAGCTAAGGGCAGAATAACTGTATGGATATACCAGAAGGGCTTCTGAGGGGACAGCATTGAACAGCCTCTGCTTTTCTTCTCCTAGCTCCAATATGAATCACAAGCTGATTCACCCTCTAGATAAGGTTTCAGTCAGTTTGAGGCAGACACTAAATGTTCATAAGTCCCGCTCTAAAGCTGAAACGAATTTATGGAGGGAAAAAAGTCTTAAGAAAGACTGAGCACCTTTAACATTTATTTTTTCCCCCCAGACTTTCTATCAGCACTTGCACATACAGGAATGCGAACACATGTTGCAGAGTTGGTGTATCCAGGACAGTACAAGTATATCAATGAGTGAAGAGTTATGGTGTCCCTTAGTAGAGAACTGTTAGAATGTGAGAAGTGGACAGTATTTATGTATATGTATCCTTCTTAAGCTCATAGATAACCTTTCATGATGAGAAGGAAATGTTTTTTTTCATCTCAGAATTGATTTCAAAACCATTTACTATAATTTTTATTCTGGCACTAAACCTCTTCAGTGTCTTGGTCATTTCTTTTCATTCCCAAAATAGTGGTCTCATTTCATTATTATTTATTATTCTTATTAGTGTTACCTTGAGGAGAGGAGTGTGAATATGTATCAGCCTCTCAAAAGATGATTTTGCAGTGTCAGCTGAGTCACAGTTATGCTCTAAAAAACAATGTAGATACAGGTAGGAGCACCTCTCACAGTCTAGGTTTGCAGCAGCAAACCCAGGAGAGCTTGCAAACCTCTACCTCCACATACGCTCTCTGACCATGTCCTCCTACCCTGTCAGAGCAGGGCTCAGGTAGGCCCACCAGCACCTCTCCTCTCCAGCGTGCCTGGTACCCCAGGTACTTCTGCAAAGGCACCAGGCACAGGATAGGTAAAGCCATTGAGAGCTGGAGGCTCCACTTGCCATTACATAAATAGTTTCCTATTTGATTCCCATGTCTCAGAAATCTTGAAAACCCGATGAACCCAAATAAAACCAGCAGTGGGATTTATGGCTGAATATAATGAATACTATAAATGATTGTTAAGCTCTGGACCTTCTACTGAAAGTTCGCCTATCAACACTGTCATCATTTTTCTTGCTCAGCCTAGCTACTCCCAGATTTATCTAACACAGCTAATACTGGGGTGTGTCTGTGTCTGTGTGTGTGCCCAAAGGAAAAAAAAAACTCCATTGAAAGTGAATTATTGTCATTTTCTACCAAGTGCAAAGCTTGCTTAGCCTTTGATTAACCATCATTCAGAGAACTTTCTGACTTAATGATTCTTTGGTGTTAAAAGCCAATTTAAGTGTGGAAAGGGTATGTAAACACTCTAATGGACTGATGGAGTATGAAATTCATAGAAATACCAGGAGAATTTAGAGGAGAAATTCACAGGTATAAATTTGGTGTGACACAGGTGATACAGAATTGCAAGACACGCTGGTTGTCCTGTAAATACAGTATCTTACACTGGCCTGTTTTGAATGAGTTCTGCCGTTAAATGAAGTGAAGCCTTTGCTATGTAAACTGCTGGTGTATAGCAAAAAAAGAACGAGCCCAGCCTTGCAACCAGATTGTGATACGCTTTTTGTAGACGAGTAACACTTTGCTGTTTGCATGCCTTGAATAGAGCTGTCAGTCTCTAGCAGGGTGGTATTGTCTGGTTATACAGAATAATATAGTCAGGTTTTGTTCCACCAGTTCAGGTGACCATACTTTGTTAAGAAATTTTTACTTCAGATGTCCCTGTTTTTCAAAGGACCAGCAAAAAACTCAGTTCCCGTGGAAACATACAGAGCCAGCCATTACCCCTCCAGACCAGGTTTCTGCTGTCTGGGGAATAGGCTTTAAGGTTCGTGGTTAGATCCACAAAAGGATTTAGATGCTGCATGCAAAAATGTGACTGTCAAATGCCCAAACATGCTGCCACTGAACCCTGGCAGCACCTGCCATCCCCAGGGACCTTTGTGCTCAACAGTAAATTTCCCCAGACGCATCAGGATCTCCTTCTGCACACATGAGCACTTCAACTTTTCAACAGCACCTTGTTCAGAAAAACAGAGCAAGAGACCTTGGGGAAGGGACACAGGGAAAGAGAGACAGAGTGGAGCTGCAGGAGACTGGCAGAGCCATCCATGTCTGAGTCTGAGACTGTAAAGCAAAAGGAGCTGCCTTGTGAAATGAAGGGTAATGATACGGTCAAAGGGAAAAGAGCAGCAACAAAAGGGAGCACTGAAGCAGGCTGTACCAGGCAGTTTGGATTTTTGTCTCTGATTTCAGCCATTATTTAATCAAATGGGACTGACCTACATGCAGCATAGCTCTGCCTGCATATAGTCAGAAGGGGCTCTGTCCTGACTGCAGTGGTATCACCTCAGGATCTGCCCTGCTCGTCCTCTCCAGTCCTGTGTCGTTTGACCTCCAGCCCAATTTGGCAGTGGGATTTTCAGGACTTACTGAAGTGGTGTGGGCTCGGCACGAGTGGTGATGGCAGGTTGCTGAGTGCTGGCTCTCCCTTCCTAGTCAGTCCCACAGCAGATGGGGCCAGCCTGGGGGCAATTCCCACCACTGCCCATGGAAGAGAGGGATTTAGTTATGCTCTAAATGTTGAGCTACTGGACAGGAGGGTGATAAGGGTGTGAACCTCACCTTCTTTGTCATATATTCTTTTGGAGAGGTTTTAAAGGGTTTAAATGACCAACTCCAGGAAAAAGATTGAGAGCTGTGATTTCTAAATGGAAGGAAATACTCCTTTTCAGGCAAGAATAAATCACTCAAGTCCTTGACAGAGATGGGATTTAAGACCCAGCTTTCTAAGTGGCATATCCTATTAGTGAGGTAAGGTGGTTCCCCATGCAACTTGCTGGCAATTGCCCTTTTCTCCCATTCACTTCACAGGCACCCTTGGCATCGAACTCACGACATAGGACTGATCTACAGCAACAGAACGGCTGTCTTAAGGCAAGTCTTTCCATTACTTTCTGTAGCAATGATCAGGCTCTTGAAGACCAGTCTGTGGTTCCTGGTATGCATCCTTCTGTTTGCAACATACACAGGAAAGATTAAGTAAAGCACCATCTAAATTCCAACTCTGGCTGCAATAAAAGTAGCATTTATTACGCAGTAGAAATGCCGATGTTCACACGTATGACTCACATACATGTCTACAGATAACCAGGATAAAAACAGAGCTAGAGCCAAAGAGACCTGAAACAACGGAGCGAAAGCAGGCAAGGAGGAGTGGGAAAGCAAGGAAGGTTGTTGCAGAGAAAGGAGCCCTGAAGTTGACTTCCCAGCCTGTTACCTGCACATGTTTATAATCCATGCTGGTGAGGAGTCACAGGGGGTTTATTATTACCCACAGCCTATGCATATGAACCACAGTAGCTGCTGAGTGCACTGCAGGGGTCTCACAGCTGGCCAGGCTCAATACAAGCCAAGGAATATAGGAGAAGATGCAGAGTTAGGTATCACAGATTTTCAGACTGCAATGTCAAAGCAAATGAAACAAGATACTCTAGTTGCAAGCAAAGGGAAACCTTTTAAAAGTCAGAGAGGGGTAAACATTCCTGGATGCCAGAGTACCTACATGGTCAGACAGGGTCTTTCTGGATTGCCCAGCAATACTCAGGTGCCTCAAAAGCACCTTTCTACCTTTGTGGTTCTTGCCGCAATTAACCCCTGGAGTAAGTGCCCTCGGATGAATGGAATTGCAGCGGGGCTGCCTTGGCTGGGTGACGGCCCAGCAGTGCTCCACCCAGCCCTGCATGCTTAGCCTGTTACTCATGCAGTGCCTTGGGACACTGGAGGCTTGCAGTCTCTTAATTCCGCTGCCGCTTCTCTCTTTTCTACATCTTTTGGGTGGTTTTGGAGCTCCAGTCCTAATGCAGGCCTCTTCTTACGTTACTCCAACATTTGTCTCCTGCCTCTACCACTTTATTTGTTTGCCCCATGTGTTATTTCTATAAGCATGAGCAGGAGTAGCTCCAGCTTCATGCACAGCCTGTCAGCTTCTGCTCTGTGCGTAAGTGCCCTTGGTGCAATTGCCTTTGTTATTTACTTGATTTTCTCCAAAATAGCAAAATCTCTATGCTCAGACCTAAAGATTTGTGATCATCCTTCTGCCTCTGGCTTTGCATCTTCTGATCCTGTGTAATCATGGTATCAAGTGCCATGCATTTTACAGGAAGCCTGCACATCCTTTAAGTTCCAAATCCTCCTGCTACTAAAGACCTGTATTTATTAATTAGAAGTAATCTCTGTTAATTATGAGGAAATGCATACAATGACTCCCAGGTCTGCATGTCTGCACAGAATATTTCACTAAGTATATAACCTTTGGCACCAGAGACTTGCTCTTGAGAGAATTAGATATCAGAATGTATTTGTTTAAGCCTTGAGTCACCAGGATGTCCACTGAGATAAAAGTCACTTTTCAAGGTCATCTCAGACCTCATGACCTTTAGTCCCACTCCAGAATTTCGAAGACTTCCTGGTTAAATAAGGTTTATCATTGTTTGAAAGAATTTGGCCTCTGGCAAGTAAAGGTGAAAAGTCACCTATACTTGAATGTTTTCAGTATACAAGCTTGGCTGCTGCCCATGATTTTAAAGTTGTCCACTGTATTCATAGCCTGAACAAAGCTGTGAAAGGCATAGTGGGACTCACTAGCACAATTAGAAAGCCATCAAATGTGGTATTTGCGAAAAACCAGAGGGACAGATTCAGTCCCTTTTTATACAAGGGCCAGCTGGGAATCACTTCGTTGAAGGCAATGAAGTTGCTCTGGATGTAGCTCTGAAAATGAGGGTTGGAGATCCTGGAGAGGACAGCAGGCTGTGCCACATTTACACCTCTGCTGACACAGCTGTACAGCGGTGTGAGTGCAGCTGGTATTGGAGGCAAGTTCTGCTCATTTATCCTTCTGTCACCTCCCGTTGTCAGCAGTGCGCGCGGCGGCCGACCTCTGTTCACGTGTAAACCCAGTGAAGACTGAAGTTGGAAGAGGTCAGATGCTGCTGTCAGTAATATTGGTACAAGACCCTGTGGCGAGTGGGGCAGATTTTGATGATGGTTGCACAATTATCCCGCTGAAATCACGCTACTACCCGCAGAGGTGTGAGAGCCCAGTTTCACAGCGGTGTGACTGAAGTCAGCATCTGACACATGAGAGTTTCTCTGACTCATCCAAGGCAACGCTGATTCTCCAGATTCACATTAGTGCACTTGCAAACCAAATTCAATGAAATGGGCTTAAAGTGACACAACCCTACACATGGAGTGACTCCACCTATCTAAGGCAAGGGACAAGTCAGCTCTGTGGCTGACTTTTTTTCCTTTATTTCCCTATAGGTTTGCAGTGTCTGTGTCCCCTGAATTACCTCCTACTTGCACAACTACCATGAGAGTAGAAAGATACTCGGATGTTTCCAAATCTGTCTGGATCCTCTCTATGATATAATATACAGGCTGTGACCAGCATGTGGTAGAGCTTTGCCCGGTCTCTCCGTGTCCATAAAGGAAGGGATGGCACAAGTTCCTCCACAGTGTAAGTCCTGATGGGCTCCTCAACACTAGCTGAGTTTCTGAGAAATGGATTGTCATGGGGCCAAAAGTCCTCCACTCCTACCTGCATGCCAGCACTTTCCATTGACATGTTGCATGTGCTTCCAGAAGGCACTGGACACATGGGAACATTTGAATGGGATAGTGGTTGTCCACCCCACCTCCTGCTGCCCCTCAGTTCACAGAGGAGCCCCTCTAGCTGAGATGGGGCTGGCAGCATGCAGGGGCCTTTACCACATGTAAAGCAGTATTAGGGAGATGGCGATGTGCCGTGCTGAGCCGGAGCTTGGTGCAGCCAAGGACTACCGAGTTCAGTTGTGGGGACAATCTGCAGCTGATAGATTTGTGTGGGGACAACATGCCCTAAAAATGTGTAATTACTGGATTTAGGTTTTATTTGAAGGAAGGAAAAGGATTTCACTGAGGCATCACTGTATATATTGCAAAGCAAGTTGATTTTTCTTTCTTTCTCCTTTTTTTCCTTTTTTTTTAATCATTTTTTTTTTTCATTTTTATTGAGGGAGCTCTTTGTTAAAATCTTGGCAGCCCATCTCTGCCGGGAAGACAGAACTGCTCTGTGCTGAAGCTGGGGCTGGCACATCTTCTTCCCAGCGTGTGGGGTGTGCAAAGGCGGTGGGGAAGGCTGCCATCTCATGGTGAACCTTGCACGGCTCCCGCACGCCGAGCTAACCTACCTTGCAACCGGTTTCCAGGCCAGGTTGCTCTCGAGCAGATGTTTTCTCCACAAGTCATGTGTGCAAGCTCCAGAAGCAGCCAAGGTGTTTTACCATGGGGTTTGTGCTTTAACTTTGGAACCAACTCTGCCAGAGCCTAGAGTTTTCTGGTTTCTTGCCTTGTCAACATTTTATGTGAGAGCAAAATGGTAGTTACAGAAAACCGTAAGGGCAAGGCAATCAGTCATCTGAGAAGAGACCGATTGTCACAGATGGTTTTGGTGGTGACTTGAGACTGATACGCTATTGCCCATGACAGTAGCTTTGCTGAGTCACAGCCCTGAATGGAAACTCCCCTGGAACCGCTTGTGGGTTGCAACTCATAATTTTGGGATTCTTTGGTATTCATCGCTAATCTTCTGCCGTGGCTCACACGTCCTACACTCGCACGCTCGCTGCCTGCCCTCCGCTTCCTGAAAACATACCAGTGCTTGCCTAACACAGGCTGGAAGCTCCCTCTCCACACCATGGGACGTGGCAGCTCTATGGCAGGCTTGTGGTGTTCCCAGAAGTCTCCGGAAAACCCTGGACATGAACCTGTGACTGAGAGGTTCAGCTTTGGCCAGTGAGACCCTCTAGACAGAATGAAAGCATCCTTGCTGAATGGAGGGAGTCCAGCATGGTAGTGTGGGAGCAGGCAGGTGGCCGGCGTCTGTGCTGACAGCAAAGGGGGATGGACTAGAAAAGTGGATTTTTAAGGATGATAAAGGTCACTTGTTCAGGGAAATGGTCGGAAACTTTACCACTGTAAGTGCTTTGGATGCATCTGTGGTGAGGAAAGCTAGAAACTGCCTTTTAAACCATTATCCGACTTACACCAGCATTAACAGCTGTCTAAAATATGTCCTGAATATGGCCTCCCTGGACATGTGCATGAATGTGAGCTCTCAGAAGTGAATGGGCCCTGCCCACCACCCTGACCCCCATAACCACGCTCCAGTGTCCCGCATCTGAGGATTTCTGCAACATAGTGTGCTTGAAGGAAAACGATAATCAAATGCAGGTTCTGGCTGAAGAAAACCCCTATACTGAATCTTCCTTTTCCCCAGGATATAGGTTATTTTATTTTTTAAAGCTGTTTCTCAGGGCAGTGGAAGCTGAGGGTAGTGCTGTATGTAAGTACAGGAGGTGAATCAGACTACTTTCAGCTGAAGGGGTCCAGGCTGCTGTGTCTTACATGTTTCGCCTATGGAGCTTTCGAATGGATTAGGAACAAGAGAGAGAAGAAGCTAATTTGCACGTGTCGAAATATGGTAACACTTTACAAGGAGTATGTGCTCAGTCCATAACCTTCACAACTTTGATTTGAGTCAGCAAATGGAATAAGGATGTCAGAAGCTCCAGTAATGGAAAGAAAAGTGTTATACTGTTACACGTTAGGACTTCCCTGATTTCTTTTGTGTTTTGGCATGGATGTAGAAGGCCAGGCCTCTCCAGGTGTCTTTCCATGTTGTATCTTAATCATATGTTTCTATCCTGCCTCACAGTCCTGCCTCCCCAAACCCTTCCCCTCAGCTCCATTTTACTGCTTCTCAGCTCGGAACATTTGCTTATAGTGACCCAAATCACTTCCTTTTTCCGAAAATGAAAAAAAAAAAAGAAAACAACACCCGTCCATTTTTAGATAGTAGCCACACGCACAATTAAATCTGCACACAGGAGAGGCAGCTGGGAAGGATGCAGCAACAAGCAGCTAGGAGTAGGCAAGTGTAAGAGGCTCCCAGGTTTGTCATGGAAAGTCAAAATGTGCAATTACAGGGCAAAGAACAGGGTAGCACACACTGCCAGGACACTCGCGCAGTTGGGCTGGGGTAACATCGTTACACTGTATATAGACCTCAGCGGCTTAATTCAGCTTAAAATGTTCCTGTGCTCTCGTGTCCCACCAGTCCTATTGCTCACTACCTCCTCAGTTGTGACAGAACAACCACAGGCAGTAAGCCATATCGGTGGAAGGACGGGGCAAAAAGATTTATCTGCCCACAAAGAGATGATAGGTAGATAAACAAGTAGATATATGAATACACAGGGAAATAGATTATTTTTGCTTTGAGTTCAAATTATTTCACTGAGTCGCTTCAGAGTGCAGTCCCATGATCAGTATTTCTAGGAGGCAAGGGTGGAGGGAAGGACAAGGAATTATGTCCCAAGGAGTGGAAATGAGGACCACTAGAGAAAGTCATGAGTGAGTTCTGGCATGCACCAGGTCTCCATGAAGCAGAGGGAACCTTTCGCTAGGCCTAGAAGCACTCTTAGGGTGTTTGTAATGAGGATGGTGGCAGATGGCTGGAAGAAATGAGCTGTGACTAGTACAGCTTCTAAATTTGCACAAGCCCAGAGGACATACCAAGCACTCAGTTTAAAAAACTCAAGCTGGAACTCCTAATGCCTGGTCTCCATCATATGAAAATTGGTAACAAGTCCTTCAGAACTACCATATGGCCAGGAAAAGGAGAAAGGTGGCATCTAGGATTCAGTGATGGTAATGGTCCTCCCTTGCCTTTTGCTGGGGAATGGCTGGGGACTGAGCTATATGGGATGATGGAGAGAATAAGATCAGCCCTGCCATCCTTACTGTGCTGTAAGTTTTCCTCAGAGGTGTTTGTGAAGTGCAGATATTACAACACAGTGCTGCTGCAAACAGGAAGAAAGCTTGAGTGCAACCACTCAAGGTTTAAACTTGGTACTGAAGGGTGAAGAAGAGGATTCTTTTCTCCATGGGGACTGCTATTCATACACTGCAGTTTAACTTCTTTACAGTGAATTCCCCCTGCACATACAATATACAAATCTTCCATAGTAGGAGCATACTGTGCACTAGTTTTCTGTTAAAAGCTTGTTTACAAGAGATGGATAGGGAAAAGCAAGAGTGATTAGCTAAAAAGAACTTCTCCCCATGGAAACTCTACTTTGCTTCAGTTTATCAGGAGAAGTAATTATTCCCCATACACGCTCACATGCTATTCTTTGTTTGGGACATAAGCCCTTCAGATACGTCTTCTGGCTCAGCCCTCAGTTTAGAATAAGCCACATGTTAGCATAGGTCCCTGCCAAACCAGCAGGTTGCAGGGACTTCCCTGAGGTGCCGAGGGCAGGGACCGTCTCCCTCTGCTGAGGTGGACATGGCTTGACCAGCTCCCTGGAGTCACCCATTCTCCTGGTGTGGACTGCTGCAGGAGCTGGTGGGGCTTGGTTAGCCTTCTGAATATTTGAGGGATCAGATGAATGCAAGAGCTGGAGCTAGGAGGCGGATAGGAGAGCTCAACTGCATGATGGTGAGATGAGTGGGAGGGAGAGGCAGAGGACCATGCAGCTGGGAGCCAGGGAGCTGCTGAACTGGCTTGGCCATCTCACCAGCCGTTCACTCCTGCACACCCCATGAAGTACCTGGGTTGAGCTAAACATGAGCTGCTATTGCTGCTTCTTTCATCCCCTGTTTTAAAATAATTTGCAAGGTACACGCAAACATCTGGTTCTTCTGATGCTTCTGGAGAGCTGGTGGGAAGTCAGCATTCATCAAGCCCTAGGACTTGGATAAAGCTGGAAAAATTGGGACAGTTTGGCTTGAGCTGGCACTGAATGACAAGGGGCAAACCCAGAGAAATGCACACTGAAGCGTGTGGGGGAGAGGAATGAAGTGTTGTTTCCCTCTGTTCTCACATAAGAGCAATGGCAAAGTCAAGGGCACGGAAATGAAACTGCAAACGGGGACCTGAACTAGCAGGGCATTTCCAGCATACTTTGACGTCTCCTGCAGGAACAGAATCGGAGCTGAAGCAGTTTAAGAAACACTCCAAATTCCCAGATTACTGAAAAAAAAATCTTCTGGCCACCCAAGCATGAGCCTTGCAGAGAAACGGGGCCACGCAACGGCAACAGTTTCAGACTAGCCTCGGAAGGCATTACCTTGACGTTGGCAGCAGCTGGGCTCCCAAATATTTATTATTTTTTTTCCCGCTATAGAACATGAGACCTATTTGCTGAACTCCTGGGGTGCCGATTGCACTCCGACATGCCTGGACCAGCCTGTCATGCTCCAGTGTGCAGGAGAGCGCGGGGTTGCGGAGGTCCTCTTGGGCCTGCCAGCCCTGGAGCTGTTTTGCAGCTGCTGGAGGGCTGCCAGCTTGTAGGTCTTTTAATGAGCGGTGTAGTGTCTGGCAAGTAACTTGTCTTCAAGTGAGTGTGACTAATCATGAATCTTTTCAATAATGCTGACAATCCAGTCTCTCTTCTCGCTCTGCCCGAGTCTGCTAAAATAGGAGTAAATTAGCCTTATTCTGGCAAAGGCAGGAAATGATAAAGAGCCCCTAAAAGGTTTCCAGTGTGCCATGCCTAGGTTTTGCAGTGAATGTAATTATCAGAGTTGTTGTGTGTGTGTTTTGAGAGCAGCTAAATAGCTCCAAAGGTCTGAAAGATCGCACTCCGCCACCATCCCCCAGACCATTTGCCTGAATGGGTAATTTTTGTACTTCACTGGCACAGTGTGCTCCTGCAAAGGCAATAAGCCAAAGCCTATTAGAGTTCACAGCTCCATGTTAGTGGTTTATGTTTGTTTTATTGGGTATGTCCTTACTGTCTGCCTGAGCAGCAGAACCAGCATACGGCACTTTAGTTATTGGTCTGTGCTAAACTTGACCTGGTTTGGTTGGTTGGAGAGTGAGATCTTGTCTCATTCTTTAATGAGTTCCCTTGGATGGCTAAGGAAGCAAAAATGCAGTTGGGTTTCATGTCATATGCAGAAGTGTATCGTATTAATTGTTCTCTGACAAGAATGATGCAGACTCTCCCTTAAATGAAAACCGCTGGAAAGTAAATGCATAATGAAGAGAAAGTAGACAGCTTGTGAAATTAAGCCCAAGGAGGGTAAGAATGGGAATGTATCAGTAAGTTACAGCTGAGAATCTTGGAAGGAAAAAGGAAATTTTGTTGTGACCGGCATAGTTCTCAAAATTTTTTCTAATGTTATCGGATGGGACTTGGAGACTAAATGGTGTCACAGGTCTGAGTCATGCTGCTCGGTGCGGCAGGGTGGATGATACACCTCAGTGCTGGAGATCTCATCCAGCTCTTTTTAATTATGTCTGTATGTATTACCTTCTCAGCAGCACAGAATTCTCAGTAGAGGAAATCTGATAGTGCTTGCTAACATATTATGACCATTGACCATCACTACAGTTTTCCTTCCTGGTTTTCTTATTTGTACCTATAGTTGTCTACCTCTGCTTGATATTTCAGCCTCTGCCCCTTCCTACTACACTTGCAGAGGTTTGGAGTAATTCCTGATGGTTTATGGAGTTGCTTATCCTTTCTCTTCCTTCTCTTCATTTCTAGACCACAGCATTTTGGTAGCTCTTCAGGGACCCAGCCAGGAGGATGATCAGTAAAGTGATACTGTGTTGTACAAATCCTACTGATCACAACTAGTTTAGTGGTTTTCTGCCTAACTGAAACAGTTGCCAGCATGGACAAATCTTCGCAGAAGGCAGAAGCGGGACTTCAGCTGTTTTATTAACACTTATTTATTTACATCATTTACATCATACTGTACATCAGGTAGAATTGTACTTTTTTGGCACCATTTTGGAAGGAGGTGAGATGACAAAGGTTAAAGATAAAGCTGCCTAAGGAAGGGATGGAAGCTGCTCTCTGAAATTCACTGCCAATCCCAGAACTGGATGAAGTTTTATGTATGACTGTTTGTTGGAAGGAAGAGGTATTAAATACTAAAATTCAGGAAAAACAAATAACTCCTGTATATCCAATACATAGTTGGCTTGATGGAAATGAAACACTGCAGAAAGGACTGTTTACTACAGACCACAGAAGAAAGAGGCTTTGCTTTAATAACCATTTAAGAAAAGAAGAAAAGGAATAAAAACTTTCTGAGAATCAAAAAAATCTGTGTCTCCCAGAGATTCCTATCCTTTTCTTTTGCTTGCCTGATCTGTTCTTTGAAGTTTGATTACTGCCACTTCAAGACAGAAGAGATCTAGCTGTTTTAGATTGTAAAATTCTGTTCAACAAATAAATACTGTAGTTTTTCCCTGACTTCTGTTTGTCAAGACATGTTTGAAACATTTTTGAGATCTTTATTGCATAGTCTTGTAATCAATCACCTGTTCAACTACAACAAACTAGTGTACAACTACAACTACTACAACAAACTGGGATTTTTATCCCAGTTTGCTTAATTTGTATTTTTACTACATTCATCAAAATTCTCTTTTACAGCATCAAGACCTCAAGCTCAATACAATGCACTTGCTGAATTTTTACCTGCCTATTTTTGCTCTAACACACAAAAGGTGACTAGTTTTCTGTATTGCCTGGTTTCTCTGCTGTGGCAGTTTGGCGTAAAGTGCATATGAAATTAAAGCAATTTCTGCCTCTATTGGTGTGACACAAAGGCATCTATCTGCCATGAAGTCCTCCCCCAGACATACCTGCATGCTCTGCTTCTCATGGAGTTTGGCCCATGGCCCATGAGCCTCAGACCCTATGAGACTTAGGATTTCATATTCCTCCCTCACTGGGGTAGGACAGAGGAAGAGAGAGGACAGTAATGGGTTTTATATTTAATGTTTTACCAATAAGTCCTGACACTGCAGAAACATCACTAGAAAAGAATTTTATGTTGTGCTTCCACGGAAGATCCCTCCCAAGCCTAGTAAATGTGGAGTTAGTGCAGAAGCTCAGACAGACCCACAACAGAGACCTCAGCATTTGTTTCTCTATAGTCAAACCACCGGGGAAAGCCACCATGCAGATGATGACTTACCTTGTGCTTACTGATCTGGCAAAACCACCTCAAAAAAAAGTTCGAGTCCAAAATATTAGCCCTTCCCACTGCCTGTCACTGCCCTGAGCATCAGAGCATGTTCACATTATGCTTACTTGAAATAGCTGTCTCCGTTCTTGCATCTGAATTTCCTGAATGCTTTTTCTCACTTCTACCCTTTCTTTACACTTTATGTTTTCTCCTTCACTCCTCCTTCAAGGATGTGTTTTACTGTCCATGTAGGATACAGGATACAGGAGAAGCAATATCTGTACAGTGACTGGTCCTTTGATTGTAAGGCCCTGGGAGCAGGACCAGTGGGGTTAATCCTTCTCCTACTGAGTTCAATGTTTACAGTGATATGAGTGCCTGGAAAAAGAGAGTTGTCTGGGGAAGAATCTTTTTTTTCTTTTTTTTTTTTTTTCTTGAGGCTTAGTATGGAAAAACTGGGGAGAAAAATGAACAGGAGTTTTTACCTGAGTTTTTTTTTTTTTTTCTCAAATTGGATAATGAAGAAATTTTTAGAGAGTGAGAGAGATTATTTATGGAGCATGTTCTCAGCAGGTGAATACAGGTGTTCAGAAGATGTATTCAGTGGTATTAGCATTTCAAAGAACTAAGATGAAAAACAAATAATATAGCCTGGTATGTATGTCCTTTTCTGTTTTGCTTGCCTCTCATAGAAGTGCCTCTTCCAAGGGCCAGAAGACATATCAATGAATATTGGCCTAGTAGTGTAAAACACAGTTCCCAAATGGCATGGCACACATATCGTTAGCAATATGAGAGCTACATCAAAGTTGTAGATGAATTACTGAAGTAGCCTAACATTTTTTTTTATGTTCATGTATGCAGCTCAGCACAGTTACTGCCTCTATGTGTACCCAAGCAAACTACCTCCAGGAGCCCCACATGGGGTTACTTTGAAGTTTGCCCTAAAGTACAGCTGCAAGCATATTTATGCTGCCTTTTTTTTCCTTCTTTCTGCCTTCCAGTTAGGTTAGACTTAATTTTTAGTAGACAGAGAGAGTCTTATCTAGTTTGTGTTTGTTTTCAGAACAGCAGTGTGAAAAAACACTGAGGAACAACTGGGCCTGGGAAAAAAATCAAAATTAGGGAAATGAAAGAGCACTTAGACCTGAACAGATAAGAAATTTCTGTACCCTGCCATTTAAGTAAAGTTCCTTATTCACTGGTAAGAGAATACCTTATGAGCCCCAAAATCTGTGAAAGCAAGAGACTGCATGCACAAAGGGGTTCTAGTCACATGAACAATGTTGCTCAGTGTTCACTCTTGAGGTTTGAAATATCACAAGGAATCTTACAAAATGACAGCTTCATTTCCATGCCATGTGTAGTATATATTGCACCTTGTGTAAATTGCTGTGAGGGGGCAAAGTACTTTTCTCGGATCCGCAAGGCACCACTGAGCTTTGATATCTGCTCTTTGATACTGTCAACCATGAGAGAACGTCACATGTAGGAGAGGCGAAACATGAAACATCAATGCTGAGTGCTGGCATATCCTGATCTGGGAGGAGAGTCTTGCCTGGAGAGCATTTAAATGTGCAGAATTTTAACTGTTTCCTGGGATTCTGCCAAGATGGCTACTGGTTATAGAGCACTGTAAATAGACAGGATGCATAGGGCGGGAGGATTTGAAACTGATCTGGTTTGCCACGTCTGGGCATGGGTCGCAACTGTACACTGCCAGACAGCTTAGCTCCGAAGAACAGTCCCAGCCCCCTGTGTGCTGATCATCTGTATGGTCATCCAAAGCATCCATTCAAAGCATTTGTTCATTCCTAGTCTCTCTTTTGAAGTGTATCAATTAGTTCTGGCTGAAATAAAGCCCTGTGCATTTCTAGAGTTACTGCAGCGTTTGCTCCCAAAAGGCAGTGTGGACGAGACACCCCCAGGCTGCGTTCTGTTTGCCCCATGTAGCTCTCCGATGATATCCTGGGAGGATTTACAGCCCAGACACCTCCACATTCCCTGAGGATACAAAACAGGGAAAATAATCCATGCTTTCTGTTTCATGCTAAAATGCACTATCCTACAGCAGAGTTCTGATATTATTTTGGGCCCTTTGAGCCAATTCATCTCCCTGCAGGTTTACACAAGAAATAATTTTGCTGTCCTGAACTGTAGGAACATCACAGGAGGCCCAGGGGAGAGACACGTTAAGTGGTGCAGGACATGGCCAGGCTATCTTGAAGGGGTCAAGCCCCGAGCACTTCGGGGATCACCCCCTGAAAACAACGAATTTATCAGTGTATGTCTAGCTAGTGTTGTTCACTTTGTTTGGATTACTTCCAGTCTACACTCTGAAATTAGAAGCAAGGCTGACTTGCTGCAGATAACTTCCAGTTAAGTTTCTTGGCATGGCCAGGTGGCTGCTGAGGCACCCTGTAGAGTCCTGCTGAGCTCTGCAGAGCTGGAAAGGGGAACAGGATTTCCACTGAATACAGACCCTTTCAGACCTGAGCCCAAACTCTTCCTTCAGATGCGTGCAAAGGACACTGGAACAGTAAAGAGTATATTGCAAATGCTCATGACGTCCCTGAAACCCAACTGGCCCTGATCATCTTTCACATTGGTCTGAGTTACGCACAGTCCAGAACATCCAAAATGAGTTCAGCAGTCCAGGAATGGAAGCCAGCACTTATCACCTGAGTAATACCAGTAGAAAATGAATCAAAACATGAACAAAGTGGTGTATCAGTGACTACAGCTTAATTTCCCTCCCTGCTGTATAGAATTAGCCATTCTGATGCATTTTTGTGAAGAGTCAAAAAAATATAATCACTTTCACTGTTAGAGAGTGTGACTCCAGTAGTATTTTAAGTGACATCCCTGGGGAATGTTTTGTAAATAACCAAGACTGATTATTCAAAAAGCAAAGAAATCAGTAATCCACTTTGTTGCCTCTTCTGCTCAATAATTGTCTTCGCTGTAAGTACATTCATCATGAGTTCTTTTCTGACTAAATATAAGCTATAATATATTGAATAATTGCAGGAAGATAGTGATTCTATATTTAATACCTTCACCTGATCTTTTAAAACTCTCTGTGTTTCTTCTTGGTAACAAGAACTCTTGTTTATGCTGTGGTTTGAAACTATGATGAAGGCCCATTCCCCTTAGCCTCAAATACAGCCAGAAGGCTGTAAGAAACCTCTTGGATTTCATCTTCATTTGTTTTCAAAACATCATGAGTGAGAGGATCTTTGCAAGCAGTAGGCTGGCTGTGCATCTTTTGATCATTGGGAGTGAGTTTTAATTTAAACTGGCACTTCTAGTTGGTAGCATCACGTCGATAAAAAATAAATTGCTTCAGGTATTTTTGTGGTTTCTAATTTTCTGAAGCCTGGCTTATTTAGAAGGAGGCTTAGCAGGAGCAAAGTAATCGCATTTAATGTGGTTACATGCTAGTGTGCAGTTGACTTTGTGCTGTACTGTGGAGTTCATAGCACAGGGCTGCAAACTGGGGGTGCATCTCTGAGAGTCTTTGGGGGCCTGTAAAGCAGCTGACAAGCTGGGCTGCGGAAGAGGTCTGCCTACTGCAAAACTCAGGTAGCAACCTTTTGTTTCTTTGGGCCTTTCTGGACAAATCTTCAGGCAGATGAACTGCTGCATGCCCTGTGGCTTGGGTCTGCAGTGCACAGCCTGGCTCAGCCCTGCTGCTTGTGAGGCTGAGACTTGCTTGTACATCCTCACCCCATGGCATCTTTTGGCATGGGATGAGAGGGAGGATATAATATATTTCGATAGGTCTCCTGGCTGGTATAGCTGTGGTACCCTCCAGGATGAACCTACACCTAGCAATCTCTCGAGCGCGTTCAGGGATTTAAGTCTATGAGCTCCAAGTGATAGATAAAAGATAACATGTTGGAAGCTGAATAACAGCCAGCCCAACAAGACCCAGGAATAATCATATCAGTGCATTATTAATACCAGGAGATATTGTATGTCCTGCATATGTATGCACTCATATCTCACAAATAAGTCTGTCCCTGTGTGGTCCAGCCACTGTGAACTGAGATCGCCCATGTAACCAGAACTTGGTCTTGGTTTGTAAGACAACTAGTAAATTGTACAAAAGAGTGTATTTACTAAGCTGATGTTTCACACAAAGGTATGAAAGCAAATGTGTTATGGGCTATGTAGTGCTTACAGTTTTGGATGACTTTGTATACATCAGTGTTTAAACTGGCAATGTGCACACCAATTAAGGTCAGTCAAAGTTTAAGATGAAGTATTTTGCACCATCTCTTCAAGTCGGCACTAGAAACTTAAAATAATACACACTGTTCGGTTTCCCTTTGGGTGTCCTAATATTTCAATTTACACCTGAGGTAAGCCAACTAAAGTAGGTTAGAAGAAACCTTCCTTTTTTTAACTCTGGGTGTGGGATGCAGTTATTTTGTGTTTCCTGCACTCTCCCCTGTTTTTCTTGGTTGTTCATAAAGGAAAAGGGGAAAGGGGAAAGGGGAAAGAAAAAGTGCATAAATCATGACAAAAATACTTAGGGAACATAGAGCCAGAGTATGCTCTGAATATGTTTCAGTGTTGCTTTAAAATACCACCAACATGTTTGTTTTGCACTTTATTTTTGAGGCACAGCTTTGTCAATTTGAGTCTTCTTGGCTCCATTTGAATCAATGGCAAAACAATAATCAGTTTCAGGAAAAAAAAAGATTATTTCCACTGGGAACAAATTCTTCTGACTTCAGACTTAACCTGCACACTTCTTCCAGCTCTGAGTTCCTCAGCCCTGATAGCTGACTAACAGAGTATAACTTTGGACTCATTTAAAATGCAATTGCAGAACACACCAGAGGAAGTCATTTAGCAGTATATCAACAGAAGGGCAGACTGTAAATCTAGTAAGCTTCTTCCATTTCTAATGTCTAGGATCCCAGTATTAACAATATTGGCAATATCTGACACTCACATATGGCAATGTACCGAATGGTTTATTAATATGACAGATGCATTTTAGAAAAGAGTAACTCTCATTCCCCTTGGATACATAGATGAATTGAAGAATGCCTTGAACAAAGCTCACTACTCTTTTCCTGTTCTCATATTGCATAATAAACTGGTATGATGCAAAACCAAGGTATAAAACAGCTGCTACACCAAATGTAATTCAATAGCATCACTTCAAAGGTAAGTATGTTGTTAACTTTCCATTGGAATTAACCTATCTGAGGCAGCTCTTTGTAGTCACAGAATATTAATGCATAACCTTGTGAACCATCACATGCAGCTGGTGAATGCCAGTGATTTTCACTTCATAATGCAATCACCTCAGACAGTAGAAAGACAGAACTGAAGAAATGCAGGTATATCCAGGTAACAAAACAAGTGGTCTTGAACCAAGAATATCTGGTATTTTAAGTGCGCCTTGGAGAGGACTCTCTGGGGAATTCACATTCTCTGGTTTGAATCCTAAGTCCCTAATGATGTTATCTTGAAATAAATCTTACCTGAAGCAGATGCCTCCTACAATAGACCTATATAAACCTTTTGTTCCAACACACACAAAGGACACTTTGAGTTACTTTTCTAGATGGCTCTTACAAGCTGTCAGCATTAAGTTTCACAACAAGCAGATGTTCACATTTTATAAGCCTCCTCCATAAAAGACTTCCAGTATTCTCTATTTCAACAGAGGCACAACGGAAAATCATACGGGTCTAGAAACAGTACTCCTGTGGGATCCTGAAATGACTAAGTTTGGCTCCAGTGTAACACATCTACAGCTCTGGAGACATTGACAGTGAACAGCGGGAAGGGGTGGATGAGCAGAGTTAGATAAAGGCCAAAGGTTTAATATCCTGATGCTGGAGGGATTTCCACTGGCAGCGGAAAGAGGCGGCTGCCCTGCTTCTGTAGAGGCACCAACTTCAAAAGCGACATTTGGGAGAGGCAGCCTGGGGCTGTTTCCTAATGCTAAGATAGGTAACAGAGCTGTGAATCCACCAACACCCACCCGAGCTCAGAGGCTGCAGGAGCAGGGAAAGGAGGACAGAGCTCTTCCACTTGAGGCTGCAGCATGGCACCGTGGATGCACTGTGTGGAGCCCGGGAGCCCCTGTAGCACCAGCCAGGTGTGGGGCTTGCAGCCCCCTCAGAGCACAGGCACACACACCAAAGGGCAAGCACGATGCGTGGAGATGAAGCCCATGGCATGCATGTCTCTTTAAACAAATGTTGGCAATAATGGGAAGGAGGACAACATGCCTGCCTGACTCTAGGAGAGTCAAAAACCTAATTTTCCAAAGTAGCATGTTTTTGTGTGCTGCTTTGCAGCCTGCTGCCCAAACTCCCCTCATATCTATTTTCATGAAAGCTCAAATGGCATCTCTGTTTTTCCCATCTGAGACAAGATGTCCAGAAGAGTCAGAGAGGCAGCTAAAGGATGCTTTTTTCATATTTCTTGCTCATTATATCAGGGGGCAAGTATACAGCTGGCTTAAAGGCAATTTAGAGGCAGTCCCCTGCTGTGCTGCCCCCCATACCCTGTGTTCCTGCCACCTGCCCTCTACGGACACCTCTCTGTAGAGCCAAGCTGCCAGCCAGATCGAGGGGCTCATCGTGATGAAACCGTTCTTTCTCAAAACAAATTCACAACCCTTTTTTTTTCTGCTGGGTCAGGTCATCAGTCTAGCTAAACAAAACAAACAGAGCGCCAGGTGTGAGGAAAAGAATGGGAGGGCATAGCCAGGGCTGGCGAAATACCTCTTTTGGCAGTGACACAGCCAAAACTTTGTCTAAAATGAATCTGGAACAGTAATGGAGAAGGGTGATTTGCCCACTGTGTACTAAAAGTCCCCCAAAAATAAAGGGATTTTCTTGAATTTATTAAGTCAGCATTAATTAACCCTTAGGCAAAAAGAAGGAGACTCGATATAATAAAATCTTGTCACATTGAAATGTACAGGCATTCTTCTATCAAACACAGGGGAACTAAGATTTCACCCTTGAAATAAGACCGGGCTTTTTCAGTTTGGACATATCACTTCAGTTACTCTGTGTCCTTACTGCTCCTTGACAGCAGAAACAAGCCTAATACTTCTGAGTTTTTTGTTTTTCTGAGGTCTTGCAGAAAGGCAATGTAAAATGTCCTTTGCACATTCATTTGAGTGCTCGTACTTAATATTTACTTTGAGAAGAACCTTGTTCTAAAAAATGAATTGCATGAATATTTGTGGAAAGCAAAACCAGAGCAGATGCAAACGTAACTAAGTGGATTCAGTAAAAAAATTTCAACTATTTGTGTATAACTACTTCACAGCATTCATCCAGTCTGGCTGGTAAAACAAAGCGGTTTAGAACTCTGAGAGGAAAATAATAATAATAATCTTGCAACAGATACTTTCATGGACAAACAAGTTTGAACAACCCATTCTTTCTTTGTAATCTCTTCTCGACTAGTTACAGATGGAACCAGCGTTGAGGAGAAAGAGGAGAGAGATTCTCGCCATCCTGTTTTCATACAATCATGGAAATTCAAATTGAAATAAAAAATCGAACAATCTCCTTCTGTCCCTTTTGCTAGTACATGATGACTTTCCAGTGCATATTTTCCATTGGCTTTGTTCAGACTGGTGCTGCCAGTTTGTGATGAAACAGAGGAAAAAGAGCCATCTTTTGAAAAATATGAACTTTCCACATGGCATGGAAACTGGTCACTTCACAAAACCCCTGCTACCACCCAGAGGTGCCTTGGGAAGAGTAAAGATGTCAGCTGAAGAGAGGTGGAACAAAGAAGCAGTTGGCTGTAATATCAAAAAGATGTCTGTACATGTGTAGACTTTTTGAATGTGAAATTTTCATCCAACTTTCTCCTGAAAATAGTGAAATTAGTCTAAAATAGTCATCTTTTGGGCTCTCTTTGTGTATCTTCACCTGGATATGCCTCTGTCTATCTGTAAAAGGAGAAGACAACTAGCTTAAATGAAATCTCCAATTCTGAGATTAGATGAATCTTTCCTTTCTTGAAGTCATCAGTCTTTAAGCAGGGCATCACTATAAAGCAATACTTATACTCTGGAACAACTACAACTAAGACCTGATTCAGTCCAAGTCACACAAGTGGTCTGGCTCTGGCAGTGCTCAAGGGCTGTCAGGACATGCAAAGCCTCATCTGTGAGCTGGGAAGTAGAAGCTGTATCTATTCTGGGTAAGTTTCAGTTCAGGTTCAGCTGTGAATGTTGTTGCTCCTGTTTAGTTCTGGTTAAATCCAACAAAACTTTCAGAAAGCAGTTTAGGTTCAATATAAGAAAAAAAATCCTGAATAATCTGGACCAAATTCAATTCTACTTTCTGTGTTAAATGAATCTGCAAGGGAGCTGATCTCCAGCTGGGACCATAAACACATACTGAAATGAAGAGCTTTATATCTTTCATTTATTGTTCCTTTCATTCAGAACAAAATGGGAGCTACACTTGGCCTTGCATGATTTTACTGATGCTTGTACTTCGTATAATGTATGCCTGCCACCCTGACAGAGATCTAGTCTAGAAAACAACCCATGACCATTATGGATGTGAATTACAATCCTTTTAAATAACAAGAAGAGACTGGAGAAAATCTGAAGTACTTTAAGAGATGACCAAGAGATGCTTTCCAATGGAAGTGATTTTATATTCCTAATAAGGAAAAGTCATGTTGAACAATAACTATAATCTCATCTCCTCAGTAGAGTCTATAAAGAATAGACTGACACAGCTTTTCCTACTGCTTATATATTATGCTGATGTGCGTCAGTAGGTATTAATTTAGTAAATTGTTACTTTTGTGAAAAAATGGATTGGTATGGATAGAGCAAAAACCATCTTGGAGTTACGTTGTTAGAACTGATTTGCTTTCAATCAGGCCTTGTTGTAGTGCTCAGATGCAGTATTCAATTAAAACAAGAAAAGAGAGCCAGAACAAGATTTCCAGATGTTATTAATAAAACATTTCTGTTTAATCTCTGTGGAAGGCACAAAATCAACATTGTCTCGGTTCTTCTTTGAAAATCCTCGGCCCAGCCAGAGCTTGTTTTTAGAAGTTCAAATGGAGGAGAAGTTAGGTAGAAGGGAAATACCGAGAGTGGTACAGACACACTGCCTAGACGTGGTGCCCCCACAGCCTCTCCCATGCATGCCCATCTCTGTATATGGGTATATGATTTGCTCACAGAAAGCCAAATGAATTCTGTACATCCACACCACCCTTTGCTTGTCTACCTTAACTCCTTCTCCTCTGGGCACTTCAACATATCTGTCATCATTCCCAAGGGATAACCCTTTTCCACAGTCAGAGAGAAAGTGCAGAGACAGAGGGAGCTTGAAATGAACCGGCCTCAAACAGAGTGCTGCAGACTTTTGAAAAAGTAAGTTTTTGCAGGTGAAAGGAAATCAATCTGGCTGAAAATAGCCAAATTAGTATATATAGTGAGCAAGAACTTTCTGTTTGAACAGTTTTTATTTTCCTAATAAGGAAAAGTCAACTGGATGCCAAAAATAGCATATACCTGTGACGTGAATGAGCCACTGTTCCCATCTTGCTGAGAACTCACTGGACTCTGCCTGCTTCGGAGGGCTTTATAATACCAGGTAACACTATAGCCTAACATTTTGCACATGACGTCTTTACAAGAAAAGGGACTTGGAGTTCCTGCTAGTGCATATGTCTACCAAATAAAAAAACATCAGGGGAAAAAAATTGCTCCTGTCTTACACTGGTAGGGCTCCAACAATTTTGACAACCTTGTGTTAAGGGAGTAGAAACCAAAATCCTGCACCTAAGCTTTCCAAACCTACATCCACAAAATTCATAGCGCTATTTGCCCAGATCTAACCTTAGTAACTAGTATGTTAAAACCTGTGTTTCATCTGAGGTGTTGGTAAGCTGGAGTAATTGAAAGCAGTTTAAACCACTAAGTAAAGAAATAATTATCATCTGAACAACGAAATACAGGTGTACAAGTTATCATCTAAATTCTGTCAAGTGTGTAACTGTGAATAAATGCAGCTATGAAACAATACCATGGCACTGTGTCCAGTCATCTTTTCAGGAAAGAAACTGCTTCTTCCAAATTACACATTAACCCAATTCACCCTTGAGATATGAAAATGGGCTTGAAACACTGCAAAGAATCCACATACATGCATGTAGGCTATAACCCCTTGGCTGGTTTATTGGCTGGCAAGTAATAAATGGAGGGCTTCCCTTCTGCAGACAATATACAATCTCTCTAAACTTCTGTGAACAACAGATCTAAAAATCAGTGCCAGCTGGAGTTAAATTATTTTGATGAGAATGACAGTCCGGTAAAACCTGGACCTTTAACACCAAGGGCCTTTTTAATAGTCTGCTACAGTAGGAGGTGGTAAAAACTTTGCTTCACTGCTCACTTTAATGGTATTTAAATCATCTCAGATATGGAGATAAAGGCTCTTTATAGCTATTTATGACCTTTCTAATACTGGCAGTGCAATTAATTTCATTACTGATGCTATAATCATGTAGTCCCTACTAACTTATAACATCGGTATTGTTCTCATCTTTTATAGACTAGCTGGAAGATGATGCTCTGAGAAGTGTATCAGTTACTCCATTTACAAGATTCATTACATTATCTGGAGGGCAGAGCTCTGGGTGAAATGGTGTTTGACTGGCTTTCACCAGCACAGTTAAAAGTTATGAGTAAGATTTTTTTCTTCAGTAACAACCTACTCTAATCTGAAGTAAAATCCTAATCAAGCAACTAGGGACATGTTTTTACACCTCTCTTCCAGGTCTTCCAGCTCCTCCAGCTCCCATCACACACAAATACCAGTCATGACTGCCCCAGAATCTGTCTTGTGGTCGTGGGTCAGACAAGATGTTAGGCTGGGATGCATTTGTATCACTGTAAGATGAAAAATATCTGAACACTAGCAGCGTAACAGTGGGCTCACTGTTCTGTGAGCCTTAAGATTTAAACTCAGGCTACAGCATGCCAATCTCTTACACCAAGACAATTCTTCACTACTTGACAAATATCTCTTTAAAGCAAAAGTGAAACAGATCCACCTTTGCTTAGAAAAATGTGTGCAAATGGATGACATTCATACAGTGCCTTAAGGCATCCACAGTGCTTAGAAGATAAGGAACTGATTTAAGTAGGAAAATCAAGATCTCCAGGCAGAAAATGCAATTGTTTTCAAAATGGTATTTTTTTTAGTTGTCAAATTGTCATTTTTTTCATTAATTTTTTGAACATATTTTTTTTAAATGAACTGTCCTGTGAGCTGCTTCTTACAGAATCTGGCACAAATGGGCATTTCATGTAAATGTACAATCTGGACTTCTGCAAATGGCAAAACTTTTGTTGTGAGGCCAAGACTTCACTCAAGACACAAAGGAAGGCTCTGACTGTGAACATTTGAGCTAAAAAAAATTTTTAAAAATGAATTAAGCTTGTACCTGGGCAATTCATAGAAGAGGAGACTTGTACAGAGAGATCTGAAAGGAGGTATTGCAATTTCCCACAGGAAAGCAGTTCTGATGCCAGAGGACAAAGTGTAAAAAGGTGTGTAAATGAAGATTAAAAGGCAAAAATAAAAATAAAGGAGAGTCAAAGCTCAGGAGTAGGTGGAGGAGGGGCCTATACAAAGTGAGCAAGGTGAACTTGGCAAGACAGGGAAAAGAGGCATCACATACAGTTGGGATAGTGACCTTTCATACTCTGCAAAACACAGCCATGGTCTCCATGTTTGACAACCACAAGACATTTATGGCAGACTGCAGACAGCTGAGAGGTGTGAATGCCCTGAGAGAGGTTTCTAGCAGAAGATGGCAGCAACAACTGAGGGCTTCGCTGCCTCCTTCTGCACCTGGGGGCTAGGATTATCCACTTGCACAGATGTACTGCAGGCTATGGCCTTTTACTTCGGCTTTTTCTGAACTGCTCACTAGCTGCTTTTGACCCAGAAGTCACACGATGCCATTGAGCCTGTGCTCATGAATTTTACAACCATGATTGAATGAACTGCATCTGCTCACCTCTTCTAACTTCTAACACAGCCTAACTGTGGCATCCCTAGAGACAACAACAATGTCTCAAAAGTACCTCAAGCACTGTGCTAACACAAGGAAAGGGAAAAAAGGCATCAAACGTCTGGAACTATTTGGGACATTATAAATATATATACACACATATATATAGTATATTTCATAGGAACCTAGAATGGTTTGGGTTGGAAGGGACTTTTAAAGGTCATCTAGTTCAACCCAGCTGCCAAGGGCAGAGACATCTTCCACTAGATCACCTCAAAGCACTTTCCATCTTGGCCTTGAACACTTCCAGGGATGGGGCATCCACATCTTCTCTGGGCAACTTGTTCCATTGTCTCACCACCCTCATCATAAAAAAAAAAAAATATTCCTTATACTCAAACTAAATCTACCCTCTTTCAGTTTAACACCATTGCCCCTTGTCCTATCACTACAGGCTTTGATAAAAAGTCTTTCTCAGTCTTCCTTATTAGCCTCCTTTACATACTGGAAGGCTGCAATAAGGTCTCCTTGGAGCCTTCTCTTCTGCAGGCTGAACAAACCCAGCTCTCTCAGCCTTTCTTCATAGGAGAGGTGCTCCAGCCCTCTGACCATTTTCCTGGCCCTCCTATGGACACAGCCCAACAGGTCCATGTCTTTCCTGTGCTGAGGACTCCAGAGCTGGATGCAATACTCTAGGTGGGGTCTCAAGAGAGCTGAGTAGAGAGGGAGGATCAGCCTCTCCAGGTTGAGCCTGCTGGCCATGCTTCTTGTTACTATTGGCTTTCTGGGCTGCAAGTGCACATTGTCGGCTCATGTCCAGTTTTTCATTCACCAGTATTCCCAAATCCTTTTCTGCAAGGCAGCTTTCAATCCATTTTTCCCCCAGTCTGTACTCGTATTGAGGATTTCCCTCACTCAGGTGCAGCACCTTACACTTGGCCTTTTTGAACTTCATGAGGTTCACGTGAGCCCACTCCTCAAGCCTGTCAAAGTCCCTTCGGTTGGCATCCCTTCCCTGAGACATGTCAGCTGCAGCACTCAGTTTGGTGTCATCTGCAAACTCACTGAGGGTGTACTCAGTCCCACTCTCTATGATATTGATGAAGATATTAAATAGTATTGGACCCAGTACATACCCTTGGACACTGAGCCGCTGAGTGGCCATCCAGCCAATTCCATACCCATCTAACAGTCCATCCGTCAAACCCATATCTCTCCAGTTTACAGGTAAGAATGTTGTGGGGGCCATATCAAAGGCCTTACAGAAGGCCACATAGATGACATCTGTAGCTCTTACCTTGTCCTCTGATGCAGTCACTCCGTCTTAGAAGGCCACTAGACTAGTCAGGCATGATTTGCCCTTGGTGAAGCCAGGTTGGCTTTCTATGATCAGCTCCCTATCTTCATATGTTTCATAATATCTTGCAGGAGGATTTGCTCCATGATCTTAAGAATAATAAAAAAAATAGTGCAGGGGATGAGCCTCGCTCTGGAAAAACCAGGTGCCTGATCATGGTGTCTCCTGTACCAGCTAAGTAATTGCTTCCTGAAATTTAACCCTACTCCCTCTCATAGGAGACTATAGCATGGATTTGAATCTCCTGTGTCATTGGCTTAAAGGTAACTGTTGGAATCAAATTGTGACTGTGTTGTGGCATTTCAGATTATTGTGTCATTAAATAATTATCAGCCCGGACAAATTATACTGCGTAAATGCTTTGTGTTATTTGGACTTCAGAGTGACAATAGAGAAGAGGCTGGGAAAGCAAGAGCATTTGAAACATTGATATTTCTGTAATAACTCAGGGGTTTGCTTCCTTCCTGAAAAGTGAGGATGTACAGACATACTTTCCTTTTTGAAAGACTACATTCTTTTCCCCTTGTGCTAAAAAACTCCAAAGGTGCAAAAGCAGGGAAGGTTTGAAGGGAACATCATCAGATGTTTACATGAGAAACCAAAAATTATAGAGCAAGTTTGAGTGCTGTTTTCATTTCAAAAGTGTGATACACTTGACTGTATCTCTCAGTCTTTTGAAGAGAATTGGGTCAAGAAGAGAATGTATTTCTCAAGGACCTACTTAGGAAAGCGTTTTACTCAACAACAACAACAACATAGACACTACATTTATTTTAACAGACAGCGTATGTTGCAATGCTGAGCTTCTCAACACCTTGATGATAAGGTGGCCAAGAGACACAACACTCCAGGAGGCAGAACAGTGATATATGCTAATCACTGTTCCCATGATGTTCCAGGCAGTTTTGGGGCTTAGGGGTTTGAAAACTAGGAGTAGGATAAGGCAAAAAGAGAAAATAACACATGAAGAAGACCAGAGAAACCTGAGTTAGGCATGAGAGAGCACACAGTGTGTACCACTCCCAGGGTCACAGTACAGCGGCTGTCCCCATATTGATATGACAGAGGCCCCTTGCATCTGTTTGATCCGTTGATCACTCCTTTCTTCATGAACTGAAGCCTCTCACAAACTAAACCACGCAACCCTGCAAAAATCTTGTTCCCAGATACAAAAGCTGTCTCTTGTACAGTTAGGGCTGCCTCTCCATTCTTTCACTTGGACCTGAAGCCATGTTTAATCCAAGTGCATTCAGTTTTCATGGGAAGAGGGCTTTTCATATTAATGCACCCATTTTAACACACCGCCGTGTTAAAAAAAATAAACCTGTAAGCAAATAAACAGAGTTTGTTACAAGTAAAACTAAGTAGGTGCCATCACCGGTTTTCTCCAATGCAAACCACTGGTTCTGCTGGTTAAAATAGCTCCAACTAATTTTCAGCATTGCACAAATGCACAAAAATGTGTGAAATCTGCAGGCATATGATGAAATTAGCACAGACTTCCACAGCACACTGAAGATGACCTTACAAGGAATGTCCTCAGAAGCCTGAGAATGGAGTTTGGGCAGGCCCGAGGGGCAGGCCAGGGCTTGCTGTGGGCAGCTCACCCCTGCGCCGCATTGTGCCTGGGGGTGCAGCCCCCTGGCCACTGCGGCCCCCCGCTCGGGAGGGGGCCAGCCCTGCCTCTGCCTCTTCTAGCCCACCAGCGTGCAGTGACTGCAGCGGCAGTGATGCCGACAATTTCAATCGTAGTTCTTTTTCTCATTTAGAGTATGTTGACGTCTCATCTAAATAATTGCCAAGACAAAAGAAATAAAACCTATTTTTTATAAAAGGACAGCACTGCTCTGCTCTCACTGTGTCTGTCTGTCTTCAGACTACTTCTGCCCCTATTGCTGTGCAGCCAGACTAGGGTTTCTCTTTGTTGTTAAGTCCCAAACTGGCTCGATGGTCTCTAACCTCAATCATTAATAAAAATTACCACAAGGACAGCTGCCTTGCTCTCCTTGTCAGAACTTCAGCATGGAGAGTAATAGATGGCTTCAGGCTGGCCTCCTGCCAAGAGGGCTTCATTGTTTTCATCTGTGATACATGAGGAAGAAAATAATGGGTTTAAATTAATTTGATAAGGCTGAGCTCAGCCTAGCATAGCATTTAGGCTCTAATTTTGCTCTTCTACAGTTTGATTTTACATCCCTGAAATCAGCACAGGTTTAGCCATTAATTTAAGGCTTTTTAGAAAGTTAGTGACTCCTAAGCTTCATGACCTCCACCTAGACTTCCTCAGTGCTGGGCATGTTGAGTTTATGTTATATATATATTCTATTTTTATTAACAAATACCAAATAAGTTTTGAAAGGAAAAGGTGGAGACCTATTATTTCCAGACAGTGACATTTTTGCAGCTTGGCAAAGGAGTGAGTATTTAATATGGAAATTCTTCCTCCTGACACATCTCTCTCAGTTTGTTTTTTTTTCTTCTTATCCATAGTGTAGCATCTTCTGCCAGTTCTGAACTTGTACCAGCCATGGAAGCCCTGCATGCCAGCACAGCGAAAGCCTGCAAAGGAATCAAATAAAGAATACTGAAGAATGGCTTACACAGTTCTTCATCACATACGGAAGAACCACAGTGTGCACCAAAGAGGATTTTGCTGAGACAAAAGGAGAAAAAATAAGACAGCTTAATATATGCACTGTTAAAGATAATGGGAAAAACCTAAATGGTTTTAATTAGCATTGTGTAGGGGTCCAGTCCTTTATTACAGAGATTTTAGGTTCTAGTAGCTGTATCCTGACAGACTGTGGCCTGTTTAGGAGCCTGGTTGACAGAGTCCCTTGGGAGGCAGTCCTGAAAGGCAAAAGAGTCCGGGAAGGCTGGGCATTCTTCAAGAAGGAACTCATAAAGGTGATTTCTGGCTGAACAGAGAGCTTTGGCTGGAACTGAGGAAAACAGGGAGAGTCTATAACTTTTAGAAGAAGAGGCAGGCAGCTCAGGAGGACTACAAGGATGTCATGAGGTTATGCAAAGAGAAAATTAGAAGGGCCAAAACCCAACTAGAACTTAACCTGGCTACTGCCATAAAGGACAATAAAAAATGTTTCTATAAATACATTAGCAACAAAAGAAGGGCTAAGGAGAATCTCCATCCTTTATTGGATGCGGGGAAAACCATAGTGACAAAGGATGAGGAAAAGGCTGAGGTACTTCATGCTGTCTTTGCCTCAGTCTCCCATAGCGAGATGCTCTGGGTACCCAGCCCCCGGAGCTGGAAGGTGGGGGTGGGGAGCAGAATGAAGCCACCATAACTCAAGGTGAGATGGTACCTGCTACACCACTGAGGCACACACGAGTCTATGGGGCCAGGCGAGATCCACCGGAGGGAACTGAGGGAGCTGGCAGGCGTGCTCACCGAGCTGCTTTGTCACCAGCGCTGGCTGACCAGGGAGGTCCCAGCTGGCTGGGCGTGCGTGAACGTGACACCCGTCTGCAAGAAGGGCCGAAAGGAGGATCTGGGTAACTACAGGCCTGTCAGCCTGACCCTGCTGCCAGGAAAGGTTATGGAGCAGGTCATCCTGTAAAACACCGCACGGCATGTGCAGGACAACCGGGGGTTCGGGCCCAGCCAGCGTGGGGTTATGAAAGGCAGGTCCTGCTTGACGAACCTGGTCTCCTTCTACGACAAGGTGACCTGCTTAGTGGATGAGGGAAAGGCTGTGGATGTTGTATACCCAGACCTTAGTAAAGCTTTTGATACCATTTCCTGCAGCATTCTCCTGGAGAAATGGGCTGCTTGTGGCTCGGGCAGCTGTGCTCTACACCGGGTAAAAAGCTGGCTGGAAGGCTGAGCCCCAAGAGTGGTGGTGAATGGACCAGCTGGTGGCCGGTCACAAGTGGTGTTCCCCAGGGCTCAGTACTGGGGCCAGTCCTGTTTGATATCTTTATCAATGATCTGGACAAGGGGATCAAGTATGTACTCAGTAAGTTTGCAGCTGACACCAAGCTGAGGGGGAGTGTTGATCTGCTGGAGGGCAGGTGGGCTCTGCAGAGGGATCTGGGCAGGCTGGACTGGTGGGTCAAGGCCAATTGTATGAGGTTCAACAAGGCTGAGTGTGGGTCCTGCACCTGTGTCAAAACAACCCCTTGCAATGCTGCAGGCTTGGGGCAGAGTGGCAGGAAAGCTGCCTGGCAGAAAAGGACCTGGGGGTGCTGGTCAACAGACGGCTGGACATGGGCCAGCAGTGTGCCCAGGTGGCCAAGAAGGCCAGTAGCATCCTGGCTTGTATCAGGAACAGTGTGGTCAGCAGGGCAAGGGAATTGATGGTCCCTCTGTGCTTGACACTGGTGAGACCACACCTGAAATACTGTGTTCAGTTTTGAGCTCTTCACTGCAAGAAAGACACTGAGATGCTGGAGCATGTCCAGAGACGGCAACGGAGCTGGTGAGGGGTCTGGAGCACAAGTCTGGTGAGGAGCGGCTGAGGGACCTGGGGCTGTTCAGCCTAGAGAGGAGGCGGCTCAAGGGAGACCTTATAGCCCTCTACAGCTGCCTGAAAGGAGGGTGTAGTGAGGTCAGTGTCATTCTTTTTTTCTCTCTCCTAAGTAACAAGGAAATGGCCTAAAGTTGTGCTAGGGGAAGCTTATACCGGGTATTAGGAAAAATGTCTTCACCAAAAGGGCTGCCAGGCATTGGAACAGGCTGCCCAGGGAAGTGGCTGAGTCACCATCCCTGGAGGTATTTAAAATATGTGTAGATGTGGCACTTAGGGACATGGTTTAGCGGTGGACTTTGCAGTGCTAGTTGATGGTTGGACCTGATGATCTTAAAGGTCTTATCCAACCTGAATGATTCTATCCTTGCTCAGTGTCAGTTGGCATAACTCCATCTGGAGCTTCACCAGGCTACCCTTTGAATGTCTAGCCCATGTGAGGTGCTAGCTTTATTTCAACATTGAACAAACTGATTAAAGAAGAAAATTACTATATAAAATGCTCAAAGAGACCATAAGGTTGAATCTGGCTCTGTTACAGATGTAGAAACTTCATAAACAGCATAGTAAAAAAAGCTGTTCGAGTTTAAATGTGCTGGCCAAAAAAGATTGTAACATGTTGCAGCACAAGCAAGCTATCAGGCTGCAACAAGGCTTTACCTTCAGTCAGATTCCCCTGGCCCTGCTGTTTCTCCTTGCTCCAGAGGCCAAACCACACTGCTCCTCCTCCATCCAGCCCCCTCTCCCCCCCATCCTTAGGACTATTTAACTGCTTACGGAACAAGCTACATCTGTACATCATCCATGTCAATCAACCCACTGCCTTTGAGGTAAGGCCACAGCTGCATGTTATCAATGCTGATCAACCCACTGCCTTCATTCCTCTACAGTAGCATAGTAAATAAACTTTTCTGAGCATCTACAGAACCCCAACGAGGCCAGCCTAGAGAAATTTACATTTTCAGTTGTAAAGACTGTTGTTTTTCAATTTACATAACTATTATAACAAAACATACAAAATTCCACAATGACAGACATAACTTCTTTGACATAATGAAATTGTTATTGTATATTAATGCTAGAAACCTATCATGGTGAAATTTTATGTAACAAAGATTTTTTTATGCCATTAGATCTGCAGAATGCTGTATGGACTATCTTAACGGAAAGACCAACACCAAAGATGCTGAGATACAACAGTGAGGAGGTCTACATCAATACACTGCTAAATCAAGTAATGAATCTGGCCATTAGACCAGGAGAACCACTGGGAAGATGTGCTCTGTGGACCATGACCCCATAGGACCTCATTCAGGTGGGCAACCATATGAAACCAGGCTGGTCTACTTGGAGGTGACTCTCCAGGTTTGGTTGCTTCTTTTTCTTTTTCTTTTTTTTTTTTTTTTTTTTTATAAGAAGCAAAAATGTGAAAGGGGAAATATTTAGTAATTCAGTAAATTAGCAATACTTATAGGTATGCTTGCCTTACTATCTCAAACAAGACACTACTCATGGCAGCAAAGGAAACCATATATACAATCTTTTGTAGGTTTCAGCTCTCAGCTATGTACTGCTTGTGTCAAGGACCAGGTTTTATTATGTGTGTAGAGTCTGCCTGCCATAATGAGCTTCATCAAATCCTTATCAGAAGTTTTGGAGCAAGCAGAAACAAGTAAACATGCTTTTCTACCTGTTAGAACTTGTAAGACTGTGTATTTGTGGCAACACTGAACTTGTTCAACTTCTTAGCACATTTCACAGGTTGTATGAAGGGGTGGGGGGTGGGGGGGGCTAGGGGGAAGGAGAGAGCTTTTACCTACCACTGAGAAATAACCAGAAATGGAGAGGTCTGACATGGATCTAAAGTTTCCTGACGTCTTCCTTCCTGCTATGCAGACTGTCAGTGGAATAAAAAATACTTTGGTACATTGAACTAGGGTAGTAGGTTTTTTTATATCTTCCAGTGGGTGCTGTGGATGGATTTGTAACCACCTCGACTAGCTGAAGGACATTTAAGAGCAGATGTTTAAGCATAAATTTTTCTGTAATGTAAGACCTCACCCAGCTGTAAAACTTATTCATGCTGAAAAAACCACTGTGAGGTATCTGAGGATCTTCTGGAATTATGGTTACTATAAATTCAGAGTAGGAAAGATCATTGCCTATATCTGAAAAAGGGAAACGGCACTTGGCCTTCTTATATAGGATGGAATCTGTAATAAGAGACGTTCTGCCATCTTCATTTTTTCCTGTAAATGTAGAGGCACATGTATAAAAACAACTGTGAGTGTAAAAATAGTGGATCTGAAGGATGTAAGGCAGTGAGAAGATTTGTTGCTGCCCCTATAGTTTCCTGTTCACGTGGCATGAAGGAAGATAAAATGTCAAAACAGAACGGAGAAAAGAAAAAGTCATGAGAAGGACTGTCCTTTCTGTCTCAGGAGTGGAGTTACCCTCCCAACAGCAGGGACAAGCCCTGGGCCCTCTGTGTATTTTGTGGAGCAGCTTGAAGTAATAAAAAAATGTGGAGCTGCAAACATGGCAAAGCCTCCTGGAAAGTAAACACTGCACAGATAAAAACAGGTCCATTGAGCGTTTCCAGAGGAAGAAAAAGATCAGTTATCTGAAGGAAAGCAAGTTCTGACTCAATTTATTTCTGCTTCTGGAAAGAAAATGACGGTTTCTCACTAAGCAGCTCAGCAAGCTGCAAAACATCAGTGACTTCAAAGAATCAGGGGGCTGCTGCTGGTTTGCTGCATGTAATGGGAGTGCTTGGTCTGCTCCAAGAAACAGGACTGTTTGGGAAAGAGCCCACCGACCCCCTCAAACCTGCAGCTTTCCTAACTCCCCACCGATCTCTCCTGGGTTCTTTGCAGCCAGAGCAGCAAAAAAAAAAAGAGGGCTGCCAGGGAGCTGCCCGTGTCTTCTGAATTAGTCAGCCTGTTTGAGCAAGTGACAGCCACATTAGCCTTCATACCCCCCATGGAGACACGTTGACCTCTGCCAGCTGCCTGTGGCACCAAGCTGCTCTTTGCCAGCTCTTTACTGTGTGTTGGAAGGTCCCTGCTGAGGACTTCCCATGCCCCTGGTGCAATGCAGACACTGAATTGCAGATAAGATGCTGCCAGTTCCCCTGCGGGTGTCAGGGAGCAAAGTGGAAGCACACAGGTCCCAGTAGCTAATCCCACATGGATTTCTATGTGGCAAGAAGTTACAGCAATAGATCTCTTGTGGCAGGTGTGGTAAAGGCCTGAGAAAGATAGGAAATGCAGCTCCAAGGAAGGGTGAGGTGCCGAGGAGGTGCTATCTCAGTAGCAGAGGTGAGGGGGAGCAGAAGGGAAGGACACCTGGAGCTACAGAGCTGGGTGCCCTCTGCTGTCACCTTTATAGCAGGCTGGGAGATGCTCCAAGTGGAGTTCCTATATGTCCTCCAGCCATGCGTTGCAGGGGCACGTAGAACCCTCAGCCTGACTGTTATACATTCTGCAACATTTAAGGGCTCAACGTGTTCGCCGTGGCCTGATACAAAAATTATTTCCATCTTAGCTTGGACTGCCTTCTTACTGCAGAGGAGACTCCCCAGCCTGCCCCTGCAGCTGCTGTGCTGCAGTGCTGGGTGCTTTGTGTCCTGGTAGTGAGTGGATCAGCAGGGGTGGAAAGCATGAGCCCTGGGGGGGTGGGGGTGTCACGCCAGGAGGGGCTAGCAGGGGCTGCTCAACAAGCAGCATTATGCCCCACTTTACAGCCTCACCCTCCATGCTCCGCCGCCCTGGTGCTGGAAAGCTGCAAGCAGGTTCTGGCATAGGCAAGCACCTTTACCTGTCTGCTGCTGGTGCCCCACTGGGAAAGCTTTTTAGGAGAAACCACCTGCAGTCCTGCCTTGGGTTTTTGGAAGCTGTTCAACATTATTTCCACATTGCCAGGAAAACACATGGCCCAAACTTAGGAGCTTAATAATCACTTTAGCCCTCAACAGCAACTGATAGTGGCTTATCTTTTCAGTCTTGTCTACATTGCCTACTAAATGATAATCCTAATTACAGCCCTAATTATGTTTCTGCCCAGAATATTTCTAGATAACCTTACCTCTTGATCTGTTTAATCTAGTTTTCCAGGTGGCAACAGATTTAAAAACAGGTTTTTAAACAAGATATGACTATTAGGTTTCTAATAATAGGAGAGTGTGATCTCAACATTGCCTGTTATTTACTGACACGTGGTACAGTCAGTTGACAGTGGTGGTTGTGAGCACAGGCTTATAAATACAAGTTCACTTTTTAGTTATTATCTGTCTGTATTACCTGATGTAACTCTGCATAGTGAATTTGATCTGATTTTTTTTACTCTGCTGAAATATCTATATTTCAGATACTTTTGGTATTTCAGATATTTCAGATTAGGAGCAGGCATCTTGTGTACCAGACATTGCTTTGAAACTCGCCCCTCAAGAGCCACTTGCTGTTCCTAGGGAAAAAATATCTTTTTCATCCCAGCTTTTTTATCTTTTACAGGAGTATCTGCTGCAGAGCCACCCTGTTATGGGTTCAGCCCTCGCTCTCCCGAGGTTCCCTGGAGCGCCAGTATTTGTGTCCAAGGTCACAGCGTGAGTTGTAAAAAAAACCTGTTTTGAGGTCTGGAGAAAATGCCTTACAGGGAAAGCCTTGAGGAGCTAGGTCTGCTTATCCAAACCAAGGCTTAGCTGTGACCTGGTTATTGGAGAATTACCATAATAGGTACTGTTGTCTCTTGGGAAGGCAAAACATCATATGAAAAGGGCTTTCAGTTTGGCTGAGAACTCAGGCCAATGTACAGATGCAGAAATCAGAGGCCTTCAGATCAGAAAGAAGAAGATTTCAGAAAAGAACTATGATTAATCAGTGGGACAAGCTATGGAAAGAAGCAATGGCTTTGCCATCTCTGGATATCATTCCGAAAAATAAGCTTTCAGCCAGACCCAAATACTGAACCCAAGTAAGGGCGACAGGATGCATCACTATGGACTATTTCACAAAAGGTCTTAGTTTCCCCCTGTTTTGGGACTCTCAGAGTCTATTAACTACATCCATCATGCTCATACAGTGTTGTCTAGGACTGAACAAACTCCACTTCCATCAGTACTAGAGGAAATGTGCCCTTGAAGCTGGAACACTCTTTCTCTGTATGATCAAGAGCACCCTGATGGTAATTATCGATGGTACTTTTCCTTCTTTAAAAGGCACAGCATAAATTATTATATGTCTCTTTTTTTCCCATTTCCTACCACAAAACACTGCAATGTTGTATGAAACTGATGAGCTCAGACAGGCTCCCAGAAAGGGCAATAATCAGTTTAATTTCTACTACTTTTCTGGCCCTCAGCACTCCTCTGAGCCCTCCTGTTCCCCCATGCTGTGTTAACAAACTGCTTGAAGGTTTGTTCCGGACACACCATGCTGCTGGGATCAGGATGGATGCCCTGTAAGGGTGGCATGTGCAGAGCTGTGCTGGGGACTACCTTTGCTCAGTCCTTCACGCTGAGGCAGGTTTGAATATAGGTTGTGCCAAATTATTGGAAATGAAATCACCTATGTACATCTCCTTCAAACACGGTAAAATCCTGCTGTATTTGCTGTACTCCAGCTTCAATTCATAAAGCACGTTACATTACACTTTTAAACAGAAGGGAATTACATTCCACACAAGGTTTGTTATCTGGCCCCAGCTTGATGTTCAGTTTATTAAACAGCCCTCCTAGAAGAAAATGTCAGGAACCCTGATCTAAAGTCTTTTAGCATAACTACTTGAGCATCAGTCCAGATGCTGAAGGAAGCGCTGTCAGCTGCCTTTGCTGGGGCTGTGCCTCAGGGGACCTGTAGCTTTTCAAACTTGTCCTAACACTAGTGACTCAGCCAGGTTAATGCAGACTCTTTTTTTTCACTTGTGCCTAATTCCTCCCAACCTACTGATTTACTATGGGTTATTTTGGGTTCAGGAAGCAGGATTTTTCAGGGCATTAGAAATTTTCCTAACAGATAAGAAGGGCTCGCTTAATCATCATTTGTCATCATCATCTGTAGGCTATTACTACTACACACTACTCCTTAAAACCATGGAAAACTTGGTGGATTTAGTAAAATTTCTCTGTGTGCAGAAACTAATTAGCAGATAAAAAAAAATTGTGCTTCTGAGCAATGAGGATGCCACAAGGCCTCAGTTTCAACGTGTAATCCACAACCCAGTGTGAGATGCATAGACCCTACATAGTGCTTGGGAGAGCTGATCAAACCTGGAAAGGGATCCACAATAGCCTAACACTAAGGAGGTAGCAGATTAAAGTTGATAAACACCAGCAAAGGGATACATGATAACGAAAGGCCAGTGACAAGGATTCTTCTCTGAATTACTTTTTATTGACCAAAACAGGGGAATAATCTTGGACCCAGGGCTCTTTCATCCAGTGCCAGACCCACTTCTCCCTTCCACGTTTTCTTTCTGCATTTTGGTATTTGTTTCACATTTTACACCGCTCCTGGGGGAATGGAGGGAAGTGCAGCTCCGTGAGTGGACATGGTGATCCTCTGCTCAGGAGAGGCAGGATGAGCTATGCCAGTGCAGGATGATGCTGGGTTCTGCTCTGTGGCTGTCTGCAGACGTGCACTGACCAACAGCTTCCTCAGCACCAAGCTGCATGTCCAAATCCCATGTGACTGAGGGGTACCAGGCCCATACCTTAGCAGCTGGGGGACAGGCAAGCTCCGAAACTACTTGCAGGTCAGTGATAACAGTGGTGCCCAGCAGTCCTAGGCTCTCTTGTAGGTATGAAACCAAATACTCTTTTGCTGGGCCACTTCCACCTGTAGCTAAAGATCTGGATTTCACATCAGCCTCTGCATTGCCTCAGCCCAGCTATTGACCAGGTAACATCACCTCAGCAATAATACCTGCCCTTAAACCCCTCAAGCCCTCCCTCAGTCTGAGGTCTGAAAGCCACTTGTTGGCCTTTTTCCCTCCCAGAAAAAATCAGTGAAAAACTGCTGCCAGTAGTGGGAAAAGCAACACCAGCACAACACCAGCTGAACTCCCAGAGGTCTCTGCCATTGGCAGTCCTACTGCACTGAACCGGCTAGCATGAAATATCTGCACTCTGAGAACACTCATTAGATGAGGTTGTCAAGGAGCCTAGCCAAGACAATTCCGTCTTTCTGCCCCTTGCCTGAGCTTAGACACGAAGCGCTCCACATGTGGTCTTATAAGTGCCAAACAGAGGGGAACAATCACTTTCCTGGTCCTGTCTGGCTACAGTCTTTCCAAGGCAGCCCGGGAAATGGTTGACCTTCTTTGCAACAAAGGGTTGCCCGCCAGGTCCTTTTAAGCAGACCTGTTTCACAGACAGCTCCCAGACCATCCTGCTTCCATCCCAGAGGCAAGACTTCCTCTTAGTGAACTTTATGAGGTTTCTCTTGACTTGTTTCTCCAGCCTGTCTGGGTTCCTCTGAATAGTGGCCCTGCCCCTAACTGTATTGACTGCTTCCCCAGTTTAGTGTCATCTGCAGACTTGCTGAGAACGCACTCTGTCCCATCATCCAGATTGTTGATGAAGACACGAAGAAACAGTACTGGGACCAGTGCTGATCCTTTAGAGACCCCGATAGTTACTGAGTGAGAGCTGGCCTTTGCACCACTGACCACAACATCTCAAAACTGAGCAGCTCCTGTAGACATGAATTTTTTTGTGTCTGGAAAGTTTTATTGCCCAGAACTGAGGCAGCTGTGGCACACTTCAAAGGGTGCAGAAGGTGCATAGCTGAGCCAACCTACTCTCAAGTGTCACACTACACTGCCAGGCCACATATATTTTTTTCATGAAGCTGGAAGGGACAAGTTCTTAGCTGGTATCAATCAGAATAGCTTGCTGGAGTGATGCTGAAGAGGTACAGATAACCCTGGGTCTTCCACTCCTCCCAGCAGAGGGTTTACCCCAGTAAATTCCATTACCTTAGACTGATCTGGGCAGGAGAAGTACCAGTGAGCTTCATATTTTAAAATGTCTACTATTTTTTGTAAGGAAGAAAAAAATAAGCAAACTGTTTTAAAGATGACTCTCACTGTAGAGTCACATTCTCCATTTCTCTGCCTTTTGTTTTGTTTCCAATGTTTGGTATCTCCATTAACACATTAGGTGCAGGTCTGACAGACAGCTGCTATTCTTGGTCCTGTCGACACATTTCACTGTAGTAAAATGACAGTCACAGCTGTGAATCATTACAAGAAAACAGCCTAAATATAAAATAAAAGCTGGGTCAAAAAAAGCCACAAGAGTTAAAAAGGGACTGAGATTAATAGCATGGCTGGGAACAGGCCTAGGCTTGGTGAAGCAAATGAGAGAGGCTGTTGTTGTTTTCTCCATCTTCCAAATAAGTATAGAGTAAGGCTTCCCAAGAAAAGGTTTCCCCTTCAAGGGCTGAGTCCATCAGTCCTCACCAAGTGCCTTCGAACACCAGCGGACTCAGCTCTTGGATGTGCCCTTGCACAGCATAAAACCAGACTGAATTATGGCAGAAATATAACAAAGTGACTATGTGCACCCACAATTTTGATTTCTTTTTTCTGGGAAGTTAGTCATGCTTTACAGTAGATAGCATTCATTAATATGTTAAGAAATGATTCTTACACCTCTTAATAAATGACTAATTTTGTAGAGTCCAACAGTTTCTGAATCACTTACCAGAAGAACTTGCAACCAGCTTTAACACTTTCCATCTGTTTCGGTAAAACTTCTTTAAAAAGCCATACTGTTCATGTCTGCAACATTGTTTATAAATGGTATTATAGTCATGTCTAAAATAGAGGCCAAAAAAAATTTACAGCCTGGTGGTGGCAAGTGGTTTAATTTGCAGGCCTCAGCATCATGGGTCCTTGACTTCTATATCTGTCCCTGCTAATGACTCATTCAAAAGCACCGTCTAAGAAGTCATTTCATTTTCTCTGTCCCCAAGCCCCCAACATCAGTGATCTGAGGATCCATTACAAGGTGTGTGCATAATGTCTTGAATAAATAAAGCCTCAAATTTGAGGCTGTGGGCAAAATTCCGGTTCTTTCTCAGGGCACTGCAGAAATGCACTACCATTTCACATGGTAGACCTACTAGTCTTACATTCTTCAGCTGTAACTCAAAACTGAATAGAAAAGCAGTTCTCCCATTCACCACATGCCACATTAATTTTTTATACTGTGAACTGATTGCTTTGGCCATGGATGGCACGGTAGAAAACTGGATGTAGACTTGCAGAGGAGCTGCCCTTCTGTTCTGCTTCTTCTGTCTTCATAAGACCTTTGGAAAAGTTGTAGATTCTCCATAGTGCCTTTTGCCAGTGTCAGAGCTGAATATACTGCAGTGGAGAAGAAACAAGAGTGAAGAATCTCCAAGTAAAGCTGAAGACAAGCACTGTAGCCAATAGGGCTTGGAGAATCCATGTAGACCACTCAGCCTGCTCCCCACCATCACCACAGCAGCACAGAAGTCCCTCTCTTCCCCAGCAAATGCTGGCCTAAACCATTCCCCAAAACCTTCCAGCCAAATGTGCAACAGTTCAGATGTAGAAACATGCTGCCCCATGCGAACTCCTTATTAAAAAAAAGGGGAGCTAGGTAAAGGTGCAGCACCTGCAAGAGACTAGCTAGATCTGGTTCTTACTGAGTCGTGTGTCGCACCCCTGGGGCATGCTCGGTCAGCCTCCATCCCCAGGGATGAGCTGAAGGAAGGGTGCACCAAATGGGCAATGCTGTTGCTCAGCAGGGTGAAAGTTGAGGCTGTACTTCTTTCAGTACCCTGCTCCTGCGCTGTATTAGCAGCACGTCTTCCAGGTGGACAAGGTCACATCTTTCTCCCACAGTTCAGCTCTGCCAGAATTCTGATAAGGAGACATGCAAAGCACCGTAGCTTTGCGGTGCCCTGAACTCTGAGGATCCTGTTTAGAGCCAGCCTTGAATCCGAGGGTGGCCATGAATGTACAGCAACATGTGACCCAGCATTTGTGGGAGCACGAGCCTCCTTGCCTGTGTAGCCTCTTCCAACACAAAGTTCCCCTTCTGCTGACCAGGAGCAACAGAGGAGAGAGAACGCCACAGCATCAGACCCTGCTGCTCAACAGTGTGTTCTTCATTTTAAATAGAATCTCACTGTGGGAAATCAGTACCAAACAGCAAAAAAATCAGACTTATGCTTTGTAAGAAACATGAATAGCCCGCTTTATGTAACTTTCTTCAGTAGTGTGGGAACTGCTCTGTCTTCCCCATTCTCTACCGTGTATCTTCTCTTTGCAGCAGAAGAGTATAAAGTAGCCAAGTAGCTAATACTTCTTCCATTGTTCTAGAATAGAAAACATCTTCTAGAGCAGGATTGACAACTCATTAACTAGCGCAACCACCTATATCCTAGCACCTTTGTGAAGTTTCGCCTCCTGCTCAACCTTCCTGAAGTCACTCAGGCTTGGTGCAAGTAAAGTGACATTGCAGACACAAGGGAAGAAAGATGGAGGGATTGTCCCCACCCAGACCCTGTTGAAAGTGTGGACCCATGTGGAACTTGCTTTGCAGATTAAGCTGCTCTTGTCTGCCTACTTTGGGCAGAGGGGGTAGCCTAGAGATCTCCAGAGGTCCATTCCACATTCAAAGACTCTGTGATTCTGTGATCTGGAAAAGCCTGCTAAACACTGGGAAACCAGGTAGAAGTGGAAAATTTCCTCCATGCTGGTTTTGTGACTCTATCCGTTAGTTTTCTTTTGTTTTTATTAAAAATAAACCAAAGTGAAACATTTGGTTTCGGGTTGAGCTCAATGTTCTTTTCAACAAGAAAATGAAATATTTCAGTTTTTCATTTTGGCAAGAAAACCTCCATAATATTGGTTTTGGCTTTAGCTGCGTTCTGCCACTGAACTGCAAAATCAATTATTTGCATAGCCCTAAGTGTAAGGTAAATCTCTTCAATCTCCATAAAGAAACTTAACAACCAAATCTTTTCAATGAAAGGATACATTTACTGGCAGAGATATATATTAAAACTGTGTTCTAGCAGTTGAGTCCTCAAATTCTGCAAAGCCCATGAAAACCAGTACTGGAGGGCAAAAGAGCTCATGTGCTTTAATCTCGTAATAGAAACTACAAATATAACCTCTGGAACTAAGTATCACCCTTTGAATGTTTTCTTCTCAAGCCTGCGTCTGCTGCTAAGAGAGAAGGAAATAGAAATGTTTGGTAGCAAACGGCATCCCTGCCACAAGTGTTTCTTACTTGTTTGTATTTAAATGGTTTACAGTGTAACTTAATGAAGCTATTATCTCTTAACCATAGCAGAAATAGCTGTCCTGAAGAGTTAGGTTCTTTGCAAAAGCAAAAGAGGTTTTTAGAATAGGCTGAGGAAAAATATGAACAATCTTATGGGCACTTTAATGAAAAAAATATCCTTCAGTTCTTTGACATTTTTTACCAGTTCTGCAGTTCTGTAAGTCATTTAAGAGCCTTTTTTTTTTTCTTTCCATTTTGTGTTCTTAAAAGGCAAAATACAAAGCATGGGAAACTGAAGTGGCAGCTAGAACGGTGTCATTGGGATCACGGAGATGCAATGGGAGAGCTGGACAGACTGCTGGTGTCATGGACTGTCTTTAAGAAGGTCAGAAACAGGAGGTGAGGAGTGGGGGGCTTCAGCTCTGGGCAAAGGAGTTGCTTGAAAGTATGAAGCTTTGCTATGAAATGAGTGAAAAACCACCGACCAATTGATTATTGGTCAGGGTCATCTCAACCAGGTCCCTGGGAAGATTATGGAGCAAATTCTCCTGGAAGCCATGTCCAGGTACATGAAGGAGAGGAAGATGGCTGAGAACAGCTGGCATAGACTTACCAAGAGCAAATCGTGCCTGAAAAGCCTGGTTGTGTTCTTTGGTGAGATGACTGTCTGAGAAAACAAGAGAAGACCATTAGCTAGGCTTTAGCAAGGCTTTAGACATAGTCTCCCATAGCACTGTCGTGGTCAAATTGGGGATGTCTGGACTAGGTGGATGGACTACAAGGCTGGTGAAAAAGTCTGGCTGGGATGCCTCACCAAAAGAATAAAGGCCAATGACTTGAACTGGTGACCAGTTATGAGTGCCATTCCTTAGGATTTGATAAAGGAGCTGATACTGTTTAATATCTTTATTAATGACATGGGTAATGAGACAGAATGAACCCACAACAAGTATGTCAATGATACCAAACCAGGGGAAGGAAATAGAAAGTAGAGGCTACTATTCTGTGACATCTCAGCAAGCTGACGAAACAAGCTGTCAGAAACCTCATAAAGTTCAACAAAAGTGAGCGCGCAGGTGGAATAACCCCAAGCACCACTACAGGCTGTGGAAAAACTGTCTGGAAAGCAGCTCTGCAGACAACAGTCTGGGGGTCCAGGTGGCCAACAAGCTTGAGTCAAGAAGATCAACAAGCTCCTGAGCTGCATCAGCAAATACCAGTGATTTTCCTCTCCATTTGGCACTTATGAGACCATTCCTGTAAAACTGTGTCCAGTTTGGGTGGTTGGTCATTCACTGGAACAGGTTGTGCAAAGAGGCTGGGGAAATCTGCATGCTTAGATATAATCATATCTTGAGTGGACAGGACCTTCCAGTCTCTGATCTACCTTTGAAGTTGGTTTTCCTTTGAGAACAGATCTGGATGAGGTGACTGCAATGGTCTGTATCATCCTGGGTTTTTTTCTATTAATTTCTACTTAGTTTGTCAGTCAGGTATTACTGTTTGAGGTCCCAGTTATGGTATTGTTTAGAGTGGCTGGTAGTTTTTGAGGGGGAAGTGCTCATGGGTATAGAAGGCAAGCAACGGATGCAGCCTGTCTTCATTGTCTACATTTATTCTTGCCCAGAAAAGCACCAAATGCCTAAGCCTGCCCTTGAGCTTCCTTACAAAGTGAGCAAAGTGGAGAACTGCTTTCCATCACAGATGGTGAAAGACATCCTGAACCAGCTTGAGGAGGTTCAAATCATCATTTCCCACTGCCTGGGAAAGAGGTCTGTTCACCAGGCTATCTTCTACTCTTGGTGTAGGCACTGAGAGTAAAACCAAGAGGTCTCTAGGAAACTGAGGCATTTCCAGCCCACTTGATTTGTTGGATCAGTCCTTTAGTGCCTTCTGAATGACACATATCTGAAGTTCTCAGATGAGTAGCAAATGAAGCATATTTTAGCACAGTACTGCAAAAATGTCAGTGACACTTGATAAGCTCATCTGTCAAGCATAAAGAAAAATCAGCAATAGCTGTTGAGAACAAAATGCTCTTTTACATCTACAAAAACCCAAATGCCTTTGCTGTATCTCATCAAAGTTAGTTTTCCTTGGTTTTAAAGTGTTAAAAAAATTTAAGACTTTAGCTCACAAAGAAATTAATAATTTTCTTTTTAATAACCAGTTATGGCATTAGTCATCTCTTCTGATTCACAATGAAAGCTATGGGGAACAGTGGGATGTATTTACCAGGAGACGTGTTGAATTTTGTCTGACATGTAGACTTTTTAAAGTATTATTACTTGAAGTTTTGTGTGTGAAGGAAGAAAGGCACAAAGGCTTCGGAACTGGAAATGGCTGAATATAGAGAAACAAATGACGGCTTGGAAAAAAATTCTTCAGAAAGTCCTGGCTCGTCTTACATCAAAGGTCTCCGTTTTTTTTCTGCACACTTGTACCTCCTTTGAAACTTCCAGGAATGCCAGCTTTGGCCCTCCTTCTCCTGGAGGGAGCTTCCCAGGGGATATGTTGCAGCTGTGGCTTACTGGGATATGGTCCTTATTTTCCTACGCTTTCTCTGCCAGCTGCCACAGATTGCTCAGCGTTCACCTTCCTGGCTGTGCAGAAGCCCAGTCCTGGCAGCATTTGTTTTGAGCTTGCCTTATTCAAATACCTCCCAGCCAGGTACATAGCTACTGGGAACCAGACTTAAAGACTATATGAAGGCATACATTTCCCCCTTCTTGCAGGAGTGCCATAACCACTAGGTTCAGTACCTCCATCAGGATATTTAATGACAGCTAGGGTGCTGGTTCTCTCACAGGAGGCCTGGGTCATGCTGTGACAAGAATCTGTAGCAGATCTATGCTTATGGATTTCTGATTTCTTGCTGATGGGTTGGAGGCAGTTTCTAAACCTCGAGTTTATCCCAGACATCACCAATTTTTACACATTATGCATAAGGTGGTGGGTACCATTATCACCCCTTTAACTTTAGACATAGCTCTGAAGTTAAGCTGGCCTTTTCCACGTATGTGCACATTCTAGGAGGGTTTGAAGAGGAATTAAAAATTCCTTCTAACTGTATACAGTAAGGAAAAGCAGCTAAATAAAAATTAGTCACAATACTTAATTGTCTGAGGGAAAAGTAACCTGATGGAAAAGTAAGTTCTGAAAGCACAGGCTGTGCTGCAGTGGGTTGGGAAACAAGACACAAACCTGAAAACAGAGGCTGACTTTCCTGCCTCTCCTCAGCTTCCTCACAAGTCAAAGGAGTCAGAATAATTACTTGAGCCATGGTGAGAAGGTGACTCAAACACAAGCCTTTGCTCTCACCTTCCCACCTCCTTCAAGCAGTCACTTCTTTCTTCAGAGCAGTGGGGTGATGTGTCCCATCACTTCCGTGTGTTGCCATGCTTCTATCAATGTTTTAAAGGTGAGGGGGTTTTTTATTGTTTGCTTTAAAGGAGAGTGGCACTCACTGAATTTAGGTAATCTAAACCCCACAGGTCAGAGCTCAAATTAAGAAAAAGGCTGGACTGGATTACAGCTAATAAGTAAATCCCTGAATGAGGCAAGTTAGCAAATCATCTTTAAAACTTTATACAGCCATACAATGCCTCAAGCATTCAAGGTTTACACCTTCAGTTTTACTCTTGCACTGTGACACCTACATGTACCCACCTTCTTTTTCTTTTTCTTTTTTTTTTTAAGTCATTATTTCTTCTGCTCCCTTACCTGTGTTAGGGTTTTTTAAAGATTATCTTGCATTTTTATCAGCCTGCAGGAATTTTAGCTGGTCAGTTAAAAAATCCGTACCTGAAATTTCGGAATAGCTCAAAAGTGTGCAAAGAAGTTTAATGCTTATAAAAGTGAAAGAGCAACAGCACGGGCCTGACTCATACCCTGTAGGAGTATGTGCTAGCATAAACCTCCCCACATATATCTGCTGGTTCATCTCAGCCCTTTTAACAAACTGCAGTCTGCATTAACTCATTACAATTCAGTAATAGCAAGCTTTGGTAAGAGACTCTTTCCTTTCCTGGGTGAAAACAGCTTCTTCAGCAGCTACTGAACTGAATTTCTGAATTTTACTGTCAGCAGTTTATATTATTGTATACAATTAGAGTGCTTGAGCCAAAACATGGCAGATTTTCTGTTAAAAAATACCGTATGTGTTAGTAAATGTGCAACTCACCAACCCCTTGCTAGGTTTGGGGTGGATGTTTTATTTGTGTGTGGTATGTTCCCTGCCTCCCTAGCCTCTGTTTTGCCCCACGGATACAGCCCAACCTGTGGCAGAAGCTCAATTTTGAAAATTTAATCAAAAGGATCATTTCTGCCCAAGCACAACACAAAGAGAGGAAATACACCCATATAAAAAGTGTTCTGTCATGCCTTTGCTTTGAATGGTGCTGCAGAAATGTACAGGTATCTGGTACTCCATTGCCATCTCTACCCATGCAGGGGGTAATGGGTGCCAGGGGCAGGCCAGGAGGTCAGTCATGCCGTTTGGCTTGGACCTATATCGTAATTCTTTCTGGCACTGACCAGCAAGGAATACTTATTGTGAATACCACTGTGCTGCTCTGGTCTGTGGCCAAGAGAGAAAAACAGGAGGAGGACCAGAAATCCTGTGCTTTGCTTTGAAAGTTTCTCAGTAGTTGTGTTTCCTCTCCAACAGGCCCCTAAAGGAGATGAGATGAGCATATGTTTATGTTTCCCAGTTATTTTCTGAAATGGTCTTCACTGAAGTGTTCATTCTGGCTTTGTTAGTGAATTTTTATTTCGCTATTCAATGTGTTCAAAGTCCTTTTCCCTCCACCCACTTCCTGTTGTGTTTTTCTGTTTTTTTCTTTTGTGCTGTGAACACAAGTTATTGTAATTATTCAACTAGGAGGATTCAAAAGTTTTGCCTCTCCACTTGACTACCTAGGTCCCTGTAGAACTGGTCTCACTTGTGGAAATCCACAGTTTTGGAGAAAATAGGTGTAACGAAGGATGCTTCTTCAGGGCAGTTTGGGGTTCAGGAAGAACAAGGGTTCAGATCACCAACAGAAATGAGGTACCTAAATTATTTTAGCAGTCTTGGCTGGTCAGAGTATGGTATGTGGATCTGCAATATGTGGTACCACCGCATATAATGGGAGGCAAAGTGTCAAAATCTTATCTAAAGTCACATTCTGGGATACTGCTGAATTTGTAAAACATTCATGCACTTACACAAAAAAAAAAAAAAATAAACAAACCAAAAAAACCCAAACCCAAAACATGCTGAGGGACAGAGATGTACTTAGCTGAACTGTGAACAGTTTACTCCAGCATTACCTTGATTTTCTCATACTGATAACATCTGCAAGATGAGGGTGTTGGAAATGAGAGCAAATCATTTTGAAAAAAAAAAATGCATTCATCAATTTGCAAGTGATATAACTTCTTCTGGTATTTTCCCTTCAAATTAAAAACACTTGTCAGGCAGATTTCCAGCATAGCATGTGGTGAATTTGTAGCAAAATTATGATGAACATAAAGAAAACACTGTCAGGTTTGATTGAGATCTATATTTGGGATTTGGGAAAAAAAAAAAAAAAAAAAAAAAAAAAAGAAAGGACACCAAAACCAATAGAAAGATTTATGCCTGTTTTTTTTTTTTTTTAAACTTTAACGAAAATGGTTAAAGAAAACAAGAACGCAAACACTCCTGGTGGGATGACCATGAGTCACACTGCAGCTCTGTATTGGTGCAGAGGTTCTCCAGCCACGGAACTGAGCTTCTCCTGGGACACAGACCACTGCAAAGTCTACGTGACCCAGCACAGGTTCGGCAGTTATGGCTTCATCTGGCCATCCCACCCCCCCCAAAAAAAGTCTATAGGCACCTGTCTAAAAAATAAGGCTTAACAAACCAGCTTGGCTGGCAGCCATCTCACCCTCTGCGAGAAATGAGGGAGAAGGGAGGGGGAGCTTTTACAGTGAAATTTAAGTGTAAGCTTTGAGTGCAGTCTTACTGCCGTGAGACTGCTGTGCAGGTGGCACTACCCATCCGTGACCCCAGCACAAGTCCCCAGAAAGCAGTATTATCGGCTGAGGAGACCCATGGGTGAGAACTGGCCAGGGTTTGGAGAGACAAAATGTTTATTTTTTATATCAGAAAATACAAGTACATTAAACCTGACACTTCCAGTGAAATAACATCAGTGAAAGGCAGAGGAGAAACTTGTGAGGAGAATGACCCTCTTGTGGTTGGAGACCTCACTCAGGGGGGTGAAGTCTCCTAGTTTTCTCTGTAAAAATAGTGAGTGATCATTTGGGTTGTGTAAGTGGGTCAAGCTATAATATTCAAGTCCAATTTTAACGAGCTGGGCCCTTGCAGTCAGTAACTCCACAGCCATCCTGTAATCAAGCATGGTTATTTTAAAAGCCGACAGCTCCAGTGGGGCAGAGGCAGGCATCAATTCAGCCACTGTACCTTTGCCATTCCCTGCTGAGCATCCCGAGGCGGGCCAGAGATGCGCTAATTAAAAGAAAATACAGCAGCCTCCAAAAACAGGAGGCTACAAAAAAGGCATTAAAGAATCCACTGCATAACCATAAGTGAGTAATTTAAAAGACAAATTCAGAGTCCTGGGGTGGAGACAGCCAAATGTTCCTTTTCCTGTCATCAAATGTTATTTACTCTAATGTGCAAACAATGAACAGAAGCTTTTTTCCCCTCCCTGTGTGAATTACTGTTTAAAAGATTTTCCAGTGCTGCTGATCAAGTCCACACACAGAGTTAAAACACAGCCCACCACACTGTGGCATTTGTTCCTCTTAATACCTGAAGTACCGCTTCACTGAAGTCTGCAAACTAGACTTCTTGTTACTTGTCAAGGACAGGGTTTTGTCTTCTTTGCACGCACTATCAACCTAATCGTGTAAAGATTACATGCACTGGTCAACTCACCACCCCGAAACTGATTTCAGAAGAGCTTAGCAATAGCAATGTTTCATGCAAGTTGTTAATTATAGTCAGGACAGGCTGGGAAATTCTTCACAATAATCGTGAATATTAAGTGCTTGAAAAATAGCTGCTCAGGATACTCTCCTGCAATTAGCACCAATGTATGTGAATGAGAATCATGTATGCCAACAGCCACCCTATTACTCGACAAATCAAGACATTAAAAACCAGCTCAGTAGGATGCGATTTTGCTTGTCTGGCTCATACTTGAGATATTATGCTGAACAGACCAGAAATAATAATAACTAAGAATATGATCTGTTGTGTTACCACTCTGAAGGTCACTTGAAGGCGGTTATTTCATGCAACATTGCCAATAGAGTGTGTTTATATTCTGTTGCAGACTCAACAATATCAAGGCTATCATGTTTTGGATGGTGTTTTAATGGCAGCAAAGAGGTTTTTATTTTATAGCAGAAGCACCTTAAAAGTGTGACAAAAACTTGGTGACCTCTGATTCTCTTTTTGAACATGTTGCACCTTTTAAGGTTACGTGTTGATCTCTTTGAAGCCAACAGCAAAACTCTGACTTTCCCAGAAGACCTCTTTCCACTTTTTTAGGATACTCTGGGGTACGCTGGGTGTTTGTACTACATTGTACTTCTTTGAAATATGAATTATTTTGTTAAATATCCAGTCTTACACCTGATTCTGTGCATTAAGCTTCAGGAAAAAAAAAAAAAAAAGAAAAAAAAAAAGTAGTGCCTGTCTGAGGTTGGAGTTGTTATGATAATAACAATGAAATAATGTGAAACTAGGATGATGACTGGTATTTTTTATACTCTGCAGTTCTGAAGAATTTATTTGACTGCAGTTCAGAACATCGAGAAACTGGTCTCCTGATTGTCCTACCTAGAAGAATTTACAGCACATCATTTAACCATATACCAGTTCCTACAACTTGGCTCCAAGCTTGCTGTAACTTTTCTGTAAGTTTGCTCAGCTTATGCAGCGCTCAAAACTGTCACTGCCACAGTACTAAATTGCCATAGCAGCTTTCTTGGTCTGGCTGCAGACACATTGCTTTAGAGGCAGAAAAGGTAATGGGTGGGAAGGTAGAGAATGGGCCCAACCAGAGCAGACAACAGCTGTGGTGAGGGTATAGGGAAGGTTGAGGCTGACCAGGGTAACTGAGAGTGCTGCACAAGCCCTCCTGTGGCAAATAAGATGAATGTTCCCAACAAAGAAAGATAGATGCTAAAAACAAAAAGATAATCCATTACGGTTGGATGAGAGCCTCCTATGGAAAAATCCAAGGGGGAATTTAGTCTACCTGCCAAGGGTACCAAATTTTGTCACTGGCGTGGAAAGGGGCTGATGCACTTATCTGTTATGACCACCTGAAGAACCGGTGGAGAGAAGCAGGTACCTCTGGAGATTTGCAATGGAGATTGGCTCTGCCCTTGTGCTGAGCTAAAGAATGATCTAGTCTGCCTCCCTGGGTGTCTGCCTGTTCCACAGAAGCTAGAGGGACATAATACCAGATCTTGGGTGCATCCATTTTCTGGGGACTACCTCTGATGCTTCAACCTGCTATGCATGGTGGCCTTGTGATCTAGAGGACTCTTCCTACCAGGAGATAGCTCCATCTGTGAACGGTGGGTTTTCTTGAAAGGCGGTCTGGATCTCAGGCTAACTTTTCTTCCCAACTGTAATGAACTAAATGCTGCTAACAGAAAGGTCACAGGGAGAGAAATTTAATCCTAACCTGATGGGTTTTTATATTGCCTGTGTGGATACTACTTGTCAGGCACGAAGGGATGGACCTAGCTATTATTTCAGAGGAAGGGTGAGACAGTTTCAGTGCTGGAAACTGTTTAGTATTTGCTGCTCTGGCAATAATAAAGAAATAACCAGTTATGGGTAAAATATAGTACAAAGACAAAAAAGAGAGGAAGCATTAATTCTTGGGGGCACATCCTAATGTATGTAATTATCTTCAGCCTTACTAGATGCCTCTTAGCATTTGGAGTGAATATAATGCCAAGTAAGCATTCTCCCTTTATCTCCTAGGGTTGGGTGCTTCACACTTGTGCCATCCAGGAGGCTCCACTGCATCAGGACTGATAGGCTAAGGAAGATTTCCCCTCTGTCCCCATCTCCATGTAAAATGTAAAGCTGTTTGTTAATGATGTGCTGGCTTGAACATAGATACTCAGACAAATTTGCCTAAAGCTTTGACTGTGAGCAGAGCAGTTGTTTCCTTTCCCTGGAGTCTCTGTGAGGCCAAGAACATGTGCCAGCTCTCTGTGTGAGGGCAGATCTCATGCCTCTACTCACCCGCGTGTCAGGCACCTAGGAACTGTGCTTACCCTCATGACATCAACCACAGTCAGTGCAAGTTCAAAGACTTCACGAAGCATGCTATCGCACGGCTCTCGCTCCCAGCCAGCATGCTCCCATGGCACAGCAAAGCTCTTTACCTCAGTGCAAATCAAAGAGAAAGCAGATGGCCGGGGGTGGCGGAAGTGTTCATCTCCGGAGATAGTGAACGAAGGAGGGGAGTGAGAAGCAACGGGGCGGGAGGTGTTCAGGTCCAATCTCTTTCTCGATGCGCAAAGCAGGAGAGATGGTGCAGGGCTGAAAACATGTTGCTTCTGCAGCTCCAGGCGGTTTGTAGCCCAGGGGAAAGGCAGGGATGCCAAAGCAGGGGGAGGTGGCAGCACGCTTGTACTATGTCTCCTCTAACATTGGCTAGAGAGGCTCTTGCAACAGGCTGAGACTCGATAGATGCGCAGGCAAGCCTCCATTTCTGGTTCCAGAGGTACTGTGAACTCCTACGTGAGCCCCAGAAGTATCCAGGGGAGAACTGTTGTCCTTGGACTTGCAGCAGGCCTCCATGCTCTTTGTACCGGGCCAAAAAATACACTGATTTGTCCCTTCTGGCCAAGGACACAACTGCAGCACAGGGTCATTTGGCTGTCTCAGCCTGAATCGCAACCCTGCATGGTATAGATGGAAAGGGCCCAAACCAGGTCCTTCAGGCTGAAACAGGTTTCCTTGTGTAAAACCAGCTTGGTGGCTATTCTAGCTGTATGTGTCATGTTTTGTATTTAGTAACAAAACAGTCTGTATAAGTGACAGAAAGAGGAATCCTGTAGGTTAGAAGTAGCGAAAGCATGAAAATCCTCTTCAAAAAAAGAAAAAAAAGAAAGAAAAAGTGAAGTTGTTTTCCAATGTCTGTTAAGTGTCCTTGTCCAGGAAAGTACAATGCACAAAGAGAAGGGAAATTCCTGCTTGATGAATTAGAGATGAAACCACACTAGAGATGTGGAGTATCTTTAGTTCATGGATCTTATATAGTAAAAATAGGCAGAGGAGGTGGCTGGTCTTTCTGAAATGTGGCAGGTACCTGAGGGAGGGAGGAGCTGGGAAAGGCTCTGACAAAGTGGAGGGCAGCTCTGGGCCAACAGCATTTTCTGTTAGTGCTCCTGTAACTGCTTGCAGTGTGAAGGGAAGAGGATGCTGACTCTGCCCTTGCCATGGGAGAGGAACGCTGCAGCTTTCACGGCTTTTGTAGCCATGAGATTTGGAAATCCTTCTACATCTCAGCCAGCAAAAGGGGGAGACTCACCTGCCCCTGCCTGGCTCAATCATTACTCAGGGCCTGGGTCTTAGGGAGCTGCTGTTCCTCCAAAGCTCTTGATGAAGTCTGGCTGTGTGCTTCCATTCCTAGGCTGTCATCCACAACTGAACCCAAACATGCAAGGTTAAATCTTTGTGTGCAAAGAGGACAGATCCTCCCTCCTGTAAACACTGCAGAAATGTTGTTTCCTGGGACCTGTGCCAGTCTGGGCATGCCCTTCACTGCAGCCCTCTCTTGGGCTTGGCAAGGCACTCGATCCAGACTGACGTCCATGTTTTGATTTACAGCACTTGTCTTGCAGTGCTTCATCACCTTCACACAGAAATTTTAGTTCAGATAATGCACACCTTACAGCAACCATAGCCCTGTATCTCAGAACAATCTGGGCCTTGGAGAAACCTCCCTTGCAGGGCCCACCAGGAGTTACTGGTGTGAGGAACCATGCTATGGAACAGAATAGCAAGGGTTGCCCCCTAGACCTCCACCTCTTCATACAAAGCTGAAGTCAGTGTGACTTACTCCCATTGTTGCAACTTTCTTCAGACACTTCCCCAGACTTGCTCCAAGGTTTGCAGACAACTATTCAGAAGTTAGCACTTCTGAAATATCTGTGAAGGATAGACATGTAGTTCAGAGGCAGTAGCACCCTCTGCCCTCAGGAGCATGTTGCAGAGCTGGAGGCAGTCCAGACATGGTTGTCCTGGGAACCAGTTCCTTTCTTGGTACAGACCAAAACGAAGCTCATGGACCCTAAGTCCTTTACTTGAGCCATTACTGTTAATCACATTATAATGATGAAACCGGCTTAGGAAGAGGAGAAAACTTCAAACCATTAAAGAAAGTTTCCCCGCAGGCTTAATTTCAGCTTGGTGTCTTTTTTTTAATTTTTTTTTCTTTTTTTTTTTTTTTTTTGCTTGGTAATTTATCTCATTTGGATGATGCTTTTCTGTATAGCTCTCAAGCTAATTCATTATCTCCAAGATGTGCTGAATCATCTGCTCCACTTAATAGTTTTTAAGATTTACAAACAGAATACCCTATTGCATTTAATCTGGCTGAAGAGTTCATGCACATGGGATGAATTCACATTTCTTTAAACTGTTCCTGAAGCAAGATGGTAGTTGAGGAACTGTAGGAAAATAAGATTTAGGTCTTATCTCCATGGGGTAAATGACCAACAGATTGCACAATTTCATGATAGTTCCCTAGGTACACGTTCTCTCCTGGAAGAATTACTCCACTCTGATTCTAAAATTTAGTAGAAGAGGTCAAATATTCAGGGCTAGATGGTCTTTTTTGTTCTTACATTCCTCATGCCCTCTAAGGATTTGGATGGGAGGATTTTTTTCCTATAATAATTATCAAGAATTAGCTTGTACAAATAGCAATTAATTGGTTAGGGCTTTGCAAGCCAAAGAAAGGTTAAGCTTTCTTTCATAAAAAACTCAGCAAGATACACAAGGAATGAATGTGCATCCCCTGGTGACTGCCTGGAGGTGGCTGTTTGCTTCCTAAATGTAGTCACATGGTGCCCTGCAAGATCCTCCCAGAATGTTTAGAAATACTTTTTTCAGGGGAATGGAAGGACAGATTTTTCAGTGACTCCCACAGGAAACAGTGGGGTGGGCTGTGCACGGTACAGACTTTCCCGCTCCAGAAAAAATTGGCCCAATGTGCACAAAACATTCTTATCTGATGAAGAATTGGAAACAGGATTGTTTGTTAAAATGTTGGAAAGAACATTGAGTTTTGGCTTTGTTCTTTGCTGGATATTCAAAGAAGGGCTTTCTGCTCTTGCGCTGGTTTCTCCAAGTCCTCTTGCCCTATTACTTTGAGCTAGATAAGGCACGGGGGGCAGTTCTCCCAGTTTCTACTGGGATCCTATGGAAGGGCGAGGCTTTGTGTGAAGTAGCCTGGACTTATCCCAACACCAAGAGCAGGACCATCCCAGCAGACAGTGGATGCAAACAACAGAGATGTCTGTATTTGGTCTGCCAAATCTTATCCTAGTGCCTACAAGAGAGGGGCTACGGGCATAACGATGGCGTTTTGCTCTTCTGCCATCTCATGCTCTTCTTCACCGTGTCTTTCCCTGTGAGTAATATTTGTTGTAAAATAAAGCTGTAATAAAAGGCAGGGCAAAGTCTGTAGGTAGAGATACTATCTCTTACTGGACAAACAAGTGTAGTTTGAAAAGGTAGACAAGCTTCCAGGTAGACAAGCAGTTTTTCAGGGTTGAAATAGAAGCAGCAAATTTCAAAGCTAAATATGGATTGTGAACAAGTGTCCTGAGTGTAATCAGATATTTATCAGAGTATTGGAGAGGAGGTTGTTGGGACCTGTGTACTAGACATAAATTCAGTAGGGAAAGAGAGGCCATGTGTCTCCTCATTTATAGCCTATGGGACAGGGAGGCTTTAGTGGGGAGAGGACAACTATGAAAGGTTGTAAAAACAGGATCTCCACCAAATCCATGGTATTCAATATCCAGTGGAGTTATGAATGTCTGTTCCCAGGCTTAGTAGGAAGTCAGGTTTCAGGTCAGTATGAGCCTGCTGTGAATGAAGAACAGAGATCTAGAGACAATAGTGAGCACTAGCAGAAGCCTGTGCAGAAAAGAAAGGCAAAATTAAACCACTTCTAAAGCAGTTTTGTCTAGAAGCTCCTTATGGTAGGGACATTTGCTGAAACACATTCCTGCTATTAAAAAGGGTTCTGTGGGAATCAATTTTTTGCATTTAAAAGGCAAATTGGTGATTCACAAAATTTTACTTTTAGGAGTGGGGGAAAAAAAAGATTAAAATAAGAACAAATTGCTTAGGAGACAGAATTGGGAAAAAAAATAATGCTTCTGGTCACAAAACTTTTGGGGGACAAAAATGAAAATGCTGTGTTTTTCTGGCAATTAGAACATCTGAAAAGTTCTTAATAGAAAACAGAAAATCTGCTTTGAAATGAAAAATCAAATTTTGTCTCAAAGAGGTTGAAGAGGAACGCTTTTGACTGGTGGCTTTTGACCAGCTTTTAGAAAACAACTTCCATCAAAGAAAACAAAATTTTCTGCAAAAAATGTTACCTTCATAGAACCAGCATTTTCTAGCTGAGAGACATTTCACTGCGGAACCGGATTAATTCATGAATTTTAAACCTCAGCGTCCTGATTGACAGTGGCTGGTAGGAGAGCAAGCACGAGGGTCCTGCTGGCTGCTGCTGTCAGCTGCCTCAGCTTCAGAGCACTGTGAGTTATAAATAGATATAGAAATGCCTGCAGCTCTCCCTGACCACCCATCTGCCACTGGGTCTGCTGGGGTGCCGGGTGGCAGGAGCTGCCGGCGCTCAGGAGCGCAGACAAGTGTGACCAAAGCTCCATGGCCAAATTAAGTTATTTCTACGGCTGGTGCTGGGAGAAGCCACACGCAGCGAACAGGTAGGTTATATCCCAGCTGCAGGCTTGTGCTGCTCCCAGCGCTCACCGTGGCTCAGCAGGATGCACAGCCCTGAGAGAAAGGCCACTTGTGCCCCGAGTAGGCAGAGGTAAAACCACAGCGAAGGCTCCAGGCGAGTGAGTTAGAGTGGCAGTGGTAACTACTCAGAGACCTTTACTCCAGCTGCCATGGTGAAACAAAGCACTCGGTTTGCTGCTGTCCTTTTCTGTAAGGGGCCTTATTCTTATTTAGCCTTTTAAAATCTATCAGTTAATTAATAGCCATTAAAAACAAGCGACAACTACCGCTGGGCTAAGCAATACAGCAGCTAAGTGGTTTTCAAGATTCTCTCCACATTTTTTTGCTGATTAGAGTCACCGAGTCGTCTGTTCTGGCTAAATTGTTCAGTCAGTATAACCTTCCAATCATTCCCTAATTTCTGGGAATTGGTTGATTATTTTTAAGGATTACAGGAATGTGTTTTCCTGTAGGCTACTCCTGCCCTGGACATTTTAGATATACAATAGTTACTCTTAATGAAGTGTGACCAGTCATCAAGTCATGCAGTGTTTGTCCTATCCCTTCTTTAGAGAGCTGCCACTCAACTACAAAATGCATAGATATATGTTTGATGGAAATAATTTTTCTCTGAAATAGCAATATTTGAAAACATAATCCTTGAAACTCTTGGAATTCACAAGCAGGATCTGATTCTGACATTGCTAAGCCATAAAATAGCATGAAGTTGCACAGCAAACTTGTTCAATAAATCAAAGCAAGCAAGTGCCAAAATAAGATGCTAAACTAGACCTTGAAATTTTAGAAAACCTCCCTAATTAAGGCTACTTCACTCCTGGGTTTCAGTGAATGTAGGGTATTACCTATTAATACTTTTTCCATAACATACACGGGCGTGGGTGGCGGTGGTGGTGGTGGTGTGTATGTGTGGTATAAAATAAAAATGCAGCAGATGCAGCTTTTCCCTGGTGACAGCTGGAGCAGTACTGGTCACACAGTAGTGGTTACCAGCACTGGGAGAATCTCTCTGAGCTGCTAGTACTCCATTTTTTAGCCTTACTGTTGGCTGGCATCTGCTGGTACTTATTTAGGACTGGGAAGGTGCTTAAGTAAACAGAACAACACCAGTTTTGAATTCAGGCTTTAGGGTGGATGAGTACTTTGAGAATCCTTCTGCATTCAGGAGTTGGTGATGCTATTTTTTAGAATAACCCTAGAAAACCTTTGTCGCGGCCTGTCCCTGACAGGCAGAAGGCAGAAGACTCCCAGCCCACATCCACGACAGCCTTCTCAGCCCCAGGCTGCCTTTGTGGTCAGTCAGACGTGCTGCAGCCTGGTCGGCATTCATACACATGCTCATTGCATTGGTATTTTACACAGCTGATACAAAACATTTATATTCCAAAGACTTTTAAAGAAGGCCATATCCGGTCTCCTCACTGGCCATGGTGAATCGTTCATAACTCACTGTCTGGCAGCAGATTGTAAAATCATGTTTTCACAGCCTAGCTCTTGACACTGGAGTAGTGGACTTAACCTTTTTAGCCCTTTATAAAGGACTGTTATGGTGAAATAAGTGACAGGGTAACATTCTGATAAAAAAAAAGAAGAGACATGCAGTGATGCTGAAACTGATTAGCAGAATTTTGCAAAATATCTCACTAAAGTTTTCAGATTGTTTTCCTAAAATACAAAACCCAGCACCATGGTACTGAAGAAGTATGTACTGAAAGCATCAGCCCGAACACTGGGCTAATGCAGTATCTGCTTTCCCACTGCCCGGGGTTAGCCTCTGCTTTGGTTCTTGTCTCGTGTTATCCATTTAATGTAACATCTGATTCTGTGTGGTCCTGAACTCTCTTAACACCAGAGCCTCAGACCCACAGAGATCGGACTGATAAGACACAGCTGAGCTGACATGCCTTCAGAGAGCAGGGCGGGAAGAAATGCAAGCTCTCTTCCAAAGCAGGCTTGCTCGTCCTCCTGTGCGGAGGGGGCAAAGCAAGGAGGCAGTATTCAATCACTCACTTGACCAGAGTTCAAGTATTTCTGCTGGGAAATAAACCCGCAGCATTGTTGAAAGGTGCAAAACTGCCCTGTTACCTTGACAGCTGGGCCAGGCCAGCTAAACTGGAAATCTTGCAGTACAGTGTAGTTAATGATCTGTCTAGCTAAACAAAATTTCACTGCTAATCTTCCTGATGTCAGGTGTGTTGCCTTTCTTAATCTCACTTTAAAATATACCTTTCTACCAAGGCCTGGAAGTGTGCTAAGTAGCTACTGGAAACCAAGGCAAGAGGGAAGCTCTCTAAGCTGTGGCTGCCAATGTGCAGGATAAGTCAAGTTTACTTCTTGCAGGAAAATTGCCAGTACAATTTAGGAGAAAATCCTCATTTCTAAATCTTTGAGATACATCTCTATTGCCATAATATTGTCTTTGGCTGTTGGAGTGTGGAAAGCATTGTTTTTATTTCTCAGCAATTTTGGCCATGATCTACTTGCACTGTAAGGGCCCAAGATGTAGATGACGCCTCCCACTTTCTGGCTGTGGAACAAGCAAAGTCTAAGCATCTGAGTCTTTGTTACTGAAGTCTTCAAACTTGTTTTAGCACCTTGTAGGGACTTTAATGGCCTCTGGTATGAGAAAGCTGGAGCAGATGTCCCTGTGCTTGCTTCAGGTCCAAGCAGCTTACCGCAGCTGCTGGCAGTCGCACTGAGTGGCCACGGCATCCCTCCCAGCCCTCCATTTCACAGTGATGTCTAGAAATGGAAAGAATGAATGGTCAAGTAATTTTTAGAAAACAGATGTTTGCAAAAAAGCCAGCCAGGCACTTGCTGGGCAGAGGGAGAGATGGAGAAGGGGCTGCAGGCTGAGGGACTCTGGTTTGGCCACGCTCGTTTCGTTGCATCCCCAGTCTGGTGCAGCAGTTCCTCTCTAGGGGTGAACCCCACTACCAGAGGAGCTGCAGTGCCAGGCTGGGAGTCAGGTTGTATCTGGGGACAGCAGAGGATGGGAAATGAGGGTCTTGCTTGTCTTCAGCTGACTGCCGTCCAGCCGACTCTCACAACATCTGCTTTGCTCTGCTCTGCACCAGGGGAAACTGTCTGGCCCGGGTTGTGCAAACCCTGTGCAGCCTCAGCACGCACAGGGCACAGATGCCCCCAGGACTGTCCCAGCCCCAGATTGCTCAAGCAGTGGTGGGTCTGCTGTGCAGATGCTTTAGCCAGCCTGAGAAAGACACAGGAGGTCTAAACATAACAAAACATCTGGATGTTTTTCCCTTCCCCAATTTCTTTCCCACTTCGCAGCAGGGGTTTAAGCCAGAGATGGGGAGTGACAAATCCACCCCTCCTGCCCAGACCCTCCCTCAGCACTTGGCTCAGATGGGAAAATCTGGTTTGTCATAGAATGTTATCATTTTGCCTGTTTGTTTGTTTGCTTGCCTGTTTAAAAGAATGACATTCATGAAGGTAATTTTCACCTCTATACCTGATGCAAGAGTTTTCCATGAATTTCCTCTGGCTGCAGGAGTTCATACATAATGTCAAAGAGAAAAAAAGAAAAGAAAAAAAGAAAAAAAGAAAAAAAGAAAAAAAGAAAGAGAAAGGACACACACATACGGAGGCAAAATAAGCACCAGTTTTAAAGTCTTACGAAGAGACACACACACACAGACTTGGTCCCCAGAACTGAGCTCAAAAGACGGACACAGGCAGATTTCCCAAACTATCACAGAGTACAAAAGGATTAGATTATTAGGTGTCAACACACTTGATGGAGGTGATAGAGGATCATATCAATTCTTCTAGGTCATCACTTTTCCTCACTCAGTAGGAATCTAAGTATCTAATAAGAAACACCCACACACACACTGTCCTGCTGTATGGAGCTATTTTGGAGGGAGGCATCCTTACAGTTACTCAGATAAAAGAAGCAAAAATAGCTACAAATAAATAGCAAATGCATACAGTTCTCATTGGGATGGACCAGCTAGAATGGCAGGATCATTTCTGGCTCTATGGTGCTGATCTCCTCAGCAGACTTCATGCACAGTGCTACTCCGTACCCCAACCTGGAATTCTCCCTTTCTTTAGGACAGCCTGTGTAGAAAATGTTCATCTTCAAATGCTGGGATTTCTTGGGCAGTTGCTTGGCAAGGGAAGGTAATGTGAAAACTGTAGTTCATGTTCTGAAACACCAGTGAAGGCTGGAGGTCTCCATCATGTAAAGCCAAATCCTTCTGGCTTGAGTCACATTGAGTATTGGAAAAGTGGGCTGTGTCCCAGCGCTGGAATGGTGGCTGAGAAAGCAGGGACAGAAATGAAGACAAAGCAAGGACATGAAGGTAACTAAATAATAAATAAATAAATAAATAAATAAATAAATCTTAAGCAAATGAACAAAACCCTTTTCTATTTAATGCCAGTCTGGAGTTGTCATGTTATCAGAAAGACTATGTAACTGTTAAACAATGCAGGGAAACCTAGATGTCCCCAGATTTGCTACTAATTCTTGGGTGTAGCCATTGCTGAAACACACCAAGCCTGCCTGTTGCACAGTGCTGAGCACCCTATAGCTCCCATGCTTTGTTGCTGTTGTATCCCTGGTAATTCTGACCCTCGACAGGTCCAGAGGCACACTCTGGCCCTGGATAGTTCTGCAGCTCGTCTCACATTTTCTGCCCTCCCATCAAGCATGGGGGATCAGGGAGTTGGATGAGTCCGTGGGCTTCCCTGAGGACAGAAAAATTCCCAACAGGATGGAGGGCAGAGTGGGAGTAAGACTTAATGTTGATAGCACTGCATCTTTACTATGAGGAGGAGTATGGTACAAGGCTATAGGGCAGGGCTGCAAGGTTCCCCACATACACCCCATATAGCTTTGGGGATCTGAGCTGTACCAAGCCAGCATTTCAATGCATTGGAGAAGTTTCCCAGGCCATGCTCTGCTGTACAGGGTTGACATGTGGCCAGAGGGATCTTTGTGTTAAAAAAAAAAAAAAAATCAAAGTAGCTGATAGCAGTTTGAGTCCAGATACATCTGGCGGGTGCATAGTTTGGGCTGACACATGCATACTCTCACTGATGTGTGTGGCAGCTACGAGCATTAGCCCACAGAGATCAATTTCAGTGAGGTCTGACTTGACAACATACGAGGGTTTTGCAGGATGATACAAGTTTGGTGGTGAATCAGGCCATCTGAACTTAAAGGTTGAAGAGGCTGTGCTGTCACAGGAGTGGGCAGGGTTGGGGAGGTAGTGTCTAACCCAAAAACATGCTCCCTCCTCATGTGTCTATGTCTATCATCAACTGTCGGGAGGGTGCGTGGGTGCCATCTCTGTCATCCCAGCAGCTCTGCCACCCTCGAGTACACTGAGCCACATTTGCAAGCAGGCTGGGGTGGGAAGGTTAGGGGAAGAGAAGGGAGGGAGCCCAGCCTGCACCACCATCACTGCAGCACAGTTGAAGTCCAACGTTACTGTGTGTTGCATCCCCTCACAGCTGTGCCAGGAGCTCATCCCTGCTGGGCTATCTGCAGCATGCACTGGAATATGATCATTGCTGCCGATCTTCTGTAATATGTGTTTTACTCTTCCTTTTAGTATTTGGTCCTGGAACACTTGTATTTAAACCAGAACCACCCCACAAGCAGATCACGTCACACTTTTTTCCAACCCAGAAGCCGATTCACCTTTACTAAACGAACTGCTGTAACCTTACTGTTACCCTGGAGAGAATTCCTCTATATTTTGCCTTGCAAATAATTTACATGGGTTGACACAAAGTTCTAGTCTGAGTACAGTATGCAGCATTTGGTACAGTATGTGGCTTCTTGCAAAGCACTATTGCATGTACATGCCTGGGATCAATTATGTTCATTGAAACAAGAGAAGCCACATGATGAGTAAACCCGTAAGTATGACATTTTATTCCCACACTTGGTGAATATATGCAACAAAATATACTGCAAAAGAACACTTTAAAAGCATCTTCTAATGCCAAGCATACTAAAGTTTTATTTTGTCTCAGGAAAAGGAACTATGGTAGATAATAATGTCTTTCCCTCAACCCACAATGCTCAAACTTCAGAGGCAAAAAAGACCTCCCTGCAGAACAAACCCCATTGCCAAAGAGTGACTTTGCTGCTGTCATTGGATTTTTTTCATATTCTAGTTGAAGCTACAGGCTCCAGCCAGAGCAGGGTCTCCATCATGCCAAGCAGTTTGAGCACACATACTAGAAAATAATACCTATCCCCAAATTTCTACCCTAAAATGCTGGTTGGTGATGTGGATCGCTGGCACTGTGCCTGTTCCAAGATAGAGGGTGCCAGCACCAGGGGTGAACCCCTTCTCTCAAACAGCACACTGCCAAGCAGAGGCTTTTGCTTACGGCACCATGAACCCACCTCCATCCCATCTCTCCTAGCAAGGGATGTGTTCCTGCACTCACGCCCTCCAGCACCATCCTGCTCCAAAGAGATGCAATCAGGAAGCCCCCTCCTGCCCTCTGGGCCTGGGGGGACCCTGCCTGGCTGCTGGGCATTTTTTGAGGACCCTGTGTCCCCTCAGCAGAGTGTGTAAGGCATAAGCCCCAAGTGCCATCAAGTGTCTCAGCCATTCCTCTCTTTCTAGTTTGTCAGGCTGATTGGTCCAGGGTGTGTTTTTGAAGCATTAAAGTCATAAGAGGCTTAAAACGATAAAGTATCGGGACAGGCTTTAAGTACATCTAAGCCTTTGAATAGGATCAAGCTGCGTGCGAGGTACCAGCAGCCTGCGCAGGCACATGATCTTATCTCTGCTGCCCTCATTATTATAACCCTCTTCATGCTGATAGTGTTATAATAGGTGTAATATGAATAAACAGAAAGAAATATCACTGCACCAGGGAACAACTCTTCTGCTTTATTGTGTCCATGGCATCTACTAACATCTGTATCCCAGGCACTCACCGGGACACGTGTATGTACACTAATGCACACTTTGTAGTGCTGACTCCAACCTCCTCACAAGAAATGTCATTCTTTTCCAAAGTCCCAAAAGCTGGGAACTATCTTATTTTTTACAGTTGGGACACAGAGATACTATGGAACAGCACTTAAAAAAAAAAAAAAGACCAGTTAATCCATTCCCATGAACAAAGTTAAAATGCAAAATCCCACTTAGAGAGAGGAGGCTCTCTGGCTCTGGGTAGCTCTGACTGGCCATATTTTGACAGTGTTAAGCAACGAATCAAACAAACCCAAGCTGGGATCTACAAGCTCCTCTCCTCCCCATCTTGGTAGTGAGGAGCTGACAAGTAACCTCAGACTGATCTCCTCACAGATCCAAGGATGGGCAGATTTTTTCTATTCCCTGTCTGACATGAGCTGAAAGCGTATCTCCTCCTGCAGTACTCCAATCACCTTGACTACCTTTTGCTCAGTGTTGTGCTCTTCTCAGTTAAAGCTGTCCCACTTTCCTGACACTTAGGGGGTCAGAGAACAGGTGAGGGTGGCTCCAAGCACATGGCCGAGGCACACCTCAAGGGAAGAGTGCACCTGGTTTTCAGTCCTCATTTCCATGCGTGCTCAAGTACTACACAAATGTCCCTCAGGGATACACCTACCTGCAGACCAGCTATTGTCGTGAGAAACTCTCTTTGTGCTCTTCCCATGTGAATTACTAACCCAGATATGAGAGGTGTTGCTTTTTCCTATTCTTTTTGTGTCGCACAGGGCCACGAGATCCTCAGCTGACTCCGGAGATGTGATCCCATGCACCTTTCAGCATGTTTACAAGTGAAGATGCAGTAAGATGCTTGACTTACTACTGTGTCTTGAATGAGAGACCCAAGTAAGCACAAATCCTAGCATGTTGGAAAAGTTAATGCGGAGACTAACAGTGGCAAGGAGAGATCGAGAAAGCTCCACAATCAGCTGGAAAAAAAGAGGAAAAGGAGTTCCTCTTAATTTTACGCCTAGGAAGAGTACAGAAAAACCACCAGTGTTGTCAGGGAACATCTCTATGTCCCTAATGCCCATGGCAGCTGTAGTAAGGCATGACAGGATGCTCTCATTTACAGAGAGGGTCTCTGCTCTTCTAGGGCTTGGGATCTGAGAGTAGTCTCAACACTACCTTTGCCAGATCCCACAGATGGTGTAACCTAAGAAATTAAGAAATACCCTCCAAGGGGTTGACTGCCTATAGTACAATAATGTTGTTCTTCAATTCTATAAACCTGTGGCTGGGCTGTTCATCTGAGAGATGAGATGCAGGTCAAATCCTCAGTCTGATTTATGTCTGGATTCAAATCAAGTTCTTCTCTCTTTTAAATTCACCTCAGTCATGTCTCTTGCAAAAACCCTCAGAAGCATGCCTCTCCTCCTTAAATATTTCTCAATAAAGAGTAATTATTCAATATTAAAGTATTAACTAAGAGATGAGGACAGAAAAGCTATAGGAACAGTAAACTGGTGGCTGGGGACGAGGTTCTGCTTCAGTGATTACATAAATATTATATATGGCGTAAATTACTCCAGGAACAGATGCCAGGATCAGCCATGGAAGGTAGTCCCCAGTTGATGACTGGCACACTGCTCAAGGAAACAGCTAAGGCAGGTTTAAATTTTCCAGGCAGACAGAGGTAGCAAACCAGGAAAACCCCAAAGCACCCTGGGGTATGAGCAGAAAAGGGAACACCACCTTCTTGTAACTATCAGAAATGCAGTAATTGCTCGGCTTCACCAAACGGTCCCAAGCAGCGTTGCTGAAACACTCCTAAGAAGTGACTGAGTTAAATTGTTTGACCTGACCTTAGGTTGCTTTACAGGGTCAGGCGCAGTGGCCTTCATCTGAGAAGAGCATTGGCTTTTTCAGTGAATACTGGTCCACAGCAATCTGTTGCCCTGCTCTAATGACACCACAGGGATATTTACAAGGAGCTAATAAGTGCATTTCTGGCTCCTGGCATATGGACTGGTGTGTGATGAGGTCTGTGAATGAGAGCTGCAGAGGAGATGGCAAGCAGCACCAGCACACTGCAGCCATAATTCCCACGTGTGCAGGGCTTGCTCCAAAACCTCTTAAAATTAATGAAGAAGATTGCGCCCTTATTTATTTACTTGGTGCAGAAGGGAAGTTTGAGGCAGAGCAGTGAAGTGATTGTGTACCAAGGTGAGCTGAGGTGAAGATTGCAGGGAAGTAGCCAATTACTTGCTATCCTGTCGATATGAGGGATGATTATACGTTGCGTCTAGTTCACTAGTTGCACTGAGATTTCATCTAAGGTAATTAGTTTCTTATTATAAAGCAGGGTTCAGATATTACAGAGAAAATCCTCCTCACCAAGCTTGCAGTGAGGGAATGAATTCCTAAGTCTTTCAACACACCTCATGCCCAACCTCAGCCGCTCACTGGGCCTTCACAAAGGAGAGCTGCAGGCCATGAGCAGCCTTCTGAGCTTCGAGCACGCTTTGCTGCCAGGACATTAGACTTTTCCAGACCTCAAGACTGCTCAACCAGTGGTGCCCAGCTGGCAGTGTGCAGGCAGGAGGAGCAGTGCCCTGGGATGTTTAGGTCTACCTGCATCCCTGTGCCTGAACAGCACACTGCAGCCATCTCCTGCAGATGGCAAAGTTCAGTAGACCCGTGCAAAATCATGGCCAAAGTTGCTGATCAATGATGGTGAAAGCATCTTTCACAGACTATGGGCACCTTATAGCACAGCGAACTCCTCATCCCAGCCACAGCTGCTGGTGAAAGTCCCCTGGTTTTCACTGAAACAACTTTTCATCGGGTTGGGTTAATGGCACAAAAAGAGATATGTGATGGAGACCAAAATCTGAAGCATGGTGGTATGTGTCCAGCTCTCCCAGTGCAGCACCAGCATGGCAGGGCAATGCGATTCCTGAAGAGCAGGGGGATTTTGCCTTTGATCTCAACGACATCATGAGGTGAGTAACTGTGCTATGTGTCTGTGCTCATCGGACACAAGAGCAGGCAAATCCTTTGTCTTTTGCATGGGCAAAGATGCATAACAGGGATTCTTCCCAGCTAATGGCATACATGCTACTAGGTTTTTCAGTAGGCACTTCTAATTTTATACATTTGCAGAGCTAGGAATAGCTGCTGTACCACGTCCTGCTCTAGGAAATAAATTAGCCTCTTTTCTTAAGGTTAATACATAATCTCAGGAAGTTTGTGGGCATGTGTGTGCCTATCCTGTCTCCATAATGTGCGAACCCAGTGGTTTAATTCTTCACTTTTGAGTGAGAATTGTCATGAAGGGAGGCAATGGCTGATAAACGCATTATTGTCTGGACATCAGAGAATCCACACAGGTAAGTGGTGCAGGCAAATAGGTTTCATACACATCACTGCTCAGGGAGGTCTGGTTTAGTTTTTACTGTCTCTGGTTAGTGCCTTAGAGGCACGAGATGGTCCTATTTCCTCCCTCTCTCTGGGCAACCCTTCTGAATTTGAGGAGGTAATTCAAAACTCATAGGTCTCAAAGAAACCTTAAGCCCAGTTTGTTGGTTGGTGGGGTTTTTTTCTTTTATTTCTGTGTAACCTTATACTACTGATGGAAATGGATACATGAAGACTTAGCAATTTGGATGTCCCATTTAGCAACAGAAATGTGTGTACTCAGGCAGGGCTGACTCCCAAATGCCTTAGTTTTCCACCCCTTCAGTTGTGAAACAAGAGCCTCGATCTCTTCCAAAGGTTCGCAAACAGCATCCGTCCAAAGAGCACAGCATCACAGATTTACCTATGTCACCTGGCGCACGTGACAGCGAGCAGGGCCCAAGGGTCAGCCTCCCCAGGGACGCTGTGGCACACTGATGCCCACGGGGGAGCCAGGCCAGGCTGTTTGCTTTCTTCAGGTTCTGTATGAAAGGGAAAGCTCATGCTGAGCCACGGCTTTGGAGGCTCCCACTTTATGGCAATTCAGTTGGGCACCCTCTGAGCCGGGCAAGAGACAGACAGACTGCCTTTTGCCAGCTTTGTGGCTAGGAAATGACAAAAGTGGAAGGTCTACTCCAGAAGTTCTGTAGAACAAGTTGTGTATGTTAGACCCTGGTACTGGCTTGGAAATAAAGTGCAAGACAGAGCTTTGGACCAGACTTATCAGTGGTGTGAGAGCTACTTCAATCTGTTATTTCACTTCTGCTGCTTGGCTGAATGGCGTACTTTCCAAACGGCTGCTCTGAAAAACAGGCAAGGGTACCCTGCAGTCCCATAAATTGACGGGGCTCCGGTAACTTCAGGATACTGTCTGTTTACATCAGCTGGGGGGGGGGAGGGGGGGGGGGGCACCAGCCATGAAAATATTGATCGTACCAGAAATACGGAATGCAGAAACTCTACCCATCTTCCTTCTGTGGTCTGAAGGCTCAGAAGGAATGAGGCTATTTTCTTTGCTTGTTTTCTGAATCAGTGTGTTTGCTCCGTTTGACTTTTCTGGTCTCTTAAATGATCAGAATAGGCACTCTTAAGACCATAAAAAGCAAGTCCCCACTTTACCATGCTGTTTTCATCTCTAGCATTGGTTGCTATCTATTTATTAAGGTACATCCTCTTAATAAAAACATCCAAGAAATCAGCCTTTGTTTGCTGATTATACATTCAGGTATTCCAGGTTTATAGCATTAATTTACCATAATTGAAGCTTATGACGAGTACAAATTTTCTGCAAATACAAAAAAAAGAGAAAATATCAAAATGGTATGGGGCAGTGTTCATGTAGAGATAAAGCAATGATTGTGTCATTTGTTTTGGAGGGTAGGTTTGCTATTAAGCTGAAGTCTAAAGTAAGGTACATTGATTTACAGGAAATTGCTCACTTACACACATAGTAGACATTTACAAACCCTACTTCAGAAGCCCCTGAATACTGATAAGCTTTTGTGATTTCAGCCAAGTATGTCATCAATAACATCAATGTCTGTTTATAAATATTTTTTTTTCCTGATTCAGGTAGTCAAAGTTCAGGAAAATATTTGTCTTTGGTCTCTGCAAATGAATGGCTTGAAATTCAGTGACATTGTCCTCTTCAAAGGGAACCAAAGGAGCCCAATCCTATTTCCTAGAAGAGCCTCAGAGAAGCAGCAGAGCCAACGTGACTTTCCAGAGAAGTGGTGTCCCTGTCCTTTTTGGTTTTGCCATTAAATGGAAAAAAATTATTGTTTCCTCTTATTGTCCCCTTGCATCTTGGGAGCTTTGAAAAATATTTTCTTGATACAGATTACTTGTAGAAGAGTTATATATATGTGACTTGAAAGAATGCATTAATAAATAAAAAATCTTACTATAATTAAGACAGAAAGTTTGAACTCGGCCAGCCCCCATCTAATATCTGGCACAGGGGCCTTTTTCCTGAAGGGCTTTGGCCCCATCTGAAGGTCCTGATTTAGCAAATCACTTCCAGCACGTGCTGCTGTGAAGCAGATGTACTGAAGAGTTGCTGAAGTGCAACCTTACATCGTGCTCATCCTCCCGTGCGTAGAACTGCAGAAAACAATCTTTTATCTGTCTTGTGCACCGAGAGAGAAAGCTTTAGCAAGCAGGTGGTGTCCCCTATTACATTTCAACACAGAGAATACATGATAATAGAACTTGGCACCAAGGCAAAATGCAAGTAAATATCATGTGGTGCAACTATCTGTTACTCTAAAGCAAACATTAGGAAATGAATAATCTAAATAATTATGTACAAGAGGGAAGAGCACGAGCCACCATGACACAGGCTTCCTCTGCTCAGAGGCAGCCGCTGGCACTGCTGTGTTTCCTTCAGAGGTGGCCACCCTCTGCTCCTCCCCTAGCCCGGTGGGGACCCAGAAATACCCATTTTCTCCGCAGGCTGTGAAAGCAGCACGGGGAGGCTTTCCACAACAGGGACAGGACCTTAATTTATTTGCTCTGCCAAGTTTCCACACCTGATCCCTACCTCAACAGATTTGGCTGACACCAGCACAAAACCAATCAGAAAGAGCAGCACCCAGTAACACTTTTGCTCTGACTGGGGATGGGCTTTCTGCCAGCTGGTGCCCTAGAGCCATGACTGCTCCTCAGTGCTGTGGTTATGCTGGAGCGTCTCATGGCACTGGGATCTCATCCTGCTGTGGAGACAAATATCAATCTGGGGTCAGCACAGGGCTTCAGAAGCACCTGAATCATGAACTGAAAAAAACCCAAAGGTTCTGTTTGCCCAGCAGCTCTGGCACAGCTGGGTGGCATCACTCTGGAGAGGTTATCCTGCTCGTTTTTCCCACTGGCAACCCTGAGATGGATGCAGGCATCGAGAAGAAATAATTTTGTCAAAATGAAAAACTGTAGAATGAAGCTGGGTTAATTAGCATTGATAATATACAGGGGCAGTGTTTTGGGTGATGTAGATGAGGTGCAGCTGTGGCTGGTTCTGTTAAGTGGTTGGGCACCCAATGAAGAGGGAGCAGCCAAGGAAGAGAAAGAAGGAAGAAGCAGAGAGAAGAGAGAGAAAAGAGAGAACACATGCCCTGGAAGAGGAAAGATTAGGAGAAGGCAGCAGAGGGACTGACATGAAGAGTATGTTGGTATGAGATGGTAAAAAGGCCTTGTTGCAGCTGGCTGGTTTGGAGAGTGCTGCAACAAAAAACATGCATGATAGTTTCTCAGGATGACCCTTCTCACGATGGCCAGGAAGGGAGCAGAGGGGTACCTGGCGGTCTGACAGAGCCTGCGGGGCACAGACACCCATGGGTCACTTCCCCACAGCTGTGCTGCTCCAGTGGCACCACCAGCTTGCTGCCTGCTGCAATGGCACTTGCTTCAGCTACAAGTGAATGAAACCACAGAGCAGACAACTCTGCAGCCCACTGAGGATGTTTCTTCTGAATGCCCACGAGCTACAAGCTGGGCTTCCCCCTGAAGCCTGAGTGCTGGTTTGGCTAAGCTTCTTGTCTTGTATGACTGTACACGTTCTCATTACCCATACTGGTGCCTTATCCTTGTTGGGTGGCACCAGCTATCTCCCTCTTACTGCCCAAAAGTGGGTGGGTGGGGGGAAAAGAGAAGGTAAGGGAGGATTTGTTGGCTCTTAGTTTACCCTCCTGTCAATCAACCAGCAGTAATCCCTTAAAGATAATAACAGAAAAATGTGTCTGTGCAGATCAGCAACTGCTCATCAGCCCCTATGAGAACCTGCTGAGACTGAGCTTGAAATCAGTGTATTAAAATACAGCATGCTGGCTGAGCTAATGAGCTGTAAGAGCGAAGGAGAAGGGGGAGAGGGAGGGAGAGAAAGAGGAATGGAGAGCAGTCTGAAGATACAGCTTCTGCTTGAGCTCCACTGTGAGGTGGGCAATCACCTACGTGGTACCTACAGCAGCCCAGCTCCAGAGCCATAAACAGGGGGGAGCAGCGGTGGCAGCAGAGCAGCTTTGCAAGAGTAAGCAACGCTGAGAAAGGAGGGAAAGCACTTGCAGTGTCTACTGTAGCCGCAGCATGCCCTCTAAAGGAACTCTGCCTTTCCCCACAGCCTCAGATCATCACTTTGGTTCTCAGTGTCGACAAAGCTCTATGCCTAAAGCAGATGTGACTATGCGTGCATATAGCTATATGTATGTACATAGATACACCTGACACGATGCAGCTTCTGACATGCAGTTTTGCAGCCAGTTGCATCTCTGTCATCAGCAGATTGCTTGGGTGCCGTTAAGTGTTTGCAAAATGGGCACACGGGGTCCCAGCGGTGATTGCCCCTTGCAAAATTATGACAGCCCCTCAAGTGACACAGAGACATCACCCAGACGCAAGCTCTGCTGTCCATGGCTCCCTTGTTTAAGGGACACCCGCTTTTAGAGGTCATCTCCCCCATTTTGCAGGCAGCACGGGAGGAACACAGAGTTTGTTGCTTTCTCGGCTTCATAACAAAGCTACCCAGTTCTAAAATTATCAAAGTGTAATGGAGGCTTATGAAACGTGTGTGTGGGTGTTAATGGAGACAGAATCACTCTTATAACTGCCTTAAAAGCTATTTCATAAAATAGTTTCATTGTCAGGGACTTTAAACATACACGATTAATATCTTTAACTGACTGTGCCTCATTTTACATTATCTCAAAGGACAAATTTATATGATGATACACACTATTTAGTCTTTATAATGCTTGCATCTGTAACTGGCATGCTTTGAGAGAGGTTTACCGTCATTGCTAGTTATAGAAACGTATTAACTTGCCATAAACAACTAGAAGTAAATTAATCAGATTCGCAGATGTGTTAAGGAGTCAGCTACTATATATAAACTACCAAAAGCAACCTGAAATCTGTACGAAGTGAGGTAAATATTGCTTAGAGATATTAAACAACACTTGTTTAAATCAGCTTAATTTAAAGCATCCTCAAAACTTCCAGTGTTGTTTTGACTTGTAACATAAGGTTGTATATTTTATAGAAATGCTTTTACTGTTTAGATTTTAAAAATGTTTAAAATATTTTATAGAATACCTATTTCTTAAAATTTCATTTTAAAATTGGGAATAGTATTATTAGGGCAGCTATCCATTTTATTAGGTAACCTCAATACATTAAGAAGGAAGAATAAAAAATGCTGATTATAGGATGCCTTAAAACACACGACTTTTCAGAAATGTTTCATGCCTGGTGGTTGTCTATGCACATCAGTGTACTCATGGGAATCCCTCTGCTTCTCCAAGCGGAGTTTTTCACAGTGTGGGGCTCAAAGGAAAGGAGACCTCTTCGATGAGTGGACAGGGAAAGCTGTCAGCTTCCTTAGTCTTGCAAGTCAAAAACAGGAGATATGTTTGTTGCCTGTGAATATGTTAGAGAAAAATACCAAAAAGCTCTTTCATCTAGTAGAAAATATTGGCATAGAAATAAATACAAGCATGTTAAGAAGACAAGAATTGACAGGTCTACGCAGCCCAGAGACTCCGTTTCTGATGTAGTGATGCTTAGGGAAGAGTATAAAAACGTATCCATTTTACGCTATCCCAAACACCCCTCAACCATTTTAAAATATTACAGGAGTCAAGAAGGATATCACAAAGCTCTGAGATTAAAGAGGGAATGTGATGCCCCAATTTCCTTGGCAAGTAAAGGTAAGCTATCCTTGTCTTCAAGGATCACACCAGACACATCTCTCCTCTACTTTTTCTTGGCAGCAGTTCTCCAGAGCCTCAGAGGGAAGATCAGTCATCTTTTCTAGTCTGAAAGAGCTGGGCTGTCGTGCAGAAAATGCACCAATATTCCTGACATCAGGAGGTGAACAAAAAGGAAAGAAAGCGCACTCCATGGCAGGACTGATGCAAACCCCACGTTTCCATCAGCTAGAGGTTCCCAGCACCCTGTACAATGTCTGGCAAAACCGGTTTGCTCTCTGAAGGCTCTCTCTGGTCCATAACGCTAGACCCAGACACCAGCTCCATACCCACCAAGGAGGCAAGTCACCAGCTTGTACATTATTGTAGTGTATATGCTGGGCAGCTGAAATGAACTCTCTTTGGGTTTATGGATGAAACCCACCAAGCCTGTTGTGGCAGATGGCATTCCTGTCACCAGTGTCCTCTGGAAGACACTTGGATACATTGCTGGGGAGGACTATATAAATCTTGGAAAGAATACTGGAGAGATCTGCTGAGAAACATGGTATCAGCAGAAGGCATGCCCTTGCTGCAGACACATCTCCTCATTTCCCTGTCTTAGTATCCTTTCTTGCTTTGACTCATCCCTCTGTGGAGCTGTATCTCCTGCTCCATCACTGCTGTCTTCTGCCCTCTTGCAGAACAGCCTCCAAGCCAATTTGTCCTACTTAATGAGGCAGCTGATTCACAACTGTAGGTGCACAGTCCAGGAAAGCCAGACACACCTCCAGAAGGAGATTGGGATGGATTTTGGAGTTTCTTCAAGGAAGAGAACTTCCTTGACTATAGGGTACATCTTAGGGCAATTACACCCCGAATCTACACAATGCTCCTGAGGTACTAGTTGTAACTAGGATGACTCATGCAGTGTAAGGGATAAGGTATTTTCAGCTATCAATTTTCTGTGAGTTTGGTGACATCTTTTACAGCTGCAATGCCTTCAGGAGTTATGTTCAAGACTGCTCTCCAGCCTGGCTTTCCAAGGGCCTGCTTCGGGTTCACGTTCCACGCTGCCTCCTCCCCTCTCTTCACTTTCAGTAAGGGCTTAGCTCCACCAACAACATTGTTATGCCTACCAGATCTCTTCTGGACCCTAGTAAATGAACATCATTGCTTTGTCTGGAAATGATTTCCAAGTGCAGAATTGTCACACTCAGAGTTGCAGAGTTCTCTCAGGTCTGAGATCTTTTTATTTTCCATACCCTACCAGTGCACCGAAGTGCTCTGCAGAGTAGCTTTTAGGTGAAGTACCACAGCCCTTCATGCCCACAGCTGTCAACCATCTGGAGATGGTAACGGACTTAAGTACATGAAGTATAGCTAAAATATCTCCTTGTGAAAGTCCACATTGTCTGAATCATACAAAAAGAGCAGAGAAGAAGGGAACTGTTCACCTTTTCATAGTTATACCTTCTAAAGGGCCTTCAAATGTTGTCTTTCATCTCTGGGTTTGTATGTATTAGTGTTGCCTAAACCTTTCTTTGAACTCACAGACTTTCTTTTCCTCTACAGGCTGCACTGTTCCTCCGCTGCTTTTGTCAGGGGAAGTCTCCTGCTCATGCACACAGGCTCAGAAATCCTCGCTGTGACTGTAGGCCAGGGCAAGAGATTGAAAAGTTAAGCAATTGGCACAGTAATGGATAATTGAGGATAGACACTGATAGTAGCAATAGCCACCTTGCTCTAAAAATACCTTGTAAGATTACATTAAGCCCGAGGACCCTGTGTGAAAGCTATCTTCATGTGAAAACAACGTCTGTGACTTTCAAGGCAAGCATATTTGCTGTTTTGCAAAAACCTTCATCTGGAGAACTTTTCTATCTTCTCCTGTTGCCTCCTGCTCACAACCCCCACCATGTTTCTGTTCTTTCCACTGTTTAATGTTTATCTTCCTTTGCAAAAATAAAAGTCAGATGGGAAACTGTCTTTTCTGGGCATTCCCACAAGGCATATTTGCATTTTTGAGCAGTATCTCAATAGCACGGTGTTCTTCAGATAATCTGAAATCACAGAGGTTATGCAGGTAGCAATCACAGTACTATGCACAACTATAACTGACTGTGCCAAGCAAGAATCAACAGCCCAGAAACAAAACAGGCTGGCTGAAAGTGCAAAGGTTAGCTGGCCACTTTACCACAACAAATATATGCAGTCCTGGCTCCTATAAACTGCAGGTTAAAGGGCAATGACATCCTGGGGTAGACATTTCTTTCTCTGTTTTCAACCACAATGAATTTCAGGCTATATTTTACAGTCCTGTGTGGACCAGCAGCAGAGAGTGACATCAGTTTCCAAGCCTTTAATCTGAAGATACTTCAAAAGTTTCAGAAAACCTTGATCTAATTGACAAATTGCAGCACCTCCAGAGGATTCATTCGACTTGAAGCATTTCTATTCCTTTTCTTTTTTTCAGCCTCAGTCATGATGTGAGGAGGTGATAAAAGTCCCGTCCTCCCCCCCCAACCCATTGCTGAAGTGAAAGGTATCCAGTTTCTCCAGTACTGAGATGTTCTGGCAGCTCAAGTAGTAAGCAACAAGGATTTGAGCTGGTTTTTGTTTGTTGGAGTTTTATTTTCCTGCCTGCATGAGGGCTGGAACTGTATTTAAAAAGACACCAGCAGCTTTAGAGCATAGAAGAGCTACAGAGGGGGCAAGTGGCGAAGGGACTAGTTGCTGGGACCAGTCTGGCTCTGGGTGGGTTTTCAGTAACACAGGCAAATAGGAAGTTTCTGTAGGAAAGAAAGATGCTAACACAAGCATCTGCAGTAAAAAGCAGGAGTCAAGTGTCCTGTTTTTACAGCTTCTGGTTTGTGTCCAGACTTTAACCTCCCCGTTCCTTCCCAGTTCAGCGTGCCGGTGTTCAGCAATGCTCCGTCCTGGCTGAGCCTTGCCCGCTTGTTTCGACAACTTTGTTTGGCACCGCTGATGCCAGCAAAGATCCCTGCCTCAAGGATTTCAGCTGGAAACACTCTTTCCCAGTGTCTCCTTCTTGATAAATTAGAGCTAAGCAAACAGCCGCCAAAACAGATTTAAATAAGCACCAATATAAACAGGAACATTTTGCTGCTATTTTTACTTGGCAGGACCAAACGCAGCTGCCTGTTGAACTGGGTAAATAGGGAGCAGGGCAGTATTACACTTCACCTCTTTATCAGGGTTCAAGGCAAACCTTTCCCTCCTTTTTTTCCTACTTTGTGCAAATTTTGGAGGTTTTTTCAGAAGTTAATTTTATTTTTGAGTTTCAGTTTGGGTTTCTGGAAAATGAACTAGCTGAAACTGATTGTAAAATCATTCCCTAGCAAAAGGTAAACATGAATCATGCAGAAATGCTGATAATAGAAAGAGGTTTTCACAAAAAAATCTTTGTTTTTAAAGAGACTGTTCTTTGGCTACCAGTTATATTCTTGCATGTTTTAATGTTCTCTGTGATACGAATAAGCAGAAATCGCAAATCCAGCCTCCTGGACCAGACCTAAAGCTGAGCCGGCTCCTTTCCTGCTCACAGTGGTCTGGAGAAGGGCCAAGCAGAAGGTGTCAAGATTTCACGATGGGGAATGGTACGGAGTCCACCTTCACGCATGTTCCCTAGCCCCATTATGGGATGGAGATTGCCTAAACCCAAAGCATAACAAGTCTTGCACAACATGTATTGACCACGATGAGCTTCCGATACTCCTGTTCACTTCATACATGCCCAATGGTGCTTTAAAGCTTGCTGAGATACTGGGTCAGGCCATCTCTGTGTTTCTGATTTCCACAGTTTAATTACACACAATGTGAACTTTATGGTTAAAGAAGCACCGATATAAACAGGAACATTTTGCTGCTATTTTCACTTGGCAGGACCAAATGCAGCTGCCTGCTGAACTGGGTAAATAGGGAACAGTTATGGTTTCCCTACCTTCTAATGTCATTGGATGTATTTACTTGATTCCCATTCTCTTACACTACAGCACATCCATTCAAAGGAGTAAGTGCTTTTAAAATAGTATTATATGCTCAATTAAGATCATGTTTCTTAGGTACTAGATGCAAAGAGATGGTCTCTGGCTGCAGCTGCTCACAGTTTGAGCAGACAAGGCTAAAGACCAGGGGAAACATAGTATTTAACAGAATCACAGATTCATCCTTCCCATGCACGTCAGCTGCTCCCTTCCTTATCTCTGTGGCCCTTCTCTGGGCTCACTCCAGCCTGTCAATGTCTCTCTGGTACTGGCGAGCCCGCACCTGGACCCAGCACTCCAGGTGTGACCTCACCAGTGCTGAGCAGAAGGAAGGATCACTCCCCTTGTACTGCTAGCAAAACTCTTCCCAATGCAGGCCCGGGTACCACTCGCCGCCTTTGCAGCAAGGGCACTTGCTGGCTCATGTTCAACTTGGTGCCGTTGTTTGTGCACCATGACTCCCAGGACCTTTTCTGCCAAGCTGCTTTCTAGATGGTCAGCCCCAGGCTCATACTGGAGTAGGACTTTGCATCTCTTTTTTTAACTTGATGAGGTTCCTGCCAACCGATTTCTCCAGTCCTCCGGACAACAGCACAGCCCTCTGGTGTATCAGTCGCCCTCCCCAGTTTTGTATTGTCGGCACTCAATGGGCAGAGATCAAAAGAGGTGAGCAGCCATCCTCAGACCATACAGGAAGGCTGGGTAAACCAGGAACTGGTGTCAGTCACAAATTATCCTTTCTTTGTGCAACAAATTTTTCCTTTAACACAGCAACTCTATTTGTTAACAGTTTTTAGGAATACCGTATCTCTTCCCTTTCTGGATAATTTCCATTATCATGGCAACCCACAGTAAGTTCTAACCAGGAAAAATGATACATCAGTTGTTCCTCTTTTGAAAATTCTATCTAACAAGACAGCTTGGTGTGGAAGGAGTCGTTCTGCTCTCAGCAGCTGCTGCAGTGAGATTCCACTCTCTGACCATCACATCTTCCCTTTGCCTTCTGCAGCTGAGCATCCCAGTGCCACAGTCTCACCTGAGCCCTTCAAAATTTTGCTGACTCCCATTAACACTGTCGACCTCTGAGCACTCATCCACCCCAAAGGGTCATACTCCTTCTCTCCCTTCTTCTCTCTGAACAGCGTGAGTCCTGTTGTTTAATGATCACTAGCAATAAGACAGGAGAGCATGGGGAATTCCTGCCTGGGCAAGATCAGTGTCAATCTGTCCTGGCTCTCTGAGCAGAGCACACAAACTGTGGTGCCACCCAAGGTCCATTGTCCTCATAATGCCCCACACAGCAGTTGTAAGATCAGTGATGTTAGAGGGTACGTTCTGGCTTCTTTTCTCTAGTATCTGTTTACAGACTTGTTGGTCATGAGGTTTTTCTCCAGACCTTTCACACCTGATGGTACTGCCTGCCTCCACAACCTCTGGTGGCGACAAGTTCCCAAAGTTCTGTATTTGCCATGTAAATTTTTTCTTGCTAGTATCTGTTATAAATTCATTCATATTTCATTGGGTGCCCAGACTTCTGCTATTGAGGGATCAGGTGAAGAATAACTTTGCATTCCCCTTACTGTTGCATTCATGCTTTGTAAACCTCTGTCATATCCATCCTCAGCCTCCTCTTCTTCAAATTGAAGAAATCCACCCTTTTCAGTCTCTCTTCATAAGGAGTTTGCTCCATTCTCATCATCATTTTAATTGCCATTCTCTATAACTTTTTTAAATTCTACTATAGCCTTCTTCAGATGCAGAGACCAGAGCTGCACACAATACTCAAGATGTGTGGTGCATCAAGGTTTTACAGCATGGCTATTTCCACCAGTATGACGTTTAGTATATATATTAAACAAAACAAAGAAAGCAAAACAACAACAACAAAAGCACCAAAAAGATGGAGAATGCAACCAGTACAGGTAGGCTGAGGAGATCATCAATATTCTAAAATATCTGTAGGTAAAACCAATGGTAAACAAGAAATAGGAGAGACACTGAAAAATGAAATTAGAAGCTAGTCAGCACGGGAAGAACATGATGCTTTGTGTAATTAGAGATCTGATATTGAGGCCTTAGAGAAGGAAAAACTGTAGTACTCGGTGTGGTGCGGTAAAGAAATCACAGGCAACTCCTATGGGCAAAGACCCAGGAGATGGAAAACAGGAGAGAGGGCCTGAGCAACTGCTGGGTGCAGGAAGAGAAGGAAAATAATTCAAAACCTTCTGTCCTAGGGTTCATGGCTGTTATAACAAAAAAAACCAACCCAAAGGATACAGTTAAAAAAAATAAATCCCCTTCTATAGAGAATACAGCTTAATGGTCTGCAAAGTAAATAACTCAGAGGAAAATCCACCCTGAATCTGACTTTTCACAGTGAAAAGTAACTGGTTGAAAGTAGTAACAACAAACAGTGGAGCTGCTTGAATTCAGATTAGCACAGAGTAAAACCCCAGTGCAAATGTCTGTGATTTTATGAAAGCTATCTAATGAGCTACAAGTGACTAGGACTAAGGATTAAAATCAACCACTATGGGAAAAGGGTAAAAGATATGATTACCAGTTTGTGATAGAAGATGAGGGCCCTGGAAAAGAGCACAAAGGCAAGGGAGCTTGACAAGGGAAGTGAGGTTTGAGAGGGAGACTGCATCAGCAGCGAAGGGAGCCAAACTGACAAGATACAGGTAATTCTGATATAGCAAAAATAAGGCCAGAAAAAGATAAGAAAAGAGGAAAAGAGTATTTTAATGTAGAACAAATCTTCAGTCCTTAGATAAAAGATCTTAAGGTTTTATGAGGACAACAAAGGTGAGGGTAAATATCTGTGTAATATGCCCCTTATGTACTCGCCACTGCCAGCTTAACAATGTCTTTGTAGGGTGGACCTGCAGTACGTGGGGCTGCAGAAAGACAACTCTTCTTCTAACGTACAAGAAACAATTCTTTAAACATTAGGCACAGCTCTCAGTGAAAGCTTTCATCTAGCTAGGTGAAAAAAGAAGAAATAATCCCTTTCAATAAACACAAACATCAGCAAAAAAAATAAGCAAAGCCTTAAAGCTGCAATTGCTTCAGGTAGCTGTTTAGGTAGGGCCAAAGCTCTACCCCTACATGTATTTTTACCACTGGAGTTGTCACCTACAAAAGGCACATGCTCAGGTTTTAGACCTGAACTATCTTCTGTACAATTCGATGCTTGGTCGTTTTTGCTGGCTTTAGGACCTGACCTGGAATTTAAGTATACAACTATCCTTACAGCCTTCCTACATCACTGTCTTTGCTAAGTGGCATTTCAGATGAGGGCGGTGATGTCACATCCATCTACAACAGTGCTGGAGAGGCAGAGTAAGAAGGACAGATAAGCAGATTTAATCTGCTGCTGCAAGCGGATGCTAGGGGATGCACGAGGAGGGCTGAGCAGAGCCCTCTCCCTGCTGTCCTGCAGGCTGCGGCCAGATAAGGGTGCAAACAGAGCGGAAAGATTCAGATTAGACCAGCAACACCAGGATGGTATAATATCTGCTTATTCAGTGCCATCGTTTCGGATGGGAAAACACCGTGAAGAGGCCCTTTCCCCACACACGCATGTGTTCAGCCTCCTGTCGCCCCACCAGGCAGGTGGCTGTTCTTGACTCCGGTCAAGCTATTCATGACACCCAGATCGGGGGAACTGAAGCACAGAGATTAAGTGACTTCCCCACTAGTGGTGACAGCCAGGAAAGAACCCCAGGTTTCCTGCTTTGCCATTTTTGGGCTTTAACCACAAACCTCTCCACCACAGGGTCTGCAAACCTCTCCTTTGCTTATCCCCCTGCTCCAAGCAAACTGCTCCACATCATTAGCAAACAACGGCACTGGGGATGCTGGGGCTCAGGCATGGCATTTAGTCTATTTGCTTCTCTCACCTCCCTTTCTCTTCCCACAGAAATCACTAACTTCAGGTGCTGGTGCCTAAAGCAGAAAGGGTCCCTCTGGCAGCCCTAATGCCTCTCCCAAGCATCCCCTGAGGCTCTCCAGAGGCTCTCCTCCTTCTGCAGAGGGGCAGGGGACAGGTACAGACCCCATCTCTCCCTGTCACCTGCATCATACAACCCATTGCATTGCAGCAGGGCTGAGGATCACGCAAGCTGCATGGTTCTGAGGCTTATGCAAAGGTGAACGTGACCCCGCTGTTTTCTAAATGAAGGGGGGGGTTGTTTGTTTGTGCCTGGCATGTAAACACCTGTAATACATTGTATTGATGTTTCTGACTCCTGATAGAGATGGGCCTGTCTGAAATGTCATTACCTGAAACCTGAAAAGCCTTTATTCTTGCATGCCAGGGTTTATTTTTAATGCACGGCATGATCCTTCGCTCAGGAATGATCACTAGCTCCCTGTTAATTTCTCCTCTCTGCTTCATTTCTGAGTGAGCAGCCTCTGATCTTGCCGCTGCCCCCCCAGATCATGGAAGCAACAGTCTCCCACTATCTGCAGAAACACCCTTCCCTGCCACCCCGCGTCCTGGCAGCCTCAGCACATCCCCGTCCCCATCGCCTGGGCTGCAACTGCCTCTTTTATCTGTGCTTCCCAGCCCTTCCTCTGTCCTTTCACTCTGCCATCAGGGTCCGGAGCAGCTTCCTGTAATATTTTCTGTGCCACTTGTATCTTAACTTCTGCCTCAAGCCATCTCTTGCCTCTGGTGAGCATTTGCCACGTCACATCTTTCTGCAGACCACATATCTTTCTTTGCTCCTGCCCCTCACGTTTCCTCCGACCCTACTGAATCTCTTCTTCACAGACTCATGATTTTAGGGTTTCCTGTTGTCAGGAGCCAGGATCTCCAGGCAATATAATGTAAACTGCCAAACCAATTTGCTTTTGACCTTCTGATTAAAGTATTTAAGCTAACTCTTGCTCTGATACACCCATGTATGCATTGCACACGTTGGTTTCTCCTGCTTTTTTTCCCCTTCATGTTTCTGGGCCAAAACCTGTTTTTGTTTTTAATCATGGCTGCAGTTAAGAATTTTCATAAGGAATCAGTTACAGGCAACTTATTTAACAGCTTGACTACTATATAACAGAGTGTATATAGGAGAGTCTAAAGCTGCAAGTGTTCTATATATTATATCTTGAAACTATAACGAATTAGCATCATATAAAAATATGGATCATATAAAAAATATGGACAAATTCATAGCATTCTATGTATTTCCATTTTGTTAGAAGAAACATTTAGTGAATATTATGCTTTAAATAAGGTGGACCATTACAAAGTATGTTTTGGAAAGTAGATATATGGAAAAGAACCATAAGTGAGGATTTCCATGCTCTGTGCTCATTTGTTTGAAATTGATCAGCATCAATACCCAAGTTAATACACTTTATTATGAAATTTTCCTCTCTCCTTTCAGGAGGGGAAAAAAAATAATGCAATGAATAGATTAGTGTTAACTGAGGTTAATGAGAGATTCCTTAGAAGTGTAAATACTGGCTAATATACATGTCTAAAATTTTGCTCATATTTTTAACACACTTCAATGCAGAAATATATTTTTTTTTTCCTATTAGTTTGTTAAAAACTCCATTTGTTAGTGGTCTTCTCCATAGAGAGAGCTGGATTGGGAGTTTTCTTCTAAGTACATGTGTTAGATTCAGTCCTTGACCAGAAGAATGTTATTTTTCCATCTTCAGTTGCAGCCAGAAATAACTCAGATGTGACAGGACACTCTTAGAGGTTATTCCAAAACTGCACCTCTGCTGAGAGACCGAACTTCAAGTGAACTGCAGCCTTACACACTGTGTAGTGGAGTTCATGAGAGCATATGTATGCAGATGCCCCCTTCATTTGAAATCCCCCGCTTAATTTGAAATACATACATGCAATAGGCTTACATGCTGAAATGCACGCAGAAGTTTCTACCGTATCGGGAACTTATTGGAGAAATAAAACATTAAAAAAGCAGGCACTGCCACCCTTCTCCCTCTGCCACACCACTCAAGTCAGAGTCACCGGTAACAGAGCTCTGAGCTGACTCTAGTTTCCACTTAGGAAACACTTTTAGCAACGTTTCTAGACCAAGAACATCATTGTGACTCCAGAAAATGTATCCAGAGTAAGTATACTTAGGAAGTTAAAAACCTGCTTCTTGGGACACAAACGCCACATTTCAAACCCACTGCATTTCTGCATCCAGAAAATCAGTAAAATCAATCTCAGAAATGCTGGTGCTGGTCCATTCTGATTTCCCAGCAACATGTACTCACCCGGTGAGAACACACAACTTCAGGGAATGGGAGAAATGGTACCTACTAAATCCATGTTTAGCAATCTCTACTCAGGACTTCAGGATTTGCACTAGCTGTCAAGCTTTTCAGATGGAGGTGACAGCAGTAATTAGAGGGTCCCAGCCTTATTTTTTGCTGTACGTGCTCATGTTGCTACAGCTGCAGTCAGCGTAAGCACCGGAGCTTCTTATGGGGCACGTGTTGAAGGAGGAGTGCTGAGCAGCAGGCTGCTCCAAGTGGGGCTTCACGGCTGGGACTTGCAGAATTCAGGTCCCATGACATCCTGGACGTGCCAGGAAAGATGGTGCTCAAAAAGATCTTGGAGAGGTCACAGCCTATGCTTTCTGTCCAGGAAAATGCAGGCATATATCTGCATATATCTGGCTGGTTAAGTGCCCATTGAATTATTTTGTTTCTGTTTCAGCTGTGGCATTTAAGGGTATTTCAGGCCATGCTGGGATCTTTAGTTACTTAAATCTATGCCAACCCAAGCAAACCCAGTTTTCAGGTGGCTCCACGTGGAGCCAAGCTTGCTCAATTTGCTTTTCTCTGATTCTGCTTTTTCCTTACTTAACTGGAGAACAAAGCAGGACCTGGGACTCCGACAGGGCCAGTGCAGCTGGCTGTCTCCAAAGTGGTCCCCACTGTGCTGTCTAGGGGGAGAGAGAAGCACTCTTACAGCACAGTTCGTCTCTTCTGAAGCAGTTTTCTCTACCTGATCAGAAAAACATCACTCGGGACACCCAGTCCTGTGCCACTGACATCAGCGGGAGCTACACCCTCAAGAGCTGTCTTTGGGTCTCAGGCACTTGTTGGACTTAAAGTTACCATTCTCATGAAGTCACTCGGTCTTAATCATACGCTGAAGAACTTTGCAGAGTCGATGTCAGAGTTCAGCCATGTGGCGGGTGGTTGGAGGGAAAGTTATAACTGCAAAAATCTGCAATGGGAAGTCAAGCAAAAAATGAGTTGCTCTCCACATAACACCCTTGTATTCTGCACATATCACTCTCATGTTATTTATCCCCCTATTTAACTTGTAAATCTGCCTGATAGATGAGATTTTGATTTTCAGCTGTTTCACTTGTGATCTCCCTGGCTGTTTTCTCTCCTAAAGTTAGCCTGAGTAAATATTTGATTTTGTCCCCTAAGCTACTGCATACCATTGTGTAACCTAATAAACCCTTTTATTTCATTAGCACCAGTTTATCCAATGTTCCGGACTAATTGAGAATGGATTTCCAAGAAGAAAAAGGAAGACCATGTTCGCAACCGCAGACACCTCCTCACCTGTTTACGAAAGACAACGTGGGTTCTGCAGGACAGAAAAAATACTGGCAAAAACTACTGCTTCTCACCTTGCCGCAATTTTCTCGGTCCATATCAATTCCCTGGACTAAAAGCCACGTTATTCAGTGTTCAAATAAGAATGAAAGCTAAAAAGTAAGTTTGCTGCTCTCCTCCACTCCACTGGAGCAGATCTGGCACTTGCACGTGCGGAGATGGCCTCCCTCTCTGTGCTTCCCCGGGCGGGAAGTGATGACCGCCAGCTTGTCTATGGCCACTTGCTTCAGCAGCATGTGATCTTTGTAAGGAAAAGGGGAATCGGAGGAAAAGGCAACATGCCACGGCAGCAGCAAGCCTGCATTCCAGGCCTGTATGTTGCTGCAGTCACCTTGACCTCCCGGACCACACAGCAGCAGTGGGGGATTCAGGCGGCGACCACCCCGTGCCTGGCGCAGCCGCTGCTCTCGTTGTACTCACCGTGATCTCACCTCCGGACAGCTTGGCTTTGTCTCTGTGGTCTCGGTTTAGTACTCACTAGGACTTTCTAGGCTACACCAGAAAACCCTGGGAATACAATGCCTTATATCAGGGGTCCTCAAACTACGGCCCGTGGGCTGGATACAGCCCCCCAGGGTCCTCAATCCGGCCCCCGGTATTTACAGACCCCCCCGCACCCACCCCACCCCCCGCCGGGGGTTGGGGGGGGGAACCAAGCAGCCGCAGATGACTGCCTGCCACTGCATCCGCGCGCCGCCCCCCTGGTTAAACAGTTTGAGGACCCCTGCCTTAGAAAGATGTGGAAAATGCACAGCACAGGTCCTTTTCCAAGGAGTGTTGCGTCTAGGTGAGGAAAACACATATAATACATGGCTGAAAACCTCTGGAGGTGTGAGAACAACCTGATCCCCTCCAAATTCTGCTGTGGCAAAATAACCCCTCTGATTTGTCCTGAACAAAATTTGGAATGGCAGCAGGAGGTGGTACAAGGTATTTCTCATTGTGCAGCCACAGTGGCTCTGATGACATTGGCACCTGAAAAGCAGATTTGCCATTTCAAGGAACCACAATGTCACCCTTTAGAGGCCTCCAGGAGCCACCCAACTCTCTCTGTTGACTTAGTAAGATGCCAGGATCCACTCTGTAAGCGCTCTGCGTGATGTTGAGCCTCAGCTTTATGTTCAGGCGTCACCATACTTGGGCTGCGTAACTAAAGCAGGTGTTCAGAAAACAGCCTGCCATCTCATCTCATTAGAAGAACAAGGACTAACTGGTAGTGCTCCTCATGCAGCAGTCTAATTCTTACACTCTTTGTGAAACAGTTCTCAGAATCACAGAATCATAGAATGGTTTGGGTTGGAAGGGACCTTAAAGATCATCTATTTCCACCCCCCTGCCATGGGCAGGGACACCTTCCACCAGACCAGGTTGCTCAAAGCCCCATCCAGCCTGGCCTTGAGCACTGCCAGGGATGGGGCACCCACAGCTTCTCTGGGCAACCCATGCCAGTGCCTCACCACCCTCATAGTGAAGAATTTCTTCCTTATATCTAATCTAAATCTATCCTTTTCAGTTTAAATCCATCCCCCCTTGTCCCTTCCCTGGATGCCCTTGTAAAAAGCCCCTCCCCAGCTTTCCTGTAGGCCCCCTTTAGGCACTGGAAGGCTGCTATAAGGTCTCCCCAGAGCCTTCTCTTCTCCAGGCTGAACAACCCTGACTCTCAGCCTGCCTTCACAGGCGTACTGTTCCATCTCTCTGATCATCTTCGTGGCCCTTCTCTGCACTCACTCCAACAGTAAGTCCTTCTTACGCTGGGGGCTCCAGAGCTGAACACAGTGCTGCAGGTGGGGTCTCACAAGAGCCCAGTAGAGGGACAGCATCACCTCCCTCGACCTCCTGGTCATGCTTCTTTTGATGGAGCCCAGGATAAATACAGTTGGAAATGTTCAGTCCTTTCATCAGTCTGGATATAAAAAATAAAAACCAAAGGGCTCTCTAAACTGATCCCATTTAAGCAGAAAGCTGACACATTTTTGTCACTGCTGTGATATTCCTGTGTGCTGCCAAGAGGGCCTGGGGAAGGGGATCTGAAGGAATTGCTGTATTTTATAAACAAACCAAACAGTGCAATAATATGTTCAAGTATAAATTATTACTGAAACTGAAGAGAGGACAACATTGCTACAAATCCTCAGATTCAGAGCCCTTTTCAAGTCAAAGTGCCAGCAAGCTGACCTTCTCCTGGCATGTGCTCGGGTCGCTGTCCTGGAGGTCCCTGGGGCACACCGGCTCCTCCTCCCAGCACTGGCAGGGCTGCTGTAGAAGACAAGCAGTCCGTGCTGCTCTTGTGGACTGGAGCACCAGACCCGAGCCACGAGTTTTTCTCTCTGAGCTGCCGGTGGGGATGGATCCTCACTGGGACACATATCTGTTGTCCCCATAGTACTGAGGTATGGAGCAGTAGGGCCACCTGACAGAATGCCGTTCAGATCTCTGACTTAGCCTTTGCTGAAGCGAAGGCTGTGTTTCACCTGCACAAACCAAGTAGCTTGTCTGGTCGTTCACCGGCTCTTTCTTCTCAGCTAAGCAGGAGCCAGGCAGCCCTGCCCCAAGCTGCGAGCTGCACCCAGGGCAGCAGTAACCGAGGCAGCAGAAGCACTGTCCTTTGTGAGCAGGGACAAGTCTTTCCTCCTGAAGGAGGCAGGTGTCCTTCGAGGAAGGCGTGGAAGGGCTGGAGAGAGCAGATCTGTTCCATGATCGCTCCAGTGGTGCCACAGGACTGAAAGCATGACCAAGCCGCCTTCTCGCCTCTGTGGCCAGAGATCTGAGGACCTGTGAAACTGCCGGACACAGTAATTCAGCATCAGAGATGCTGTATTTGAACAGTTTCTACAATGGAGGGTACAAGGAGAACCAAGGAACTGGGATAGCCACGCAGAATTGATACAGACAATAGGGACAAGGCATTCCTTTGAGGATTTCCCTGTAACTTGGTCCTTCTGAGAGGCATTTTCTGAGCCATTTCTAAGGGAGAAGGACCTTAAAGAGCCTTTTAAGAGTCATTTGAAAATCATTCATAAATTCCTATTAAAAATTCACAAGGCTGCTAGGCTACAAACAAGGACACCGAAAACACACACACACACACAAAAAAAGGTAATAAAATCTGTGTCCTCTTCTGACTCTTAAGCACTTCTGACTCTGATCTTCCAAAGTCAACTGCAGATCCAGAAAATGAGCTCATGTCCTGCCTCTGCAGCCTGGTGCTGCCACCGGGGCAGCCTCCAGCCCCATGCTCTGCCTTGCACAACCTGCCCTGGCCCAGCCAAGGGCGCCTGGCCGGCCAGGGGCTGCTGCAGGACGCACCCTGGCAGCTCTGTTTTCTTCCCTTTTCACTTTCTCTGTGACTCCTGGAATGTATTTGCACATGGTGGAAAAAATGCAAAGAGCAGGGAGAAGCATCCAGGAATGTCACCCTCCCTGTCACTCTCCCTGGTGGTAATCAGCTGTGGGGCCAGCAGGCACGGTGGCTCCTGCCAGCATTGGTACCCAGGGAAGTCAGAGGAGCCCCCAGTGCCTGTAGCAGGTGAAATACCCCGAGATTAGATGAATTTTTGGGGTAATCCATTTTGGAATTGAAAAAGGAACGTGTATCATCTGCCCAAACCTGGTTAATGCAGGCATGCAGCAAAAGAGGTGAAACCTGATTTGGTCAGAAAAACTGGCTTGCAAGGAGTACAAAATATTTCAAAAACTTTCAAACCCATCTTCTCCTCCCCTTTTTCATTAACAGGCATCTTTTCTCCTGTCCTAAGCAACAGCAACAAGACTATAATTAGTTTAACAAGTACAACAAATGGTTTTATTGACAAAAGAAGAACCCTTTGAAATATACATTACATTCACAAAGGATTAAATTATACCCTATTATCCATTTTCCATAAGATAAAGATTACTTTGATAAATCACGACTAGTGTTATCTTTGGCTGATAAGAACTCTGTGCTTACTTGTGTGGCTTCTATAAATAGTGTGTTCTGAATTTTTTTTCTCCCTAAATATAGTCAATGATACAGTCTGCCAGGCATTTTCCTGCAATTTGACAATCTGTGAACTCGGCAGCAAATGAAAGCTTCATTGTCTGAGTATGAAACATGCAACAGTCTTTCTCTTTTTTTGTCATCTGCTCTGCAGTAATCTATCAAACACCTTTCAGCCACATCTTGCTCGATGAAGGTTTCCTTACTGCTAAAGCCAGGTAGTCAAAACAACTTCTTTTTTTTTTTGTTAAAAGAGAAGCCTTTGTGGTTCATCTTCCCATCGTATGCGAAGCCTGTGTGACAACTGTAGCGTAAGGGAGTCGTACCCTCATTTAAGCCCTAATGCACATAAGGTATGTGCATTAATGTACATAAGCGTACATTTTCAGGTGTAAAGTACTCCTTTGCACTTTATCTTTCCACAGCTTTGCACCAGAGGATTGTGCAGATTGCTGAAGATTTACCCACATCACCTTTGAGGGGATGAATACTTGGTCAAACACCAAGACAGAAGCAGTGCCTTGGCTTTACTTCAGCCCTACACAAGTTCTACATAAAATTGCTCTTTATTCAAGGATGTAGATAGCTGGGGTATTGGAAGAACTTTGAGTGACAACAGGTTCACCCACCTTTAGAGCATTTCACCACGGGGAAATGATGCCTGACCAACCGTTTGGCAGCCTTCAACAACAGAATGGCTGGGTAGAGGAGCAGATGTTGCCCACCGTGACCTCAGCAAGGATTTTGACACTGTCTCACATATCCTTGTAGGTAAGCTCAGGCAGTGTGAGTTAGGTGAGCGGACAGCAAGGTGGGCTGAGGGCTGGCTGAATGCAGAGCTCCGGGGGCTGTGATCAGTGGTGCAGGGTCCAGCAGGAGGCCTGTAGCCAGCGGTGCTCCCCAGGGGTCAGTGCTGGGTCCAGGCCTGTTCGATTTAGTCATCAATGACCTGGATGAAGGGACAGTGTGTCCCCTCAGCAAGTTTTACTGATAATACAAAACTGGGAGGAGTGGCTGATGCACCAGAAGGCTGCGCTGCCATTCAGCAAGACCTGGACAGGCTGGAGAGCTGGGCGGAGAACGAATGCCCTAGTTCATGTGAAGTTCAATAATGTAGTGAGGTTACTGGGTGACTCAAAGTATCTATTTTTTCTCCAACTTGCCCAAGTGTTAGAATTGGTGTAGTAGCGGCAGGATTGTCTTGACGTTTAGTTTGCAAAGTGCTTAAGAGCGGTGGGGAAAATATGTAGAGGTTCTAGAAACCGTTAACAAGTAAACCCAGTATGTGAGGTTCAGTTATATGACATGCCTGTTACTTCCACCGCCAGTTTCTTCTGATCTGCATTCTGAAAATTCTCCAAACTGTTCAAATATAACCATTTATGGCATCTAACCTCAGTATGGCTGCTCGGGATGGGTGCCCTCATCATAAGCAGATCATCTCTTTTTCTGCATTTTCCCTCAGCAGTAGGTGGCAGCCAATTTCAAACAAACCCACATCCATGTCTGTGATGCTTTGCAAGGTGTGTTTTACTCATAGAAATATGTCTAACCCCTGTGTTTAATTTTTAAAATTTTATATGCTTCCCGCCTCCTGGGTTGCTTGCAAAGTGACTCAGCAAGGCAAGCAAAGAGATGAAAGAACAGATAGCTTTTTAAGTGAGTGGTGAAGTTTAGTGGTTCTGAAAGTATTTTCCTGCAACACATATTTCAGAAACTTTAATAAAAATAATTACAGCTGAGCCTATTAACCGACAAAATGCAGGGCTAGAGTCATAAATCTCAGAGAATAGGGAGGAGCACTCTGATGAGCTCCAAAACAAATGTATTATCACCTTTCCAAAACTCCTTAAGCATCGCTTTTCCTGTAATAGAAAACAAAAAAATCACTGTGGCTGGGCTGCTGCGTACTTGCTGTAATTAAAACAACGTTTATATTTTATTTCCATAGTGGTTTGCATATTTATAGAGAGAGAAGGAGAAAACTGTACACATAGGATTGAACACAGAGGCATTGCCACCAGCGCAGATGAACCACCTTGGCTCCAGCCCAAAGTCAACTCTGTATCTTGCTGTTTGCTGGATATTCTGTGGGTGATAAAGTCCTGGGATCCTGATTCTGTTTTAGGGACTCCTGATTGGAGGTCAAAGATAAGGTCCCTGCGTGACAAGTGGAGGATGACTAGACCTTGGAGTCCTCAGGAGAGCCCCTCACTAAATTCACAAGAGAAGAAACTGAACTACCCCATCCCAAATGACACAACAGCCCAGGGTTTGGCTGCTCTCAGCAAGGGGGAAGACGTTGATTCCAAACTCCTTTGGCCCAGAACGCAGCTCTCCACTTCCTACAAAAGTGCTCTTTGCATCAGAAATGATGCACAAAGAGGCCTTTTACACATCTGTTCTCGCAGCTGGGTTGCCAGAACGTCAAATGCCAAGGCCACTGCCTGCTACAGGCAGTATTCAAACACCTCTCTCTACTCAGTTTCCCCAAGCATACTGCTGCCCAGCAGAGTGATAGACTCACTCTTTGAAGGCATGCCCCTCCACAGAAAGAGGTGAAGGACCAACAGCAGAAGTGCTGACTAACTCGGCCCAGCCAGGTGAGCATCTCCGCAAGCACTGTGGTGCAAGTCAGAGCTGCAGTAACTGCTCTGAATATGGAGCCAGTATTGACACCCGGAACGATTCCACTTACAACGATGCAACGCTTACGGGTCATCCATAAGCAATTAGAGGACTGCAGCTTCAGGGCTCCTGGTTTGGAAATCCTGGGAATTTGTAAAATAAGAGACACAGAAATGCCAGGCTAGAAAAGGCAGGTCAAAATCTAATCACCTTTTCCTTCCTCCTCTCAGGAAGGCAAGCAAGAGGAAATAACAACATGGAAGACAGAAGTCAGTAAATCAAATGCTTTTTATTGACGATCTTTCTCATTTGTGACCCTTTGTCATTTGCTTTAATTGCACAGACAAAATTAGTGACTGACTTTAATTTTTGTAAGTTACAACTTTTATAGCTTCTGCATTTTTATTAAGAGAAGATAAAATCATGAGTAAGTCTCTACACATGGACTCAAAGATGGGAAGCAACTTCTTACTAATCCTCATGCAAACTACTGACTAATTATTGGAGACTGAGGTTGAGTGTAATTTCAGGAAAAAGTTTACTCTTATGAGTATGTTAGTCTAATAACGAGCTAATTTATACTCCTTACACAACTGATGTAATTTTCATATACTAGATAATAATTATAGGCATATTAAGCAATATTAGCATTATTAAACAACAACGAACAGCCGTCTGAATGTATACTATAGTGATCCAAAATCTGAGTACCTTAAAGTGCCTCATCTAGTAGAAGAGCATGATTTTTCATTAGTGCTTTTCAAAGCTTCTAGAATTTTTTGTCTTACAGGTCTGGAGTTTTTAAACAGAACACATCTAACATTCACATTTACAGAACAATTTATGCCTGATCCAAAAACTCCAGGGACACTTTCAAATCTTTTTCTATTACACCAACAAATTATGCCCATTGGAAAAGGAGCTATTGCTTTATTGCGTTATTACCAAGGAAGCTGCTTTCTGAGTGCACTGGATGTATCTTGTGCAATGAGTTTTCTGAGAGACTAAAATGTATTGCTGCTGCTCTTCTCTATTTCTTGCTCTCTTGCAAGTATACACTGAACTGCAGACTTGGCTGCCACTAAGTACGTATTTTATATGGAAAATATTATTACTGATAAAAATATGTAAAGTTATTCAACATGAATGATTGCTCATCTCCCCCTTTATGTATATAAATAAACCACATCCAATATGAGTGTAAGCTCAGGCAACTCTAATAACTCTGTGCCACCCATACAGCAACAAACGGGGTGGGGAGGTGGGGGGAAGGTGAAATGCTTCCAAAGAAGCAGTTAGCTTAAATTATCATTTAAAAACAAACAAACAAAAAACCTAACCCCCAAACGCCCCAAACTGCTTTTACTAACTTTTTTTTTCCCCCGAAGGTTTCCCTGTAACAAAGGCTTTCTTAAAATAAAGAGCATGCTTAAGGAATTTGCAGAAAATTATCGTAAGGCACAACAGAAAACAAGTGTCCTACTTATCTATTTTCTTCTTTTACTGGAAGCAAAGGTCCCCTAAACTCTCTATATAATTAGTGTTTCTACACAGACCAGCTTCAGCTTTAAGAAATTAAACCTTCGCTCATGGCTTTCTACACATCAGCCTACAACAACTACACACCCTGGCTCTCCCACAGAATTCCCAGGAAAACCTGTGGCTGCCACAGGTGAACTTAACTGTAATTCTTACAAGCACCACTGCAGACACATAAACCACGAAAATCTCTTTGTGGATTATTAACTGAATAAATGCTTGTACTAGAGCAGATGGACTTTTCCTGCACTTAAGCAAAACAAAAAACATGTACATGTGATGGAGGAATGGCCATACTGCTGTGCAAACCATTTTCCTAACCTACATTGTTATTGGTCCCAGCCTTAAGAGATCAGCAAGTTTCAACTGATACAAGGATTTTTACAGAATGATTGCACTAAACCGAAATCCTTCCAATAAAACAAATTATACAAATAACATAAAGCATTAAGTTTTGGGTTATGTACATGCATGTAGTTCAAATATTTCTTTTTCTTACAGAAAATACCAGAACTAGCAACAATGATAATGGATTCCAAAAAAGCACACAACTTTTGCCTCAAAGATTTAATCAACAGGATTTGAAAAACAGCATCAAACTTTCTGAAATTATTTATGAACTGTAAAAGTGATACACTTGAGACCTTCTAAGTGTATCAGTTGCAGTAAAATTACAGTTACCAGCATTTACTGATGATAGGCTGAAAAAAAAGAGTGAAAGAACAGGGAAAAGCAAATAAAAATATTGGTGAGGTCTTAAGAGACACTGATTCAACCTCTAATTGAAAGGATTATGTACAGCAAGGAAAAAAGCTTCTTTCTCCTTTTTCAAAGAGACTGCACATTGTTCAAGGTCCATTTCCATTAGTGAAATGCATTAAAATAATTTTTAATCTATATTCTATTTTCTGGCCTATAGAAGATATTGAAAAACACAGGGAAGACTAGACTTCTGCCAAGCAGATTAAGAAACAACATGCCTACATATCTTAACTATACAGTTAGACATTAAAATTCAAAACAGAAAAGTAACTTGATGCAAATAACAAATACAGAATTACAGATCCTGGTAAATCTTGGGGAAGCAAGACTAAGAAAGGAGTGCCTGAACTTGATGAGGAGATCTGTGTAATATGGTTTCTGGATCCTTATATTCATTTGAAGGATCCATCACAGCTGCATACAACTCACTGTAAGCTCTGCAGACCAGTTCTGTTGACTGTTTTATTATCTGCTCTCTAAAAAACAAAACAAAACCACAATCTGTAAATTGTAGGGAACATAATTGTACTACATGCAAGGAATTAAAGATACATGCTAAAAATACACATTAAAAATCAGTGTAAGTTACATTAAAAAGCCCTTTTATTTAAATTGTGAAAACAGCTTAAAGTTTCAAATCAAAAGAAGGCTTTTCTATCTCTTTGTATTGTATGTAGATAAACTCACATATATGATTTTGAAAACCAAGAATTTAGCTTCTTTATTTCTGCAATTATGAATAAATTAGTAGAAGGATTTAATTTGCATACATTAGATTGCATTCCCCTGCATCTTTTAAAAGACTGATAATCTTAGTGATCTACTTTCTACCTCCTGTGGCTTCTCACTGTCCTTGGTAAAAATACTTTTTTTTTTTTTTTTTTTTTAATCTACAAGCAAATATACTGTATTTGCTTTATTCTGACAGCACCTGATTCCATAATCAGTCAAAAAGAAAGAGTTGAAAGTGAAAGCGGTCAGAGATTTTAAACTTCCTACAGCCTTTTACCAACCATGCTATGAAGTCCATGTCCTGTTATTTTTCTGGATCTAAATGAGTAACAGTGCACAGAGACTGGATGCTAAATTTAACTGGAAAGTTTAATATTTTTTAAGACAAATTAGTATTTTTACTTTATGTTGCCCATTGAATCGGTTTAATCACCATAGTGATGTGTTTACAGTTGTGGAGGCATTTTTATCTATCAGAAACAGTAGTTACAACTATTTTACAGCCAAACCCATGCAAGTGGAACACCAGAAGAAGCTGAGGAAACCAAGGTAACCATGAATCCACATTCAGCTCTGTTGTAATACACAGCAAAGGAACAAAGACACCCAAACAGCATCCACTAAAATCAGAGCTAAATTCACCAACCACTGGGAACTGAAAAGTTAAAGAAATCTCAAAGACTAAGTGCATAAAACTTCATCTTTTCAGCAAAAATTAAGAAACAGAAGCTGTAAGAAAGAAGATTAAGAGATAAATCTTCATTTTATTCTGATGCACAGTATCATTTTTTTCAATATATGGGATGAACTGTCAATATCACCAGGTTATTAGAATACCCGAAAAAAAGACTGGCCTTTTAACAGCAAATATAGAAACACTATTAGAAGGGAAATATATTCAAGCTGTTCAGGTAAAACAACTGTCTCTGATCACAGTCTTGGATCACTAAGCTACTGCAACATGAGAATCTTTTAAGAACATATTGCACACAGAATTCATATAAAACTCTATTGCACTAAATCATGTTAAATTAAAAGAAAAAGTTCGTTAAAATATTCCAGAGTACTGAACAGCATCAAATGAGTCTCCATCAAATAATGTCAGTGTCATTAATTAGTACATTAGGATTTCAGTTGCCATAACAACATGATACACTTTATCACCAACACAAATGGCAGCACTTTCTAAAAATAATAATTCAAGCACACAAATGAGAAGAGCTTCTCAAGACCAAGAACCACACAAATAAATAGCTTCAAACTTTTTAAATGAGCAAGGAATTTGAAAGACAAGAGCACACACTGGCTAATGCTGTAAGGAAAGTTCTTCATGGTTGTAAAGCTTAAATTATATTGCCATTGAGTATATAGTACGCTGGCCCCTTATCAAAAGCACATGGTCTGATTTTGAGAACCAAAGAACTCTTGGATCCACCACTGGTGCAGTGGGTGACAATTTTGTGATTTCAAGGAAGACGTCTTCAAAACTGACATCAAATGCCTGCAAAACTAACTTAAAAATTTCAACTACTATAGCTAGAGATTAAAATTATAGTACTGGTTAAATCTTTTGCTTCAATTTTGAGAAACTTTTGAATTTTGAAGGTGTATTTACTACAGAAAATATTGACTATCGAATGTCTGTAAATGGGTATCTTCAAGAGGATTGCTTCTATTTACAGCTACGCGTTAGAAGGTTAATGGGCTAACAGATTATTTATTTAGTTTTAACTTCTGAGTAGAACCTTACCTATAGCATTGAGTTATACCAGGTTAATAAACTCCTGTACATTCGCTGAGCTGTAGCAGCTACAAATATCATCCTCACACAGGCACTCTCACCTCTCAGCTGGCCGGTGTTGCAAGATAACATGAATTTGGCTTAAACTGTGCTAATAGAGGCTTTAAAAGCTTATCAGTGGGATAAGGCTAACAGTGCATACATGACCAGTTTATCCTGGTTCATCTGACAGAAGAAATGATCGAGCCAGAGTCATTTCACTGTGTCTGAGTCTTTATGGTAGCATAAAGTCTACCTCTGAAAAATTGCTTCTGTGTTAGCAGTGAAAAATGAGGCTTTCAAAATACATGTATTGTTATTATGATTTTTAAATAGACCCACACTACAAAAAATTCCAAGTGCTAAAATACAAGTTTAATAGCTTGACACCTAGAAGCAGAAGTTGCCATGCTTTACTGACATTACTGTTCAAACTACCCTGTTTGATCTGTACTGGAGCAGAACAGCTTTCACACAAGGTCAACTCTGCTGAGCTGCGGTGGGAACAGTAACCCTAGCAGAGAGACCCAACAAACTGCTGAAAAGCACCAACACCCTCCACGACAAGCCATGCACCAGGTATACGGCATGAAACTGGAAGTCTCTGGATGAGAAGATCCTGAGCAATACAGCAGGAAAACCTGGCAGTTAAAACAGCTGATTGTTGTAGGTCCCTTCCAACTGAACTACTCTATTCTGCTCTAACAAATACCAAACAATATATATTTTTCCCTTGACTATGTAATTTTTTAATTGCAAGATACCGTAATACTATCCTGCTAAGGACAAGTACTAGTAACAAGTACCTGTTGGAATAATGAGACTCCAAATACTGTTGCATTACAAAAAAATGTCATGTGCTAGTCTCAATATCTGGTATATTCTGTAACCTGGGAAAAATAATGTCAAGAAAAATTTTTGATTGGCCCAGCATATAATTTTGAGTTTTTATATATATATATATATATATATATATATAATACTGAGTTTAAGTACTACAAAATACCTTCATATGGTGCACGTTTAATTAGAAAGATATTCGTGGCACTTTCCTTAGCCTTAGGGTTCAGTTATATTCAGAAAACAAGAGAAGAGAAAAATAACAAAAGTTCTTCTTCCATATTTCAAAGAAGAAATTACTAAAAAAAAAAGCCTATTAGGTGAAAAGTCAAGTGATCTCAGCACAATATTCTATGAGACAGTATGCCAATACTCTACAGCAGAAGACAACTAAGTTAAAAATTCTAGACCTGACAGAACAGTGGGGATAAAAGAAATCCGGAGTGGAGAATAACATATTTCATCTGTCTTTTGAATGCTTACAAAATCGCTCTAAAACAATTTACAACTAAGTTGACAATATACTGCCGACATAGCGAAACATGTTCAAAATAGATGAATGTAATTCATTTTGATGGTGTCCGATAAATCAAGAGCAACCACTTCAGAAAGTTACAGAATTACAAATTCCTCACTGCTTGTTAAAGAAGAAGAGAGTGAGAACAAAACTGAATTGTGACCTGAAGGGCAATGCAGATATGATCACTGATAACTTGAATTCTCATCATGATCCACTAAAGCCTAATCAAATTCATCTTTCTGATCATTATGCAGGCATAACAGAAATTCAAAGGTAAGGTACTTACTTCACAGTGGCACTCAGAAGGAAATTCAGCTGAGACATTAGGAGACTATCTGGAGCAGACAAATAGCGATCAAACTGAGCCTGGGGGTGAAAGGGCGTGGGGGAGAGAATATGAGATCAACATGCTAAGAACTTGCTGTTATATGAAAACAGGTAAACCCACAGATCTCTGAAAATTGATTACATTAAAATGGAAACTTCTTATTTTATAACTTTTTAATATATATTTACAATAGAGCCTAACATAATCGCTAAATGTTTAAGGTAGAACTTAATCCAAAACAAACATCTAACTTCAGCACCTCTGTCACCAAAATTTTAAGCTTCTGACCTGAGGAGTATGGGCGGAGGGTCAAAGAGTGAGAATCCAGCTTCCATAATTATCCCTCTAAGTTTCCTATGCAGCTGGTGGAGGTATGCATGTGCCACTGAAGATCAGACCCAGCCTACTCCGTGCAGAGGGAATACAACAGCCTCCAGACAGATATCTAGCCTGTCCAAGTTAGACATGTTGCATGTTTCTTTTTACATATTTAGTTTTACTCTTTGGCAGGAAGTCAGTGGTTAATGACCTAATGAGCACTCAATGTTGGCAAAAACAAGACCAAGGGACCTAGTTCAGGCTCCTCAAACTGCTTCTAAGCCCACTTCTTCTCCCCAATACAGCGGGGAAAAAATGTGGTGCTTTGATTCTAGTAGTTTGGAGAGGAAAACACTACAAAAGAACGTTACTGCTGTCTTCAGCTGTTCTCAGAGAAGCTGTGGATGCCCCATCCCTGGAAGTCTTCAAGGCCAGGCTGGATGCGGCTTTGGTCTAGCAGAAGGTGTCCCTGCCCTTGGTAGGGGGGGATCGGACTAGATTATTTATAAAGGTCCCTTCCAACCCAAACCATTCTACGAATTCTATGATCAAATGGGTGGCTATAGAGAAGATGGAGCCAGGTCTTCTCACAGGTGAACACATGACGAATACTGGATGCGTATTAAACTAAGGAACATTCTGATTAGGTAGTAACAGAAAAAATTCTCAACAGGAGTGTCATCAAACACTGAACAGGTTACACAGAAAAGCTGTATCTCCATCCTTGGAATTACTCAGGCAAGGCCCTAAGCAACTTTATCTAACGATGGCAACCTCCCTGAACACTGGATGAATCTTCTCAAGCTGGTAAACCCTAAAATCCACTTCCATCTATCATTTAAACATGCAAAAAGTGGAAACAAATGACTAAGTTACAATTCTCTCAAATTAACTTTCTGACGTTACCTGCTCTCTTTTGGAAAGCAAGAGAGCTTTAGCTCAGGGAGAGGGATGGACTTCACTAGAAGAGCATTTGCAAGCACACATGAACAACTTAAAAGGCTGGGACCTGGAAAACTTTCATGTTAAGTTGGGAGGCATGAATCTGCCTGCAAGAACTCCGTTCACATGGTTTAAAACTTAGGAAGCCAACAGACTGGGCTGATAGATGGGCTTTATGTGGGTTTGATTTCAGCATACTGGGTCCCATTCTGGTTAAAGTGTGTTGACACAAGCAGACATTAAACAAAGTAATGAATAAAATAAACCCGTTGGTTCCTCTCTAACTATTCAAATAAAATTATTATGTACCACTATAGATAACAGTTACATATATACATAGTTTAAAGAGATGGTCCCCAAGCTGCAATCTTTAAATTCCTCATTGGTCTACAAGACCATGAGAAATAGAAGATATTTTAAATGCAAAATTTATAAATACTGATAAGAATGCATACTGATCTAAGTAAACTACAGAGTGCTTTGTGACAGAACACTGCTCATCCAACCAGCCTGGGAATCACTGGTTTAAAACTTGAACAGAGGAAAACAGGCTACATTGACACAATTATCATGGATTCAACATACAATTTTTTAAACCACCTTTTTTTTCACAGAAGTATATATGTACTGCTGGATGAGTTGGCCTTATTTACAATTAAAACCTTCAGAATAAAGTTAAACTTGGCTAAGCAAGAAAAGTGACAGATCATACATTATTGCCTGCTGAACTGTGATATTGCCATCTCTATGCAAAATAGCCTTCACACATTCTAAGCAAAAATATCAGCTGATAATTTGTTTTAAAATATATCGTAGCTTTCAACTTTAGAAAAAAAAATATAACTGTGACATATGCCCAGCGCCTAACTTCTGAGTTTAGCTGAACTATTTGCATAAAATCAAAGCCTTAGGACTGAAATTATATATGATAGCAGAACCTATATTTCAAAGCATACAGGCAAAAAAGAAACTCTGGTGATTAAAACTAATTAGAGCTAAGTATTTGCTTTTAGCAATTTAAGATGACTCATGGGATAGCATTCTTGTAAGTAAATTTCTGTTTCTCAAGGCTGGAAACTAATATTCTATTACTACCTGTTCATAAATAATTTATGCATTTATTACTTCAAGTGGTCAAATTACTACAAATGAAGAAAGTACTCCCAGACATGTAATTTAGCTGTTCTTAAAGAGTATGACTGCTTAGGTGAGTATCTAATACGTCACATAATTAATAGTATTCTTTCCCATGTCACAACATCACCACCATAATATGAAATTGTAAAATGCTTACCATTGCAACCTTCAGGGCCACGGAATCCATACTTGGCAAATTTGAAAGAGGACCCTAAGAATCAGTAGCCGGGGGCAGGGGGAGGGGGGGAAGAAGAGGAGGAAAGGTCAAACTAGCATGTGGAGAAAGATATGAAATAATAAATTTTACTGTCAGTTCAGTACTAAATTGTTATTCGGTCCTGCTACAGGATCTTAAACATTTGGAAACTGAATAACCATATCAATATTGAAATGCTGTAATAGCTCATTTGTATTCTTTCGCTCTCTTAAATTAAACTCAGAATACTGAGCTCCTAACGTCCTTTCAAGTCCTTTTCTTTCTTCTTCACCATTAAATAATAACAGCCCCCGCAAATGCCTTCCACAAGGACCAGGATAAAAACTGAACTGCAGACTGGCCACATCCCCTTAGTGTTCCAGAAATACAGAGAACAACTTCCCTCCGTTAATCTGTCCTGGGATGGTGCAGAATTCAAGACTGCTTCCCAGTGAATCTTCTGTGCTGGTATGGCATTACATGCTGCCTAACACCCTAGCAAATCCTGTGACAATGTCACCTCTGCAGCCAGGCAGCTGGACAGATTAAAATGAAAATTGCTACATTACATTAATAATCTGCTCTGGTCGATTTGAAATTGGTTTCAGAACAGGAGATAGGCTCATGAATAGGAAACCCAAGTTCAGTTATTAATCAGAATATTTATACATTTATTTATTCATATTTATACATAAAAATCTGTTGAGTTTGGGCACTTTATGCAAAATTATTGGCTGAAGAAACAACATAAAGCTATCCAACAGAGTTCTGCTTTCTCCAGAAAACACTGTTCTTTTTCAAGATCACAAAAGGACACAGGCACAGCTGAAGGGAAGAAGGGCTGTATTAACACCTATCACGTAACAGCTGTGGTTCACAAGAAAGGAAGAGCACGAGCTCTGAATTCCAGTTTTCATCTCACTAAGAAATCTCAAGTTTTTACTTTTAGAATCTCACTGGTTGGTGCTAGAATAGCTAAAGCAATGAATATGGATAAAAGAAGAAATTATTTCAAATTACTACTAATCAGCCAATTTTTCACAGAAGAGAAAAGCAGTAATTATCTTATGCATGCGGGGCACCTCTCTACACCATGTGCGGTGCCATAGCATGTAACGGAAGAAATCCAAACTCTACACGCACAGTGGGTCCAATACATTCTAGGTGTCATGAAGTGTTTTCTCAGTACTTGTGTTTTAAAGCCAGCTTGACTCTGACACTTTCTAAGGCATATTAAGCTACCTACACAGTTATTCTGAGAATATACAGGATGTCTGTGGTGTACAGAGCCTGTTGATGGTACACAGATAAGCAGCACTGAAAGATCGTTGCACACTAAACCTGCTAGGCTTGCTGAACATACAGTGTAGGGGAAATGTGTAGTTGCAAGGTGCCTTTGCCTAACAGTTGTGGTCCCACGTGAAAAATCAACAGATATTACTGAGAGTTCGCTTTCAGAGGCAGCTTAATTTGCAAAAACATTAGTGTCAAAATTCTTCTGGTTGGCAAGTATGCACTACCTCCTAAACATGTACATTATATAGGCTTACCTGTTCTGGTTTGTGTTGCTGCACGGAGTTATATATGTAACTTAAACCAGCTCTTGTTAACACATAGGAAGCTTGTTCATTTATCAGCGTGTCTAAATGAGCTTCAATCTGAAATTTTAAGGATAAGGTATTTATAAAACGTGCGTGAGAACATTAAATAGAACAAACACTGGGGTTAAAAGGTCTAGAAACACAAATATGAAGGAAAAATACAAATAAGAAGGACAGCGATCAACAAAGAAAAAACGCAAATACATACAGCATAATTATTTTATCCATTTACATCTTCCATATTACAAGGAGCCAATAACAAGAATATAGATAATTCTTTCATGTCTGACTAACAGAATCTAATTTTTTATGTATCTGTAGATCCAACAGCACCAAAAATCAAAAATACCAAAGCTCTAATCTTAAAAATTGCTGTTTTATTTTATTTTACTATAGTTCTTTGAAATTATGTGATAAAAATCATCCAATTCTTATTGAAAATATTGCAATAGTACAGCAGCTTTACAATAGAGAGAGACAGTCTTTCACAAGGAAAATAAAGTTAATTGAAAGAACAATAGACAATGACATTACAGCTATCAATTTTGCTTTAATTATCTTCATATAAAGAAAGTCATAAACATATTTTATATTCTTAGTATAATCTTCACTTTGCAGGGCAACCTAATCAATAAATCAAGTCATAGCAGCAGCAATCATTTTTTAGTTTGAGCAGTCTTCGAAAGATATTTGGGTATATGCATTATTACTTCATTTTTACAGGTAACTACCCCAGATTTCATTTATTTTTCTTCCAATCCTAAAGAAAAGTAAAACTTTTTAAAATATCAAACTCTACTAAAATGTAAGATTTCCGTATCTTCTAAGAGTCCACCTTTTTACTTCCCAAAATTGTTTAGAACAACACACTTTTCTTTTTAAATGAGGGAAATCTTAAGATTTCAATTTGGAAATATTAACTGTCTTAGAGAGTTCTTTTTTTCTATGAAAAAATGTTTCTCTTATTAAATATGCCATTCTAACTCCACTTAAATAATCTACTTATGTATAATATTACAGATTCATATTTTTTTCAGTCTGTTCTTTTATTTGGTAAAACGTCTGAAGAAAATAAATAGTGTTAAACCCATAACCTTCAGCTCTACTGCTTATTTGAAGAATAAATCAATTTCAGCATTTACTGTGAAAAAGAAACTGATAACGGAAATTAGAAATGCCCCAGACAGTTTGGTGGGGTTGTCTCTTTGTTTGTTTCAGAGCTAAAAGGTGCTAGAAATTCTAATTAGGAGCAGAAAACAAAACAAAAAAAATGGCTCACAGCCAATCTTTACTGATGCCTTCAAATAAGAAGTTGTGACTTTTTTCCAAGCTCCCAGCTCCAAAAGCTCTCCCGAGATATATTGCAGAGATGTTTATGTAGCAAAACTATAAATGGGCAGTGCCTAGGTCTTCCCAAGTCAATAGTTTATAAACTTACATTTCCGTTTCAAACTGGTACCACATATGAATGACTATCCTGGCACGTAAGGTAAAACCAATCAAATGATAACAGAAAGGCAGAAAGAAGGACTGAACTAGTAACTTCAGCTATATCATATTCTAGTGTTAACTAGGTAATGGTCTAGTGTTAACTACATGACGGACCACAGACGGCTATTTGACTGACCTGTCAGCTTATTTGCTTCTTCTCAAAACAATTTGCAGATAAATATTAGAATTATTAGGATAATGAAAATGTTCACTGATATGGGTTTGCCTGTAGCTAAACCAAACCAAAACAAATCTTCTAATCATTTTTTTGCTTGTTTAAAATGAAAGATGCTGGGTACAATAAGCTCTGATACCTGCTATTTGCTTATGGTCTCTGATAAGAAGCCCTCTTAGCCCCTTTCCCTGATTTAGAATTGACCCAAAGCCAACATTATCCAAGATAAATATGTTCACATCACAACTTACAGTCTGGAAAAATCAGTAATAAGTTTGTTTTCTTTTGGGGCTGTGAAAGCTTACCTGAAACTGTAACATTTCTAGACGTTTGTCAGTGAATTCAAAGAGAGCCAAAGTAGTCCTCATCATATAAAGTGAATTTACCATGAAGGTTGCCATATCAGCTGTGCCCAAATTACTGGCAGACATAGTACACATCTGTAACAATGGGTCTAGCACACAAGAGAGAACCTAAAATAGCAAATACACAGAAAAGAGGGAGGGGAGGGAGGAAATCATGTCACACAAGGCATCTAAGCTCATTGTTTCTCTTATCATGTACTTTATTCCCCAAAGCAGAATAAAGAGAACTGAGAGTTTCCAGCTGTGAAAGCAGTTTCCTACTGCATTTGTCAGCAGGTGATCAGCTACCATAGTGATGGGAAAAGTATAAAAACCTGAGAACAGATTCCAACCTAGCAGAAGGAAGAGTAACCCAGATTAGATAATTGGTAATTGTGCAATCTTGAGGGTGTATTTACTTAATGGAGTAGTAATTGGATAACAGAATTTAGACACTGCGTTAAGAGTAGCAGTCCATACTGCACTGTAATTATCCACTTTGTTAGTCACCCTCTTATTCACATTACAAACTTGGGTTAGGTAGAAAGCTCCAAAATGGGACCAGACAAAAAGATTAATGTTTCATCCATCTTTTGTGTACCAAGACTAATTTACACAGAATTTTTTTTCCCCTGCTCCTCTTCAGAGCTGTCAAACATTCTCATACCTGCACAAAGTCAGCTTGACGGGCATCCAGCGGAACAACAGATGAGTCGTGAGATGCCAGAACCTCCCGTAGCAAGTTCAGTGTCTGATTTAGTGCAGAGCTTGGGCCAAGATCAGGAGGTGGGAGTTCAACCTGAAGAACAAAATCATCTGTTTGCGTGGGGGTTTTTTAATTTCATTTACAGCAAACACCATCCAATCTGTTACCACAAATGCAACCAGCTAGTAATAAAATTACTTGTAACCATGCAGAGTAGAACTTTAGTTTGACACTGGACAAATCTAGCATGTTTCAGACAGTCATTGCCTGCAAATTTCAGCATAACCATCCCAATCAGTGACAAACAAGCAAAACTGAGTTTCTCCTTTCATTCAGACCAGGCCTATTTTATGATCTAGAGAAACCCAAACACTACCATTTTTGGTAGTAAAAAAAAGCCACAACCAAAACAAAACCAAACCCCAACATTTGGTAGATTTGGTGCCAAAGAATAGCCACATTGTTGACACCAGTGTTCGCTTTGAGCAAGACCTCCTATGAACACTCCAGAATCTAGAGCAGGCAGAGCTCTGGGATAGTAGGGATATTAGGGCCATACCGCAGCAGCTATTGAAAGGCTGCACAGCCCCTATCATGCTGAGTATGAGAGCTGTCTTAATCACTAGCAAGTTTGTACCTTAAGTTACCACTACACAAGTGAACAGTGCACAAGCCTACTCAAGCACACCTACATGAATTGCCACGATACCGAAAGAAACGCAATACAGCCCTACCTCAAAGATCAGAAGTAGTAGTCGCAGATGTTTGAAACACAGAAAGAAGAAATTTTTTTAAATCATGAGGAAAAAACACACTGAGTCAAATTACGAAAAGTTGGAGCACCTGAAATGGACTGAAATTCTATGCTATTTTTCACACAGGCTCACATACTTTAACCCTTCTTTGTAACAGGCAAATACTCATTAAGTGCTTCATAAAATGTTTATATAATATAAAACCTAGCACACTTCTTCTTCCTAAACCACGTTCCTCAGACTCCATTCCAAATGTAGTTGCATCTTCTTGTGTTCAGTGGTGCCTCAAACGAGTTTCCTACTGCCTCCAGACCCTTACTACAACTCAGGCTGCTGACCTCGTTTCCTTCTGCCAACAATCCTCTTCCCACCTTCCTGTCTCCGGTCTAAGGGCAAACACAGACCTGGCTGGATCATGTAGGAGTAAGGAGAACCCCAGTAACAGAATAAGCTAACGCTTCCAGACACAGTCTCCTTCCAGAAGGATGGAGGGAGAACTGCCAGGACTGGCCTGTGTGTCTCACTCGGGGTGTCTGGGCACAGCAGAGCAAGGCAGCATGCACTTCTGCAACGCTCTTTAAGACTCCAGTTCAACAAGGAAAGAAGGCAGCTTTGGATGGACCCACAATGCACAGGCAACTTGGAATCACAGAATTGTTTAGGTTGGAAAAGACGTTTAAGATCAGAGTCCAACCACTAACCCAGCACTGCCAAGTCCGTCACTAAACTATGTCCCTAAGCACCACATCTACGTGGGTTTTTTTAAATGCCTCCAGGGATGGTGATTCCATCACCTCCCTGGGCAGCCTGTTCCAATGCTTGACCACCCTCTCAGTGAAGAAATTTTTCCTAATATCCAATGTAAACCTCTGCTGCCATAACTTGAGGTAACATGTTTCACTGCTTCCCAAATGAAAAGTACTGATTACTACCATAATAACGTGGATGTGTGAGCTTCAAGGAAGGAAATAAAAAAAATATCAAAGGGGCAGAGGCTGATGGCCAAAGAAACCAAGTAGGAGAACATAAGAGGTTTTTTCAGAATGGACTGTTGCAGAGCCTTCTGGAAATAATCTGTACCTAAGGAACACACCACCACAGAAAGAAGAAACAACTCTCTCTTTTAAAGCCAGGCCTAGCTTTCACTCTCTGTGTTTTAAAACATTTGAGGTACCGTACATGTCCCCACACTGCTACCAAGACAGATCAAATAGAAACTTTTTTTCATCCTTCTGAATTCAGTGTTCCTCTATTCTCACTTTCGAAGAGACAGTATACTAAATTCAAGGAACTAATGAAAAACTAAATCTAATAGGTTCAGAGAACACTTGTTGTTCAACATATGCAGTCTTGAAAGCATAAAAAAATACTCTAGCAATGAAGTAACAGTAATTCAAAACGAAGCACTTATTCAGTGCTGATTAGCAGTAAAGTTTACTGCAATTTACAGCACTGAGTGACTTTCTTCTTGTTTCTTCCTGTTATTATTGGGGGTATTGATTGTGCCCTGAACACACTGTTCCCAGACCTGAACTGGACCATGTTCAGGGATATTTTGGCATTAATTTGAGACTAGAGTTTGATGGAGTTTTCACTTCCAACACACACATACATCATGGCACTAATTTCAGGCTTCTTTGCACAGAATTTTTGTTTCCTGAAGTAGCTGATGCTCACAAGCTTCTAAATTAGCTTCGTCTTTCATTTAATCTGTTCTTTTAAAGTCAACTGTCTTCTAGATGGGAGCAAGGAACAAGGAAAAAAGGTTTAGATCATTAGATTCTATTGAGGTTAGTTTAATTCCTGACTACTGCAACACAGGCAGAATTATCAGGTGGAAGGAAAATTAAAGCAGCGCTACATTAATTTTGAAAATTCTCATTTTTCACACACAAAGATAGATTGGGTTTTTTTCAGAATTGAAAAGGAAAAGTTTGAAACAGACATATCATAGAGGAATGTTACCAACTTCAATTTGTGAAAGCTAAATTGCTATTCTTAAAAAAAAAATAAAAAAAATAGACCTGAATTGTTTTACATGCACTAAGAGATTATTATAATTGATCCTATTTCCAGAAAATAGATTTGAAATGCATGCTGAATTCTACTTTTGAAGTACATGCTTTAGTTGCAAGCCAGACAGCAGCTAACTAAAAAATTATCAGACAAGTTCTGCAACATAGTTCAATAGCATTAAAACATACTATAACACAGTATTGTCTAATCAGTTATAACCAGCAGTTCAGTCATGCAGAAATGAGGCCAACCAGCTGTTCAGACTTTCAAAGAAAACAAGGAGAAATTCCCAATTTTTAAAATCCAATATACAAAACTGAAACAAATTCTCCTAAAATTACAATGCATACTAGGAGCTGTACATAAGGTTTAGTATAAAAGGTTGTATCTTCATTTAAAGTTCTGCATATCCATCAGCGGGGAACAGTTAACTAAGCCAGTCACTTTCCTCCAAATATACAATGCAGAGCAGGCTTCTCTCTCTATAACAGCAAGTAGCTCAAGAGATTTCTTGAAGGATTTAACAAACAGCAAAGTAAAATATACGAAAAAGAAAAGGCAGTATCACTAACCAAGAAAAGAGAGCATATATATTAATTGTTTCCCTTTCCCACTTACAAAGAAGATTAAATGGGAAAAAAATGTGCAATTCTTGTTCCTATAAAATACAGTTAATTCTATTAACGATGGAGCAGATATTAAGGAGAGCAGCTTTGTTAGAAGTTCATACATGCACCAGAAAATACTGAAAATACTGTACAGGCAAGCAATCAAAACTATTTATATACTTTCCTACTTGAACATCAGAAAGTTAACACTACAGAAAGACATGGGCATACTAAAGCGAGTCAAGCAAAGGGCCACAAAGTTCATTAAAGGACTGGAGTATCTCCTACAGAGGGAAAGGCTGTGTTCAGCCTGCAGAAAAGAAGGCTTGGAAGGATGTTATCAATGTGTATAAATAGCTTATGGGAGGGATAAAGAAGTGGGTGATGCTCTTCTCAGTGGTGTCCAGTGATAAAGCGATAGGTAAAGACTGAGATACAGGAAAAGAGTTTTTTACTGTGAGGTTGGTCAGACACTGGAGACAGCTGCACAGTGAGGTTGTGGAGCCTCCATCCTCAGACACAGTAAACACTCAACTCGAATCAGTCCTGGGCAACCTGCTCTAGCTGGCACTCTTTGCGCAAGATGGTTGGACTAGATGATCTCTAGAGGTTCCTGCTGAACTCATCCATTCTGCAATGCTGTGATACTAGTATTAAATAAAAAAAGATGGCAATTTAAAACACAGAACTCCTCAGAGAAAGCACTGCTTAGAGTAACAAACAAAAGGTTGGCGGCTTTTTTATGGGCCTAATCAGCTTTTCATACAGTCTTTTAAAAACCTCACTGGCAGCAGAGGGTAGAGACAAAGCACTACAGATGTGGAACCTTGTACAAAGTTAACCAGATGTTTAATCCTGTCAGTTACAACAGATTTGCATCAACTAAAGAAGTTCAATCTACAAGCTGAAACAATATTCACTACAGTTAAGCAGCGGCAGTCTAAGAAACTTGAGTGCACGTCTACCAGAGAAGCTTCAGAGCAGCTGTCCTAAGCTTTTCTGAGCCCTACTAGGATCCTACAGAGATCACCAAAGTAGAAGGCCTAATAGCATGCTTCTCAGCTATCAAGTTGGTCTAGGCAGAAAAGACAACAGAAAAATTCTTGCTAGCTTTGCTTTGTTCACGTGGATCCACTGAAAACCACAACAGCACTCGCATCACAACTACCAGCCAGACTCATTTAATCTGCCCCTTATTTGGCTTCCCAAAAATCTAATGGGTTTCACTCTGACAGGGATCAAATTATGAGAGAAAAGTTCACAGTTATTTGCATGGAATGTTTCAATACCTCTCCCACTGGCAAACTTCACAGATAACGCAATCACAGCATTTAATTTCCATACATCTACTCTAAAAAGAACAGCATTAAGGAGTAACAATCCCAAAACTTGATTTGGGGTACACTACTAATAGTCTTTTAACAGCTCAGACAGCAGATGACATGTTAGTTTGGCATAATCTCTCTTTGCTATTCTTATTATAACTCTCATTCCATTTAATTAAATGTTTGCAATTATTCTTTCCTTATTGTTATGGATTACTACTGAGGCCAAATGGACAAATATACAAGTAAGGACAAATGTGCTTGAAAATTCCAAGTCTCCTAATGTATTAGCTGGTCCAATAAAACATGCTGGCATAGGTTAGTCTAACAGGCTTGTTAAAATGTCTCACCAGTGGACTCATGATTTTAAATGACAACTCTCCTTCAGAGAGCTGAAAGAGCAGTCCATTCCACTCCACTGCATTAGGCACTTTGAACTTTGCTTCCAGTTTCATTGGAACAGTTTCTGTTGTTCTGATAATTATTTTCATTTAGCATTTTCTCCTGGATTTATCATCATCTGTAAAACGGTAATCTGTACCAGGATGTTCTAAATTAGATCCAGGCAGTGAATAACACAAGCAGAATCCCAAACCCCTAAACATTTGATTTATTAGTGCAGGGTCAAAGGAAACATATGAAAGGATATGTAAGGATTGAATTTACAATTCTAATCTGCTCTATTCACATAGCTGGTACACCCATGGCTGGGTTCAAGAAAGCTAAAAAGAAACAAGTACAAACACACTTTTCCAGCACAGGGACACCAACACTAGCCAGAAAATGTTCCGGCCGAACAAAGAAGAACCGAACCAACCAATTGCTACCAGTGCTAGAAAGCACTAGCAAGACTGCCCAACTGCCTCTGAAGGGTAAGAGCAAACAGCACAAAGGAGAGACAGTGGCACTGAACCTTCAGTGACACAGAAGGGTGGTGATGCACAGTTTCTACATGATGTTAGCATCGAGCTCTAGAATGACCTGAGAATCTCAAAGCTGTGAATAGCACTTTAAATCCTGGAAACAAAATGCCTTTGCAATGATTCTGTTACCAAGCTTCACAACAGGTTTCAAGGAGCATGGAGCCAAAGAGACTTCCTTGTGCATTGCCTTCCTTCGATAACAACGGCCTTACATTCAGGCAGTGTGCAGAGTATTTCTGTTACATTGATTTCAGATCATAAAGAGCTACCTAAGAAGTCTGAACGAGAACACCATAAAGAAGACTGAAAAGCTGACTGCCTTCTTTTCAGATTACGACCAGGATGCTTGAGATTTTGATGTAATGAAAAAAACGTTCACAGGGAAGTGCTTCTGAGCAAACCAGTAAGTACTGTGAAATAACTAGGGATTTCCCTGTACCATTTACACTGATGGTTTGACAACCAAGAGGAAGAATCCTGATCTAAGACTACCTTTAAGCTTCCATACAGCTCTGTGCTTGTGACACTCCTTATGTAATATGGGACTCTTCTCAAAAACTGATGTGATGGGGAAGCTATTTTCTTGTCCTAGAAAGAACAGCCTGAAGTCACAGTTTCCCACTGTGCTTCAGAAATTAAATCCCAGGCAGTGTGAAGGCAATGCTCAATTCTGCATAATCAATAACCTAGGGAATTAAATTGTCAGTGGTGATGAGGACATCAGAGTCAAATTACCATCCTGCCAATTGTCTACATCCAAAGGAAAGGATCTTGAGGAGTTAGCATATTTAACAAAACTTGCTTTGTCTAAAAAAAAAGTTCTCAACTAGCTATAATTAAGAGAAAAGGCTTGCTTAAATACAATTCTGGTCTACCAACTACTAGGTAAGACTGCAGATATTAAGAAAACATACCACAGCAAGACACAGTAACACACCACTGTTTCTAGGCAGTAGTCCCCATACTACAGCACAAGAAAATTTGCACAGGGCTAAAGAAATCCATGTGAAGCTACAAATTCACCAGTAATTATGACTAAATCTTCTGGAATTTTGTAGCTACAGACAGCAGTTAAGAAAGCATTTACATTCTCTTTAAATTAAATAAAAATTGTCAAACTGATTTCCATTCAGAACTTCTTGCTTACGATTTTTGTATTATCAGCAACAACTGACGATACTGAGGGAATACTATCATTAAAATGGTGTAACTCACACAGGCGATATTTACTACTTTCCAGTGTTCTACACAAAAGAGGCACTTAAGCTTACAGAAAGATAAGTATTTTTTATTTAAGAACACCTTATTTGTATTTTAATCTATTTCCAAAGTTACTTAAATTGCCTTAAGAATCACACTTTAATCAAAGTACTGGGCAGCTGATATTCTTTGAAACAGGTTTATCAATGCCTTAAAATGCAAAATATAAGTGAAGATAAGGAACCATGATTTCCAGACTGTCCAAGTGAAAAGTAATTTACTAATTTTACATGTGAGTATTCTCTCTGCACATACAGGAGCAGCAATGAAGCTGCAATTGCATATGTAAGCACAAAAGGTCTGCTTTCCAGTGCTTTAATCTTCTCTGCAAATTAAAAAAAAATCTGGAAGCAGTTGCAGCCATACACAGCAAAAAGCTGGTAAAAAGGTTGGGATGTGAAGAGAATCTTGTTAATACATATACACAATTTTGGTCTGAACATATGTTAATAGAAATGATGGTAAAGAACAACCTTGAGAATCCTCAAAATGTAAAAGCATTGTGACATTCAGTATTAAACTAACGAACACATATGAAAAGGCATAAAAGCTGGTTATCTGTATATTAACACACAGTAAACTAGGTAACAAGATAATTAAATTTATGCTAAAATAGGGTCTTTATATCATGGAAAGTAATGTTTCTCCAAACGTAATTCAGCCTATTAATTTTGTATTTTTTGTGAAGTAAAACTAATTTCAGTCATGAGGAAGTAAGATATCATTCTATCAATTCAGTAGTCCACTCATAAAGGGTAATAATATAAGGTGCTTCAAAGGACTGTCCAAAACTCTCAGTTACAAGAACTACACTCAGTACAGTAAGACTCTTTCTCAACTGCATGTTGTTGACTCCTGAAGCACAGAGATTAATAAATAATTATGGAGGCCTTTGTTACTCATGTATCTAATCCTCTTTTGAGTCTCTTTAAGCTTTTGACCTCAATTATATCCTGAGGAAAGATCTTCATAGGGCACATATGCAATGTAAAACTGTCAGTACTTCAGATCTAATTTATGAAATATGTTTATGAGAAAGAGCAATATTACACTCTTTTTGCATTAAATGGTAGGCTTGGTATGCCGTTCATTATTTGTAATAAACCACCACTGAAGGTGGCACTGCAATCACCACCTTTGTTTAATGTCAGTAAAATCAAATTTGACTCCTTCATAAAACAATGGCAGCATCTACAGCCAGTTACATCCAGGCTGGGGGCTGAGGGAAAGGGAACTAAGAGGGCACTGAGGATTACACAACCTTCCCAGAGTGACAATATGAAGAACACACACCATGAACTGGGAGATTGTAATTCCTTTGTCACTGCTCCTCCTCCTTCTAAGTGCTGTGCATCTCCAAACAGAAAATCAGAGTATCACCCCAAACAAAACTACAAAAATTTTGAGTTACACAAGTAGAAAACTTGTGCTGGATCCCGCTTGAGTACAGATGTAAGACCCAGCACGATAAATATGAAGAGCTAAATACAACAGAAATTAATGAAGAGCTGGCTTACAGTTTCAAGCCAAGAAAACCTCTTTCTTTAAGCACTACTCTGTTTGCATATACTTTGTAAGTAAAGTGCAGTCACATACCTTCACTAAGGTCCATCACCAATTTCTCTTCATAAAAGGAAGAGGTACACAGACATTTTATTCTAGCTTATGTATTACGAAACAAAATGTTCTGAGGAATTCATATACAGCTAACGTATGCCCATAGCAAGAGATAAGCTTTATTTTTTTATTTTATTTTTTGCTAAATTCATATTGTCTTTGTCCATTGTACCATTTCATGAACTCAAGCTGTAACTGATCCTTGAAGAAGCATTAGTAGCAGAGGAACTACTATTCCAATGACACCACATTCAAGTAGACAAACTCCATGACAACAATGTACTAAGTGGACTTGGCAGTATGGACTGTGGTTGGTAGCAACTAAGGAGTAACCTGATGAATGAATGAATGAATGAAGTCACTGAAAGGAGTCACTGGGATATACAGAAGGGAAGAAGAGGAGAAAAACTGCTCCTTTGAGAAAGTCACTCCTCAGCCCTTGCAGAAAGACAGGAAATTGGGACCAGATGCAAGCCGTGCAAAATAAGAAAACTACTTTGAGACCACAGAGCAACACCAACCAAACTCAGAAAATCCCACTGAATAGTCAGCAAAGTCTTTGCACAAGAAAGTATCGGTAAATCTATGTATTTTTTTAATTATTTTTCTTGTAGGTTAACTATAAATAATTTAAAATATATTTACAAAACCTCATTGTTTGTTTTCCACTTTCAAACTTTTTTTTTTTTACTGAAAAAAAACAGTAATGTGAGAGCTTTGTTGAACTCTGGGGTTGTGCAGTAACTGGGAATAAAGAAAGGCATCTCTTCTCGGCTTTAGGGTATGTCAACTCAGCAAATCTCAGACAAGGATGCTGGATGAAGATCAGATGTGTAGGGATGTGTAGCCTAATGATTTTCTTTGACTTGGATTTTAGGAAGGTGATATTTAAAGGGCAGATCTACCAAAAGCAACATGACACAAATAAAGCATGGAGAAATCAGAATGTACTTGTTACTGAACAATGGGAAGTTCATTGAAACACAATTCAAAGCAATCAGCAGGAGAGGAAAACTGATACTGTGTTAGGTACAGTTGTTTGGTATAACAAATGTATGTACTGCTTTTAACAGCAGCAATCTTCATGTGGTATATAGTATAAATAGTATAAAAAATAGTATATAGCATTTTTTATGTATAGTATAAAAATACAATAGTATAAAAAAATATTTTTAAAGACAGAAAAGCCCAAGTTTTGTTTTTGCTTAGGTTACCATCTTGGGATATATTTCATAATTTCCAAGAAAGGAGTTTTGCACATGAGTAATTACCTGTTGATCTCATGATGCATTAACACAAATTATCTAGTTCAATAAGCTGACTTTGCTCAATTGCACTTAGGGAAATTTCCTAATTTTGTTGCTTCTCATAGATTTTAAAAATATGTGAACTGCCCTGTAAACAAATACTGCTAGGAACAGTATTTTAGCCATATTTCCAGAAAAATAAAACTATTAAAAGCATTAAAATATAAACAGGAAGTTTTTAAGTGGTTCCGTATCAAAAATATAGCAACTAGAAAACTTAATTTTTAGGAAAACCTGACATATAAAACAGTTATTCATCATATAATCTTACTCAACAAAAGGGAAATGAAAGTGTGTTTGGAAACATGAAAGATGATTTTGAAACAAACCTTATCCATTAGTTTACTTGCATGAAGACTCAGGCTATTAAAGAATATCTTCTTGCTCAACAAATGCATTTCTTCAATTGTTGTCAACAGTGTGGCTGCACTGTTTCCCACAATACCACTGAAATCAAAATTAAGATTAATGAAACAATCTGAAGGGGAGGCAGGGCATGACAGGGTCAGATACTTTAGACTATTTCAAATACAATTATTTTCAAAGTTGAAAATTTACAACAAATAATTGCATGGAACAGTTCTCCATATTAGCTAAGAGATTCACTCATAAGTGACAGTGAGAACAAGCATTAGCAGCTATTAAGTACAGGCTTATCTAAAGCTTTACACAAACTTTTTAGTATAATTCTAAAATTTATTGGATTTTTGTTTGTTATTCTGTAAACCTACTTGTTACAGAAAACAGGTTACATAAACAAAAAGGGTTGCTAACTATTCCATCATACTGTCCTTTAGGGATAGCATCATCTCTCTTCTTTCTTCATTGCGAAGTTAGACATCTCCAAAAATGTAAGAATTCATGCCTTGCCATTCCAAGTGTCAAGCTATTACACTTAGCATGAACACAGTGTAAGCCTTAAATGATGCTACACGACAATGTTCTTCTCACAGTTACACCTTCTGTCTAAACTAAAAGTGCTTTTAAGCCCCAAAAATGGCAGTGAAAATTCCCTGCATCATAATAAGACTAATTCAAACTTGTAGCCTGATTTTCAGATTAAATCTTGTTGCATTTAATAGATCATTTCTCAGACTGCACTTTCTCTTCATTAGTCAGTCTAAGTTTCACTTCCCTTACAGGGGAAATTATTCAGCTAGCAGAAGTTACTTCAGTGGTCATTAAACAATGTATCATAAACAAGACAGAAAGCAAAACATAAGACTGTCAAAGACCTTCCAATTTAACATCACATTTTCAGTTACACCAAGTTATATAACCACTGAGGAACACTAACTTTGGAGACATAAAAATGGTGGCAAAAAATCTTTCAGGCTGTGTGGGTTTTTTACAATAAACTTTGGAATAAGTCTTATATGTGTTTTACTGCTGATCTGTAGTGCCATCACTACTGAGGATTTCAAATATAGTGGGAGGTGCCCAAGAACCACTTATTCCAGTCTGCCCAATATCTACATGTCTTTTCAGACAGAAAAGATGCTCAAGCAATAGTATCGGTGATTCAAATTTGTAGCAGTTCAGCCCAGGGCTGTTTCTAACCAAAATGAACTACTGCAAATGGCACAAAGTATAAAATCAAGCAGTTCTGGGTTTTCTCCAGTTTCTATGTTCCTGGTGGCATCTGGAAGATTGGAAGATAATTGGTGCACCCTCAACAGCTAGATATGGAACAAGAAATGCATTCTCCCAGTAGAAAAATGTGAGTGCATATGTAGAAAAAATAGTATTAAAACACAGTTATTTAAGGAAGAAAAGAAAAACGGAATTTCTAGAGGTAATTAATTCTAACTTTTTCTCAAAGGGGACTTGACTGTCATCTTGAATGTTTTGTGTACATTTTTTTGTATACTATTATCTACACAGAACAACAAAGAAAGTTCCTGTGGCAAACTGATGCTATATTCCAAAGCAGATTTGATATGAATTGAGGAATGACAACACATAAATGTCATCTGCTTGGCGTCATGCACATTCCTCCATGATTTCGTACTACAGAACCAAAACCAAGCCACAAAAATACTCTTTTTACTGTATTAATCTTTATATATACAATTTTAAAAAGACATATTTAATATACTTCGTAATTTTGCATACCTGATTGTATGGTGGTAGAACTTGAGAAGATTAGAAATCTTGTACAGCAAAACTGCTCCTGGCTCAGCAACAATCACCTGCTCAATTCTAACCTGCAGAATAAAGAAATACAAACATCCTTCAGGTCATACATTTTAAAAGCCAACTTCTATGATTTTATATGCAATAAATATCTGATTTTGGAAAAATAAATTTAACCAGAAATAAATGTAAAAAGAGAATGTCCAGATAACTACAACATTCTGCTAGAACCAGAGCTTCTTGGTTGCCAAGCCTCTGGGTAGAAAACAAGCGGATATATGTATTCTAGCTAAAAAAAAAAAAAAATTAAAAATTATAAAAATCATGTTTCTGTATAGATTTTTGTTGCAATTGGTTAGTGAAAATTTCAAAATGATGAGATCATTTCATGGATTAATACCAGTACATACTGGAATTCTCCTCAGCACTGAATAGCAAGAACAGCTGCAAAGCTGCAAAATCCCTATGCCTCAACAGTTGATCATTAGCATCATGCAGCAATTCAGAACATCCAAAGTATTAGCTATTTTACCTAAAAGACAGAGTCTTACCTGGATTAGCTTCTTCTTCACTTCAAGAAGAGATTATATACCTCCTACTCATATTGAATTAGATATATTTCTAACTAATGATGAGTTACATTGACTGTTTATCTCAACCAGGAGATACTGGCTACACAGGCCAGAACAGTGCTGGCTTGTCTTTATAGTTGGACAGTTGATGTCTTGTGTCCATGGTGAACATGGTCTCAATCCATTCATAAAACGCTGCCCCAGGGTCAATCTTTGGGCACTTATGAAGCAGTGATTGACAGTGCTTATCACTGCACTGTTCTCCCACATGCCTGCGCATGAAAGGGCTACACACAGAGCAACAGTCACTCTCCCAAGTTATTTGTCTGCTGTTCAATGGAACATGATGTGCAGCAGTGTCCTCTTGTCAGAGCCAGCTGCAGGGAGAATTTACCAAGATTACGCTTCCTCAATCCTCTCTGCCTTTGCGTCTAAGTCAGAGCCCAAAAACCAAGAATAACTTTTGACTCTTATTCACAATGTTCAATGTACAAGGTTAATTTCAACATTCAGGTGAACTCTGCTCTACAATGCATACGTATATACAAAGCTTTATATAATTACCTGTCGCCAATATTAAATAAAAGGTCATTTAGTCATGGATACAGAGTATAGTCTAGGTGTACAGCAAAACAGAATATGGCAGGCTGGGGAAAAATAAAAAGACCAAAATATTGCCAAAAAAATAATAAAATAGCAATGACTGAAGAAAAAAAACTGTGAAATAGGCAGAAGGAGAGAGAAATAAAAAAAGACCAAAAGATGCCAGGGTTAGGAAACAACAATTAAAATTAAAAACACAAAGCAGGAAAAGAAGCATTGCTGCTTCCCATACTGAAGTCTTCACTGTACAGGAGAAGCAAAATTTGCAAGTAACTCAATCTAACCTGCTCAGGGAAGTCCTGGACTTACAGCTCACACCATTTCTTAATCCTACATGTCCTGTCGTCTATGTAAGGCATCAAAAACATACGGTTAATGTTGACCTCATCTTAAGTACTATAGAAAAGATAAGGACCTTAATCTAAATATTTTTTAGGGTCCTCCTACTTCCACCTGAAATGAGAGGCCTGTGGTGAGATCTACCGCAGTGAGTACTCGATTCACTTGGATGCCTAAAACTCAAACCAACTATCAGTAAGAAATGTAGACGATTTATACTGCATGTAAGCATAATCCTTCCTCAGAGGTAAGGAAACTGTTATCATATTGTTCATTCATGTAGAACAGCATAAACCAGTAAGAAAATTCTACATAATTCTGTAAGTATGTAAAAGTGCTCGTGGAAATTCTGTGATTAGGCTTTTATCAGGCTATTTCAAACTTCAGGATCAACTCAACTCCAAGTGACAGGTTTTCAAACATCACCAGAAATCTACCACAAAAGCAGTATACTGTAGTGCCACAAACTACAACAAAGAGTGTCTTCCCCAAAATTAAGGCAGTTATTTTTCTTATTGTGGGTGATCATCAGAAAGAACAATACGTTGTAGAAAAAAACAGTCCTCCAAACTGAGTCTGCTTTTGTTGTTCATCTCAACACGATGGCTTGCAATTATCTAACTGCACTGTATGAAAGCTTTTCTGCTTGGGGGTTTTGGGGTTTTTTTTTCTGACTATTTTTTTTTGCTATGGAAGATTTCCCCAGGGAAAACAATAAACAAACAAACAAAATACTGCATATTTTACATTGGGAAGTCTAGTCTGGCAGTGAATTACCGTAAGTTGCATTCTGTTAAAATACAGAATACAATGGAAAGTCTTTTATTGTTCTTTTAGTTTTTTTCATTTTTATTAGCACAGTAACTAACTACCGACAATACTTCTGGAGCTGTATCTACAGATAGCAGAAGCACACAAGCGTAAAGAGTCTGGCAATCAAAATGGAAGGTATTCTGTACCAAACTGTACAAGTACTCAAATCAAGACCAAAACATTGATTTACATAAAGGTTTGATTCTATCCCAAATTACTTTGCTGGAATGCAGAGAAATACTGAACCCAAACATCAGTATTCAGTATTAACAGAATTAAAGCGTGCAAGAACACAGAAAGCTTGGAAAATATCTTAAAAAAAACCAAACAAAAACAGCTGTGATAATTGTCTGTCTAATAAGACAGGTGTTTTTCAACAAGTCAAAAAAACCAAAGACTATGAAGGATGATCATAATTATATGGCAACAGGTACAAACTGAAACACAGGAAGTTCTGACTGACCATCAGGAAAACACTTTTACTGTGAGGGTGACCGAGCACCCGCACAGGTTTCCCAGAGAGGCTGTGGAGTCTCCATCCTTGGAGATACTCAAAAAGCCATCTGGACATTGTCCTGGGCAAGAGGCTCTAGGTGGCCTGGCGTGAGCAGGGAGTTTGGACAAGATGACCTCCAGAGGTCACTGCCAATCTCAACCTTTCTGCGATATTCTAAATGACACTTTCTTGATTTTTACCTCTCTTCAGACCTTCTCCCTCTCTTACCAGGAACTTACATGTAGTATTCAAAATCTACCTGTTAACATTGGAGACTAAACATTTGGTAACTGGACACAGTTGTTATAGTTACAGCATCCTAAGAGAAATCTATTATAATAATATCTAGTACAGTAGATTTAACTTTACTGATTTATACACTGCATGGTCAGGCAATTATTGGTATCAGCTTCATCACCTTGATTATTTTATTTTGTGCTTAAGTGAAGCACATCCAATAAATAAACACAGCCAACCACTTGATGTATCATTATTAATGACTTCTACCAAACGGGTCCCTAAACTGACTAAGGCTGTAGCTTGAAAAAGGACAACCATGGAGGGATGCAACAGAAACAGAGCAAAGCAGGGTAGCTTAAACATGGTAAGTAGGCAACTATTTTCCATGGTCTCTTTCTACACAAGAGCTGGAGTTATTTAACAAAAGAAAAACAAAAGGAGTTGGCTTTTTACACAGCATACAGTTAAACTGTGCCCTTCCCTCCTGCAGGATATGTTGTGAACATCAACCTTTTATAACAACTTGACGTATTCAGGCAAGAAAAAATCTACTGAAGTCTATTAAATACAAAGACAGTAGCTATGGCTCAGTAAGTCCTCAGTATGCCCACAAACAGGCAAGGAAACTTCTACAGAAGTAACATGGCACAACTGCATAACCTGTACTGTTGCCTAAGCATATGTTAATGGTCAATATGAAAAACAGGGCAGTAAATTTAATTGATTTTTCATTTGACCCACCACTGCCATACCTTTATACTTATCCCACAGCTAAATTTTTGTACATAAGCACTCCTGAACGTAGGAAAAGTAAACCAAAATGAAGATACAGATTTAGTATCCTAGTATCTCTCACTGTATGACTATTTAAGCCAGGTATCTGTGAACTATGGAATCCTTAATTTTGAAGGGGTTTATGACAGCTCATAGTTGAATGAATCTAACTCTTAACCAAGGGCAATGAAAATACATTGTAGAGATGGGGACATGACAGAACAATTTTTACACTTAGAATGCTAAGGAAAACAAAATACTTCACCTTCAGAGGCCTGCAGACACCTTCTGTGATGTGCCCAACTACTTCTTGAATATTTTCTTCCACACCTACAGTTAATGCAAACACATGCTAAGATTATGCAAATGTAATTCTCTTTTCTTCAAGACTATAAAACAAACAAATGTAGAAGCTACTCCTCCATAAAAAGCATTATGAACTGCGTGTTCTTTTCTCCACAAGACTAGTTTACACCTCCACTGAACTTTAAATCTAGCCATTAAAAAATAGCTGCATGACAAAACAGGAGTCCGGGAGAGTCATTACCTTATGCTATGCAATTGCTCCTAGTGCAGCATAGTGCCTGGGGATTTGAGGAAGAAGGAGCAATGGGAAGAATAAATGATCTAGCAAGAAGCTGTCACAGTAAGGCTCAATATTAGCACTTCATGAAATTAAATGGGGATGGGTGGGGGGAGGCCAGTGAGATGCTCAAGGAGCAACAGTACGTACCATTTCAAAAGGACTGAACCATAAATACATGGGTCTGTCAGTGTTTGGTACCGATGTGTTCATGGCATTGTTACGAATTAAATCATGTAAGTACCTCCACACTGCTGAGTGCTGCAGCATTAGCAAATGCTTCCGCCCCAGCAGCAATTGAAACTCATCTTTTACAGAATTATATACAAAAAAGAATATTGCCCTATCTTACCATGGAACACAAATGAATTGTTGCATGGCAACCAGTACTGTCATAAATCAATCAAACTGAAAGCAACAGATCTTCAAGCTCTCACTTCAGTAACAACTCAGAATAGATTTATGGAGAAAGCAATACTTTAATTCTAATTTAAAACTTGTCAACAGGAGTTCATCTTCAGATGGGACCCATGCAATGAACAGTAAACAAACTGACTGTGACATGTGATAGAAATCAGGTGACCTGAAGCTATATTTTGCAGATCTTATTTCAGACTAAAATAGATTACCTCTGAGAGTAAAAATTACAAAAGATCAGAGATCTGTGCCAATGTCTCTTTACACCAAGATACGTGAAAAGGCACATAAGCAGAAACAACTGAATTCAGTGTGGTGGCTGTAAGAATTTCAGCATACTAAATCGGTAAGGTAATAAAACCATCTTTTTATGTTTGAGTATTGATATCAAGGAAGAAAGCAAGATTACAAACCACAAGATGTATCATCGTCTGTTATGTAAAAGCTAGCTCCCAGATACACCCTAACAACTTAGAGATTTTTTAGGAGGAACAGTCACACTTTTACTGTTCATCAATATAACAAGCACCTAGCACATATTTGCAATAGTGTATCTAGATCAGACTGATTTAACAAGTTGCTGGGTATGAAAGTTTAGCTGAAAAAATATACAAGTTCAAATATCAAAGGACATGGAATTACAATCTTGATATATCACATGCTTGTGCCTTCAAATATATTTTCATGTCCAATTAGAATATTTTAGATTCAGCAAACACTAAAAAGAAATGTTCCAGCACAATGGCTTATATAACAGTTGCAAGTATTAGTATGTCACACTGACATAAAAGAAATGTGGAATAAACCTCAGAGACCCAGCATCACTTTTAAAGAACAGTTTATTATTGAAAATATACTTCTGGCTGCCTGCTACACCACATATCATTTTTGTCTGTGTACCCTTCTCTAAGGGAGAGATCCTTCCTGGAGTTCATTTGGCTTCTGCTTTCCAGCTGGGTTCCTGTAACTCCATGAAAAATAGGTTTCTACTGCATCTCTTAAAAAGAATGCCTGCAATTCTTTCTTTCAAGTGGAAGCCCTCTGTAAGACTGGAAGGCTCCTGTTAGCAGAATACCTACGCTCCAAAGAGGACAACCAGATGCTTAATGCTTGCCCAGTACAATGCAAAATAGTTAAACTTTTCTGAATGTGTTTGGTGCTAAAAATTTTAATAACATTTTTGGTCAGGTTAATTTTAAACAGTTAAGATTTGCAATCTTAAAATTTTAAAATGTTCTAAAAGCTATTCTTACATACTTAATTATGGACTACATAGTTTGTTCTCTTTAAAAGTAAAAACTGGGATAGGAACATTTCTCCAAAAACTTAGCATTCATGTGATTTTTCTTCCACTGAGACCAAATTCACCTCTACATCACCTATAGCTATACCTGTGCGTCTTTTTGTGGGTTCTTTTTTTTAAGAAGAGATGGGACTTTTTTGTGTAGCTGTGATTTACCATGTTCTCCAGAATCCTGAAATTACACTGAGCTTATAGGAGAATTTAAACAGAAATCTGAACTCGGAACAGAGACACTTCAATTATAACAAAACCAGTTCCCTCTGCAGAAAGCTACTCAAGTTGAAATTAAAGTTAAACCACTTGACTGACCTAACTTTAGACCCTCACTTAGGTGGTCTTTATCTGTAGTAGTTGCTTGGGCTCCCTCTATAGGGAACAGGAAAAAAATCCAAACAGCTGTGATGAAAGTCTGCAGAAATGCCTACATTAGACCTAACTTCTGTTGGGAAGATCTGCCCTCTGGAGATGCAAATATCTGTCAAATAAACAAGATGTCAACTCTAAATTGCTAAGTGAAATTAACTCAATCTCCGCTGTAGCCAGCACAATCAGACACCTGAAGTGTGTATGATAGCACAGGGAATTTAACTTGAATCTCCCAGTACCACAGACACTGTTCTCACTAATTAGCCACTACCAACTCAGGATCTGTATTTATATAAAGCCTATAATCCCAAGGTACTTCATAAGGTTCAACTTCCCATAAATGGTTCTCGTTAAACTGGTGGTATCCCATTAAGTACTGTTTTGTCTTATCGACCTTGGCACGTAACCATCCTTATCATCAAAAAATTTTCCCCAAAGATGCAGAGGAATAGTTAATGGACAGCACCTCCCAGGTATTGTTGTTCCCAATACGAAGCTATGAATCCCTCTTTACATTTCTTGCAAACTGTGATGACAAACCTATTCCTGGAGAGCTTAACAAAACACACAATTTGCTTCAGACAGAAATATTCCATCTCTTGTTGATACTTGTCTCTTGGGAAAAAAGTTTTGGCCTGGGGATTATTTTTTTTTAATTTCCCCAAAACATTTATAATTTCCATATTCTCAAGTATTTTACTCTGATCTATAGCTGAAATGCTCTAAATATATTTAATTATGTGGTCATAGTACATCAGCCGGACATCCTGTCAGAAGGCCAAGGGATTTAATAGTTAAATAAAGCACTGCATGAAGAAGTGGGAGAATTTCAGAGCCAAATACAAGTCTGGACAGCAGCAGTAGCCCAGTCGTTATAGTAACGTCCTCCATGAGACCAGCTTTTCCTGAAGAACTCTCCAGTTACAGCAGAACCATCAGTCATCTACAAAGAACTGCCATTACTTCTTCTATACCATAAAACCATCATGAGGCCTGCTTTCCTGCCTCCCTGAGATACTGTCAGTAAATAATACTAAATTCACTTCTATCGTGTGCTTTAACTGTAGTTACAAACCAGCATTCCTTCAGTTTGATTTACAACAGCTCCTAAACAGCCTCCTTGCTCATAAACTATTAGGAAAGTCAATTAATACTTCCAGCAGTAAGGAAAATGAGAATGCATATTCACTTTAAATCCCAGCACAGGACTCAGGACATACAGTCTGAAGAGCTCACCAGATTAAGATCCAATGTAAGTTCAAGTATGTTACAACTCAGTACACATGCTTAATTTATTAAACAAGTCTTTGGCTGAAGCTATGGAGGTCAATCATACTACAGCTTCTACAGGATAAAGGTACTTAAAACGGAGAAAAGGGGCTGAAGAATAAGCTTGAGCATTTGTAGTCCTATTAATGAAGGACAGCTTTGATATTAAAAAGCTTCACACGTCTATGAGTGGCCTACTTTGACCTCCATAAACTTACAATCATGATACATGACCAAAGAAAATTCGATTTTACTTGTACCATAGAAGGAAGAGAATTATAGAAAGGAGGAATTATGTTTTTAAAAATTACTAAACAAGCAAGCAAGGCATAACAGGAATCCTCAAAATATCAATAAGCAACCCTATGATAATGTTTTCAGAAAGGTATGTATTCATATACATTACAGATAATTTTTGAACTGTCAACCACAGTCTAAATATGTCCCTTTGTAATTTCTGTTTAAATCTATTATAAGCACAGTAAAATGGAAAAGAGTGCATGTTGAAATACTCTTCTTCGTTAAAGGCTTTCTTTTGGCAAAATGTAACCACCAGGTATTCTGAACTTATTTCTAGGAAAATCTAAGCTCAGACTCTCATAACTGAAGCCCAGCCTAAGAAATAAATCACACTTTCTGACTTATCACAGACTTAGTTCCTATCATTTTCCAATTTGTATTTTAAAATCTAGTAGTACCTTGAACAGTTACAAGCTTTAACATAGCTTCTAGGTGTTCTTTTTCAGAAGCTGTAGCTTGATGCAACCAGGCCAGCATGTCTCCTACATACCTAAATAAAGACAGAAATTTTTCTGTAAATCACTGGTTTATGGTGTCAGGCATTTGAAGTGCCAACAGGCAAAAAAAGGATTACTTGATATACATTCTTGCTTGTACTGTACCTCAGAGGATCATGGGAGTGCATTTCAATAGGGCGGGGAGTACCTCCCAGACCTCCTCGAGTAAGAGCATCTATAAAGCCACGGACTACAGCGCTCCTCCTAGCTGTTCCAAACTCATCCAGCGTGTACCTGTTAATGAAACATGAAAATGGGTAAAACAAACAGTTCACCTCATCGCAGCTTATTAGCTCAACTTTTAGCTCAGTTAACACAACCATTTTTATAGCTCTAGAAATCTTGTGTCAATACTTCTACTATGAAGCATTCAAAACTATCTGATTTTCTTGACTCCTCTAAACAGATACTAAAGATAGCTTTTCCTTGGTCCTCCCATTCCATTTTTCTTACCCCACACAAGTAAGTAAATGAAAAAGCAGCTTTTCTATTTTTGTATATATAAGCCTGTATAGACAGGTTTAAGACTCCTGTTCACATGTGGTCCAGCCGACTGACAGAAGCAGCAACTTACTGCACTGCAACACAAGGCTTTCTCCTCCTTCTAGGTTACCACATTATTAGTAGCAAAGAGTTATTTTCATCTGGTAGTTGTTCAGTGGTTTTAATCAAATAAGTCTTAGATATTTAATGGATGGACAATTACAGCCCAGAGTGCATAATCTCAAATGGCTTTCCGGTAGTAAAGGAGGTACCAAGAACACTCGTGGCTCATTTTTGAAGCAGTTTACCTTCCTGCTGGGGCTGAAGCACGATAGCAAGTGAAAGATGGGAAATGAACACTGCTAACATCCCTGCTACATCTGCTTAAAAACAGGATTTTTGCAAGCCATGCAACACCTCTGGTTTTTGAAAAAATGGATTTAACATTTTGAACAAAACACACAAATTACAAAGGAGAAAAAGAAAGTAAGTGACAGTTTATTTTTTTAATACAACTGAAGAAATGCCAAAGAGTAAGAATGGTGTCACTTACCAATGACACCAAGCAGCTGAACAGATATAAAAATATTAATAATAAAACACATTACTCGCTGACTGAAGTAAAATGAGTACTGCATTCATGATTAACAGGTGTGAAGAAAAAAAACCCACAAACCAAACTGTTTCAAGTATGTTCCAAGTTAAGTTCAATTAGATTTCTATAATGCTATAAGAAGTCCATGGGAACCTTCAGTTTTGCTCTTTTCAATCTACATTACTATTTGAGAGAGGGCAAAAAACCACGCCGAAGAATCCGAAAGTTTCTGTTTAAATGTTTTTCTTCATACACTGTATTTGTTAACTCAGACAATAATTATCTGCTATACTAAAAAGTCTAATGAAAAACAGTCTTTAATAAATTACTATTTACAAAAAAATTATGCAATTAAAAGTGGAAGAGATCTGTGATCTGCTGACTACCCACAGGCCAGGAGTAGCAGTATTGCAGTGAAAAATCTCCAAGTGTTTGTAGAAACCAGCTAAGCTTTTTTTCTTCCCCTCCAATTAACAGCTATATAATAGAACATTTAAAATGCAGCAGTAAAACAGACCTTGTGATCTTACTAGTTTTGAAAACAGCATTTAATAATGATGATTTTCTTTTTAAAAGAAAAATAAAACTACTAATTTTCCTTTTGCTCTCAGTAGAACAGGGTATAACTATTATAAAATCCTGCACCTAAAAAAATTTAGTAATAACTATTATTTACACTAGAAACACAGTGTTTACTACTGTTCTTACATATTATTCATGTTAAGGGAACAAACCAATAGTTGGATTCTTTTCAAGCCAGGTTCAATTTTTTAAAAACACAGCAAAGTAATGATCACTGAGGGGACAGGAAGGAGGTGGAGAAAAAGCTCTGAGTGATGATGGAAGAGGAAGACTGCTCTGAGCTATGATTCCATGTATTTTCTACGCAACAGTTTTCAATTCTTCTGTTAGAACCAGGAAGTGAAAACCAAACTGAAATGTTTATTTCAGATCCCTACGGACTGCAGTTCCCAAAAGTCCATCCACAGTGCAATCTTTCTGCCACTTTAAGTTCACAAGACTGAAGTCAATATAAGAAAACAAGAATGTGTAGCTTTGTTTCTAAACTGCCCTTCTCCATCTTACTCGCTTTCACCCAACCAAATCATAATTTTTATCAGATGCAAGGGCAGTGATTCAGAGGAAAAGTGTTTCGTTCATACAGCCCCACATTCTTCTCTGACACGTTTTTTACATTTTAAACTCAGCAGTTTGTTACATACTAAAGGTATACAAAAATTTTTGGAAGGGACTAAACTACATCTTAAGATCTAAGGTGTAAAGCATCAGTACTGCAATTTTGACAATACTGTTGTAGCAAGTAGTTAATCATGATAATCTATGATGAGAGACATACAGCTGCATCTTCTACAGCAACGGTTACTTTGCCTTTTTGGCAGAAGGAAAGTTCTACCTATAAAGTTCTCCCTTTGGTAATGCTAGTTCTGCTGACTGTGAGAGAGGCGTCAGAAATAAGATAAAGTCTCTTTTGCAAATCCATTTTAAACTGGCCAGCTGTGGATATACAAAAGGGGCGGGGGGGGGGGGGGGGGAAGTCTGTGTGTGTGTGTGTGTGTCCATCCCATAAATATTAAGAAAGCAAAACAATGGCTTCATGAAGTTTGAAAGTAACATACTTTAACAAAATATTTATTACAGAAAATATAAACTGTATCTATCAAGAATCCTATAAAATGTTGTGAAAATAGTTGTGACTGATCCTTTGCAGCTGTCAAAGAAGGCCTGGAGGAGAGGATGCAAGAAAGGATTCTGCAATCCCCAGCTGTGGCCCAACGTACTGCAACACACTACATGCCATAGCTGGAGTGGTCAAGTGACACCACCTCTCCCTCACGTTGACTAGCAGAACTCACTGAGCATGCTGAGATGCGCACTCTTCTCTCATACTGACAAAATTTTTCTCCACTTGCACTATGCATTTTCCCTGTGAAGAGCTCCACGGAGATTTACAGCTTCACACATTTGACACCTTTAAAGGTAAGGCTAGCCTTTTGAAGACCGCCTAGTACTCTGCTGTCTTGGGTGCCTGTGGCTAAAAGTAATTTGCAATAGTTGTAAAGTGTGATGAATGCATTTAAAAAAAAAAACTTAAAAAGCAAAGCAGCATAATAAATACCTCTTCAGGTACGGTCACCCCAATAAAACCAGTTCTTACAGTGCCACCTCGTGGTTAAGTTGTCTCTACTAAGTACCACTTCGTTTACATTAAGTTGCTTCAGCAAATTCTGAACAAGAACTGAACAGTAGTATATTTTTAATATGTAAATACCCCTACGCTTTAATGGCCCACATTTAGCAGACTGTTTTTAATAGATTACTGTATAACTCATAATGGAAGACATTCTTACTACCAAAAGCACTTCACTAAGACCTAATTAGCCTTTATCAATTTTTCACTTTGGGAATTTGAGACAGTCACATACTTTGGACAGCATTTTGCAGAAACACCTTACAATGAGAGCAGTAGCAATTGACAATTCATATAGATTAAAATAAGAACAGTCTGACATTTTACTTTAATTAAAAACCACTAAGTTGTAAAAAGTCCAATGACATTTACTATACCATAATTATGTCAAAAAGACTTCTGAAATTTAAAGAAGTTGAAATATGATTTTTTATTTTTTAAATATCTTACACAGAAATAAATTTCCACCATCCCTAGCACTGTAATTTATGCCCATATTTAAATTTTATAGGCTGGAAATACTTATTTCTGTTAGCAATAATCATGAAGATTACTTACTTATACAGGACAGGTCTATCTTGTAAGGCTTCCATGGCTTGAGCAAGAACTGGAGAAATGTCACATGATTCTTGTGTCAAAGTCCTGCATTCATCTATAAAATATCAACACAGATAAAAATGCATTCTTTACAGTGTAATACCTTTTATAACAAGCTTTTTATAACTCAAAGGTTTTCGAACTGAAGCCTTCAGAATACGCTACCTGACCTAGTTTGTGTTAATGAAATTGAACTCCCCCATAAGCAGTACTTCACTGTAAAAGGGATGTTCATCACAAAACTCAACAATAATAAAAATTAAAGGAAGCTTAGTATCTGTTTGCACCCATGTACAAATGTTAAACCATTCAACCATCAGAATTCTGTCAGGCTCCTTTATAACTGTTTACTGCATTCCAGGTAAATTATTAAGAAAAAAGAGAGCAAGTATTTAAGCAAGCTGTGGGTTTGTTTTGTTTTTTGATGTGTAGGTGTTTGGGTATATAATCTTGTATATTCCATGCAAGACTGTGGAAAATCACATAAACTAAATCAAACATCCGCATAAAATTTATGATTTTTCATTAAGGTGAAACCATAACCATAATTTGAGCTTTCAGCATGCACAGAATAACAGCTAACGAATATAATATTGCATTGCACCAGCCTCTTTTCACAAATCCTCCTGTCAATGACTTATGAAAAGAGAGAAGTCATAAAAAAAAATATGTTTTACACTATCAATATGTTACATCAAACACTGATGCTTGGATCCAGAGTACACAAGCAAAAAAGTAATTGCCAATGCAAGTAATTGCATAATGCAAAAGAGCATCCTGATAAAATAAGGTGGGTATTTTTAATTTTGAAAGGTAACAAGCCACTCCTCCAGCTAGGTCTTACTACCAAATTGTCAAAAACAACTTCCCTGTAACCTGCAAGAATATGAAATGCAATACACTTAATTTGCTTAGACTACCAATTGGTAGTAGTTCTCTGTGGAAAACCATCCAAAGATACAAATAAATAACACACTTTTACAGAGATGAGATTGACCCCAAAAAAGGTGAGAAACTCCAATTAAATATTTGGTTCACAACAAAGCCTTCACTAAGAAGGAAACTCAAAGCTCTGTTAACAGATCTTGGAAAAGGTTTTTGCTAAGTTCAATTCACATCAAGGAATTAAAGGAATCATCATAATAATACTCATAAACATAAAAACATTCTTAGTCCTACTTTGAGTCCATCTGTAAAGTCGTTCATAAGATGTCTCTTGCAGTAAAGCCATCTGTTCCATAATTTCCAAGCTATAAGACAAAAAGATTTTATTTGCAAATACTACTTTAGGTAGTACTAGCAAAGGCATGTACAAATCAAACACATAATTGTTAAAATTATGAAAATTTAAAAATTTATTACTATTCTTTGGGTTCTTTGTTAAATACTCTGGGTAGTGATATGAAGTAAAGAACGACACCTTGCTGTAACTTCTGCTTTTAACTAGGAAACGGTTATCCTGCACTCATTTAAGTAGCACTCACCCTGCCCTTTGCTGATTTGTCCGGAGTAGAATCTTGACATCATCGTGAATTTGCTTTACTCTTCCCAAAGCTTTGAAAAAAGCCTAGAGTATATTTAAGAAAGAAGAAAAAAAAAAAAAGAAAGAGAAAAAAAGCACTGTTTAGAAACAGTTACTTCTCATTCAAATCTCTTAGCACTCTGTACTCCCTATCTCAATTCCATATTTATGTTCCTCGCAGGTCTGTGTTCCATGTGCCGCTTTTAAAACACAAGGCCCCTCTGCTACTTCTCACCTTTCGTTCCACCTTAAGAGTCTTAGGATTTTTTTCTGTCCCATTGCATCACAACAACTTTCTCCCATTAAAAAAAAAATAAATTAATAGCAGCAAACATGTGTTCTTAACCTGTTTTTTATGTAGCATATATGTGGTTTACATTTATTAGTTAACACTTTGGGGAGATTTTGACATTATTACTATGCATTCCATCATCTTCTACCCATTTCTACCCATTGACATTGGCAAGTAAAGAGCAAAGTGAAACGTTATAAAGTACAATGACCACAGGTTGATAGTTTCTGTTTTCATATAAGGGGGTAACAATTTCTAAGAAAAATCAAACATTTGCAAGAGACTAGACCAAGGTTTTCCAGGACAATCTTTCCCCACTGAATAACTCAGCAGCAGCAGTGAAAAAAATAAAAAAACCTAGAAGGCCTGGACTTATGGCCAAAAAGGTTATTTTGTCACTCTTTCAGAGAGCAAATGGAAATCCACTAACAATTTCAAACACATCTCTCATTTTTAAAATATCGTGGAGGAGACTAGCTAATTCAGATATACCTGTTTGTTCTGTCTTTTGTGACTGGAACAGTGTGCCTCGGGAAAGCAGAATTTCGTTCTGGCTCAAGTCACAAAAAATATACATTTTCTAAGCGAAGCAGGACACTGTCCTACTGCCTGGCATCAACTGTGTTGAAGATCATGTTTATAAAAACCCAAATCACTCTTCCTTCACGGAAAAAGACCCACAACAAAACATTAAAAAATTGCCAAAACAGAAGCCTAATTTAGAAGACTAAAAATGTTTTAAGCATGCCGGTTGATTCTATCATAGGAGAAAAGCATACATGTGATTTTACTGAAATCTGCCATTTCAGTAGCCCAGCTATGATTATAACTCAGTTACTTCTGCACATTTTTTATACAGATCAAAGTATCAAAAGGACTAATCCTCATTCAGCTGCAAACCAAGCGCTGAACAAATGGCACAGTCCCTGCAACATGTGCGTTTTTGAAACCTGAATGTTCTTTCACGGTAATAGTCAGTACAAAAGCATACAGCAATTACTCAAGTGCACAATCGTTTAACACATTCCATTTATGCTCTCATTAGCACTGTTTATGGTTCTCTGTTCCACATCTTTTATAATGCTTTAACTGCAAACTGGATGGCTGTGGAAACGAGATAGTATGCCTCAGGTAGTCTACATTTAGGTAAAGATTCTATGCAACTACAACAATAAAAAAATCTATTAAGTATACACAATTCTCTCATTACTCAGTTTGCTTTAACTGCAGAACAATGTGCCTTCTTATTCAAGCCATAAACATACTCAAAAACTTGTTTTGGAAGGTGCCTAAAAGCGAATCAGCACCCAATATCTTCATCAATCAAATAATGAGGGAAAGACTCAGCTTAGATCAAGTCACTGAATACCTGTATGCACACATATGCAAAATGCACATGCACATGGGTAGTACTACGTATTAGTGAAGCACTGAAAATCCCTCATTTGCTTTGTTTGAGTGTGATTACATTTTAAAACGTCTTCACTGAATACTCAGACTTCATAAAGGCTTTCTGAAGTGTAGAACCACACGATAGCTCATTTGCTCTTAAAACTCATTACACAAACTAGAATTTAATGTTGATTTTCTTTCTTGTTACTTAAATCTTTCATAACACATTTCAAATGCATCAGAAATTCACCATGATGTTAAAAGGTACATTCCTCCATAAGAAATTAAATTACAAACTGATAATAAGATCTCGTGTACAATTCAGCTAGGACGCTTCTACATTTTAGTTCAGGGCAAAGCTTTTAATGTTCATTGAGCTACCTCAGTAATTGGCTCATCTTTCGTGCCTCGGAGCAGGTTCATTTCATCTGGTGTCAGTTGGAATTTTGCTATGAACGCGTCTGCAACTTGTGCTTTCATTTCTAGTCTCTGACTGTAATAAAACAGAGTGAAGAGGACATTACCTTTTTATACTTATCTCAGACTTATTTTACATATTCATACTTTTGGAAATATAATCAGCATTAGAAATTGGTGTTATTAAATTCCAATAGTACGTTCTTGCCATCAAACACTTGAGTTGCATCCTCACATACCATTTTCCATTAAGCTTAGACAGATTAATGAGGAAAGATAATACAAAGGTAAGTTAGGAATTTGAAAACTAGTAGGTTCTTTAAAAAATATATTCCTTTAGCGTTTGCATCACAAGTTATCTAATCCAGATACTTTGTGCTTGTACAGTTGCAGTGCTTGCAGTTATTTCTTTCAAATTCACCAAGGAAAGGACGGGGTTTCAGTTCACGTTTTCCAAGAGACACAAAACGCTGGAGCACCCAAAATACGAAAATGACCACTTTTCTTATTAATCTACTTTTCTGCAGAACAGGTTTTCTTTTCAACAATACAGTTGGGATACAAACTTACTAGTCTCACAAGCAATCGAAACGTAAGGGCTCACTCTCTTGTTGATTGCCCTCCCTGAAACAAACGCAGCGGGGACGTAAGGTGCAAACGCCGTCTTGTGGGCAGCATCTTTTTGCACACATTTTGTCACACACCTTACAACCACAGGACCCAAATTAACATAGTTGTATTCCACAGGAAGGGACTGGAATTCCTGTAGCAACAGAAAAATTGCTGAAACTGTGGTTCGAGCACACAGCATTCCAAGAAATAAAGACTACTTTTTCAGGATACTGAGAAGACCTAATTAGTTATTTGTAGAAGAATAAGGCTCAATTACTTTACAACCGTTTCAGCTTCCAATTTAATTATTGCAAGGTAAATACACTATTATTATAGACTGGTAAGACAGGCAAGTACACTTCTAATACTGACTGCAATAATTACATTTTCTTGCAAGATCAAAGCTTGAAAAGCTTTCATTTATTTACCCCTTCTCTACTATCCAACTATTGTCTGGACTTCACTCTGCTGAAGAAAACTGGCTTCCCTTCTGTAGAAATGTACAACTTTCCCATTCTGCAGTTCCACAAATTCTTTTAGGGATAAGATTAAATGTTTTGCAATTGTCAGTGCTCTAGGATACTGAGCAGTGAGAAGGAGGGAAACATAAAATCCAACAGTGTTTTAAGAGTAAAATTTATGCAAATCAAACAGGAAAGCAACCCAGTACTTTACATTACACAGAAAACACCTAAAGAAAAAGGAAAACCAAAACTCATATGCTTTAATATCACATCCTTAATTTATAAGTCAGGTTTCCCCAAGGTCCTATGCAGATATGGCTATTTTGCCTTTACATCGACAGTTTTGCCATGCTTAAAATCAATCTGTTTAATTTTCTATAAGTAAATTCTACAATTACAAATTCAGGGTCTCCGTGAAGCTGAATGTTTCTCAGAGAAGGAACAAGAACGACGGAGGATGATTTCAGCCAACTAAACAGGCAATGATAGCAGATGCATCCATGAAAAATTACAGTACTTTCCAAGCAATCTGGTAGTAGTTCACTGTAAGCGAGGAAGAATAGGGAAGAAGTCTAAAAAGAGAGGGCTCAACAGTGCATACACAGCTTGGAAACAAGAAAATGCAGGTACAGGAAGAAAAGAAAGGCATTTGGAAGAGAGGAAAGAGATTGACAAGTGTCACAATGGTTTGGCAAGGAGGTAGAGTCAGTCTTCTAGAAGAAGGAATGGGTCGTGGGGAGAAAGAGGTAGGAGAGAATGGAAAGTACCAAAAGGCTCTGAGGGCAGAAAGGGGAGACGTGTGAGGTGATGGCTCTGAAGGGACTGAAGTTGCTCCATCTTCTTTTTTAATAACTTTATCTAGATCTTTCATACTGGAGCGAGGCCATGCAAGACCATCTTCAAACCCAAACAGACCTGGCACTGTTTTCCACTGCTAATGCTTTTCTGACACAGAAAGTGTCGTAGCCCTCAACACAGTGGAAGGAGAATAGAAGAATACCATTTTGAATACATTCAGTACATTTTCAGCAGGATGATTAGGTGATAAAATCTGAAGAGAGGAAGCCATGGTGTAACTTCAGCTGGAGATGGAGGACAAAATACCAAGAGAAGCTGCCTACAAAACATACAAGAATTAACAAGACAGGAGGACACTAACAAAAGAGTATTTTTAATTAAATACTAGGCTTGTGAGAGATTTTTTGATGATAACTGTGTCATTCTCACAACACAGATGACAGATGGATCAGCTCTGCTCTGCAGCACTATGTTCCATCATTGCAACAATGCCTGAACCATGCTGCTTAGGTTGCCTCAGCCACCCCTGCCCTGTGCTGCCCCTTCCGCTGTACCAGAACTGTTGTTTATAGTGTCATGTAATGAACTAGATCAGGGAACAAATCTGGCAGGGAAAACCCAGCAGCTTTTACTTTATTTATTGGGGGGGGGGGGGGGGGGGGGGGGGGGGCGGAGGTTATATGTATTCTCTAATTCAGTTTACTACAGGCTTGCACTAAGGGACTGTGAGGTACTAAGTTCTGTATAGGCAGATCCCCTGTACTACTAAGTGGTGTGCCAGTGGCAAGGGGGCAATGACTAGTTAGCTCACTGCTGCTATGAAACCGCTCATGAAAACTACACTTGAGAACTCTTCTGGGTATAAAAAGAGGTTGTTTCAATAGTCTGTTACAAGAAGTAACAGTAACAATAAAAAAAATCAGGACCCTCCCCTCTCAACCCCCTGCAAAAACCTAGGGGCATATGACATAGCTACTCAAACCAAAAACAGGTAAGGACACTTAAAATTTCACTTAATGATGGTGCTTTCACCATCACTGGATTTGCTTGAAACAACAGACAATGTAATTTAGTGAATTAATTTAATAGTTGCTCTGAGTCTCTTCTCTTGTGATGGGAATCTCAATTTAATATAAAACCACCAAGCTGAAAATACTTACAATGGATTATCCCTACCTTTAGGGAAGAGAAGGAATGTAGGAAAGAGGCTAGAGAAAGCAAAACCAAGACTTTGGTTTCAACTGAAACAAGAACTCCCACAAACACAGGAGCAGATGGGATGTTAAGAATTTTTTCTGTTCTTTGAAGCTGTGTATCTCCTGAATGGATCAACTTTTAAGTACTCTTACAGAAGTTTTCCATTTATTATCTCCTCTTCCTCAGGTTTTTTTGAATGTATACTGGGGGCAGGGGGAAGTCTGATCTTAAGAAGTGCAGTATAATCAGAGTTAACAGTTTTCTTCAGTTTGCTTTGTAGATTTGTTGGAGTTAGGGTTGTAGACTCCCAAAGAACAAAGACCAGAGCCAGGAACTGTACAAACAGCATTCTGTGCCCCCTTCATTTCTGGAGTTATAAAAACAAAGAATGGCAGAAGATCTCACTAGTTTGTCTCTCTCCACCTGCAAGTCCTCACTGTGCACAGTCCTCCCTCTGTTCCTTTTTGCTGCTACAAACAGGGTTCAATCAAACATCGTGCTTTAAAGCCATTTCCATCCCTGGCTGTCTCTTTGGCTGACACCTGCCATAACTGCCCACTGACCCACTCTGCACACTCCCAAATAATTAACTTTTTATAAAAACAGTCTCAATATATTAAACTCTAGCATGCTGGCAAGTTAAAAGTTTCACAATGTAAACCAAGATAACAACCTCAAGGTGGCAGCCATGTTTCATCTATCTTTCTCAAAGCAATGATTCAGACAGAACTGGTGAAAAACATCTATCCTAAACCTAAAAGCATGCATCTGAATTTTGATAAAGCTACATCTTTTGGGCTCTTTACAAAGGACGTGGGATTTCAACAAGCTACTCTGTTTCAAAACCCACGTTAACCACCTCTGTTCATGCTGGCTATGAAAGTTGCCTTGGTTATCAATCTGCATCAGAAAGAGATCCTATATCCTGGATGATGGATCAGTAACATGTAAGCGCTACATACCCTTGACTTCTACCAGGCAGTATACAGTATTGATGAGACCAATACATTCGCATAGGTATTTAATTTAAAATATATATATGTATGTATTTCCTCAGACATAAGCTAACAGATATTTAACCAGAATTTAATCAATCTTCTTAAAGCAAGGAAATAGATTAAAATATCACTTAATTTTTCTATAGTTATTTCATTGCGATAAGTGCTATGCAAACTACGATGCAGGTAACAACAACAGCTACAGTAAGGCCATCTTACAGATAACCCACAGCAGTCAGTATCTGTGCAGACCCTTGGACATTTCAAGACCCATTCACCTTTCTACAAACATAGTGATACCTAAATTGTGTTCTAAGAAAATGCTGTACGGCTGAGGAAAGGCCACACCGTGCTGTTATCCCAAAGTGCTGAGGTTTTTTTTCTTCTACTGAGTTATCCTTGCATAAAAGAAAAAAAACTAACAGATCATGGGAACACTGCGCTGATGCAAAGGGGGAAGTGCCAAGGGCTGGTAGACTTCGGAGCAAGGGCGGGGGAATGGGACTCCAACAAAGAGCAATTTCCCCAGTTTTAGTCGTTACCAGGGAGACAGAATTCTTTTGCAAGAGAACTCAAAAGGCTGGGAAAACTATGCACTTCATGCACTTTTGCCTTGAACCAAATACAAATGCATACTGTTTGCTAGGATTATCACCTAGACAGCTCAAAAAATGAGGTGGAGGATAAACAGGCTTTTCCAAAGTTTAATTTTATCTTGCCACCTAATACAGCATAAAAATCTGGCTAGCTTCCCTTAACTAGGACAAGTCATAGCAGCACGTTCTGAAATTACTTTCAATTTGTGGTACTGAGTAGTCAACACGTTTTTAAACCCTGAGAAAGATGGAGTATTTCTAATTCATAAAGGAATAACAACCATCTTTAACAGACATGTATAAATGCTTTTCAGTCACAGCTGGAAAAACTACTTTTCCGTGATGTTTTTTGTGGAAGGCAAATATATAAGACTATATAACAAGAACATCCACACACAAGTAAGTGTTAGGAAACCATTCTTAGGAATAAGTACCAGGTGCGAAAATGCATTTGTAAATGCTGAGAACAAATGTTATTATTCTACATTTTGCCTGTCAAACACATCGTTTATTAAAGGAGAACTGAAATACTGTGAGAAGGTATTCAGTGACCAGTTCCATCTTAGAATATAATTAGGCAATTTTCTCCTTAATTAAAAAATAGGAAAACACAGAAAATCATTGTAAATTGTCTAGCGTTCCTAGGACACAGGAAAAATAGTAGTAATATTACAGAAGGCTTTAGTGAGACCTTATCTGTAAAACAGATCACAATCCTGATCATCTGTGTTCAAGAACAATGGACTCCCATTAGACCAGAGCTAGCAGGATGATCACCGGGAATGGAGAATCTAATTTATGAGAGGAGATGAAGGAAGCTCTTAAGATAAAGGACAGATGAGAAAACAGCCAATTTATATCCAAGAATTAGGTTGGAAATTAGGGAAAGGCTTTTACCAGAAAGAACAAGCTTTTGAAGTAAGTGTTCCAAGAACAGAAACACATACAAATTGCAAAAATAGTTCACTAGTTGTTTTTTGAACAGTTGATAAGTTTATGAAAGTCATCAGGCAAATGATAGCTGGCAGCAGGACAGTCAAATTGAACTCAGAAGGTTTCTCCCATCTGTAAACCCTGTCTAAAGACAGCTAGCCTGCAATGCTGCAGCCCTATAATACATTCTATAAGCCATATAAAACATTCTGCTCTAAAAATAAATAAGTAAAAATCAAAAAAGCTAAATCAAAAGTCAAGCAACAGAGGACACTAACTGCATGGAAATTATTCAAATCTTGTTAAACTGATTACTAAACACAAGAATAAAAAAGCTTATATGCTGTAAATAAATTAATAGAATTCAGTAATGTTCTACTTACATACTGATCAGGCTTCCTATAAACTTCATTGGTATCTATCTACAGAACAGCCTGGATAAGCAATTTTCACATGCAAAACTTCACAACAATCATGTGATATATATACCTCCTCGGTAAATCCGTGTTAATGGTCAAGCTACAGTATCTAACTTGTGAAGAGAGTATAATTAAAAAGGAGCGTATTTCCAGTTTATAGATTCTTTTCCCTCTTGTGGAAGTGAGCTAGTTCATAGTGTCAAACCAAACAGACTAATATTTTCAGCATACCTTTCATACAATCGGATATAAACATATTTGAAAGGGGCCTGCTTACTCTAGCTTTGACTTTGCCATCAAATTCAAAAACATTGCCAAAGGCATGACAGTAACATACTGTTCTCTACATCCACCTGGAATAAGATCAGAACAAATCAGCTTAAGCAATAGCAAAAGGAGAACTAAATCAGATAGTGGGAAAACAATAAAGAACCATAACAAATTTTCACAGAAGACCATGGGCTCTCTGTTCCTGGGCTTTTCTTCTAGGAGCAGATTAGACAAATGTCAGTCAGGAATGGTATCATGTAACTGATTCTGCATTTCTGATGAATGCTTCTCAACCTGAAAGACCATGCTTCGTTTCATATTGACCAAGAGTACTTCATGCCTCAACAGAGTACATGGTAGCCAGGTATCAAAGTTGGCAGGATATAAGCCTTTGCACTGTCTCTGCTGGTCATGGTTAGAATGTGACAAATTAGATTTTTTTTTTTCTTCAGATCCACTCTAGCTGTTTTGATTCCTGTGTTACACCCTGTTAGCTATACTTTACTTTGGCACAAATCAGGAAGGAAAATCAGCCTCAGAATTTCAAGCCTTCACCCTCCCCCACACTGAATTATAATTCAGTTTAGGCAACCTCTGCTTTTTCTCACGAAGCATATTCAAAGGAATAAATGTAATTACAAGTTTCAAAAGGTCAAGACACGAAATACATCTCATCAGCGCAAACCACCAGATCACCACTTTTCTCAGTGTAGGCTGATGAAAGCAAACCTCTCTAACCTGCTACAAATACTGCTGAACTTCCTGCATAATTTCCATACTGATTATGGCAAGATATTTCTTTTAAAAAAAGGAAAAAAAGTATCACCAAGAGACAAGCATGAGAGATCTGTAGTGCAGCACTACTGAAGCAGATGTTCACTAAGGAACACTTTTCCTAAGACTTTTGACCTTGTATTGAGCACAGAGGTGACAGTAACTCCAAAAACCTGTTGAATTTAAATAAAAAGCAAGTCTGAATGTAATTCAATTAAATTAATATACACACTGCTGCATTCCAAGATATGTTTGGGAATCACATTTAATTGCATTTTTAAGAAGTTAAACAATCTTAGTGATACAGAAACTTTTTTTCCAGAATCAACATAACTCATCAGGACTCTTGACATCAAAACATACATGTTGCTCTGTTTAAGAACACAATAGAAGCTTATGAAACAAGATAACATGTAAAGGTGTTCGAGTACATAATCTCAATGAGAGCTCTGAAACTTGAGCCTGACTCAAAAAATATCCATCCAAGCCACTTCCACTCTCCTTCTTTTATACAGTTTTTAGAGTACGGTCGTCTTTGCTTCCAAAAAACTAATTCTGACTCTCACCAATCTTCTATTTCTGCAAACTTACTTTCTGTAATCTCCCTGATCATATACCTACACCTACAGAATCACTTGAATGTTGTGAGAATTGATCATAGAATGGTTTGGGACCTTAAAGACCATTAGGTCCACCCCCCCTGCCATGGGCAGGGCCACCTTCCACTATATAAGGCTCCTCAAAGCCCCATCCAGCCTGGCCTTGAGCACTGCCAGGGATGGGGCAACCACAGCTGCTCTGGGCAACCTGTGCCAGTGCCTCACCACCTTCACAGTGAAGAAATTCTTCCTAATATCTAATTTAAATCTACCCTTTTCAGTTTAAATCCATTTCCCCATGTCCTGCCACTACATGCCCTTGTAAAAAAAACTTCTCCAGCTTTCTTTTAGGCCCCCTTTAGTTACTGGAAGGCAGCAACGAGGTCTTCCTGGAGCCTTCTCTTCTGCAGGCTGAACAACCCCAGCTCTCTCAACCTTTCTTCATAGGAGAGGTGCTCCAGGCCTCTGATCATCTTCATGGCCCTCCTCTGCACTCACTGCAAGAGTAAGCCCTCCTAATGTCCTTCTAAGGTCCGTGTCCTTCTAATGACGGGGGGCCCAGAGCTGAACGTAGTGCTCTCTTTCTTCAACAGTTAAGATCCATGACTGTCATTTGTGGCTAACCTCAAATACAGTCTTGCACAATACCTTACCATGGATTGGCTGGTAAAACTACTATGAAGCCAGGCTTCTGGCATTCTGCATACAGTATTTTGGAACTGAACTGTTATTTCTCTGGTTCGGTAACTACTGAACTCCAGAACACTTGTTCCCAATGCAAAGTGAAGCAGCTTAGTGTTGCAAGTGGGTTTTTAGCTTCACTCAAAGGAAAAAAAGAACTAAACTCAGCCACAAGAGAACTGACAACCACAGAAGCTTTTATTAAAATCTCACTTCAAGGAGCAAGATCCTTTTTCTGCCAGCCTATTAGCAATGGCAATAAACAAACCCACATCTTTTAAAATGCACATTATTTGAAAACAAACTCATGACTATACGTAAAAAGTCTAACACAACCTGAAAGCAATATTAGCATACTCAAGTAAATGTATAGAAATCTAGTGAACACACACAATTTCTGTGAATTGTTAAAAATCCACTTCAGTAAATTAACTACCTCAATTTTTCTTTATTACCAATGTTTGCTATGAAATACATTAAAACAAGTATTCTATTCAAGACTCTGTATTGCTGAACAACAATAAATTAACCTTATGACAAGACGGCTTGAATGGCTTGGACTACATTATTTCACACTATATGGCTTTACTAAGTTGTGATAAGTCTCAATTTTAAAGAGAGAAAAGGAAAAAAAACAACACCTAGTTTCTACGTTAAGCAGACTCCATAATTTAAACAATATGAAGGAAAACTGTTCTGCTTCTAATGTACAGAAATTTTAACTAGTCTTTACAGAAAAAGTAAATGCCAAACAAGCAACTTAATTGACCAAAGAAATGCACCAACTCTGACATGATCACAAATATAAAAATGCAATTGTATTAGTGGAAGATTATTTTTTTAATTTGTTATCTAAGTAACATACTCTATTTAGCATTTATGCCAAATCAGGTCTTAAGTTCAAAAACTAAGTTACAAGAAAAACAATGCTGCAAAGCAACAACTCAAGAATGCGGAAGTTTTAAATTAAATCCAAGACAAACATCTTATTTCCTACTCCAACTATTTAACTAAAAATCTTAAATAGCACATTCTACCAACACAGGAAGTCCCAAACAGCTCATCAGGATTACCTGCAGGTGGACAACTACACCTTCAAACCACGAAACTGAGAAACTAGGATGACCAACAAAGAGTTCAGGTAAGAAGCTTTGGAAATCAAAAATAGTCGTGAACTACATCTAATTATATGGGTGATAATAGAGTGCAAAAACTACTTAGTATAAGAAACCTAGTACCTATACAGAACTACTAAGACAGCCATTCCTTTGCAAGTACTGCAGAAGAGAAAGAATACATTTAAGGATGAAAGCATGAACAAGCACCCTTACTTAAAACATTCATCCTCAAACTCAAGTTCCCATGACCACTCTGCATCTTCAGGAAACCATTCTTCACTGCTATCATGCAGGTTTTGATTTATAAAAAAAGAAGAAAGAAAGAAAGAAAACCAAAAGCCACTACACAGGTTCAAATGCCACATAGAGGAAAATTTCTGAAGAGATATTTACCTTTGCAATCTAAGAAAACAGTTCACTTACTATTTCAATCTTTCCTTTATTTGCTTTGTATAGCTAGTGGAATAAAGTTACAATTCCAATCAAAAAGACTTTGGCTATTGACTTTTCTTTCTCTGCTTCTGCAGTGAACATTCTGTTCTTTTAATTGCAGTTTGCTTTAAACTTAATACTAATTATAACACATTTTTACAAAATTTACTTTCCATGAGAACTGACCAGGCATGAAGAAGGTTTACCCAAGCCAAAGGTTACACCTGTCATTTACTGAAAATGGCCTTAAGACTATTATAAAAAGCACATCTTCGACCAAAGCCAGAACTAACATATATTCTTAGAACATGAAGGGAAGTAAATAAAAAGCTGTGAAATATAAATCCAATTATTCGCCTAAGTAGCTTCCCATCTTCATCATACTGAGTGAAGACAGCAGCCCATTTACCCTAAATTTTCAAATATGGAAATTAAATATTTTTTACAGTCTAAATACCTAATTACTATAAATGGATGAAATACACCTGAAAGTTTACTGTCTCTCTTCAGTTTTAGAACACTGAATCAAAATCATAACATTTTCCTCATACAAAAACATGGTCAGTTGAAGAAAATCAGTTAAATACTAATCACAATAGAAGACTTTTTTTTTGACCAATAGCTATCACAGCAAACCATTTACTACAAATCAGAATGATTTCTGAAAATTTTTTTTAAAAGGCTAAAAAAGAGTTAAAGTAGATGAGCACTTAATGTAGTACTTAGTGAGAAAGGCAGAGTCAAAATACCTTTCTTCAAGGACAGTATAAACAATTAGTTCAGCAAAATGACAGAATGTATTATCTGTGCTATTTCCAAATGTTCGATAACTATCACTGTGAAAAAGAACATGACTAATGTGAAAAGGAAGAACATAACTAATCTTATTTTTCAGGGTAATGTTCAAAAACATACCATTACTCAGCACCGATTTAAGAACTTAACTCACACACACTCTGGTACATAGAACAGAGTTTGTTTTTTTAAAAATATTTTTATGTTAAATTAAAAAATTACACAGAACATTCTACTATACTGGTGCTATTTGAATACAAATTCCCATTATCCTAAACTTCAAGTAGCTTCTACCCAACATGTTTTCTTGGGAAAAGCCTATCATTAAATAAACAGCTGGGAGGACAGCAGAGAGCAGAAATAAAACTTAGGACGGATGAAATCTGAAGACAACTTCTGTGTTTCATAATAAGAAAAGGGACATTTTTTATAGGAAGAATGCTACAAAATTGATTATGCTCAGCAATTACTGCCTTGCTCTACACTGAATGTTCTTGCTTTAAAGTCATTGTTTGAATTACAACCTTTTTGAATTGGTCCAGCTTTCATCTCTGCATTTTGATCAGACAGCATTCATTTTAAGACAACCCTCAGAAGACAGAGAAGCCATGCCCTCCCAGTTTCACCATTTACTCCTTTGTTGGCTAAGAAATGCTACTTAAGTTGACGGAATCAGCAATTTAAGACCTTTATTTTGTCTGACTGCAGGCAAGATTTCAGCTTTTCAAGAAACCCCTAACATTAGGTAGCAAATGCCTCTTCCATGTGTCCAATGAAAACCAAAGCAATCAATCAGAACAGTCATTTAATGAGTTAAAAGAAAAGGTGACTAAAATTTCCCCAGTGGAATGGAACAGCCTTCCCATTGCTGCTTTTGCTTAATTTTTTTTGTAAGTTTAGCCAGAAAAAAAGTTAACTTTGTTAATAAATGACACTCCAAGTCTTCCATAACCTTATTGTAAAATCACAAGTATTATTTGGCTTCTGCTAGTGGTTACTTCATGGCATACTTAAAAAAAAAAAAACACCTTTCAAAAGAGAACTTTTTCCTATGTACGCGCTTCTGAAGTCACGCAGACCTTAAAAGGATAGGCTACTTCTTAAACCTTTCTTCCTCCTCATACTAGGGGGATGTTCTGTCTCTCAAAGGAATTAGCAGAAAGTCTTCTAAGTAAACTATTGTGTCAGTAAGGACTATATTGTAGAAATATTAATGTACAGTGTGCATAATCTCTTTTAACGGAATTTAAGGCCAATTAGACATACAACATTTGGGGTTGGTTTTAGCATGTTCCATTCTGCTTCAAAACTACGAATCACAGCAGCTTTACTTTTCTTGAGACTACAAAAATATATGACCACTTCTCTGTCCTACTACCTCACATACTCATATATAAAACAAAAAATTTTCTAAGACTTGGGTTCAGCTCACTTACTTAAAACTGTAACTTCACCAAACCCTTCATTTTTTATCAACCAGCGTTGTAGTTTATGCAGTTATTCCACACTCAGCATTTAATATATGTACAGATTACACTCTTAACTTCACATTCAGACTCTCACAGGACATAATCCACTTCCTATTGAAGTCTACAACATGAACCTACTGAATTTGAAAGCACACCCAGATATATACAAAGCCATAATTTCTACTAGAAACTTATCACTGGAGATAATTATTTCTAATCTCCAAGTGAACTGCATATAATTTTCAGAAGAAAGATCATAAAGCAAGGAGATTCATTCTTCTACACTGACAAAGTCTAAAGCTGTAAAACCAGATACCCTAGCCATAAAAATAATAAAGATTACTTGAATCTGTCGTAGGCTGTTATCCTCTTCCCATGAATAAAAATACTGAAAACAGCAAAATACAAATCTTTTCTTCCACCAGAGGCTGGAGAACCAAGGGAAAAAGTGGTCTGTGTCAGGCTCATTAAACAAGTACTTATGTATTTCGCAGCTAGCTTTAAATATGTCAGAGAAGGTTATAATCCCACTTTCTGTTACTACATACAGTCCCTGAACAACAGAGTGACTTCCACTGGATATAAGCATTAACAACAAGAGGCCTGCGAAACTGACGAGACACTGAGTAAGCCAGTGTCTGTTACAAACCAAAACAACTTACACTACCAACTGACATTAGGTAAAGCACATCCATATTCAGCACACTGTAACACTGTAACTGATTCTCTTCCCTAAAGGGACAGTTTTTATTGCAACAAGCACTAACACATGTTTTTATCTTTCTGCATCCTCTAGTAATAAAACTATGAGTTCAGTATTTTTATTCCAACTGAGCTACAAACAAAGATAGTGTTAAAAACAAAGTACAAATACAAAAAAACCCAAAGTCATTATTCAAAAATAAGAGTGGCAGAATCAGACCTAGAAGAAAATTCCACCAGTACTGTCATGTCTTCAAGAAATAAACAGTGGTATACCTACTTTTCTGCCTGGAGTTTTGTGGTTTTTACTATCAAGTCCTGGGTTTGTTCCTTTGCTGCCTAAAACACAATTAGAATCATTAAGCATGTGAAAAACACAAATACATCAAATGTATTACACAATCTTTAAAATACATAATACTTTTGAAGCTTTCTGACTATAAGCAGTTCAAAAAGAGTGTACTCTTTCAAACAAAAGGACTTCTTGAAATAAGTATTCATTAACTCCATTTTCAGGCATGATAAATATGCTTATCCGTATGTATTTTCATCTTTATACACATTTACATTCACACACTGTTGATTTTTAATTTATATTTAATGCCATAACATTATTATAAATATTCAAAATAGTTCTGATTATTTTGTTTGTCCATTGACTGTACCTTGTTTGCTGTTGATGAAATGAAAATGAAAAAGGAAACAAGTTCCTTCAGGCTGAACTGTACCAGTGTCCATCCAGACATTTTAGAGAACATGAATATAACTCTGCTGGTCTATGCAAGTTTAGCTCTACAGTCAGAGAAGCTTACAGGGCTGTAAGGATAAAAAAAATTATGAAAAATGTCTTCACTAAAAGGATGATCAAGCACTGGGACAGTCTGTGCAGGGAAGTGGCTCATCCCTGGAGATATTTAAAAGACGTGTAGATGAAGTGCTTAGGGACATGGTTTAGTGGTGGACTTGGCAGTCCTGGGTTTACAGTTGGACTATATGATCCTAAAGGTCTTTTCCAACCTAAATGATTCCATGATGCTAAAAGCAATGCACTCACAAAGTTAATCACAGCCCTGAATGTTCAGTGATGACAATGCAAGGGAATCCATGCAGAAACCATTCTGGTACCGACAGCAGGTGCATGACTAAAGGGATTACTGTGACTGAAATTAAAGGAGTTCTGACACTTATCACTCAGCAAGAAGATAAAAGACATCCGGAATTGTTGGTTTCCCACTGGATACCACCAGTGACCATTTAGGCAGAAAAGTAAGATTTAACAAGAACAAAATCCTGAAATCAAAATGCATTCAGTATGGCATAATAATGAAAGTAAAGAGGTAGAAACAGCTATAAAGATAATCTGCATGAATGACTGTAATAGGTCTAAATTACAGCATTTGCCAAAATGAAGATGCCAGTCTTGAAACCTGAGGTCTAACGCAATTACATACGTACACTGATCCATTTCAGCCTTTTCATCTGCCACACTACACTAGTTACAATGGAAAACCAGTCAAGGGACAGGAATGCTTTGAAAGGTGAAAGTAGGACTGCAATCACTCAAGTACAACTTCAGTCATCAGAGGGAGCCTGAGCTGTCCCATTAATATATGACTGTTCCATGCCAGGGGGCTTAGAACTAGATGATCTTTCGGGTCCCTTCCAACCCAAATCATTCTATGATTCTATGAATATAGACAGCGAGCACCACTGAGGTGCCAGTTGCTGAATTTTCTAAAGGAAATCATTATGGATTAGCACACAAATTTAATAAAAACTCAACAGAATTTACTGAGCATTTACTAGTTCCAAAATAATTTAAGATATCTTTAAGCTTTTTATATCTTACATAGATAATATTTGGGGTTTTTAACATGTATTTATATTTTAACCTTTTTTTTTTAATGATACTGATTTTCAGTGCTTCAGCCTAATAAAAAAACCCAAAAGACTATTACAACGAAAGACTAGACTTGAACAGGATCGAAATCTACTAATTCCAGACTTTTTTTTCCTCCACCATTCACAGTTGCAGATTTTCATAAACAAACAAAAAAAAAAACCCACAGAAGAAGAAATTTGCATCTTTTCTATTACTTTTTAGACAGAAGAATTGCCAAGAAGAATGTTAATAGCAGGACAGCAGAAAGGAAGGAAAAGCAGTTTTTCTTGATACAGCTAGATACACCAGGAAGATAGTTTTCATTGATAAAATACATGCCAGTTACTGTAATTATTGTATGTATGTAATGTAAGAGCCTACATCTAACCAAAACAAAGTAACTGGCAGAAAAAAATTAAACATGCCAGAAAAATGAGAGTTGATATTTGATGTTTCTTGCAGATGCCGAATAGAAATACTTCTCTCTTCCTCCCCACCTCAGTATACCAATTAAAACTTTCATTATCCTTCAACCCTGCATTATTCCATTCCAGCACTTGCCTCCTTCTTTCCCTTTCAGTCCTTGCATTTATGAAGTCACTGTCCTGAAATCAGATCTGACAGTATCGGGCTACTTGGATTGGATGGTATTACATACTTACAAAACAAAAAAGGCAAGAATCTTTATGGGTCTTCTTATTCAGCTTGAGCACATGCTTGCAAGTCTTTTTAACAGGTAAGTTTAAGCAGATGCTTGCAAGTCTTCAGATATTGCAGATAAAATATCAGAGTATTTGACAACTAAGTGCTAGTTCATGGGCTTAATAACTTACATACAGACAAAGAAAACATAGATTAAATTGAGACAAGTTATGAGTTCCACAGGGCTCTAGAGGAAACCTCCTGCAGGGCCCACAACAAAACTGCCTACTGACTTTTAACAGAAAAAGAAATCACTGCAGGGTGGCTCTACTCTGGCAGGGGGATCACAGATGATAGCTACACTTTATGATCTAATGACAAAAAAAAAAAAAAGAGCAAAAATCTGCATGGACACTTGACTCATTTACACATCTAAGATTTTAATCAAACAGTTCCTGAACTGCACTAGGGAATTCATCCACATCAACAGCATTCAAAGAGATCCGAGACGTGCAAGGTGCATTACGCATTCCCTTCCAAAATTGAAATTTAAGCGCCACAGTGGGCTACACTGTACTCTCACACCGCTTGGAACAAGTTTATCAAACTACAAGCATTCTTATGGGGATTACATATAATGACAACAAAACCTATTCATCCAAGTAGGACATCTAATGTCCACACACCCACATTAGGAGTGGGAAAAGCAACTGTTTGCACAAGATCTTTTAGTGAAGGATTCGCATACTGTACCTTATGTGTTGTATTCAGAACAGATTTGTTTTGGCAAAACATCTACACGTCAGAATCCATAAATCTTTTAAAAACTCATCACTGTGTTGAATATTGAACTTGTACATTAAAACCAAACCAGACTTAGTAACGCACTATATAACACAACTTTTCCCCTGTAAAATATTGCAGATTCAAAATTGGTTTTGTTGCATACCAGTATTCTGAGACAATGTCATGAAACAAAACCTGCCGAAAGAAGATGGCACACTGGATTTGTCTGCCTCTTTGGATTACAAAATACTTTCTTATGACTATACTTGAGGTATTTACATGAACACAAAACAGATCTATTCAATGGGAAAGACACACAAATTTTGAACAGAAATACAGAAACGTAATTAACCCTTTAATCTCACACACATCCAACCTAATAAAGTATTTTCTCTCCACTCACATATAAATGGATATCGCAGTGCTATTCTCAAAATATGCATATTGCTGCATTATAAACTGCAATTTGGAAGACATTAAAATTACTCTCTCAGTACATTTTCTAAATAAGTAAGGAGAAATAAATCAATATCCCAAAGTAACATCATATGCATACTATGGAAACATCTCAATACTGCAGTTAATCCTTCAAAAAAATTATTTATCCTTCTACAAGAAAGCAGTCGCACCCAAAAAGAAACACATACAAAACACATCTGTTTATTCATTACCTTCAAACGACTAGACATATCTTCACAGCAGCTGCTCATCGCTTGCACATCTTCGTTTATACTCTCAAGCTCCTAAGTAAGTTCAAATAACAGTAACTGTGTTTTAAATCAGAAATGCCATGCCTAGGCCCAGATTCATCCCACCAAAATAACATGCCCAAGTTGCAAAGAACATAGTTGCTCTTGGTTCCCTGTTAACCAATGACCTGAATGCACCTCTACAGATCAACATTCACTTGGCATTTTTATCTGTTTGAAACATCAACTCTCTCTGTGCAGAATTTGCACCAAAAGAAACACACAAAACCATTACTGTAAAAGTATATTTGTCCTGGAAAGTCAAAAACACTCTTAATCCTTTTTTCTTTTTTTAAACTTTGAATTACATAGCAGTACACTTGCAAGATTGCTAGTCACACTGTAAAAGTGCTACCTCTTTAACTTGCTTGAATATGTGGACAAATTCTTCATTTATGGCTAAGCTTCGTCGTTCAATGTCTCCACGCAAGTTTCTTCGGGTGCGCAAACTATTTTCGACAAAAAAGGTTGACAGAGCCTTCAGTGCTTCCAGCATTTCCTAGAAAATGAAAAACACTTTAACTTCCCATAAATTTACTAAGAAGCAGGTTACACAGCATGTAACCATCCCAAGTTCATGGTCTTATTAAAAACAAACGAACGAACAAACAAAAAAAACCAACCCACCAAAACCCCAACATGACTACATGGTTTCAGAAGAAAAACTACCCAAATACAGTCCAGATGAGTTGATAAATAACCAAAATACTTGCTGAGTCTTTCTTTTTCTCATATAACACACAACTTCGTCTACTATTTTAGAATAGCTTTAATCAGTCAGCTTACATTCGGTTAAAACAGGAGCTATCCACTGCTAGAAAACACTGAAATCAGAAAAAGCTGGGTGCCCTCAAGCTAAGCAATACAAACCTCCCGGCGACTTGAAGGGATCGAACAGGAGCGTGGCATGTCTCAAGCGAAGCAAAACCGAATTTTATTTTTAATTAAGGCTGCAAACGTCAGCCTGCGACTCCGCAGCGGAACTGAGGGTATGACAGGGCTCGCTTCGCAATCCCGGAGCCTACCGGGGCTGGCAACCCCTGACAGCTCATCCGGCCGGTCCCCCGCAGCGTGCCCCCCACCGGGCAGGCCCCGGGCCTCGCCTCGGCCCCTCAGCCGCCGCCCTCCCCACCTTGTCGTTGTCCAGGCGAGTCTCCAGGATCTTGTTGAGCTTGCGGGACAGCGGGTTGCTGCCGGGGGCAGCCGGGAGCCCCGGAGCGGGGACAGCGGGCGGCGGCGCGGCGGTGTCAGCCATAGCTGCGGCCCTCCCCGGCCGCCTTCACCAATGGCCGCGGCGGCGGACCGGCTCCGGCGGAAACGCACTCCCGAGGCTTTGGTTCCGGCCCGGCCCGCGGGCCCGCGGCAGCTGGTTGAGAGAGCGGGACGTTTGGTCACTGATTCAGGGGAATAAATAAAAGGTTTGGGGGTGATGAGAAGAAAGAGGGCTCGCTTCCTGAGGTCGGATGGCTGTATTCATCTCATGAAATAAACGGTTTAGTTCTGAGCTGTAACAACAAGGAAAAATAAGCGGACTCTTTACTGTATAAGCTAATAGCATCCACAGTAAAAGCGTGTCAAAATAAGCATTGCACAGGCAATTTACAGTCTGTTTCCGTTGGTCTGATGGTGTGTGGATCAAAAAGCAAAGACTGGAGGGAGCACTGGGCTGCCTTCCGGGCCCCAGTGGCCCTGTGGGTCCTGCCTGAGGGGAGCAGCCAGCAGCCGCCCACCTGCTGCGCACTGTTCACATTTGCTTGGGTTTTTTTCTTTTAATTTGAGTCATTTATCTCAAGAAAAAAAAAAAATACGTGATCACAGCCCCCCTCCTGAAATCTTAACGTGATGGGGACAGTGAATGGATAGTTTTCTACTTCCTTTTTGTCTTTTGTTTGCTTCCTCACAGGGATCCCCTACATATGAGGCCAGCCTTTCTGAACAGCCTGTGTAGCGAGCGCCTTGTTTCTACTCTTGGCTAGTCAGAAAGCAGGTTTTCAAGTATTTTCAGCCACCTTGTTTCCCTTCGTCGTTTCTGTTCCTCCACCCTATTGCACTGATGTTACCTCCCCCTCTATGTCCTTTACTTCTGACTAAGCTCCCCAGAGGCAGGCCCTCCCTTCTCCATGCCAGAAGAGACATCACAGGTGTGAGCAATTAGTATTGAAGCATGTTAAGAAAACCCTATTATTAGAAAGATCCCCTCCCAACTGTAAATTGGGTGTTGTTAGCAGTTTGAACAACATTTCAGATGCTGTTAACTTCCTGGGTGAGCTGAGAGTAAAGGCACACTGCGAAGTCAGAAAGACGTGAATGTCTGAGCCACAAGTGCCAGATGAGCCAAGCCGGTTGCCAAGCCTGATCCAGCCAGTTATACCACAAACACACGAGGAGCCACAAAGATTTCCCTCTGTCAGTTGGTACATGTGTTTTCTTTTGAAGCATCCAGTTCTGCTTTCAGATGCTCCTTGATGGGTGTCCTCATTTTTTCAAGATTGTGTTTCACAAGCCAGAATGCTTCTAGCTAACATAACACATTGGGCTGGCAGGGACTGATAGGGTTTTGAAACAGCATGTGTTTATCTGTGCATCTGTTCTCCCAGGAAAATGAGAGGGAATAATTGAGGGAGTACTTTTTAACCTCCCACAACTGAAAGGAGTATTTGAATGAGGACACCAGGGCTTGTCTTTTTTTCTTCTTGTAGGAATATTAGATGCAGCTACCAAAAAAAACAAAAATCCTCTCTTTTTCCGATATGGATAACATTGGCAGGCTAGATTTTCCCTCAGAACAGATTTATTTTCAACAAAAATGCAAATGTGATAGTGCAATGAGGTCACCATCCAAAACTCACCTGATGTGCTGTGGTTTGCATGTGTCACGAAAGTGGGTTTGACATGACATTCTTACCAGTTTGTCCACCCGCAAACATTGCCCTATTAAGTCAACTGGATGTACAGTGTGGGATAAAACAGTTGGGAGTTTGTGATCTGTAACTGCCAGAAGGGGCTTTGATTTCAGATATCAGTTTCTGTGATCAATAGAAGACAGTTTGTGTAGTGTGTGTAATTTACTCAAGCATAAGTTCCCTTACCAAAGCTAGATACAACAGCAAAACTACAGGTGTCAGCAAAAGATGTCTGGTATGTGGTGTTTTCTGTTGACTTTCTTATCTCGATTCCCTATTATGTTGGGGTTTGTTTTTGTTTTCCCCAGGACTAGACAGCAAAACAATAGTTATCACAATGCAGCTGGTGAAAGTGTTCACAAAACACTAATTTGGTGCACTACAGACAGGACCACAGTGTAGCCTGAAGAACAAGGAGTGTGGTGTGTGGAATGCCACGCGCTGTCTGTGTAGCCTGAGCTAATAACACCATTGTACTTTCAAATCCTTGAAGGTACATGTACTTTGTAAAAGCAAAGACAAAATGTTCATGGTAGTCACCTGAATCTGCTCCTCAAAAGGCTAAGTAAGAATAAAACTCCAGTGAATTAATAAGTTGACTGGGGTCAAAGATGTGACTGGAGCTGCTATTTCCATACCCTGTAGCAAAAGAGGAGTGACAGAGCAGGGCATAAAGGAAATATTTTCTTAAATACAGAGAAAGAGGAATAGCCCTTGCTATGGGTGTTCTCATAGGCAAATGTGGGTGAGAAAGGAGTTTTATGATAAAGAAAGAAGAAAATGCAAAGTATATTAAAAGAATAATAGAAAAGGTTGAGGGAGGAAGAGGAAAGAAGAAAGGAAGGAAGGAAGGAAGGAAGGAGGGATAGACTAGTGCAGAGCTTGCCTCAGTATGATGCACAGAGAACATAGGAACAGGAAAGATTATGAAGTCAGGGCGGTAGAAGGTCATATAACAAATGCCCATAATTAGTTTTATTTTCTTACAGTGTAATGGATAAAAAGAAATTCACAATGCTACTGTTACATACAGTTTACAGGCCCTGATGCTTTCAAATGCAGTGATGAAGAGCATGTGCAGGAAGCTGGCTGCAGTGACTTGCTGCTCAGTTATGCCACCCCTGTGAAAGTACAGCCCTTTATGCTGCAGCCACTATAGAAGATGAGGAACTCGGCTCTGCCAGACTCTTTACTGCACACAACATACCCTAAAAGAAACCCATCACTGCCTTACATTCTTCACTAGTTCTCTGCCATCAAATTCATGTTTTCTCCAGCATTTTGATGTAATTTTGTGCTGTAGTTGGCCTAGAAAATCCAGCTGATAGGCAGAAGCACGGAAAATGTTCTGTCTTTAATTCAATTAGAGCTGGATTTTTTTATGCTTTATTTTCCAAGAGGTTAATATTGTAGATAATTTTCACCAGACCAAATCAGCCCATTCCTTCAGCTAACAATTTTTCAAAAGCTCAGACAGTGTTGATCTCATTCTGCAAATTGAGGTATGAATGTGAGTGATTTGGCCAAAGGTCACCCTGACAGCAACCTGTAGTCATGTAGTGAAATCTGTCTGTGTCCCTTGAAGGTCCAGAAGAATGTATAGTTCTGAAGTTTTCAGTTAGCTCATGCTATCTCACTTGAGGATTTATTGTCCTGCCTCCCAGTCAGCAGTAGTGGCTATAATATATGTGATGCTGAATCAGCCACCTGGTTGAGGAGCTGTAAAACTTCTGTTTGTTATAACTCACCGAAAAGATAACGCTTGCAGTACAGTGTGCAGTTTAATGCTTACCAAACCCATGAAATCTTCCTGTTCAGCCCCTGCTAAAAAACCCCCAATCATTGATTTCAAGGGAAGTATTGTATCAGCAAAACTAATATGGTTTGGTCTAAATATATTTGGCTCTAGGACTCTACAAAATGTGAGGCTTCTCAAAGGAAGAGTTCATCTAAACTACGTGGCCACATCCCTGACAAGGTCAATAGCATTGATCATGGCACTGTCACTCACTTCAGTGAGGGCCCAAATTTCACCCAGAAAAAAAGAAACAAATGGATTAGATGGTGGAACCAGGAGAACTAATATTTTCTTGTGGCTGACTAACTGCATCACCTTAGTGACACTATGTCTCTGGCTGAGGTATAAAGCTTATCTTTCTTTGCATATGCTCATTATTATGCCAATGAGATCTGTAATATAGATTACCCTTATCATTATAATAACAATATACCAAGGAAGAAGAATATTTTTGCCAAAAATATGTGCAGGACATGAGTAACACATGATATAATGCTAACAGTGTATGCCAGACTTGCTATTCTTTTCTCTTCAAGCAATGACTACCTATGTCCTGCTGGCAAAGTATCTGGAATGTGTTCTGTTTTACAGATGAAGTAAAAGTAACCCCCAAAAATGAACAAAAATTACAACTATTCACCATCAGGCAAAGAAACAGTACCCTTCACTGTGTCCTGATCTCAGCTGAGATCAGTCTCTAGCAAAGAAAATCTAGAGAATGATACCTAAATTACTAGGCAGTGCCTTCACATCAGCTGATCAACGCAAGGCTATCTATGGGATCATGAGAAGATGATGACATGGATTATGAGAAGCCAAAGCTAGGTCTAATAAATCATTGGAATGATGACATCAGGAAAAATGCCTTTTGACTAAGTACATCAGCATCATGAGTTTTAACAAAGACTACAACTTCTGCAAACTTTACAGGGTTGCCTTTTTCAACAGCTTCTCCAACTGCTGTATTTTAATCCAGACCTGTGAGTCAAATGTCTCTGTCTTATGGATCTCAGTCAAATCTCTTATTAGTTTTTTTCTTCCCTTGACTTTTACAGCAAGTTTCCTGTGAACAGGCTGTTCATTGTGACCGCTTAATGGAAATCCAGACCACTGCCTTAAGGTCCCACAGCTGGTGATGAAACACAACTATTCTTCACTGAAATGCCTGCAAAGCTTAGGCAATTCTTGCTATTCCCAGAATCCAGCCACTATGGCCACGTTGTGTTTACAGTTCAAGTTGCTGAAGACATGTGATAAATGTAGCACATATTGCTGCCATTCAGGGTTCATACAAGATTCCAAGATAGTATTAATCTACTTGGCAGGACAAGAGTTGCATGAATATAGTCATAGAAATAAAAGGTATAATGAAATGCATTTTTGCAGCATTTTCCATTTCATTTTCTCTATTGCATTGACTGGCTGATCTCTGTTTTGAAGCCTATTTGTCTTTTCCAAAGCTCCTTTTAAAATCCTGTTGTTTAACTTTTGCCTTCTTGCCCTTTTTGCAGCTACCCACACACACACTTCTGCCACACAGGCAGGGTACTATGACTGGCTCCTCTCAGCTCCAGCCAATTTCTTTACCATAGTCACTATCCAGGGTACAGTCTTTCGCGTTAGTAACTGCTATACAGGATCTGGTATCTGTTCCTTGGGATGTAGCTGCATAATGTAGAAGATAAATTTCTCACCTTGCTAACCCAGCAAATCCTGCACAAATATTTGTATTGGCACAGGAGGGACAAGAGCATATGGCCAGGGAGACTTGGGGGACAGGACTTCCCTTTTAAATGGCGGCTAACAATTTTGTCAGGTAAAAGTGAATCTGGAACCATGAGGGCACAAGGAACTCTTGAGGGGACAAGCAGTGGTGTGGCATGTGGGCAAAAGGGGGGCAGTTTCACCACAAAAGCCATCGTCTTGTGAAACTGCACCTTAGGGATACTGCTAGTGCAAGTAACACAAAAATATTGCCAATCATGGCAATGTTCATAGCAGCATTACAACATAAACCTAATGTTACAGGTATGAGTGTCATAAACAGGCTTCCCTAGTGCTCATAACAGTTCGGTTTGGGTGAATTTAATGGAACTTTATTGCTACATCAGGAAAAGTAAAAGTTTCCAAAATTCCAGAAGTCACATTCTCTGACATCTGTCAGGAGGGAAGCAAAACAACTTCTCAGCAGCTCCAGTGTGGAGGTACCTGGTATACTTGGATTTGATTCCCTCTGTAAAGTTGACTCAGAATTGTCCTCCGGGCTTGCCTCAACTATTCATCGTTGTGTGTCAGCTCATGCAGCCCTTCAAAAGCCTTGGCAAGATGCCATCACCCTCGGAGATGCCGGAGAGCTGCAGTGGATAAAAATAACTTATTACTTAATGGCTGACACTGGTCGCAGTCACTGCAGATGAGTTGCAAACAATTTTTCTGCAAAGACCCGCTCACCTCCAGATGAAATACGTTAAAGCCGACAGTTTCTCACTAAAATTACCTGCCGTACCTTTCTGGTGGTCATTTCTGCCTTTATGGCATTATTACAGGACTGGCATCCCTGTGACTGATGCACTGGAAGCCAATAATTACGTCCCCAAGGGAAGGCAAGGGTCATAGGAAGCAAGAACCAGGAAACTAAAAGGAAACTTTGGTATCTCTGGTACATATTTATCCATTTGCAATCTGAAATAGTGAGGCTGGAATGAGTCTGGGCAGCTTTGCCAAGTACAGCAGGCTGTTAGTGACCTAGCCTGTCCCAGGTCCACTGGGTGGCTGCAAGACTGCAGGTGGGAGCACAGTGATGGACTGTCTGCTTTTAAATGCAGAGGGAGGACAGCTCAGCCTTGCCACCGTGGGTGATGCAGCTGTCAGATGGCTGGATAGTACTGATATCGCTCTGTGATGACATTGAAAGGAAAAGGTGTTGTGCATTTTGCTGCTCAGATGAGAGTTTTGCCAGTGCAGGGGTTCTGTGTCAGCATCTACTACAGCCGACTAGGTTGGCTCAGCTGGTGTACAGCACAGCATCAACAGCTTTGTGAAACACTTACATTCCCTGGCAGGAGCTCAAGGAGCATTTCCAGCAACCTCCAATTACAGTATTAATTACAAGAGACTATCAAGTTCCCCAGAATAGGCCCCAAGCTTCCTTTTGCATGCAAACTAGCAAGGACTTTCTTGTCCATGCAGGTAGAGCTCTCTTCAGAATATCATCAGCCTGTGTATACACCACCCCTCACTGCCAACTTCCCTTGAACGATGACACCTTAAACATTGTTGTGCGTGCAGAGCACCTGCCTTACAAAAAGCAAATGTCTTGTTGAGTGAACTGCCAGTCTGGAGGTTTTGAAAGGTTATTTTAACTTTAATTTTGATGATTAGTGGCTTCTGTCTACTTCTATCCCATACATAGCCTTTTATGTGATGAAGTTTAGAGTCCTAATAATATAGGCACAATAAAACTTTTAAATAGAAGCATCAGGTGCCTTAACCTGATTGCAGGTTGCACTGCTAACCAGCAGAAATCAGCAGATTGTCTTCAAGCAATGTTTGTGCCTCACTGTGGAAGGCTTATGGCAAGAAATGCTCATGCTGGCATAGAGCTAAGCTTTCTTTTCACTGGTCAAAAAGGAGATTATTTTGCTGCTTCACCAGTGGTGTGATTGCTGATCCACTGCTGATACAGGGAGCTCTGAATATCAAGTGTGGATATGACTATATACTTATTTTTTTTAACGCTATTGGTCTGACTGTGGCTTTTGACTTTTCTGAAAATAATAGAGTATGCCCCAGCTTCAGTGCTGTGGAAATAAAATACTGCATTTGAATCCTGGTGTAACCCCAGACTCTTTTATACTCATGAGGAAGGATGTAAAAAACACAGGATGCTTGATTTTACAATTAAATAAATAAAATGTCTTATTTTCACAGTAAAATGATCCACTTGGTGCCTGTAGGCATGTGACATATCATCCAGTCATATATCATTTTGGGTGACATATCACGGGCTTGCCAGTTGCAAAGGTAGAACTGCCCAAGGGCTAGTTTAATTTTTGCACCTGAATCAGAAAAACTTTTAGATTTTCATCCATAAATCAATGGTCCAGTCTAGTTCATACCTGCTTCTTCTGTTTCCTCTTCTCCTTTCTTTACTTATTTTGTCACCTCCTCTCCATCTTCCCATGCAAATCCATCTCTCAGAGGTGTGTGTTTCACTCTATCAGAGATATGCCTACTTGGGATGCATTACTCACCTTCTCAGATACCAATATTAATCCAATTTTCTTTTAGCATGATGGGATTTGGACACAATTTCTATTATCAGTAGAGGAGATATTATGCCAGCACACTACCACAGGGATGCTAGCTTGTGTCTGATTCATTGAAATGAATAGTTGTTTTATGAGAGGCTTAGGTGTGAGCAGGAATAAGTGTGTTCAGCTCTGTTCTCCAAAGTGTCAGGTGCTGACTTGAAGATGTGCTTAAGTGCTTGGTGATTCATGGCTAGAGTTTCTATGTTTTAAAAGGTTGAGCCAAAGTTCCTTTCTTTTGTCAGTCACTGAAGTTAACAGAAGCACTCATGGATGAGTATTGCAGCATAAATTAACTTCAGCTGAAGAAACGAGATAGTTGTGAAGAAAGAGGAAAGACAACTCACACCATGTCAATCACAGAGTAAGGACACACTGCTTCTCTGAATGTGGAGGAAGAGAATAAGAATTGATTCCCTCCTCATCACTGCCTCAGCCCCATTCAGCCTCATTTTCCTCCAGACGGTTAAAGGCCCGAGCGATGGGCCATTCTTTAATATGCAGCGCTGACAGAGTCCTCTCTTCTCAAATGTGAAAGTGGCTTAGCAAATATCTAGCTTCTCTAAGAAGAGCTTATTTGAGTGAACGATTTAAAAAAAAAAAAAAAAAAAAAGCCTTGGTTTAATGGGTAATTTCCCTTGAAAATGGTAAACTGCAAATTAAATGGCAAAAAGCAATTAATTATTGAAATGATTATATCCTTGTAAAGGTTAAGAGGTAATATAAATGAAGTTCCTGTGAGCACATTAATGGAATTACTATCTTCCCCCTTATAAGTGGCAACTGTAACGACCTTGCTAATTAGCTTTTTAATCGGGAAAAGGAATATTGAAATATGTAGTTACATTGCAGAAGCACAATCTATGACTAGGTTATTTTGCCAAACATAATATAGAGAGAACCCTCTTGCATGCAGTTGAGAGCTCTTCCCAGAGCAGGCAGCTTTGGGTGGAAACAGGAAACGATGCCTTTGAACGACATCGGAAGAACAACTTGTCATTTGGAAGGATAACACGGGCCGAAGCAAAAGATTAACAGAGACACACAGGCCAAGATGCATCTCTCTTCAGCCTGCTGCAGCTTCCCTGTGAGCACAAGACGCGTCCAGGACATGATTCAATAGGTGCCTATTGCTCCCCATGCACAGCGCAGGGCAGGTAGTCTGGGCTCTATGGTCCAGTCTGGGTCTCAGGTACTCCCTGTGCAGTATTTTTAATACGTGGAGGTATAGGTATATATGTAGAATGCATAAACACATGCCTATGTAGGTATATGAATGCTATCTATGTACTGGATTTCCTATTAACAAGCCTTTTAGAGAGTTTGAAAAAAATGAGCTAGGCTCTTCCCTCACTGAGAACATGTTTCAGGCGCTGATATACCAGAAAGGGGGTACTGTTTGGGTTTCAGCTGACAACAGGTGGCTTTACAATTTTTCCATGAATGAATCCGTGTGAGATTTCAGAGGTTCTGTCTTCACGGAGCGCCTGAGATCTGTACAAACCTCGGGGCGTGATGGTGAGGAAGCTAGCTTCGAGTTGCAAATTAATTTGCGTTTGTCCCCAACAAAAGGATGTTCAGCTTTCCTTTCTAAAAAAACCCGAAATCATTAGCCTCATCCTTGGGAATACGTCTGATACGGTGACCTAGATGCAAACGATTGCCGGGGCTCAGGGGGCGAGGCAGCTCAGCTCTAGCTCCGCGGCAGAAGGCTGGGTAGGGGGAGGAACGCGCCGCTGCTCGCACCCCCTTCGCAGGCGCACACAGCTGACACAAACGGTGCCACACAAGTCACCGTCGCGCGTTCTGCAAAGGCACCTCTGGGACCTCAAGGCAGCGGCCCCAGGGCGGTACGAACCTCTCCGTTTCCGGAGAGCTGGAACAAGCCCTGCGCTCTGCCCCCACTTTTCACACACACACGCCCTGCCCCGCCTGCAGCCCGCATCAAACGCGGGGGGGGGGGGGGGGGGGGGGGGGGCAGGGGCAAACCCCGCGCCATTGCCACGGGGCCCGAGCGGCGCGGAGCCGCCCGCGCTGGCGGCCTGGCCCGGCCCGGCCCCCTTCCCGCTCTGACCCCGCTTCCCGCCACTGCCCCGGCTCCCTTCCCGCTCTGCCCCGCTTCCCGCCGCTGCCCCGGCCCCCTTCCCGCTCTGCCCCGCTTCCCGCCGCTGCCCCGTGCCGCTCCCCGGCCCGGCCGCCCAGCGAGTGTCACTGTGGAGCAGCGCAGCGCTTCGCTCCCGCCGCCGCCGCGCTGCTCGCCCGCGGACCAGCGCGCTTCTGGCCCTGCTTTCAGATTGTGACTCGCAGCTGAAACACGATCCCTAACTGAGGCTTTAAATTAAAAATAAAAACCTTCGCACTGTTGCATGTGCCATTAAACCATCTCATTTCTCTCAGCAGGCACGCCACAGCGTGCGAGCTGCTGCACTGGGGTCACAGCAACCTCAGGCGATGCTACAGGCCTGAGGCAGAGCGGCTGGAAGCTGCCTGGTGGAGAAGGGCCTGGGGGTGCTGGTCGACAGCCGCTGGACATGAGCCAGCTGTATCAAGAATAGTGTGGCCAGCAGGGTTAGGGAGTTATTGAGGCCTTACCTCAAATACCGTGCCAGGTTTGTGCCCCTCGCCACAACAAAGACACTGAGGTGCTGGAGCGTGTCCAGAGACGGGCAACGGAGCTGGGGAAGGGTCTGGAGCACAAGTCTGGTGAGGAGCGGCTGAGGGAACTGGGGCTGTTCATCTGGAGAAAAGAAGGCTCAGGGGGGAGACCTTACTGCTCTCTACAGCTGCCTGAAAGGAGGGTGTAGGCAGGTGAGGGTCGGTCTTTTCTCCCAGATAACAAGCAACAGGGTGCGAGGAAACATCCTCAAGTTGTGCCAGGGAGGTTTAGATTGGACATTAGGAAAAACGTCTTCACTGAGAGGGTGGTTAAGCATTGGAACAGGCTGCCCAGGCAGGTGGTGGAATCATCATCCCCAGAGGTGTTTATAAAATGTGTAGATGTGGTGCTTAGGGATGTAGTTTAGTGATAGACTTGGCAGTCTTGGGTTAATGGTTGGACTTGATGATCTTAAGGTCTTTTCCAAACTAAATGAGTCTATGATTCTAAAACACCATGGCAAGACCTGCTCTTTATATGTTCCTAGCATCTTTCTTCAACTGTGTCTAGGGAAGACAAACAGATATCCCCTGGTAAATAAGATGCCATGATTAAATTATTTTTTTGGGTCTATAGGCACAGCAAATAAGCTACCAGTAGATGAGCATTCCTTCCTGGGAAATTGCTCATTCATCATCCAGACATCCCTGATTTTTCCAAGTTCACTTGGGAACAGTGGAAATTTAGGATTGGAATCATCTACATGTTTTTTTCTAGGGTTCATGCAGGGTTAAGCCAATTCCCTGTTGAAGGAGGACGGGTCTGGGACCTGTCATCCCAGAGCTCTGTCACCTTGGCAGTGTTTGCGAGGGCAGAACAGGCATTCTTCCCTTCAGATGTGGGGCTGGTGCAGAATAAGCCTCCCCGGCCTCTCCCACAGCCACCAGGCTTGTCAGCAACAGGACACAAAAGAGATAATCAGCAGCTTGATTTGCTGTAGCTACTATTTTAGTCTTGCAAAAGGCAGAGCACCTGGTGGCTTTTATATAATAGATGATGAGTAGTAACTTCATAAAGATGAAACAACACAAGGAATGTTTATGGCAAATAGTAAATGATGGTTCCTTTTTTTGTTTTACATTGACATGTTATTTATATGTACATTTGGAGATTAGAAGACTGTTGTTAGTAGCGACAGTATTATGTCCAGTAAGACAACTATCCTTCAGAAAATGCTCTGTTTATGAAATATCAGGAATGGGATTTATAAAGTTTACCACCAAGGGAACCACCATAAAAAGAAGTACTTAATATAGTATTGGAATGGAAGTGGAGAGAGGATCTTTTGTTTAGAGCTAAGTAGCTACCCACAGTAGAAAACATGCAATGTGTTTGACTTGGAAGAGACACCTTATGGATGTATTAGGATCTAGTGACTTGAATTTTTTTCTTACTTGAATTTGTTTTCTTACCTTCCTCTGAGAAATTTGCAGGTGTTAGACTCGGGCTTCTCTTTTTCTGCCTGTTTAGTTGGTTGTTTTTTTCCAGCTGCTGCAGATTTGACATCATTTCAGGCAAATATATTAATTATCGGATGATTTCCTTAACAGTACTTGTCTGTTTGGTTTTCAGTGACTGTATTTGAATAATTGGGTTGACTTTCTGTTGCTCCCTGTACGTAGCCTCAAGTCTATTGTTGTGCCAACACCTTTTTCATTTAAAATCGAGTACAGACATGACCTGAAGATCCAGTTTTGTAAGATGCTCGGAACCATGTCGGTGTGATCACTCTCCTGTGGACCACACAAGAGAAAACCAGATGGTGGCCTGCAAGATAAAAATATCTTGTTTCTTTTTCTTGTCAAAGGCTGAAGAATGAGATGGAGGTTCAGTAGCTGCTTCATTTTCCTCGGGGTTTGGGAACATACATATTCCTCTATGGCATTTTATATGACAGTGGATTGTCTTACAGGATATGCTGTAATGAAAGTCTGTGACCAAGCCTATGATGTGTATATTAGTCGGGTCGGGATTGATTTAGGTACAGTGACAGTGTTTTCTCTCTTTATTCTGCTGTGCTGATTAGCTCCATCGAGTCTGTAGGGCCCCAGCTGTAACAGCAGCTTAGTCAATGGATCGGAAAGAAAAGAAATGGTAAAATCTATAGGTATATTTTCCTGTCTCCCTGCTAGGGTGGTTTTCTGACAGAGTATTCATGGGTGTTTGATCCAGTCTGATTTCCAGTGGTTCCAACAGTGTGGAATTCATGGCTCAGGTTCCCTCACCTGTCTCTGAAGCCTTCTCAAAAGTGGATTCTCTTAAATTTCAAAACACCAGAACCAATTTTAAAACCAGCTGCTATTTCAGTATAGACAAGACCCTGGAGACCAGGACTTTTGTTATGGCTCTTCTCTGAGGAGGTCTCTCTGCTTTTGTGGTTACAAGAGAGACTGCAGATCCTGAAGCACCAAGTAATAACTCCTTTTTTCTTTCAGACAGGTTAGATGTGATTTGAAATATTTAGGCTAACTTTCCCAGTAAAAATACTTGTATGCACGCTGTTCCCTGAGAGGGGCAGCAAAAGTTGATACAGTTGAAGCATGCCGAGCTATAAACATTAGGAAAAAAATGGAATAAGAATTTGGATGTTTACTTAGACATACAATGTGTTTAATTTTTTTCTAAGCAAAACAAACCTCCTTTTCTCTCACAAAATGGACTGTGAAATAAAGCTTATTTCCCTACAAGTGACTAAGTCATGCAGCCAGCCTGTGGGGGCATTCAGAGACAGTTGGCAAGATAAGATGCTTCAGGAGAGATGCAGAATTCAGCATACAGTTTCCTTGAGGGAATGCAGAATGGCAGCAGCTCAGGGAGTGAATGTAAAGGCCATATAAGGGAAGTAAATGAACTGCTGTAGAGATACCATTAGCAAAGCAAACACTGACTTGGGGACCTTGGCATATACCATAGAAGAGATAAATTGCATGAAAAAATCCATACTTGTTTGCTTCTCCCTAGGTTTACAAAGCCAGTTTTAACTGAGAAACTGTTTACATGTGTGAAACAGAAGTTTTTCCACAGTCATTTTATTGCCAAGCAATTTCTACCCATGCCTAATCCCACCGCATGCCTAATTTAGACACATTTATCACAGTTTCATTACAACTGAGGCCCTTGGCTAAGGAAAGAAAGTCAGACTGGGTCTTTAAACAATTGCAGATTTAGTAACAGTACTCAGTTCTTGTTTTTACACCAAGAGTGCAGTTCAAACGTCACAACGTTAGCTTAGTGGTTAGTTAGTAGTTAGCTTAGTATCCCTGTCATTTCAGGTATTGATAAAATGAACAGCAGGAGGTAAAACACCTGACTGAGCCAAGTAAAGGCATGAGAACAGTAAATGAAGAGCCTACACTCATCAAGAAGTGCATAGCTCCTTGCAGAAGTGGAGACCTCAGAGCTGGTGCACTCTCCAGAGTGGAGGCTTGGCACCAGGCAGAAGGCTGATTTGAGGGGAGGGTGCGAGAATGGTATGCTGCAGAGCAGGCTCCAGCTCTCAGCCTTGGGAAAGTCACAGCAGCTCAGCTCCCCTTCTGTCAGCCACCCCATGGGCACATCCACATCCATGTTTTGGTGTGGATCAGGGGCATGCTTTTGGAGTGAATCTCCAGATCATCCTCATTTACCACATTCTGGTTTACCCAGCAGTGGTGAGTGCACAAAGTGGATGCAGATGGCACCGAAGCAGAAGACAGGCGCCAGGAGTGCATCTGACGTGTCCTGAGTGCTGACGGGGCCCTCAGTCCATAGACCCAAATGCAAAAATGCAAAAATGGATTGCATTTGAAAAAAAAAAAAAAAAACAAACATGGGAAAGCGTGACCATCATTCAGGTCCTCAGCACCAACTGGTTGGATCAGATCGATCCGCATGACTTGCTAATATAGATGTATACTAGGTGGTTGTAGCCTAGAGGTAGTTGGGGGGCACGGCTGTGTTGAGGGGTGTGTCTTCCTTGTGAAGCACATTATTGCATACATTTTAGCACCCAGCTTGTATTTAACCTACTTTGATTTGAAGCACTTTTCCTTAAAGAATACACTTGAAATGTTAGGATGGAAAACTCGATCTTGCTAGATACTTTCCAATCCATTTTTTTATCCCTTGAGAAAATACACATTTTCGGTACTGTTCCGATTTTAAGACTTGGCATTATGGGGAAAACATGAAAAGGCTTATTTAAAAAAAAAAACACACCACCAATAAAGTGGCTTTGTAATTTAATTCTGAACATGACTGTTGTTACTATTAAATGGTGTAAACACAGACTGAGTGCAATAAACCTCACTTCCATTTAGCATTAATAATATTAATGATCAGTACTTAAATCTCATGTCATGTTCCAGGACTGTAAAAGAAACATTACCAAAGAGGTTTTGCATGTCTGGTGCTGACATAATTTAAACCTGGCATAAAATTGTCTTCTGTCTGAAGGAATTTATTCAAGCTGTAGGGCAGAGAGGAAAAAGCAGAATAGGAAATCTGTCTTTCTCCCAGAGGCTCTGTGTGCACCATCCCTCCTCAGCCCCAGAAAGCAACCCCTCCCCAGAACTTTCCCACTGAAGACACCCTGGGAAAGGACCGGAGCTCACGCCTCTACGCTTGACCTAACCCAGGCGGGATGAGCTGCTTGGTACTCTGGTCACATTTGCTCTCGCTGTAGACCAGCTCCCGAACTGTTGCGATCAAAATGCTGGATCAGCAGCTCGCATGCAGGCACACACACACGCGCACACATACACACACACTCCTATCCCTCGCACACCATCGGGAGGTAGCCCATATTTTCCCCATGTAAGGGTTCCGGCCTTCTCCCTTCCCTTCTAACGCGCCTTCCCCGCCGGCTTTTTCCTCCTTTCCTCCCCTCCGTCCCCGGCTCCACCGCCCCCCGCTCCCCGGCGGCAGCCGCGGCGGGCAGAGCGGAGCCCGGCGGCACCGCAGCGCTCCCCGCCGCCCCCGGCCACACCGCTCCGGCCCCCGGGAACCGAGACCCACCGCCCCAGCCGCCGTCGGGCTCGGGGAGCCAGCACCCACCGCCCCAGCTCCAGGAGGGCTCTGGGAATCGGGACCCAGCCCCCGCTGGGAGCCGGGACATCCACCCCCCCAGGAGGGCTCGGGGAGGCACCGCCGCGCCCCCCCCCCCCCGCTCCCCCCCACCGGCGCCGCCGCCGCCGCCCGGCCCCTCGCCCCTGGCCCCGTCCGCGGCCCCGCAACTGCGCCGTCCGCGGCGGGTCCCGCCCGGGGAGGCGGCGGCGGGGGAAGGGGGAGGAGAGGCGGCGGAGTGCGCTGCCTCCCGAGTAATCAAACAGGGGGAGAGAGGAACGTGCGGAGGAAGGGAGGGAAGGACGGGCCGGGCTGGGGAGGGTCCCGGTCCCGGTCCCGCCCGCCTCGGAGCGCTCGCGTCGCCTCCGCGCCGGGACCGCGGGGAGAGTCGCTTGGGGCGGCCGCCACCCGCCAGCCCCGCGCCCCGGCTCAGCGCCCATGTGCTCCCGGCAGCCGCGGCGGGCAGCCCCCGCGCCCGGCCTGTCAGTAAGTAGCCCTTCGCCTCCCCGGCACCTTGACCGGCCCCATCCCGGCACCCCCGGACCCCCTGTCCTCCCGCCTCTTCCCGGGCCCCCGCCCTCCCGCACTCCCTGGGCTGCTGCATCCCCTGCCCTGCCGGACCTCCGGCGCCCCCTTCCTCTCCCGGACCCCTGCCCTGCCGCGATCCCGGTACGCTGCATCCCCTGCACGACTCCGTATCCCCGAGCCGTCAGAGCGTCCTTCCCCTGCCCGACCCCTACCCACCCTGCACGGCCACATCCACTGCACCCCCCGACCCCTCTCCCCTCTCGGATCCCCATCCCCGGTCCGACACCCTGCCCGGCCGCCTCCCTCGCCCGTTCCACCGGACCCTCTCGACTCCCTTCCCCTGCCTGATCCCCAGCCCTCCCATACCTTTGCCTTCCCGCATCCTACCCCTCCCGGGCCCCCGTCCTTCCCGGATCTCCCTGCCACCTTGGACCGCTCTCCCTTTCCGCCCCCCACTGTTTTCCCTGCTCTCCGTCCTCGCTGCCCCCGGGTCCCCTGCCCTCCCGGCATCTCTGCCTTTCCAGCCCTTCCCCGGCCGCCCACCCTTTTCTCTCCAGGACCCCCTCCCCTCCCAGCCTGCCCCTCCAGGACCCCCTCCCCTCCCAGCCTGGCCCTCCCGGAGCCCCTGCATCCCAGCCCGCCCCTCCCGGTCCCCCCCCCACCCCCCGGCCCCGCGGGCGCGGCGCCCCGCACCTTTCCCTCGCATCACCCCGGCGAGTTTTGGTTCCCGGCCGCCGCCTTCCCTCGGGGGAAGCCGGATCTCTCCGCCGCCCCCTCCTACCCCCGGAGGGGGGGGAGCGGGGTTTCGAGGCCGGAGGGGCGAGTCCGCCTCCTCGGAGAGAAGCCCCGGCTGTGGGCTGGCAGCCCCCGGGGAGGCAAAGCAGCTGCCCCACCGGAGCCGGCATGTTTGCAGGGTCCTGCCCCTGGAAGCTTCCATGTTGTCCCCTATTTCCAGCCGTACCTCCTCCCCCGATTCAGGGAAAGATCTTCCCCAAGTGACCCACTTTGCCTTAGACAGTTGGTGCCACGCCAAGACAAGGGCAGATTCTTCTCCAGAAGATGCCTCTGGAGGGACGGAGGCACCCTGTGCCCATCTGCCAAGTTTTTATTCCCAGGGGTTTGGTGTTTTGCAGGTTGAAAGGCATTTATTTGTGCAGCTAGGCTACAAGTAGATAGGTGTATACTTCTTGAGTAGCAGCATAGGCCTTTTTTTAACATTATAGAAGAGTTTTCTTAGCATTTTAAAAGTAAACAAAACTTTCTTGTGGTGCACATGCTTAATTTCACTTACAGGCTCTTTCTCTGCATTCCCTCCTTGTGCTGAAAGAGTATTCATTTTATTGCTTGTACGTGAATTGAATTCACTGATTGGCATCTGATCATGTTTAGAAAAAAAATGCCCCTGTAAATAGCTATCGGAATTAGTTTGGCAGCAACTGTGAGAAATGATCATAAATTTACAAAGGCAGTTGGAGTAGTGATCCAGCCAGGATTTAACCAGAAATACACCCCCAGTCTCAGGGAAGCAGTGTGTAGGTTTCTATGACAGTCAAATGCACTTGGTCACACTGGTTGTGAGCTTAGAGGCTGGGAGCTGTCGGAGAAGGATGCAGTGTGATTAAGCCTCCTGGGTTTGAGCTGGAAAGAGGCAAAGAAGACAAGGAACTGGGCTGAGTGCAAGCAGGAATATTATGAGACACCCCTGTGTTTTAATCATGTGCTGCTTGAGATTGTGTGGGAGTGAATCCAAAAGATGTGGCAATACCTTCACCTAGCAGGTGCCCATCTGGATTTGGGGCTCCTGGTACTTTTGGACATCAGGTGATAAAAGGCTCCTTTTGCACAGGGATGCCAACAACTTAAAGGAGTGCTGGAAAAAAATGTCAGCTCATAACACTTCTCTCGGGGGTGTTAATGAGGTTTACTTCTGCCACAAGGGTCTGGTCTTGAATAGGCTTTGGCACTGCAAGTGGTTTTGCGCTGAAGCTGTGGGGCCATGTATAATGTGAAGTACCTTCCCCAGGCATTGCAGGAGGAAGGCCTGACTAGCTAAGGGTAAATGAGACCTCACCTTTTTTTCTCTGTCGGTACGGGAAAGATTAAGATGTACGGTAGAGAAAAGTGATTAGGCAAGTACATGGGGAGCCCCTGAAGGTGGCTGCAGAGCATTCCTGGCTGTGCCGGCCGGGCTGCCTCCCACCACCGCCCCCGGCAGCTGGTATCGCTGACAGCGATTCTAGTGGCTGCTTGCAAGGATGGAACAGAAAAGTTAGATGTCTTAATGAAAAGTCCTGTAGGAAGGGAAAACACTCTGGCAGACAAAACATTTTTTTCTAGTGTCAGTATTACTGAACTTGTATTTTTCTCCCTTTTTTTTTGTGTATTGCTATTTAATTAAGGACCTTTGACTTCATGATGGGAGGAAACATCCACCCGGCTGTTAGCATCCAAGCTTCTCCCAGCGCAGGGATTTGTCAAGGCTGAGAGACTCCGAATTATACATAAACCTCTGAAACACACAGCTGCTTTTCTGTCTCTCCATCGCGAGGGGCCTTGGAGCAGATACAAAAATGGCATCCAGCCTCACCTGTGCCGGCATCGTCTGGGCCTTCCTCTCCTTCCTCTGCGCTGCCACCTCCTGCGTGGGCTTCTTCATGCCCTACTGGCTCTTGGGGTCTCAGCTGGAGAAGTCGGTTTCCTTCGGCACTTTCCGGAGGTGTTCCTACCCGGTGCGGGACGAGAGCCGCCAGACGACTGTGATGGTGGAGCAGTGTGGCCGCTACGCCTCCTTCCAGGCCATCCCGAGCGCTGAGTGGAGGATCTGCACGGTGGTGACGGGCCTTGGCTGTGGGCTGCTTCTCTTGGTGGCCCTGACGGCACTCATGGGCTGCTGCGTGTCTGAGCTCATCTCCAGGACCGTGGGAAGGGTGGCAGGAGGCATCCAGTTCCTGGGGGGTAAGTGCTTATCCGGGGAGGGGATGGGGGTGTCCAGGCTAATGGTTTACATGTGTGGAGATTCTTCTGGTGCTTTGAGATGAGGAGGGGGTGAATCAAACTTCCTGCTAGTGAAGGAGACACACTGGGGTCCCTTGATGGCTGAACTGGTTGTCTGAATGGCTGAACATGGCCCAGAGCTACAGCTGCCTGTGGTCACTTTCTGGTGCTTAAGTACCTGTCTGGTCATTGTGCAACTTTTGAGAGTTGTGTGGCGAGTTGACTTCTGTGGTCCAGCATCTTTGCAGCAGTTTTGTGGGGCTGTAGTTTCCAGCAGAGATCGCTGGGATGGAGGTACCTGGAGAAGCATGGAGGCTGCAGAGCCTCGTGGAGCATCATGATTTCGCAGAGGAGAGGCTGTTATGTGGGAACAACACATAACACTCTCTTCTTTCTCCTTCCTACCCCCATCACTGGCAGAGCTCCCTCCACCTCTGCTCTCTGTGGCTGCGTGGATCTGGTAAAAAGTCTGTGGCCCAGGTTTGAAGTGGGGATTGTTTGTTCCTGGTGGAGGTAGCCCAGCATCTGCCAGGAGGCCCCACTGGGCTGTCTGACCCCATGCTACCTGCTGATGCTGCCGCACGTTTGTTGAGTTCATGGGCTAGACAGTGTGTGGGAGAATTACCTCCATTCTTTTTTTAGCTGGTAATTGTATGGAGTATTTGTAACTGTGGAGTATTTGAAGGGTATGAGACAATAAACAGGATCCTCAAGTGTGTTTTTTATAGGGCAGTTTTCCCAGTAAGTCATCACTCTCTTGTCATCAGTGACATGTGGCTCAGTGGCACTCGCTTTCGCCTGGTGCAAGCTCTCCCCCACCCTCATGCACTCACTCTCACAAGGGGGTGTGTTTTCCCGAGCTTTGGGTGCTGGGGCAGCACAGGCACCAGTGTTTCAGGTGCCCTGCAGCATCTGGTCCCAGCCAGGCACCCCAGCTCATGCCCCAGAGTAGTAGTAGCAGTAGCGGGACTCTTGCCTTTCTCCCCTCCGAACAGAAACCTGTCCCCGCAAGGGCAGTCCAGCTACATGCTGAGTCTGCAGCCCTAAGGAAGCACAAGACAAAAACCCCACTACTGTCCAGTGCAGGGTGGACGGCCGAGGGAAGAAGGAAAGGGCCCTGTGGCAAGCTTCCACGATGGTGATGCCAGCGTAGCTCCCCCTTGGCCACAGGGCGCCCTACCTCCAACTCTTTGAGTAGTTTCTGTACTTTAGAGCAAGCTGACCCTGTCACTTCACCCTTCCCTCAGCTTTGCAATGCACAGGCATTCCTGTGTTTAATCTGGCTGACAATTTGAAAGTGCAGCAGCTGCTGGAGAGTTAACTGCTGGGAGCTGCTGCTTCTTGAAGCCTGCTCCATAGTACAATGCCGGCTGGGCAGCCAGGCGGTGGAGGGGATTTTCGGTTTGGTGACACTCTGCGAGCTGGCTCGGTCTGGCTATTTTCACTTAGAGTCATCACGGGCTTGTGCTTTAACCACCCCCCTCTTTCCAACTGCTGGCTTGGCTCATCTGGTTTCAATTTGTGTTTGGCCCCTTTCTTGCAGCCGTGCTCCCCTGCCTGCCTACGAAGCGGGGCCGGCCGTGCCTGTGTCTGCTTACAGCCGCTCCAGCAAATACAGCGTCTCCAGTAGTGGGTGGGCAACTGGAGCCCCGCTCCCCCATGACTGGGGTGGGCTGAAGGTGTGTATCCTTCTCGGAGGTAGGATGATAGCTCCTCTGCAAGGAGGGGAGAGTTCTCTCCAGACCATACCATGGCTACCTCTGGAGCTTGTCCCAGCTGACCAGGAAGCACCCCATCCCACCTGGAAGGGTGTGAGCAGGTAGTGCTTGTCCTTGGTAGATGACAATTCAAAGAAAGGTGAACCTGTGATATGTAACAAGAACTGCCAACAACTTTGCTTACAGTTCAGAAATTAGTTACACAGCATGTCTAATTTTCCCCTCTACTGGCTTTTATGGTTGTCTCTCATTTCACTCAGCACTGCTGGAAGTGTGTAAGAAATGAAGGAACTGAGAACCCGTCATTTCTTAACCTGCTTAAAACCCAACATTGGAGACATGAGGGAGAGGCCAGGTTGTGAAAGCCAATAATTGGGATGAGCTGAAGGGTCATATTAGGGTAAAGATCGGATCCTTACATCCTTAATCAGATCCTTAGCTGCTATAAATCAGTACAGCTTCATTGTTTAAATGACATGACTACATTTATTCAAATGTCTAACTTAGGCACTATAATTATTAGGTTGTTTTATGTCAAGATAGCCACGAGCTGTTCGCCTTCTTTGCTAACCGGCAATGTCAGCTCTTTGTTCCCTGTACTACAGTGGCAGGTTTAGTTATATACCGCAATGTGTGCTTTGAATGCGGCTCAGTGGCAGTACAGTGATTGTCATTTTAATTGGCCTCCACTTGGAGATAGATCTAACCAAATGAAACCCTCACAAATATTTCTTTTTTTTGATTGGGAAAAAAAACCCACCCTCCTATCTTTATGTGAAGAAAAAGCCTGAGGAAATAAGCAGCCCGCTGAGTGATGCTATTAATTCATCCTCAGTGTTAGGGCAAGGAGATGGCTAGGTGGTTTCACTTTCTGTTTCTTTTCATTTGAGTCGCCTGCACTGACGCCCTGTTGTGGTTCCTGCTCAGGTGGCAGAGGATGAGTGTTGGAATTATTTCTCTTGAACTTAGAAACCAGCATAAAGACATACTTTGTATAGCTAGTTTATGGCTTTAGTGGTGTTCCATTAACTTACGAGTCCAAGCAATTTTTTCAACGTGACTTAAAAACACAGACTTGATGAGGAGCTAAGCCAATTGACAACAGAGTATTACGGGAGGCCCAAGGGTGGGTGAGGAATACAAGCCCCTGAAGCTGTGGTGAGCCAAAGCACTAAGGTTGCTAAAACTAACTTACTCCAACATTAGAAGCATTTTTAGTGCTGTGAAGAGGTGGCAGAGAGGTTTGCTTACCAGAGGTGGTAAGCAGCCTGATCCTTTTCTAGCAGTGCGAAGGAGGAGTAACTAACTCCAAGTAGGTCAGTGGAATAACACCTGTATATAAAAGTCGTGCAGCTTGCACTAGCTCAACGGTGCCAAGATTTTACAGCTGGGATTTCCCCAAGTTGTATGTGGCAACTAATGGGAGTGAATTATTCATAAGTGCTTATACCATAAATCTGCTCTTCTCATAAAATTTGAATGGCAGAACCTGCAAGAAACTGCAGATCCATGCAGAGTCAGAAGGGCTCTTTAGATATTGGTTGATCTTATGTACTCAGGCTGTGTTTGCTATTTTGGATGATCCTGGCTACAGAGCATACATGTATTTTAAGATGATGCTGGGATGATACATGCTGAGTTTCTGTTCTTAGTAGGAAGATTGCATCATAGACTTTTCTTCCCATTTGTGATTATGGGAACTGCTTCCTTTCCCATGCATGATCACATGGCAGCTCTGTAGCCGTTACAGTAATTGCTTATGTGAAAAACAATACTATTTTTAGATTTTTCAAAGCCATTTTGGTGGTGGGTGACAAGAAGTAGCCAGTGCTCCAAGGCCAGCACTTTCTGCAGTGGTTGTCAGCGGTCTGCAGTCCATGACCGGCAGACTGCTGTTCTGGTGTTTCAGAACATGCTTCACAGTCATTTCTGTTGGATTGCTTTGAAGAACTGACAACTGAGGTGAAAGTTATGCTGTCTGTAACCTCTTGAGGGCACAGTTATGTAGATGGATACAGTCTTTACTGATAACAGTAAGTGCAGTGTTTCCAGCTGGTTTCCTTTGAATGTTTGGAAGACTGAGGCTTATATAATGTAGCTAGAACAGATTGCAAGGATGTATCTTTGACCATAACTATTGAGGGTATGATAGCAGGAAGCGAAGTTTAACAAATCTATGGAAAATTGGAATCTGTAATTATTGATCTTCTTTTCACTGTGCGGTAGCAAGTCAATTCCACTTAAATGGGGAGCCTAGAAATTTGCAGGTAGGTAGCTGAGATATGAAATACTAATCTGGTGAATAGTTTTACTCTCTGAATGCAGAGCAATGATTTTAAGAACATAGCAATAATTTTAGGAACATAATGAACTTAAAGGTTAGCTAGTTTTATGAGAGGCAGTGGATCAAAAGACATGAGTATTGCAAGGATGCAATTTAAAGAGCGTTATGCTGGCAAGGTGAAGCTTTTCCTATGAATGGTCAGCACGCAGGAATTACAGATGAAATCTGCACTAGCTCAGAACTCCCTTTGGTTGTAAAGAACAGCTAAGCCAAGCTCAGAGGGGTATGAGTCCAAGGGAACAAAGCATGAAAACAACCTACTGACTTAGACACTTTTCTGAACCTGACACTGTGGCATGTTAGAAATGAGCAATCTGTACTTAAGTTGATAGTACAAGCCATGTGGTCTGTACTATTATCTTAAGTACTGGTTGCTCATTGATTGTACTCAAGTAAAGCAGAAGGTTTGCTACTCCCTTCAGTAAATAAGAAAAGTTTTCAGCAACGCCTTCTCTTCCTCTCCTCATTGCTCTATCTTACTTCTCTTGTGTCTCACAGAAGTGCTGAAATTCCTGAAACTATGGTCCTTGAATTGCTGGTTAGGAAGTCTAGGGACCTCTTGAAGTGGGGGGTGATGAAAGGAGCATTTGGTTATTCAGGAAAAAGGGGACACAGAACCTAACAACTTCTGATTTTGTCTCAAAAAAAAAAAAAAAAAAGTGGCATTCTGGAAAAAGGTCTCAGCACAACATGAAATTGCTGGAGAATCCTTCTCCAAGTGTCCTATGCCAATAGTGGCCATAATAGTTTCCATCACCCATAGGGTGCTCAGGGCAAGTGTTTGCTGGGTGCAGGCAGAATAATAAGGATTACTCCATCAAGATCAGGAGAGCACTGAGTATGGGTTGATGGCTCTGTGTTGTCTGTGTTGAAATCTTAGAGAAAGCCTTTGATATTTTGGGCTGGAGATTTTAAAGAGACAGATCCAAAGGAGATCTGCAAGTTGTTAATATATTAATGGCTCGATCTGACTTTGCAGGTGAGATGATCAAGGTCTAAAATGTATATAGAGTCACTGAACTTAAGACATGTTTCAGAAAATGTGGCTGACAGTCAAAGACAACCTGTGGGTCAAGGAGAACGAAGGCAGTCTCAGTTCTGAGACTTGCTAAGAAAAAGTCATTAGGGGCTTTGGTGAGGGTAGTTTCAGTTGACTACAGGGACTAGAAACTCCTGGGGAAGGTTTGTGTAGAGCTGGAGGAAAAGAACCGCAGGCAGTGACCAGTAACCATTATTTTGTCTGACAGCTGAAGTAAGACTCTCTGCTTTCTGCCTGGAAGACTTAAGGTCAGGATCATTTTCTGCCTGTAGGGAGAAAATATAACTGAGAAGAGCATTGCTGGGACAGGGAAGATCTGAGACGGTCGAGAGACTTCCTGGAAGGAAATGGCTACCCCAGACTCTTTTGCACTTCTCCCAAACCTATCTCATCCATTTCCCCCATCTGTACATATTCTTCCTGCCTCTTCCTGAAATTTGTACCTGCAAAAAGCCCAGGTATAAAACCATGCGAAAATGGCCTTTTAGTTTTTTCATCCTCTTTAGCCTAAAAATACTTCTCAAAAGGCTAACTTTTTGGGAGAGGCTAGGGAAGGGCATCTGCTTCTGTCCAACACCAAGCCCTCTTCTTCACCTGCAAGTTAGCTGCTCAGGGCTGTTTTGCCACATCTTCCTCTCTGTTTCCTCTTGTCAGATGCAAAGCTTCAGTGACTTTGCTGTGCTCATGTAGACTTGTGACAGGGCAATCCTCATCCCAGGCAAAGACAAGCTGCAGGCTGGGTAGTAATCCAGTGTCAAGACACTGCAAGAGGGGCATATGAAAGGAACAGATGCCTCACCAGGATGCACAGAAGAGCAAACGAGGAAGACAGCACTGTTAAATGTTGCTAGTGAGTGGTTGCATGTCATGGCATAGGCTCATAGATTCAGCAGTAATAAGGTCAGCAGAAAACACTTTGCCTATTTAGTCTGAGGGCTGCTGTGGCATGGGATGTAGGATAGCCTTCGTATCATTTTGGCTTGAAAAAGAGTATATCTCTGAGAAAAAAAACTTCTAGTCTGAATTTAATTAACTTTGAGAAAAGCAGAATCTTCATAAGTTGTTTCAGTGGTGAATTACCCTGACTATTCTGCCAGATCATTAATGCAAATATTAAAAATGTAGCACCAAGAATATATCATTGAAAAACTGCGTTTTCTTGAGGAACTTTTTTAAGATCCAACCGTTAGATTGCTTTTAATCTATTTCAGATGTGCTATGTTGTATTTTCTTTACCAGAACAACCTGTATAGAAGCTGCTTCATAGCTGCTATATTTCACACCAGTTACATCTCCTGTTTTCTATAGGCATTCATCAAAAGATTAAGTGCAGAGTATAGTTTTGCATCTTCATCGCTTTTTGGCTTGACTTTGACTTTCTAAACTGCAACCTGTGGCTGCTAGTGCCTGTTGTCAGTATCTGTTTCCCAGCACCACAAGGTACCTTCACATACTGTGGTACAGCACAGAGTCAAATTGTTTGATTTAGGTTTGGAGTCCAGAGGAGTAAGGCAGAGTTATTGTTCGGGAAGATGTTCAGAACAAGGGAATTTAGACAGTGATGCTATCTTAATGGATTTTGTAGCATATGTTTTATTGAAGATTAGCTCTCTCTCTCTCTCTCTGTGCTGTATTCAGACAGGAGTTAAAATATAAGACAAATTCAGGAGTGAAGCTGAACTGATATATGTCCTCTGTCGCTCTCAGTGTATAAATGACATAAATTCCAAGTCTTAATCAGAAGTAGCCTGTATTGCTTGAATCTTTCCTTTGTGCATGGTCTGCTGAGTGTGACTGGAGGGGAATCGAAGTTAGCAGGTACTTACCTGAAATAGGTAAAGAAAAGGTGCAGACTTAGATTCTGTATATTCTTAAGAGACAATCCTGTTTCCCGTGGTTGCCTTCACCTTGCTCACAGAAGTTCCCACTGTAGTCTTGCTAAAGGCTGCTGCCCTCACAGACCGAACAGCACAGTTTCTTGTGTGATTGTTCCCTAAGGAGTCCCGCTGAAGGAGACCTGAGTTAGCAAAGATTTGCTGTTTAAGCTAATGCCAACCATTTTAACGAAGCAAGTTAGGAAGGAAGAATCAGTAATAAATATTACTGATCATGAAATGCATGAGTAGGCCGTCCCTGCCAGCAAGGCTGTGAGCAGTACAGAGCAAGCAGGGTGTTGTAATGCTGTTGGAACAGTGGAGATGCAACTTGGAAGAAGACAAAAGATGTGGAGAGTAGTTTTCATACTTGGTTGTCTCTGTTTTTTACTTTGTGTTCCCAACCTCTTCAGATAGCTTGGCTCTTTAGGTTTAGTAAGATTCCAAAATCTTACTAAAAAAGCATCAGGACCCGTATGGGCTGCAAATTTTTGTGTGTCCTTTGAAGTTAGTGACACTCGGTACAAATGACATCAGTATTTCTATCCTAGAGGTAAGATTATTTGATTGCGACATTAGGCTAAAATGGGTGTGGTTCCAAGGCTAAGTTTCTTCTTGAAGAGTTACCCCAGTGAGTTAGCTTGTTTATATTGAATTGTGCTTCGAAACACACATTCATATTTGGGTTTTTGGGTTTTTTTTAATTATATTTACTTCTAATATAAATTCTGGCTAAACACAGGAAAAAAACCCAGAGAGCATGAAGAGTTTCAGCCTGGAGCAAATTCTGCAAGTTAGATTTTAGGTGCTTTGGAAGCACATTTGAAATGAAAATGCTGATGTATTAGAAAAAATAAAAGAAGCTGCTAAAATATTGGGAAGAATCTCTTCTCTTTGTTTTCCTATTGATGTTGAATAGAAAAGTGATGTTTTGAATACTGCTGCAGCTGTGTTGGGTTTAAGCAGAATTTTGCATTAAGAACAGAATTTTTGATCTGAAGAAGTCCCGGAGTGCCCTTTTATTTATCTGTAGAATGAAGTTCCGACTTTTGCTTCCCCCCCCCCCGCCCCCCCCCCCCCTTTTATTAGAAAGGAACAATGATGCTCAGCTCCTCCGTGATGCTTTTGATTTCAAAAAGCTTTGCTTGCATAACCTAATGAAACTTCTGAAAACGTGAGGCAGGGGAGCAAATAATCTATTTTGCTGGTGTAGAGTCAAAGTAAATTCAGAGTTGCTTCACCTCAGATCCTTTGCATTTGTGTTGATTAGAGCAGAATCTGGGTTGGGATTATCAATTTTGCTTCTGCATTGAAAGATATGGCTTGTGTTGCTTCCTGAGCTCCATGAGATATTTGAATATTGCCTTCATTTAGGCATCAAAATGTTTCAGTATTTTCCAGTGTGGATGAGGTCATATGTCCTACAGACAGTACAGGATTGTTCCCAATGGTGTATTTTCCAGGATTTTGTCCAGTCTGGTGTTATATGTCTGTGTAATATGTTTTTTTTCCTCTCATTTCTCTCAGGAAACTCAGCTTACTAGGCATTCCACTTGGAATTTTTTCACTGTATTCAAACTGCATTTTCCTTTCCTTGCTTACATCCTTTTACTTCTCCAATACACGGTTTTACCTTCTAAGCTCTTTGACTATGGCTTTATAAAGTTAAAAGTTTAGTTTAGTATAAACTGAAAAAGTAAGTCAGTTTTCAAGCTCTATCATAATTTCAGTGAAGTCAGGTGTAGAACTTGAGGGCAACCAGTTTTGTTTCCATGCGGTGAGCAGTTAGGAAGGAGCACTGTGTAATTAAGAAACACGGGATGTATTTGTGCAACCAAAACCCCACCCGCAGCTGCATGCCTTGCGTAGACATCATGTTGGCTGGCTCCCTGCTCAAGGATTTCCTTTGGCTCCATGGAATACCTTTGTTGACTTCAGCGATGTTAAGTGTTTTACATTGCCCGAGTGCAAGGTCCTAAGTGACGTTCAGGTCATGTGGAGATGGTGGAGATGGCCGTAAGTCACAAAGGACTGAGGAGGACATCCTCTCCTTGGTCTTAGGTTTACTCTGCCACCACAAGACATCACAGGTCAGAGGGGCAATACTGCATTTGACAGATCCCTTCTAGTAGCTGTGTTGGGTCAATGCACCCTGACAGTGCTGGTGGTAAGGCTGATTCACTTGACTTGATTAGATCTCATTTGCATTGTTTGTTCCACTGCCAGTTCCCTGATGTCACAGGTACACCTGAGAACAGAGACTTTTCATCCCCCCAGACTGGCTTTTCCTTAGAGCCTGACCTGCTGAAATCAACAGCAATATTCTTCTGTGGGACCCGGGGGAGGGCAGGGTCTGGAGCTCAGTGCCATTGTTACTCATTGCAGCTAGTGGGATTTGGAGGACATTGCCGCTGTGTAGCAGTGCAGAGTCCTTCACGGGATGCCAGCTCCTACCTAATTCCCCAGTATGGAATATTAATTGCAGCGGGACTAACGCCTTAGAACAAAACTCTTTGTTGGGAGGGTTGCTGTACCATAAGCTGAGTCCATGTTTTCCTGCATAAGCCTGATAAACCCCAGTCTTTCATGAGGACTGACCATTTTGAATTGATTTGCAGGTACAATTCTTTACTGGGCTAACAGACTTTTAAGCTTGGCGGTAGTTTGTAGGAATGTAAAGAAAACGTTAATGAAAGAAAGCATAAAAAATGACCTATTTGAAATTATGATTATTTTTATCTTGTAGCATGATCCGAAAGGGTCCAGAGAGAATGAAGCAGAAAATGAAGAGTTCTGATAAACGCTGTATCATTTCTGTAGTAATGTAAAGATTGGACCCTTTCCTTTGCATTCTGACAGTTCAGTTGTTTTGCATTGTCTCCCGATAAAGATACCTTTATAATATAAAGTGGTATTGTTGATTTGAGAAGAATGGTTTTCTAATAAATGTGAAGGGATGTGGAGTTTGCCCCTTGCATCGAGGAGAAAGGATTTGAGATAAAGCCATGAATGATCGATCTGGAATAACAAAAGCTGCTTCTGAAATACAGCAAGCACCCTTGAAAGGATATGAAACCTGCTAACATAGTGGAGTGTAAGAAATAGCCTTACAGCTGCGATGAGTGCGCTGCCTGACTTCCTCACCAGTTCAGGCTTTTGACTGAATCTGCAACTAGCTGAAAACCTATTTCTGAATACTTTTTTAATATTTTTTTTTTTTTAAAATGAGAATGAATTTGATATTCAGAGCATCACAAGCAGTTCAAGTCAAACACAATACAGCTGAATGCCAGTTACCGGGAAGGGTTGCCAGGACGTACTAAAAAGTGCTTAGCTTTGGGAATCTATAGAAACCGGGGTAGTGTGAAGTTGATGGACCTTTGTGAGTGTCTGTGTGAAAGGAAGCTTCTTTGTACTTAGTGTCAAACTTTGCTGTGACCCAGCCCAGGTGCTGCTGCATGGGTACAAGCTTTAAATGCTGTTTGGAGATTAGGACATCTGCCTGGTAAATTTGTACAAACATCCTCAGCTGTACTGTGTTACTTCTGTTACAGTGGTTGTGATGTAGGAAATTCTAGAAATCCATCGTGCTGGGGGAAGAAACAGCGCTAGCTGCTACTCGGAAGAAGTTCCAGCTGAAACCAAGTCAGACCAGGAAACTGAGGGAGTTTACTGCATTTTTAATATGATAAGAGCTGAACCTGACTAATTTCTTGTGCACTTTGTAGAGGAGTAAGAGGAGACCTCTAAATGTAGGCTTAGTAACAGATAACAAATGTATTACTTTTATGGGCAGAGTTCCCTTTTCAGAGAACCTGCATCCCTCTAAAAGCTCTTTTACTTCAACTGGATCCTCAGAAAGGTATGAGCAGAGGTGGGAGCAGTCAGAGACCAGGGTTACAGCAGGCAAAGCCGGCCAAGGAGGGCAGGGTGCTGTGCTGGGGGGGGGGAGCAGGCCGAGGGAGACGGGGGTGGCTGCCAGGGGAGAGGAGCTTCACCCCCTTGTAAAGCTCCATTTGCTGTGCCTCTGGTGCTGCTGACTTGCAGAGGGTCTTTCAGGTGTTCTGTGAGTTACATGCAGGAAAATAGAAAACTTAAGACTTCTCTTCTGTAGCATGTTTTAGATTTGAAGGAATTCTGTTAGTTTCCAAGTCCTTTTACCAGCACAGCAGTAAAAACATGACAAACTGCACTAAATACTGGGGTAAAGCTCTTTACAGCCAAGACAAACCCCCAAACCATTACAGGCATATTCTGCCAAGAACCTGCAAGAGGTTGTTATAAAAGACAGGGCATTTTTACGAGAACTCATTTTGTAAGAAACCCAATGGCTGGCTTTGGAGGGCTTTGTTCAGTAGTGGAAATGTCTCCAACTAGAAGCTTGCTCTCTGGAAAGTGTTCCAGGGTCACTGGCAGTCCAGTGAGAGCAGAATCTGGCCAGGCTGCTGGTTTGAGCAGGGTGTGATGATGAAACCCATCAGTGAGGCAAAGGTGCAGATCCGGAGCCTCTCTGTGTGGCCTGGGGCCAAGCCAAATACTGGTGTGCCCTTCTCATCTGTCCCCCAAACTACTTGTAACTCCCCAAGCCACTGAACTAATGAATGTAGCTGAAGCTGTTTCTGACAGAGATAGGCTGCACAGCTTTTTTGTCCCTTGCCCTCAACTGGAGTTTGAGGGATTACTCCCATAAATGAATGCAAGCACAGTTCTGTTTGTGAGATCAGGCTTTTCTTAACACTGTTTCAAAATAATCCTATTATAATAATTAAGGAGTAGAATGGTTTCTTAACAGGCTGCAGCGGAGTGATGCTTTGGAAACCGTTCCCCTTGTGAGCACTGAGCTATCTGTTAAACAGAGTCCTTCTTTTCCTGCGTTAGTGTTATCTTCTATTTCCTATTCTTCATTGACTCCAGCTCATTCCCCAGGCTGTGGAAGGGAACACCATGGCTGAAGACTGTTTATGCTGAGCTATTCACAACTCTGTTTAGTTTGTTCCTCTTTTCCATAACAATTTGCAGTAAAAACTGTGTCAGGAAAGAGCTTGGTGACCTGAGAGGGCTGGGACAGGCCTTACACTGGAGATGGCAAATTCCATTTCAGGCCACTAAGCCGGAGATCCGGTGCTAAGAACACAGGAAGCTGGGAGGATAAATACTGTAACTTTTCATCTCATGCATAAGAATTGCAGTCTGTTTTTATCTCATGATAGAGAAAAGTCATTCTGCTTATCTCATCTAACATAGTGGCTAGTCTGATTACAAGCTTCCCTGCTTGGCACCTTTTTAAATTCAATTTGGCTGCCTGTGCCCTTGGCACACAGTGGGTTTCATTAAATTTCACAGCAGTTAGTTTTCATTCCCTCTGTGACACCTTTTTATCAACATTTGACTCTAGTGTAATTTCAAGCAATTGTGCTTTTTTTGAGAAGTGCTTGTACCATAATAATTTGGCAGAGTAGTTTGGGGAAGACGATTCAGACACTGTTGCAAATCTGTGTAGAAAACTAATATATGTGAAGCCAGGTCAGCTTGCAAGTTTTTCACATATGATAAGAAAAAGGAGCTGCTTCCCTTCCTTCTCTGGAGTTATCACTGACGACTGTCAAAAATGCAGTTAAAGTGCTTGCTGTAAAAGGCAAATTTTATTTCCTTCAGGCTAACCACAGCTTTATTTTAAATGCAGAGCTAGTGGACTGCTGCTGGATTGACAATCTGCGTTTGTGAGACAAGCCTTCTGCAACATGGGCTGCTTAGCAAGTCTGTGTGAGTTTTCTTTTCAAAAACAGATGAAGAAGCTGGTTTGTTAGGAAAATGTGTGTATATGAGTGCAGGAATATGGTTGTTTTCTTTTTAGTATCGGATACTCAGCGCCTGATAGGTGGGTGGGGTGAGGGAACGTGAGCACCCCAGCACGGACCTGACATCTCTTGTTGACATCACTGCTACCCCCCTCCCCAGTGCTGAGCAGCATTTTCTCAAGTCTGTGTCTAAGGCAGATGCTGGGCAGATTTATAGAAGTATAAGTAGTTTGGTGTAAGTGTAAGTGGTTTTGAGGTGCACTCTAAAAGGTCTTTATTTGCAGAGTGGCAGCCCTTCTGAAGTGCTGGCCCTTTTTCAGTCTGCCAAACTGAACATCCAATAATAATGTGTTATGGTTCCTCAGTAAAATTTTTAAAAGTACCTAATTAAAAATTAATTCAGAGTGAAGCTTAAGAGTTCTTAAAAGTGAGCTCTGTGTTCAGGGGTAAGAGAGTGTCAGGCCTGGGCCTCACTGCAAGCCAAGGGCAGCCAAGCTTGGGGGACCATAAATCATTTTCAGAATGAGATTTCTGATTGATGAAACTTTTCCTTGTGCCCTTTAGAAGGTATTGGTTGAAGTCCTTTAATTTTAACTAATGGAGCATCTTGCTTTCCTTTGCCCTAAGGTCTCCATAGTTCCTTTGTAGACAAAATGTTTCAAAATTAACAAGAGTCTGCACTTCCTAAAACACCTCAGGTTTTCCTCTAAACACCTCAGGAAAGCTGGGGGTTATGGGCAGCTCCCTACCTCCTTGACAGGAGGGACCTTTGTGCTCTGTATCTCCTGCTGGAGGAAGACCTGCTGAGGATTTTCCTCAAGAAGCCCCTCTTTCTTGAAGGCTTCCTGTGGGAATGTTTGCTGGGATGGGGCTGGTCAGCCCTATGCATACACATACCAACATCTTTTTGGTGGGTAGGCTGACTGTAGTTTACATGTCGGGCACTGGCTTGCGTTTACTGGGAAGGAGGAGGCTTAGCTGTGCCAAGGAAGCAAGACTGTCTGCTAGCAGTGTCCCAAACATCCCTCGTGTCTCGGGAGGGCAGTGGCTGCTGTGAGCGCTGGTGCTCCAGGTGCCACTTCCAGACAGCGAGCCAGGTACGCAGCCCGTGCAAATTGGCACGGTGCTGCTGAAATCTGCCTTAGCTTGGATCTGGCTGGAAAAGGTGGCCTCACCCTTTCTTCTGGGGATAGAAAACATCTTTCCAGAGCACAGTTTCAGTGCACGGACCTCTGGCTACAGACTGAAATCTTGCTTGTTTTTTCCAGGTTGGCTGAGTACATTGGTTTATGGATGAAGGCATAACTAATAGTTTCTGTTAGTTTCTGTGAGCTTTTTTTTCCTACTAAGCTGAACATAAGAATACAGAATATTCTTTGTCGTAGTATGAAGGCATGGAGTTCAGGATCTTCACTCGGTATTTGCAGCACCAAATGCTCCATTTTAAGTAGGAGACTTAATGTAGCATACTGTTCAGCGATAAAATGGCTCTGGGGAAAGTTTCTTCCTCTTTCACATAATGTTTGGTTTATAACCTGAAGTCTGGAGATTCCTATACATTTTATACCTAGTGTAATGGTAAAGGTTTAAACTGAAAAATCATATTGTGATTGTGATCTAATTATGCAGATATCTGATAGACAGGGTTATTTTAGACATCAATATTTACAGAAACATTTTACCAATGTGGCCAGTGGCAGATCTGAAAGAGTAAATGATCGAAAGATTATTTGAGAATCCATGTAAATGTAAACCCTAGAAGAGGTATATTTTCATATTTTGTATCTTAGAAGACAGTAATACAAGACTACGTCCTTTTTTTCCCCGAGATGATATATTTCATTATCAATACTGATGAATACCAGACTTGGTGGGCCTTCAGCTAGAAAGAAACAAGACTGATAATGCCATGTGGATCCTGACAGGCGTCTCTGAGTATTTATGGGCCCTGATATATATGCAATCTATGGATATTTCACAACTGATTAACATTTCTGAACCTGAGTTAAAGTTTATACTTGGCATTTCAGTAGTGTCAAGGCAAAATTAATCAGAGCTCAAAAGATATGCGGTTTTACTGACATGCTAGTGACAGTGAAAATATAAACCACTGAGAAATAGCCTGCTGCAAGACAGAATCTAACCTGGATTTTGGAAGAGGATCTGCAGAACTGGTTTACTGCCATGGATGGTCTCCAAGGTGGTGTGCAATGGTGTAGCTGGCATTTACTGACTAAGGTACCAGCTTAAATGACTCAGGGCTCTGCTGAGTTTTATGTCCTGTAATAAGTCACTTGCAAATCTTCTTACTTGTGAAACATTAACATATTAAATATGCAAACTAATCTCTTGAAACAGTTCAGATAAGCAGCATTTTTAAATGTACCCAGCCAAGATGTTTTTCAGTCAATGAAGCTCAGCAAGCAAATGTTTCATTTCAATGGCCCTCATGATAATAGTCAAAATTTATACTTGGTTGGATTTTAGGCTGTATGGCTGTCTGTCTTTGTAGTAAAAATACGAAAGCAGAATGAATTTGTCATCGAGAGGTTTTTTGGGTTTTTCTGTTTATCTTTGTTTTAAGTAGGTCAATGAGAGTCTTTACACATTTCAAAAGACTGTTAATTCAGCCTCAATGAAAGCTGTTAGGATCCAGTTTGAAAAGCATCAGATCAAATACTTTTAAGACATCACGCTTTTCATTTGTTCTGTAAAATAAAACCCTGAATGAGGGGTAAGCAGTAGTTTTGTTTTAGTAACACCTAGTATCTGTAGAAAGAGAAGATGGACTGTGTGCCTGTGGGTCTCTGTTTCCCAACAGAAGGGCCGTGTAGCCCTGCCGGGTGTGCTGGAGCTGGCCAGCGTTATTAGGCGGAAAGGGAGCATAAACTAGTTGTTGAATCAGTTTTGAAACTGCAAATCTTTTACATTATTTTCAGCCTGGAAGAAACCATGCAGTGAATAGGGCAAAAGTAAACAAATCAGAGAATCCACTGCCACTCCAAACTCTGAAGCCAAGGCAGCTAGAGAAGACATAGCAGGGGAAGAATTTGGGTTGAAAGAGGGGTTGGACTGTATTAGATTCTTTCCCCTAACTTTTTATATTTTCCAGCTTACCTGTTGTGAAATTTGTCTTAATTTAGACTTTTGCAAGAGTATAACAGCCCCCACTACTTCCTTTTACCTCTGAATTTGGTACATGGTGGCCTACGTACCGATCCATTGACACAGTGACCTGGATTTGATCTTACATCTGGAAACCATTCATGTCTCTCTCATGAAAGCTCTTTGATTCCTTTTCACATTTTTCTCTTTTCCTCCCAGGATGCTCTTTGAAGTACTTCATGCCATGTCCAGCAAGCATTCCTTAGTCACCATGGTAGTGGTTGCTCCCATTTTAATCCAGACTACTCAGATTCTCTTTAAAATATTGGAGATTTTTCTTAAACTCTAAAGATACAAGGACAATGGAGAATCTTCTGTCTTGCAAAGAGATGGTGGGAGGTGCTGCTTTATTATAATTATTATTTAATTTATATGATGTTTTAAATTAATACATAATATTAATTATAAATTATATGTAATTATATGAATTTTAAAATTATATATAGATTTCTTTCTTTCTTTCTTTCTTTCTTGCTTGCTTTCTTTCTTTCTTTCTTTCTTTCTTTCTTTCTTTCTTTCTTTCTTTCTTTCTTTCTTTTAGACAATACAACTTTATTTTGAAAATAGAGTGGGACTTCTGTAAACCAAAGGGAGAGGTAACATGGTTTTCAGTGTTTTGAACAGTACATAAATGAGAATGGAAAGGAAATGTCAGCACATGCCTACGGTCTCAACAGGTTTAAATGTGAATTCACAAGTTAAAATCAGATTTTTCATTTCAGGCTGTCTCCAAATACGCATAAGTAAAACCGAGAAGGCAGGTGCATCTTTAACAAAGCTAATCAATCTTTGAAATAGATAATGAGGGCAAAACAGGAGCACAAAAAAGGAAAATCTGAGGGAGCTTAAAACAGCACAATCCCCACCCCAACCCCCTTCACTATTTGGTTACACAATTTGATGTGGCAAAGTTGATTGACAGAATTCAATATCCTAAGTTATAGAAGTACCTTTCCATAAAATCTCTGTCTTCAAAGTGTCTCTTAGCACGCATGCAAGGAATATTATGTCCATTTTACAGATAGGAGGCTAGAAACTTATTGAAGGTTGCATATATATAAAACTTACATTTAAAAAAGCTTTGAGTAGAGGCCTTCTAAGTCTTAGGTTCATGAGCAGCCACTGAACCATCTGTCATACAGAAACACTACTAAAATATACAGGTATAATAGTGTGCCTCTTCCTTACGCAAAGTTATGACTACAGGATTATCTGCCTGGCATTTTTGAGGCAGGCAGAAATTTATATTGTGTGCAGTCTGAGCTGGTGGTGGCTGTGCAAACAGTGTTGGTCGCAAGCTAACACACACTTTTTCTCAAGGCAATTTACCCTGTTGAGCTTCTTGCTGCCATAATTAAATGGCTTTTTTCAGTCTAGTTGTGCAGGCGGTGTGTCCTAACTGGCACAGCTAATTTTCTTTTCTTTGTGAAGCTCTTCTTGTAATAATAAGTGGTATCCCATGGTTCAAAAGAGGTCATAGCTTCTTTTATGTACAAAGATTATATATGCTTGTTTAGATGAGTGTTTTTCAGCCTTTCCTGACTGGTTGACTCCCTAGACTGCTGAAAGGCATGGTTAAGCTTGCTGTGTTTAGTTGCCTTTGGTGAACCCCTCACAAAGGTTCATGACACCTTGTATGGTCTTGGGTAACAGGCGGAAACTCACTGAAAGACCATTGTAAAAATAGTAAAAATTTCCATTCATAGATTTTTAGGTTAGAGCTGCTTTGTTGTGTTTAGTTTTGGTACGGACATTTTGTTGTCCCTGTGTACAAAGAGCAATAATCCTATATGTTTCTGGCCAGAAAAGCAAACAAACAAACAAACAAACAAACAAACAAACAAACAAGGAATAGCTCTGCCATGCAGATCAGAAAGGGGATTTTAGATCAAAGATCTTATGAAGCCATTATGTGGTCATCTTTTGTATACGTAAAATACATAATTTCTGCACTTTTAATCTGTTGCGCAAATGTGTATTTAGAAGATTAATGAAATGTGGATTATTATTCTTTCAAAAGACTTATTAGAGTGTTTTGCCGCACTTTCTAACTGGATCTTTCACACAAGCAATTAATAGCTCTGCAGATTACACGACACTGAACAAACAGTACTTTGCAGTAGGCTAGACAACATCATATTCACAAGGAAGAAAACATTTAAGACGAGTGAACATGCTTTTTGGGGTGGCACTGTACCTACTTCAGACCCTACATGTTCCTACCTGCTCCTGAGATATACCTGTGTTAGGGGAACATAGGTACAAAATATTGCACAAAAGATCCCCCCCATTTTCCTGCATTTTAACCTTCAAGCTGCAGGAATCAGAGTTTTTCTTTCTCTCCTATCTTCTGATTTCAGAAGGGATGCTCAGCTAGGTACCTCAGCCAAGGGTGAACAATCTCATTGAAATATGCCGCCATGTCTCCCTGCCAGTGCAAAGAGAAACAAACTTTCTTCCTCACAGCATTTTGGGGGGCAGCAGAAAAGCGCAGGTGCCCACAGCCAGGCTGACAGCCCCTGTACCACCCAAGAACTTCTTGTGTGAGGCATGGCGGCACAATTGATTGCTGTGGCTTGGTGTCTGCACCTGGGGTACCTGGTGGGGAACAGCAGTGCTTGGGTGTCGATGGAAATTTTACCTTTTGTAGGAGCGGGACCTCAATGTACTGTGTGGCATGATGACTTGGGGTCTATGTCTGATACCTGAAGAAGAACCAAGACGTTGATAAGCCTTACTGCAAAACTTGCAGGAAAGCCTGTACAGCTAAGCCAAGATCTAGTACAGCTAAAGTGACCCTCTGGCATGTCCCAGTGATGGTGTCTCTCTGGAGCTGTGCCTGTGAAGAACTGGGGCAGCTCCTTTATGTGCTGTGAAATAAGAAAAAGAGCCAAACACAGAGTTTTGTGATAATGTGAATGCAAGATTAATTGGCACATGCAGTTAACAGAGGACACAGGGAGAATTTGCATTTGCATGTGGGAAGAGTGAGTCAGGCTTTGTACCTGTTGCCTATTATGTGCGTCACGTATATTTGGTATTTTTAGTTTAATACTTCATTGTATTGTTTTCTTGATTATTTTAATTTTCTGAACTATCTCAGTGTGAAAACATATCACAGAAGATGCTGATACTTTTTATTTATGTAAGATGCTTAAATTATACTTCTGAAATTACTTACCTAGCATTTTATTTATCTTGCAATCATAATTATTCAGTGCCTCCTCCATCTGCTTTTATTTAATTATGACTGTAGCGACAGCAGCCACAAAGATAAGTCTCTTCAGGTTGATCGGTTGCACAGAGTGCCTTCCATGCACTGTAATGAGTTTGCTTGACACCTGGCAATTAAATGGAATAGGCTTTTTTTGTTGCTATTCATGGGGGTTGGTGTGCTATCAGGCATCCAGTGATGTGGTTTGGTTCTCACATGCGTGGCAGGCTCTCTCTGGCAGTATGAAAAGGGCAGGTGAAATAAATTATAGAGTTGCCAGCTGCTTTAAACAATCCTGTTCAGCTTCATAACCCAGTCTTGTCAAGTTTCTGGGATTTGATGCATTTTTGTGTGAATGTCTTCTTCAGCCTTTTCAACTGTTGCCAGAGAGAACCTCCTACTGAAGTTATTGCTGCTTAAAATTCAAGAGTGCTTTCAACTTCCTCTCTGAGGCAGGGTTCTCTACAGAATAAAGGTATTTCTTATCATGCTACTGTATTTAATGCATCCTTTTTTGATGCCGTAAACAGTGGTGGAGTGAGTGGAGTCTGTGTATGCCTGTCAGCTAAAATTATACTCTTATACACGTTTACTGCTGGGATAAAGCCATTGACTCCTGTGGGATTTCTCCAGGTTCACTCCTCATGTTACTGAAATCCAGATATGCACCTGCCTGCTTTCTGGGATGCACAGGCACAACCCCAATTCCCTTTATAATGAAAGGAATTTGACCCGTGTGGGGTTTTTTTTTTTCCTGAGACTTGTGTGTATCCTAACTCTTCACGGACATGACTTGGATCTACAGAGTTTCTAAGCTCAGTGGGAATAAAATACTAAATTAAGAGTTTATTGACAGTTTTATCACTTTAAAATATCAGTACTGTTTGTCCACAAAAGTAACAGTTTGCCTTTCCTTTTCTTTTTATTACTACACCTTTTTTCTGTGAGCAGTGTACTTTAAATCAGTGTTACGACTTTGAGCCACTAACCATTTCCAGAAGTGTGTGTAGTTTGTCATTTACAGGAGAAAACACTTTCATTAATTTAACAGTAGGCTAAAATCTGTTCGTTTTGATCAAAACATTGGGAAACCTCCTTGAACTTAGCTTAAAACAGTGATGAACCAGCCTTATTTCTCAGTGGTTTCTAATATGACTTGAATCTGCTGTGCCTTAATCCTCATCATACCACTCAGTTACCCACTGGGAAATAAAAAAGGCAGATCCTACAGGGAAAGACAGCAAAAGTTGCATTCAAAACTTGAGTTTTTTTATAATTTATAAGAAATCATAATATTTTTTTGAATCTTAAAACTCCTTTCTTCTTAGTCATGTTCTTCTGGTGCTTTTATTGACAAACCGGTGTTGCCTCACTTATCCTGGTAATAACAGTATTTCAGCCCAGGTTTGCAGGCACCATACCCACTGCCCACTGCCCAAGGACCTTGTGCAAGCTGCTTGGTGAATGGGTGCACTCCTCTGGCAGTTATTTTGCAGGTTGGCAGGTTTTTTGCTGCTCTTGTGGGTTGCTTTTGCGGGGGCTCTGTGCTGGCTCTTACATCTTCCTGGGCTCACATGGCTTCACCTGGCTCCTCTATGACTCTTTGTGTTTATCCTGTTGCTAAAAGTTTACTGAGAAATCCACCTGTTTGACTGAGGAGTCGGGATGAGGAGACCATTGGGTTAGGAACTGTGGATGGGTGTTGTGGTGTGGCCAAGGCTGGCACAGTGGTTGAGTGGAACAGGGTCATAAGTAAGTGAAAGACCCACCTGTAGGACATGGGATTTGAGCTCCTGACAGCCAACCCATCAGCACTGTCCCCTTGTGATCCTCCCACAGGTGCAGGGTGGACTGGTCAGGCTGCAACACGAGCCAGTTTCCAGCCTTGCTAAAATATCCTGAAATGACAAATCCATGGCTATGAGGAATGCATGCAGAAACATGGCTTTGTGCTTCTCGTGTCTTTAGAGAAGCAAGCTAAGAGGAAGGGAGATGAAGGGAACCGTTGAAAAGTAAATGAACCCTGGATATGCTGATGAGCGATCGCAGTGGCCGTGTCGTCCAGCCAGCTCTTTGGGTCTGCAGGGAAGAGACAAGCAAATGTCCGATGCTGATCGCTTCAGTCCATGTTTTGAGAGAAAAGAACTTGTTTTCACTCAGGGTAATTTTATATTCCAGACTTGCTCAGGGGCTTAATTACCCATCTCCCTGAGTGAAAAGCTTAATTTTGGTCATGAGGAGTAATAATTCCAGGAGGAGTAGTCTGAACAATTTGATGAAACCGAGGAAGTGTACAAGTAGTGAAAGGGTTCCTGGAATGACGTTTTGATACTCTTTTCTGTGTGAGGCAAAGCATTGTTCTGTGAATGATACCTATCCCGTTGAAGCACTTATGCTGAGGTTTTTTGTCTTGCTCCTTCTGCTATCAAGTTTGTTTCACATTTCCACACTGCAGACAACTTTTTTTACCCAGACACCTACCTCTCCTCTTCTTGAGCCAGTGGACCACCTCACAGCACTGTAACATCCTCCTCCTACAGACAAAAGATTCAGAACATGTTAATAGATTTTTGGCCATCTTTGAACAACTTTTTTGGTCATCTTTTTTGGCAACTGACAGTAAGAATGAGCCCCAAGAATTGTAATGGAGAAAGTGTGCTCTGTTACCAAAGTGCCTGTAGTATCCCTGGCATGCTGCAGACCTATCTGAGGAGCTCAGTTTTTTTCTTTACTGCCCAAGACTGATTCTGAGGTATTTCCTCAACTGTCTCTTCAGGTTTCTATTTCTGCACTATTAGCTCTCGGGATCATAGGACAGGATGAGAGACCATTTGGTACTTGAACTCTGTTCCACCAATCTCGTGGGAGACATTTAGTCTGGAAGTGTTGGCAACACATCTGCTCAACAAACCTTCGCCTCCCACCATCGCTGGAACATTTTTCCAATACTTACAATGCTGGTCACTGTTGCCTTGCTCGTTTTCCACATCTGTTCTGCTTCCTCTGTCCTGCATCCACTGGCTGCACTACTTCTGCTGTTTCTCCTCAGTCTTTCCCAGCGTGGTTAAAGGCAGCTTCTCTTTGACATAATCTTCTATCCCTTTCCTTGCACTGAACAGCAGTCACCTGCTTTTTTGTACCTGTGTGCTCTAGATTGTAGTATATGCTTCATTATGTTCTGTCTTCTTCAAGACTCAAGCACCTCAGGCCATGCCTTTGTTTCCTAGTATATGTTGTAATGCTTCAGAAAATGATTATGGGCTTCTAGTAGTTCTCCTCATGTTCTGGTTTTTTCATTCAAGCCATTTATTGCTTGAACGACCAGTGCAATAAATAGCAAGCGTAAGAATTCAGTCTAGAAAGGAGTGGCTGCATGAGGATGCCTGTGTTCCTGTCAAGGGAGAGAAACCATAGGTATCACCGCATCATGATGGGGCATTGTACTACATAGCAAGGTCCACAGTCCAGGAAGTCTACAGGAAGGTCTCATCTCACATGGTAACTTTCTGCTGAGCCCCGCTGCTCCCTTGGTAAGACTTGAGACTCGGTGCTGTATGTAGCTTTGTCCTGTGAATGCATTTGAGATGCCTGAGGACTTTTGCCGGTTGTGATGTTTGTCTGTGTTCTGTGAGTGTGGTTAATACCTGTGTTTGGCTGGAGCGGGGCACAAAAGAACCCCTGGAGATCAGGCTTGAGAACCATGTTAGTATTCTCACAACAGTGGCAGTCTTGAAAACTCATACCTTACGTTGCAATCAACTTAAGCCAGCTGGGTAACCAGATGCTGGGGTGCCAGGAAGGTGTCCCACTCTTCCATCCCCACCTTGTGATCCTGCTGCCCACCAGCTCTCCACCACCCTGCCACATCAGGAACTGCTCTGCCTGAAAATTAACTTGGGGATGGGTGGGCAGGAAGAGTTATTTTTAGCTGGATCAATTCCCCTGTCTGATTCCCAGCATGGCTACACAAACGTTTGTGCTGGCACAATTGAAAGGATGCTGTGGGAGTGGGAATGAGCAGTCACAGATACGGGGAGGAGGAAGCCAGGAGCTGTATACATCACCAGAAAAGGGTCCATGCACTTGCAGCCTTAAGGCCTGACCCTGCCACTGAACTTAGTGGGAATATCGGTGGAGTCCTAAAAGGACTAATATTTAAGAGTAACAGTAGATACAAGTGCAGGTGATGATCAATGTGGAAAGTGAACATTTTCATGTGAGGCAGCTAGAACAGTCTGAGAAGCAGACTGGAATTATAGAGCAAGACATTTTAACAGAGCCTTGCTGGACCTGTGAGGGCTTTCTTTTTTTATGAGCATACCAGTACCATTACAAAACCCAGCAGGTTGTCTCTCGCAGCCACACTTCTTTGAGTACACACTGCAAGTGAGAAGTACATGTAATAAACAAGGTTAGGTACTTAATTGTTCAGTATTCAGTAGTAAAATAACTTTTATTATAATGCATTTTTGCAATGGCAGTCTCTAGATTACCTACTTGGTAGCATCTATGACCAAATCCTTAGTCACAGCTCAAGGCTGCAGAACATTGTCATTATTCAGTGGATAATGCAGAGATTTTGGTAATCCTCAAGGGGTGGCGAAAAAAAAGAAGAAAGAAAGAAAGAAGCCTCCTGCCGATGAGATTTCCAAAGCCAGAGTTTATGTACTGTATATTTAATGAGCACAAGTGAAGCAATTTTATTGTTTCTTTCCAGGATGGTATGAAGCTTGTACTCAGGAGTGCTTGTCAGTGGGATTCCTGAATCTAACATTTAAACAGTACTTCTGGAGGGAAGAAAATAGATCTGAAATTCAAAATCACAGATATTTCTAATGCAGTTTTTCAGGTTTAATTTTGCATGTAATCGTGGTACAGTCTGTCTTCCTCAGCAAGACCTAATGCCATAATACATCACAGCACTGTTCTCTGAGAGCTGATTGTTGCTTAATGCCTGCAACCAGGTTGTGAAAATTTGAGGCTTTTTCTCTGCAAAGTGTACACTCATAAAAAAGGCGTTTTTCAGAGCCGTGTCAGCTGAAGTGTTTTTGTTATTATGGTTGGTTGCTTTATGATGCTGTTAGCATCCTCCTTACATACTACACCAAAACCAATCCATCATGTCATGTTAGTAGCTTCTCTACTTAATCTACCTTGCATTCGTTATGTTGCATTTTAAACTTCAGACATGGTCCTCCAAATGCAACTATCTCTCTTTGTGGCTGTAAAACCCACAAAGAACAAGTTTACTGAGGATTGCAGTATTGAATATGTTTTATTTACAAAAGGGAGAATGGCAGAGGTGTCTGTGTTCCCAGGGACTTTGATCCTCTAGAAGTCTTCGGTTTCCAAATAATGGAGCTGAAGGTGTCAGAGGCTCCAGAAATCTTACCACACTACAAAGAATTGCATTGGTATCCCAGAGTGAACTGGATCCATGCAGTGTATGTTACTAAGCACCACCAGTTAGGACCACTGCTCTCCGAGTGTGTGCAAACATCAGACCCCTTGCCAGAGACCCAATGGATTTCAAATCTCTCCATTAAAGCATGTTGCAATGTTACTTCTCTGCATATCTCTCCCTTTTGTCTGCTGTATATTTGCTTCTTTAAAGTCCAGTCTGATGTCTGACAGTGCCAGGTCACTATGTAATTTTCAGAAGAACATAAATATCAAACCCACAATACCAAAATTATAGCCCGAGTTCAGCGTGCTCTATTTTAGCCTTCTCCTCCCCTCTCTAATTTGCAATGGGCTGCTGAAGTTAGCTTCTACCGCATGGCTGCCCATTGTGAAACCGATGCCCACGATCACTTGCTTTTTCTATGGAACCAGTGGGGCACGAGGGGAAACTCATGATCTCGGTGACAGTGATAACAATGCAGAGTTGGATCCTGACATGCAGGGAAGCTGGGGTTGAAACTTGGCAGCCAAACAAAAAAAGGCCAGTTTTAAACCTCCATGCTAAATTATCCTAACACTTAGAATTAAATGTGGAGTTGTTTTTGACACGTGCACGGTTTCTCACATTGGAGTGTGTCACTTCTTGGTTCAGAATAGTTGTCTGATATTTATGTATCCTGTACTTCGACAATGGTTACACAAGCAGCTTTAAATGCTTCCTGGTAACATCCTAAAGTGTGCCATAAACACAGCAGAGCAGCTTCTCTGCAAGCAGTGACATTCTAAAACAGGAGATCTCACTACTCTGAAAGGCTGTTCTGGACCCTCAGTCCTTTGATGGTTAGAAGACTTCTCATTTCCAGGATGAATGTATGTATTGTTAGTACTTACTTGCCCTTGGGCCAGTGTTGACCCTTAGCCTAAATAGCTGTTTTCCTTCTCTGCTCTAAGTTGCTCTCATGTATTTATGCAGGCAGCAATCTGAAATCAGACTTAACTTTCACTGCACTTGTTTTTAAGAAATCTTGAGTTGTTTTCCTTCTTTTTATAAGACTGAGTTTGCAGTCATCTGTCTCACCTTGTTAGTCCTTGTCATAAACTTGCACAGGTCTGTTGCTCCTGTTTTTAATTTTGGCAGCCCTCAGTTCTTCAGGTGTGCGGTTTCAGCTAGCTGCCGAGGTTCTGTATGTACAGTGAAGGGAGACAGGTACCTCCAGTAGGTTAGTCCTCCAGTGTTAGGTCACACCTATATTAAGAGAAAATTAATAGTCTGCTGGAGGTGCTTCTCTCTGGCTGGTGTGGAGAGAGCCAGGACAATTACCTCATGTAAAATGCTTCACTATTAGGTGGCTAAAGTTTGGTGAGATTAATCCTGCCCCCTCTGAACAACCTGATGTAGTAGCAGTCAGTCTCTTGTAAGACTAGGGGATGATCTATGAGTATGCCCGTTCCACATATTCACGTGGTTCTCTTCCTTCAAGCTGGCTTTGTAGGGCATGAAAACATCTCACAATCTTTTTTAGAATCAGTTCAATGACACCACAGTGTAATCCTTTATCATCTGTTATGCTCCACTGCACTGAGTACCTCCCATAGGACAACTCTGGAAGAAAGTAGTTGCCTGCCGTCCCGTGTGGAAGGCCTGTTTCCCTGATTGATTATCTGGCTGCATTTCACACTTCAGATCATCCCTGCATAAGAGTGCTCTGCCTGATGAATGCTAATGTTGACACTACAGGTTGTGCCTTACATAACATCAAGGCTCGCATTACTAATTTTCTTACTTTGGTTTCAAGGTCTTCACTGGATGACCCCACGTCTGTATGTTTCAGTGATGGGAGACTGCATTTTCTTGTGTGGATATCGACAGCATCCTTTGTTTACTTATTAAGCTTGGCAATTAAATGTGAAACTTGTGTCTGCACAGTAGACCACTCAGGGCACCGTGCAGCATGTAAGCTCCATATTCTGGGTTAAGTAGACCTTTTGTGGGACTCACTCCATAGGCATGAAATTGTGCCATGAATGGAAAGGATGTGCTTGAAAAAAAGACTCAAGTGTGATGCCTTGCCAAAGTAGTTTGTTAGTGCCTTGAACAACTGTGGTTGAGTTTCAATTATTTATGATAATATCTTCTAGTCTGCCAATAAACATACTGTAATAGGTTTTTTAAAAGTAATGAATTAAAAGTAATGAATTCCTAGAAATGTGAGATCTTGCTACTAACATAAATTAAAGCTGTGCTGAGAAGTGGGATGAGTCCCCTTGGGGGTAAAGGGGCTGGTGAGTTCTTTAAATGTGTGGATTAGCAAAGTGAGAATTAATGAGCTATTATTATTTATAGAAGCAACATCTGATCAGTGTTTCCTCATAATTTATACTTCCCAAACCCTGGATTTACTTTGCTTTTCCTCAGTTAGGGGCTTTAGACTCAGTAATATTTCTTCTATAGAACCAAGATTTATCAGTATTTTAAATGGGGTGTCCATTTTGTGCTAGAATAATTATTCCTGATTTATGTTCTGTCTGTTTTGCATACAATGGGTGATGTTCCTGCTTAAAATTCATGTAACCCCATTCATGTGAAAGAGGCTTGTAACAGTTCAGAGGCAGAACAAGGCAGCTGTGGAGATGCCTGACACCATGGCTCAGACCAGAGATTTCCTTTGTGATCCTGGCCAAGTCACTCCGGGTGGTATTTTTCCACCTGCAGGCAGGATAGCTGCCTTAAACTGCTACCTCCCATCTCTCTCTACAGTCAAAGGAAAGAGCAGCTCATCAATTAGAGTTATTAATTATACCCTAAAATAGTTGTCCTAGATGGCAGAGGCTTGTAATTTGTCTGTACTCCAGTATTTGGTGCTCCTATTTGGTGCTCCTGCATGAATGTCAGGGACTTGCCTGAAAGACACCCTACTTGTGGTAGGTGATTCCCCACTGACAGTTACTTCTCAAGTCTTAGAACCATTTTAAAATGCATTATTTGTGTAAGTTAAGTCAATGATACTTCTGTTGGGCTAACTCCTACCACAGCTGCAGTTGCATATTACCTGTATTGCTATATCTGTATTGCTTATCTCTATTGCTGTTGGTATATAAAAGAACAATGAGCAGTAAATGCCCAGTGAGTTTGGCACCAGGAAGAAGTGGAAGGTGCTACGCCATGACATATGATTTCACGTATGATGTCCGTCTGTTTGCAGTATCAGTGCTATCCCAGCACCTCTGGCTATGTTTCATACTGTCTGAGCCAGCAGAGTATCTGAATCACTAGGATCCACCACTTGAGAGTCCCCCTTTGATGCTGATTTGTAAGCTTGAGCCTCTGTGATTATGTCTGGTCCATAATCTCATTACCTAAACACTCCTGTATCGAACAGTCTGAGTCACTTATCATCCCATAAACTAATTTATTTCAGTCTCTTCTGAAAGTGTGTGCTTTTGTTTTCTGATGGATGGAAGTACCTTTGTGCCTTCTGCCTCATGCTGCTGGCATCCCTTCTGTTTCTGCCCCCTCCCCAGTCCTCTCACGGATAGCTGCTGTTTCCTTAGGTGAAAACATGCCTGATTTCTTTGCTGTCTTTGCTCGCTTGTTCCAAATCCTGCTTTTGATCTCCTTTTTATTTTCTCTTTAGTTTTGAGTACTTTTTTGCTGTCTCCTCAAAATGTTATTTAGTGGTTTCCTTGATGATTTTGTTCTCTGTACACATGCCATATTACAATAACCCCAACTCAGATATGTGGGTGTCTTTTCCTATTGTTACCATTATTATGCCTGCCACATTCAATACCAACTGGCAGCCACAAGCTTTACATATTAAATATTTTCCTCTTGAATACCCTCTATTTCTCCTCTCTCAAGTTTATTTTCCTCTCAGTGTATGGGACAAATTATACGCCTAACTACCCTTAATTGTAGTGGGAAATGTCTGTGTAAATCTCCCTTGCATTGAAAGGAGAATGGGCCTCCATGTGTCTCATCCTCTAAGATGTCATCCCGGTGGGCTTTCTCGGTGCTTCTTCTTTGGGGTTTCCCCCTTCCCTCACCCCCTGGCACAGAATATGCATCTTGCAAGGAAAAATGTGGCACAAGTCACGGTACATTAAGCAGGTATCAAAATCCATACTGAAGAATGGGTAAGCTGCGATGAGGAGGTGCAGAATACATGCAATCATTAAGGAGGATGAATGCGATCTGTGCCTTGAATAATTAGATGAAACATAAATAAAAAAGTGACATGATTTGTTTCCCCACTTACCTCATGAATAGGAGACAGCAGCCCTGACTCTTCCTTACTGGAAAGGAAGCATCAAGTTCAGTGGTGTTACTCCTCATTCACGCTGATGAAAGTGAAGAAAAATTGGCTTTATTTTGAGAGATGATATTGAGGGAGTTGTTGGAGAGTAATGAAGCTATTGGACTGACTGTTTAAAGTCTCCTGTTACAGCCTTGTGTATGTCAGGGCAGAGCTCAGACTTTCCCTGTGTGATAAATTAGTATTTATCCTGGAGCAGATATAGATATTATGGTATCAATGTGTCTTATGAGTGAGATGGGAGACTGAACCGTGACAGAAAGGAAACTGCAAGGGAATTAAGCCATTTGGCATGGTAAAGGAGGCTATATTATGAGGGATAACAGATTTTAATATAAGAAATAGCAGTGCCACGTGATGACTTTGGTAGGGTGTTTTAGCATATTGAACAAAGCTGCTTAACTGAAATAAGAACGGGCCACATTAAGGGATATCTTGAAGGGGTTCTCTGTGTGTTTTTCTTCAGAGGTCATAAACAAACCACATACTGAATATTGCTTTTTGCACATAATGGAAGGCTCAAAGTTGTCCTATTGGTTTCAGTAGAACGAGATCAATTCGTAAGGACTGGCTTTTCATGCAGGCACCACTGTTATTATACTTTATTAATTTGTACAGCATCCAAACAGGCACTTTGCAGACAGACACTGTAGGTTTTTTCCCTGAGGAGCATAAGAGTGTAATTAATCCTAGCAGTGATTTTAACAGGACATTTCAGGCACTTAAAATGAAGTGCATGTTTTTTTCTAGAATAAGATCTAGAGGAGAAGTAGGGACCACTCCTGCAAAGTTGTGGCATCTCCCCCGCAAGCCCAAACTTCTTTTTTTCCCATGTCAGTGTCTCGCATAGTCTAGGGTCTGTTGTCCCTTTGCATTTGGGCTTTGATGCATAGGAAGGAAGAAGTCCTGGAGCTGTACAGCTGCAGTTGTACACTCCAAAAAGGCCAGCTAGGAGATACACAGGAGTTAGAAGCTCATGGTGGAGCTTCTTCCCTCCTGGTGCTTGCCTTGACTGAGATTCGGCTGCATAGGTCATGTACTTGCAGGTGATCTCCATCCTCAGCAAAGGATAGGAGAAAGACACGCCATGCTACATCTGGGCAGCAGAACACCACAATTTCATAAATATTTTGAATGTTTTCCAATGAGACGTAGTGGACTATTATTGTCACATATAAATTATTTTTAACGGTGCCATGGTTTTCATTTTTCAGGACATATTTAGTCCTGGAATAAGCAAGAGCACCTCCAAGGCAAAACTTAGGATTGAATATGAAGTAAGGCTCTAAAGATACACATTTGATCTCATTTGGCAATGAGATGGGTGCTGGTGTGTGAGAAGAGGGTATAACTTGGCTTTTACACCCTTTTTTGGCTTTGTTGTAATTTTCTTGGTATCTGTGCTTGTAGTTACATGTCCGTGTAAGGATTTACATTCTTTTAAGTGGATGGAGACTTAAGCCTAGGAAGTACCTTTTACAAGTCAAGGGTTGTTCACAGCTGATGCACCATTTATATTTGACTTGAATGAAGCAATTCTGAACACAGAATTAGAGAAATAAAGACTGTTCAACATGAAACTAGTTTAACTGGCTTCTTTTTTTGTGTTGAGTCTTTAAATTCTTCTAATTGAAAAAGTAACATTACAATCTACATTAAAATTACAAGTAATAATCATAGTAATGATATCCAGATTTTATATAGCATTTGTATTTCTTATTAGTGGTAGTTTCCAGCTATGATGATAATGTGTGAAATAATTTCCACAGGCTCATGTTCTTGCTATGAAAATCTGAGTTCAACCCATAGTCTTTAGTGAACACTTTGTTATAAAGAATCTTTATAAAAAAGTGGTCACTTGGGAAGCAATTACTAATAATTACAGAATCCTTCATCACTGCTTTTGATCTTTCGCGTGCATGGATCTAAAACCCTAATATTCACGTTGCTGACAGTACAGCACAGTTCAACAATAGCTTTGATGCCAATAAGAACAAAAGGGCTTTTTAAAAATACTCAATTCAGCAATTACTGTCACAGCTCCACTCCTTGAATGCAACTGTGTGTGTTCTTTGCAGTTAATGAATTCATACTACCTTTTAAAATTTACAATACTTTTTCTGCCCCTTGAAGTTTTTAGAAGTGAGTTGTATCAGTAGTGATTATCCATCATCACTAGGTGTTGGCTCCATGAGTGTGCGTTGCTCCGTGTGCACTGTGTACAATTACTTTTGAACCATAGACGAGATGATAGTCAGGCCATTTCATGCCTTAGGCAGGGGACATCTGCCAAGCATATATTGTACTCTACCAATAGGTCTTCAATCTTTTGCATCCCCATGAAATTAATTTTTCCTGGGGCTCCAGATAATTTGTCTTGTCTAATGAAAGTGCAGTCATTTCACAAATGACAGACAGAATGATTCTGGCAACTTGTATTATAGAAGATGCTTGCCTTCTTTTTAAATGTGAACAGTTGATTTGTTCAATGAGAAGACTTTTCTGTTTAATTTTCTTGGGAATTATGAAAAGAAAACATAGGATGAGACAAACACAGATTATTATGCTAAGGCAGAGGTATTTAGAATAGATCTGGAATGCAAAATGTAGCTGTGAAATATTTGATATATATATATCTATATGACTCATGTCATACAATTATCTCATATACATCATGTGTATGTGATATAGGTGAAACATAGCCAACATCATTCACTCAGTTGTAAGCTACAACCCATCATGTTTGTCACTTCAGACTGTGCAGTCCTTGGGACAAGAGCTCATCCCACCATTTGGCATCTCAACAGCATCCCAGAGCACTCCCAGCTCCCCTAGAGGTTACTTCTGCCTTGTACCCAGTTGCTGAAAGATTTTCAGCCACATGGAGAAGCACCACACTGGGCCGTACTGCAGCCATACAGCCTTTGCCTCCACCGCGAGGCAGGAGACGTGTGTTTTGTGACCGGGGATCACCAAGAGCTGGGTTGTGGCTGGTGTGGGTGTCATCTAGCAGGGCTTCTCTGAGCATGGGGCTGCGTTTGATCACCTCTCCCTTGCAGTAGCCCAATGCTGAGTCCTCTTCCCATCTTTAAGCTCACCTGTACCATCTGTACCTGTCTGGCAGATGCCAGGGGAAAAAAATAATTGGCTTTGCCCGACTTGGGGCCAAGGAATAGGAGAGAAGCTGTTAGATTAGGACTTTTCAGCCTGGAGAAGTTAACATAGGTGGGCTGTGCTAAAGAACTACAAAATCTGGGATATGAAAAGGGTGGATAAGAGCTAAACGTTCTCTGTTTCATTCTGAGCAAGGATGAACGTCCATCAGATGGAGCTCTTGGGAGACAGGTTCAAAAGTAACAGAAGAAAGCGGTTCTCTGTGTAACAGGCAATGAACCTGTGGGACTCCCTGCTAAAGGATATTATGAATGCAAAAGTTCAGGGAGAGACTGGGCAAGTTCTTGGAAGAGAGATTTACAAAGGACAATTAAACAGGTGAAGCACATGAGGCTTAGGAAATCTGCTCAGCTGCAAATAGTCAGAGGCTGAGATAGTATGCAGGGGAAATATTATAAATGTTCACCCGTTTCTTATTTTTAACTGGATGTGGGCTTATGGCCACTGCTGGAGGCTGGAACTGGGATAGGTAGATCCTTTGTTTGAACCAAAACATCCACTCGTACGTCCTTACATAAACAACAGCACTGGGGTAGAAGGCAGCAATCGTTTTCATTCCCTGCACAAAGGCAGCAGCCTCTTAATGCCTGTCCTGGAAAGATGGCGTGATTGGAAATCAGCTGAAGTTATGCATGTCAGGGGCCCTCAGAAACAGGCTCTGAGATCTGTCTGGCTTGGCTGTCCTTTCTTATCCTTTTAAAGCCTTGAAGTCATTTATTTCCAGAGGATTTGGAACGCTTGCTATGGCAGGCTGGAAGTTTGCCACTGTTGTTCTGCATCTGTATCTCTGGGGATTTGCTGGATGTTTTGGTTGAGTCAATTCCACTTTAAATACACTTGAAATTTTAAATGGTGATCCCAGCAGCAGATTCAATCAGCAACAACATAAACAAACAGCTCTCCTTCCTCTCTGCCTGGACTCCTGTGCCACAACTCCTGATATGCTCCCGGAGCATGAAGTGGCTGTGGAGTTTCAATGACCTGGTTTATCTCCTTCTGTCAATTTAAACAAGAAAAAACTCCTTAATAAATCATGTAATTACAAGTTACACAGAGATAGGACTCTGAAACCTGCTGGAATAGGGAGTTCTACCTATCATTTGCTTCCCTTGAAGCAAAAAAATTACCCCTGGCGTGACCCCTGCTCCCCGGCCTTGTCTTTTGTCATTCCTGTCCCTGGATGACTTTACAGTGGACTTGTGGGCTTCCTTCCACATTAATCAGTGCAGATTTTCACTCTCAAATGAATCAACTTTTTATCATGTGGTGTTTCCACTACTGGGCTAACCACTTTGCTTCTCTCTGGGAATGACTTGAAGAAAAGCTGGGATACTCAAAAGCCTGCCTGTATCCCCACCTATATCAGTTAGTTTAATAAAAAATCTTGTTTTCTTTTGCATACGTTGCTTTTCGGGTATCCTTCAATGTTCTCTACTATAGCAGAACTATGTTGAGAAATGGCCGGTGCAGCAGGAAGGCTATCAGTGGCTTATTAAAAAACACATCCATAAACTATTTTGATCTTAAAATGAGTTCCTATTTTTATGAATTTTGCTTCATTTGAAATATAATTTTCAGTGGCCTATACAGTAAAAGATAGATTTCTACATTTTGCATTTTCCTTCTTGTACAGAATACTGATAGTCATTTCTAACAAAATAATTTGAGTTCATAAGGTACCTCATACTTCCTGAGCAAATCTGTCTAGGAGCAAAGACGATTACAGATAAGGCAATACCTACATACTTCTGCTTTTATTTAATATACATATTTTAGACCTGAGCCTCTGTGCTTTGCAGAATGGAGCTCTAACTTTGGAGGGAGGCAGGGCCACATCCTGACTTGATGATGGAGTAAGTGTGGGCCTGGGTGCTGCCACAGTATCTGCAAGATGACGTGGAGTCAGTGCAACCCTGAGTGAGACCCTCAGTACAGAACAGCCTGGTGAGAGGCTTCCTGGGCTGTTAAGAATGAGACCTCCTTTGCCTTCTTCATCCTACTAACACGCTAGTATGTAATATCCAACTGCTTTTGCTGCGCTCATCACCATATTGAGTGCCTACAGGAATTACACTTGTCTTTTTTTTTCCCACAAACTCAGCAAAGAGTAGATTAATGGCACTTTCTGTTCCTCCTACTTTTCCTCCTACTCATTCATTTGCTTCGGGCAGCAATAAACTCAGCAATTATAACAGCAGCAGCAGCAGCCGCCAGCTTCCAAACAATGAATTCGGCCAAGAAGAAAGGCATTCTTCAAACCTGCACCGTGCTGCCCAGCCCACAGTCAGAACAAAGTCTGCACCTCCCAACAGCAAGGAAGGCAAATGCGCTACAACAGAGGCTTGCAAACAGTCTTCCCTTCCTCCCTTGCCAAAAGTAAACACTGAACGAGTTTGCAAACCTGGCTGAGGAGGACAAACGGACAAACTGTTTTCCCCCATGTGTTTAAAAAGAGTGCTTCCGCTTTCCTTTGCCTGGGACAGCACCTCCAAATGGATAAATATCCAACATACTCCATTCTGAAGCAAACGTTCTGGGAAAAGCTGCTAAACAATGAGGACATGGAGGCATAAAATGACTTAGGGAGATCCTTACCTGCCCGTATAGGGGCTCCTGTATTTTACATTGCATTGAGGGTGTTTAATCTCCAGCCTAAGTTTTTAGAGAATTCTTCTTGGTAATGTTCTGCTAGCTGCAGTGGCGGGACTGCTGCAAGAAATGGCACATCATACTAAGCCAAAGCTTTTGTATTTGCCTATCCGAGTAAATTGGGGTTTTCACTGGCCTATCTTTTCTTCTTACAATGTACATACTCTTTGAATGGTTATTACCCTTCTCAGGTGAGTCAGTGTCAGAAGACATCAAAATTGAGGTCTGCAATAAGTATAGGCAATGATAAGCATGGAACAAAATCTGCTGGATCTTACCATTATGGGCAAGAGGACCTGCAACAGTCACCAGCCCTTATTCCTTTTCTAAAGCTAAGGGGAAAATGGGGTCTTCCTTTCACATTAAATTATATGTCAGTTTAGGACCTGCCAAGATTTATAAGGCCGGGTTCCGGCCTCTGCGGACTTCAGTGGCAGCACTTCACGTGCATCTAAGGACAGAGCATATGCCACCTTTCAATGAGTCTCCTTCCCTGTCTGTTGACAGGCAGTGTTTTGAATTTATATTGAAGTTGCAAAGCCAGAGTGCAGTCCTTAATGGACATTTGTTCTTGGTTTTGTTTCCCTTAATCAGGGCCAAACCAAATAAATATCACTCACACTAAAAAATTATATATTTTTGCCTCCTGGATGGGAACTTGTGGGACCCTTTGCTCTGCTAGTCACTCCTGTGTCTGAGTCAGAGCCTGAGTTTCTCAACCAGCAGGTCTGTTCATTTACTAGTGCTTTTTCTGAAGGACTAGTTTGGGGAATCCCTGTTGGCACTCATTAACAGAGGGTGCCCTGTGGACTGTAGTTCTTTTGAGTCTGGAAAAACACCTCAGGACAGATGAGAGGTGTGCCTTCTGCAGTTAAAAATAATCAAATAAAATAGTATTGCCACTTGAGAATGCCAGAGAGGCCTTTGACCTTTAGAATAAGCACTGCCAGAAATAAAATAAAGTGTCAGGATGTTGTAAGAATTAAGTGTATTATTGAGTCTAGTGGGAAGAAAGCCAGTGTCTTAAATGGAGGGCACTGGAGTCTCTTGTTGATTGCAAATGACACTGCAATGCAAATCACTAGCCAATGTTTCGGGCTGTTTTGTTTGCCTCTCCCCACTCCAGGGATCATTCTGTGCTCGTTTAATGAAGGAAAGGAATCAGGTCTCCCAGAGGTGCAGAGGGGCCCAAACAGCTAAGCCAGATGTGAACCCACAGACCCATGAACAGCTGAAATCTCCTGTTGAGCAACAGGAACAGAGAAAATCCTGAGGAATCTAATGCTTGATGAGTGCAAGGCATTGTTTTTTAAGGCAACCCTCTGTAGGCTAGTGGGGAGGAAGCAGAATAATAATTGGAAGTGGAGTACATCAGGGTTTTTTTTCTATTCTCCTCCTTCTGCCTCTCAGAAGACTTTGGAGGTGGTGCAGTGCCTCTGCTCCATTGCTTGTATAGACAGGATGAAGAATCTGTTATTTTAAGAGCATGGACAAATTTCAGCCCCTGTCTAACTCCACATAATACATGGTGAGGAACAGCTATCTTTCTGTGTTTATACCAGGCCATGAAATGCAACATTAGCTGATGTATGCTCCCTGGCCATCCTAAGGCTGATAGCCGATGTTCCAAGAGTACACAAAGAACAAAATAGGATATAAATCCCTCCTTCTTCATAAACAAATGTACTGTAACTCTTCTGTAGGAAAAGAATTTTCATTTCACCCATGTGTGACTGAAGGTCTGTTAAATAACCAACATGCTTAGAGCTTTAGAAAGGAGTGTAGCAGGATCTCTGTGGACAATTATATTACACTTTAAACAAATGAATTACCAGCAGAATAGGAGGGAGAATATACCTGTGGCTAAATGTCTCCATAAACCATTGTAATAACAAAGAGACTGATCCTCCCTGTCTCCCAGTTGGGCTCTCTGCAGCTGCCCATTCTGCATGGCAATGCTCATTATAAGCAGAAAAGTGACCCTGAACTTTACTTTTAAACTACCGGCAACCGTTTTGCTATAAATCTAAGCCATTTATATTTTCTAAGCCTTTCCTCACAGATATGAGAACAATACTGTAAAGAATAAAAAGAGCAATTACTGTGACTCTTCTTTGAGAGGGGTGAGTATTAACAACCCATTTGCCCCAGGGGCTCAATCACAGCTGGAACTAAAGGGCTCAGTGGCTGGGTAGTCCTCTGATTTGCACAAGGCCACATGGCAAAAGCAGAGACAGAGGCAGGAGCTGAGATCAGGACTTTGTGGCTCTCCAGACAGACCTCCTTCCACCCTGACCTTGAAAATTTAGAATTCCAAATCCCTCTCCTTATATGCATTATTTAATAAAGAAGAACCTTTTCTTAAATAATCAAGAAGCCAGACACCTTGCATTTCTTCTCTCTATTCAACGCTCTCTGTGAGTCCCACTCAAGAGCTAAGCCTATTTAAGTTTCCTATAATGATGCATATTGCAAAAGTTTATTACAACAGAATTTAATGACTGGGAAGCAAAAGTCTGCAGGCTGAAGCATTATATCAAAGGTAACCTTTTAATAGAAAATTTTGCAGACATGGTAAATTTAATCTGACTCAACTATTTTACTCTTCCCAGTTTCTTTCTATTGTCTCTCTGAGGCGGGGAGAAAACAGGCCTGATTTCCCCCCTGCCTTGCATAATTATTTATACTTCTGCAGAGTGGATATAAGGTTCTTCCAAATCCCGATGGCAGGATTTTCCATGCAATTGGCAGGGGAGCCGAGAAGTGCAGAAGGGATCAAGCAACAGAGTACTGGGGGCTATGGTCCAGGCTCATCCCTTCCAGATTTAGCTATCTATAAGGCTGAACTTTTGCATGTGGTTGCCATAGGTGTCCTTTTCAGTCAGTGATGAGAAACAGGCCACCTGCAATGGGAAATTCTCATCTAAAATGTACTGAACCAGTATCTACAGGTAATTCTTTCTAGCTCCAGCCTAAAAAGCTCCACTCATTTGCCTTAACACAGGTGTTTAGCATAATTTGACATGCCCAAAGGGATCTTACCTGGCCTCCAGCTACCACCCCAGAATTGCAAGGGTTTCCCATAGATCTTATGTCATACATGCCAGGCCTGTGCAGACATCTGAGATACCTTAGGGTATCTCAGATGGCACCAGGTGCTTATGTTTAGGCATCTGACTGAAGCTGTGATTAAGTGCAGTCCCAGATTTTGGATGGGTAAGCTGAAAGGAGGGAAATCTGAAGTTTGTTACAGGCAGTCTGAATATAACCTTTAGTTCTTGCACAGAGGAAGAGCAACTAATTTCTGTCACCATAGGCTAACCCATTTAGTTAATATTAACACTTTGGGCATGTTTTGGATGCTCTCACTGAATTAGATATGAGCTCAGCAGGAGAAAAACAGGCTCAAGTGAGATCTTCAAAAACCTGCTGTAGGCTTCCTCGCCTTGCCTTGCCTTGCCTTGCCTTGCCTTGCCTTGCCTTCCTTTTCCCTGTCCTCTATGGTCAGGTGCTTGGGATACAAACCTAAGAGCTGGAGAAAGGATTGCCTGGAAATCAAGATTTCTTGCTTTTCTAATCATCTCCTGGATGTTCCCGATCAAATTTTTCACAGCTCTATGCCTCAGCTTCCTTTTCCTTAGCTGGGTGTCATGACAATGGCATCGCTTCTCAGGAGCTTTGACAGGTCATAGAAGACTGTGTGAGCATTTGATTTTGGGGAGTACTTGTCATGTCCCATACCCTGAAGAGGCAGCGTGTTAACTGTACTGGGATATTTCATAGATCCTGTATGTACTTTACCAGCTTCAGGATGGTGTTGTGGATGCACAATCTTCTCTTCTAGCAAGAAAATACTATTCTGTTGTTTTTAGAAATGAACCACAGCATCTAAGTAAAACCAGAAGAGAAACACTGAAATTCTCTGAGGTATGATTGTTACCGATCCCCACTGCAGTTGTCATAAAGCTTGATCTAGCATATATAATAAACTGACAATGATCTAGTGAAGTCCTTGCCCATTTTGAATAAGAATTTAATTTTCTTTGTTGCTTCTGCTGTGGTTCAATCCTTTACTACTTCTGTCTTTTCCTGATTACCTAGGAAACCTGTTGTGTTCCTTCTATTACTCAGAAATTCTTCCACCAATAGCTGTCATGATCTACAGTACACATCCTGAGCTTCAGATGACAAATCACCTAGAGAGCGAGCCTAAGATTTCCCATGGCCAAGTGAATGCAAATTATCCAGTCCTAGAGCAATCAGTTCCCCTATCAAAAAGGACATTGACCCCCCCACACTGTCAGGAATACTCACTATAGTAAGTAGAGCCAAGCTCAGTTTCCACACAGCATTTGACTTTGCCTTCTTATGGAGATGTATATGATTTTCCATAGGGATGAAGTTAACGCTCTCCTAGGCTGTCTAATAGGGTTCTACAAAAATTATTCTAAAACTGGAAGGCTATTTTAGGGAATGGAAATACCCTTTTTAAAGATAATTTGAACCATTTTGCACCATGCTATGAGCGACATCAGTCTCAGTTCAGTGCAGGGAGATTATTCAGAAATCCCCAGGAAAATACTGATGTTTTGTATTACAGTTTCTGGATGTTTCTGGTAATATGTTTAGGAGGTGAGTTGCAACAACACTGCATAGGTTTCATTAGTCCAGCTTCCCACGGGGGGGTGGTTCTGAGTGGAAACCGCCTATTTAGTCCTTTAAAACCTTTCTAAATGTAAAGTTCTCTGGACTCTTGGTTCCCTTGGTGTGTTGGTGGTAGATAGCCTAGCCTTCACAGCTAGTTATACTTTATGTGGAAAGGTGGCCATTTCCAGTCTAACGGGCAGCTCCTGCCTACATGTTTAATTTGGTTTAATGACTTCAGTGTCAATGATTAGTTTCAGATACTTGTTTTAATGTTCTTAATTATTTCCTAGAACTAGGAATCTTGCTTGCATATGGACTTGCCTACATTTGATTCCAGAAAAAGTCTGCACAAAGCCTTGTTCAGAGTTACCAACATGCATCTTTGTAGCATGAAGGTAGAAGAAGGACTGGATCAGGTTAAAAAGCTGGAGAGAAAGAAAATAGTAGGAGGCATACACCAGTAAATTATTACAGCAGCATGTGCATATTGTGCAAGCATGCATGTTCTGGCTTTGCACGGCACCCTATCTCAAATTCCTAGGTGCTACTAACATAAATAATTGATCTCAGCATTATGATGGGGCCTATGAAGGACATGTAATGAAGCTTTCCTAGGGGATAAATCATTTGTCAAAAAAGATATAAAAAGTGTCATTTTGTTATAGGGAACTAATTACACAGGGTGATAGGCAATGGATTGATAGCCACCTCCTTTGGTGCCGTAATATTTTGTCTTTACGATATATAGGCAAGCCATTATCATAGACTCTTGTAACAGGGATGATATCCAGCAAAGAGGCTCAACTGAGCTACTGGAAAGCTTAATCTGATGTGCAAATGAAAGGTCCTGTTCAATAGGGTACACATGTCCCAAATGTGTGTACATGAAACTCCATTTAATTTCTGCCAGAGCCTGCAAAGAACAGTGTATCAGATAAAGACTGGGACTCCTTGAGGGACTGCTTATCTTAATGTTACTAGCAGGTGTAAATTGAATTTTCAGTCTGGAAAAGCTTTTCATTCAAAGTGAACAGATTGACATGTGCTGTAGCCCTGATTAGGGGATGAACTCATGAACCAAAGGTTCAAAATTATCATACCTAACCAGAACAAACAAGAAGAAGCTTTCAGGCATATCCTAAATGCCTGTATCCTTGAAAACAAAGGTTTTAATGAAAAATTCAAACAAAATATTCCTTGATAATCTTTTCTTCCCAAAGATGCATTAAAAATATCTTTGCACCTGCCCAACTTTGTGGAGGAAAGGGAAAGAAGTGAGATCACATCCCACTAAAATAAAGACAAATGTCCTATATATGTCTGTTTCTTGCGAAATTGTGAAACTCTGAGGAGCTGCTACCTGCCCATGATCCACTCAGAACATCCTAAAACTAAGTCAGGGTGGCAGATCTTGTTTCTAGCAAAGAGCATAACACTTAAGATGATAGATCTTGAACGTCAGTATAACATAAACGGGCCTAAGTGGTTTAGTACAGTGGGAAGAATGAGAGTATGCTGTTAGAAGGAACAGCTGTATGTGAAAACAAAATAATCCAGATTATTCGGTGTGCTTCTGTTTAAACCAGAGTAAAGACAAACAATCTTTGTTTTTAATGAAGCTACTTGGAAAATAAAAGACTACTCAGTCTGAATAGAAGTGAAGAAATCTGGTCCTACAACATGAAACTAAGTAAGACCAATCTTTCTCCCCTGAACACAGGAACTAAAAGAAATTGTTCTTGAAAATATCTATTTTTCTGTACTCAGAGGCTACGTTAAATAATTTCATAGTGGAAGGCAGATCAAATTCCAGCTATGTTAAAGGGTACTTTAAAGAGTAGAAACATTTGAAGTGAAATATTTAAAGCTAGATCCAGGAGGGTCAGGACTAATTTGTGAATTATCAAATGGTCCAAGGGCAACCTGCACATAAATGCTCAATTTTGCGCTTTAGTTTGTCATCATCATAAAAATTGATTCTTCTGTCCTGTGTGACTAATACTTATAGGCAAGACTTACTGGTGGAACAGCGGTTATAATAAAAGCTTTTGTCTGCCCAGGTGAGATAAGGCTCAGGCACAAATTTACAGTGCTCTCACTACTCTGTACTAAACTCTCCACAGGGTCTCTTTACTGGTGCGATGTATTGCACATATAAAAGTACGTATCTTGCTTAAGCTGACTGGTATAGACTCCCTTGACAGCCAACGAGAAGAAATGGGATTCTCCATGATAGGAGAGAGGAGGTAATTGCCCTGTGATGCTACAGACTTTCCTCCCAACATAGGGGAGTCTACAAAGTTCTTTTTAGGCAAAACGTTTTGCTGGCTAGGTGTAGGAGAAATGAATTTCACCTTCTGGGCAAGGTAGTTACTTCTACACTGCATCTAAGAAAACTGTTCCACACCAAAGCATTTTCAGACATGCCCAGTCTAGAGGCTACATTGTGCTTATTGGTGGATTATTTTGGATTTGTATAGGAGTAACTGAAAAAAAATTTTTTTGGCCTATAATGGCCTAAGGTTATTTACCATAAAGGTAAAAATCTGGTATCCACAGAGATATAGAAGATGCAGCCTGAAAATTAGACAGATTTATACAAAAACCTCCAATAAAATTAAAGGTGAAATACAAATTAATTTACAAAAATAGTGACAGAGAAAATTATATAAGTAATAAGATGGAATAAAAGCGTTACATGCAAGAATCCTGGCAAAAGATGACTTTCATTTTATGGATGCGGTCACCTAACATGAATAAATATGGCTTCCTAGGTAGGGGTCATTCATCCCACCATCACAGAGGTGATGAAATTATTTCCCTAGGGAAGGTATTGCAATGACAGTAGAAAAACATGAAAAATCATTATAAAATGTGCAACCACTGCACTATTATACACTATGATTTAACCCGTTCTTGTACGCTGAACTATAAGCCATGCTGCTTTGAAATATTCTTGCTCTCTTTTCTCTTTAAAGGTAGAAACCAAGGAAAAACCCAGTAGGTGCAGTGGGCCAAATGGCTTTTCTCTGAGCCACATTTCATAGTTTTGTGGTTAGATGTGAGGATTATATAGAGTTTCAATGATACAGGGCTGACTGCCATTTATTTCACTAATTTCTTTGTCCTCTTTTTTTTTTTTTTTTTTCCCTCCACCACTGCTGTGAGCACTAGCGGACAGGAGGCAAAAAGCAGGGCAGTGCAGAAAGGCTCCATTGCGCTCGTTCCTCTGGAGACGTGTTAGTTCTCCAGTGAGTATCCGAGCTTGCTGTTTCAAAGTCAGGCTTCTAATGGCATGCTGAGTGCTCTTAGCCACTACCCAGGACATGCCTTGAGTGACCTGGAATGCAAAATATGCTTTTCAGGGGTTGCAAGAAGACTGTGTCAACACTGCAGGGTTTATGATTTAGTTCTCCAGTTAAAGGTCTTCCGTTGAAATTCTTCAGTTCTCTTCCACTGTGATTTGATGGTGATTGCTAGGAAAACGATTATTTTCCATATCGAGCACTGCTGCTTCATGCTAAGCTGATGGCACATGTCACAAGAGTCAGATTCAGCGCCTCTTGGATGTGGCTTTCTTTTACTGGACCACCTGGGCCTCTTAAGGATGAAGCTGCTGTGGTTTCATGTTCAGGTTTCAAGATATTTGCCTTCCTCTCTTATTACTCCTGTCTATTTATTACCTGTCCTCATAATTATAGCTGGCACTTGATAGAGATGGAAGCAGATGAGTGGTCAGATGTTGTAGCCTCCCTCACGCCTTGCTGGGATACTTACAACCTCACTCACATTTTAAGCCATCCTGGCACTCCTTTTACACAGCAAAAATTGACCACAGTGCAGACAGCGTGGTGGGAATCTGGCTCCTGAGGTCTGTATGCTCGTGGGGTGATGCAGGAAAGTAAAAAACCTTTGTGACAGCCTTTGCAGATAGTGAGACCTTTGGGTCCTTGTTTCTCCTCTCAGAGGGCAAGGTTGTCCCCGCCAGCAGCCAGGCCCACTGGAGAGGTCTCTTGGGTAAGCATTTGCTTGCCTTGCCCCTCCTTGCCTGTCCCCTCCGTCTGAGAAGATGACCTTGTATGTAGCAGTGTGGGACTCAGTGAGAACGTGGAGTTTTTTAGGGGCGTGGTTGGGGGACAGGTCTGCTGAGCTGCCCCTTTGGGGCTAGATGGTGGCTGGACAGCTGAAAGCTCCATCTTGAAGGCTCCTGCCTTAGAAGTGCTGCCATTAACTAGCACCGCCTTGCGCTAGGGTTATGCCTGTACTCTCACCAGTGTTATGGCCCCTGTATCCCTGTTTCCAAAGGTGCTGAGTGCACTCAGGTTACCAATTCATTCTCACAAGTAGGTACGGTCACGGGACGTGTTTTCTCCCGCTTTTCCAGCCTGTGTTTGCACCTGTTGGAAGATCTGAACCATGATATGGCATTTGGGAAAACGCTATTTGCAGAGCAGAAGTTATTTACCCAGCAGTGGAATATTTTGCTTGACTGAGTCTTTGATCTTTTGTTCTGGGGTTTTAAGAGTCGTGCAGCCAGTCTCTGGCAGATTGGTAGCCAGAGTCTTTTGTAAGTAATCTCCTTTAAAAGCCAAGTCGCTTTGGCTACCTCAAGGTCTGAAGTTTCCTCGTTTATAAATTAGATGATTTTCTGGGAAGTGAATTCACATTTTAATCTGCATTTGAGCATCCACCTTGCAAATCCATTTAAGCAGCTTGAATTATTTGGCATGGCAGCAGAACCCCAAAGTGTGAGTTAGCTTTCCTGAGGAAGATTTTCACTGATGCAAATTTGGGTTTCAAATGCTGCCAGTGAAAAAGCAGAACAAAGGAAAAACTCAACCACCTAAACAGGGTTTCTTCATTACACCTGGTCGGCTTTGTTTTTCAGTTTGTGAATGAAGCACTGAATGAATGCACAGAAACACTTGCATACTTGTAGCCGCCTATTGTATAATGAATATCCTACAATTCATTTAGAAAAATGAAAAAACTGGAGAGCTCCAGGCAGCCAATTAAACATTTTCCCAAGTTCAAGTAATGCCTCAAGATCTGTTTTTATACCTGCTGACAAATTATGCCTAACTTTTTTTCTTCCGGAATATAATTCTTGGACAGGTAAGTACAGAGTGACTTTCCATTGCTTTGCTGTGGTATTTTACCATTTCATGATTCACTGTAATTCACAAGGAAATGGACCAATGAGACAGGTAGCCAGGTAGGTGCATTATTCTTCTGTAGTCGGATGCTTCATGAATCACTGCTATCGTAACAATTTTTAATTAAATTAATATATTTCCTATCAGTAATTCAAAACAAACAACTGTTTTGGAGGGAGTTAGTGACTTTGTGGAGCCCTCACAAACAGCAGTATGTATACAGGAGAAGAAAGCGTTTAGAGAAATTGCTTTAAGAAGTGTTGTGCTGCTGAAGCTGCCTCTTTCACAGCTCCCTTTCTACCTCCAGGTTCTGCTTATGCAGCATTACTAATTTACCTTGACAATTGACACTCATCATGTTTCCAGCAACAAAATCTGTAGTGACACAGTGACTTAGCATTTCTGTGTTTGCTGGAAGAGCAAAGGGAATTACACTGTGCATTGCTGCCTGACCCTCATTATGTATTGCATCTGTTCTGGCTGGGTGCTACAAGAAGTGCTAATTCCTATCTTGCCATCTGCCTGAAATTATCGTAGTCATATGAAGCCACAGACGCATTTTGCGTTGTTGCATACAATTTATTAAATTAATTAGGTCTCTGAAAACCTTTTGGGTCCCACGTCCTGACTGTAGAGGGGCAGGTAATGCGAGATGGTATGCAGCCTCTTGCCTGCCCTGTGTGCCAAGTACTTCTGATGTCTCTTGGGTGGGAGAGAGGCTCTGGGTCCATGGCACACACCTGTGAGAAATGTGGTCCTCCTCACGGAGCACAGATGGACAGCACGTGCAGGAGTCCTGAAGCCAGCCTATGTGACCTGGCAGCTCGTCAATGCCACCAGTCTTGTCCTACCACATTTCTGCTTTGTTTAATAAACTCAGGGAAGAGAACCTGCTGCCCTTTTATCTCTGCTCTGGGAACATGGTCCCAGGGCTTAGGCTGGAGGGGAGGGTGAGAGGAAGAGGAGGAGGAATCCCTGTGCTCCAAAATCCAGCCTTAATTACTGCTTGTCTCCTGCACGGCTTCCACCCCCGCGGCTGGCATGGGCTTCAAACGAGAGCCATGGGTGAAGCCTCTGAAATTACATCTGCATTTATCCCCACCCTGGCGAGAGGAGCTCCCGTGCTCACGGCAGCAGTGGGGTGCACAAGCTGGCAAGCCCATCCCTCCTTGCCACCGCTGCTGCCGCTGCCTTTGGGGACTCATGGCTCCTAGGCTGGCTCTTCAGTGGAGGCACCACAGGGAAACTACTGCCAGGAGACAGAGAATATTTTTTTTTTTAGATCACCACGGGAGAAACTCCCCCAGCACCTGACACCACCGCTGACCACCACAGTCAGCAGCTTGGTGGGACGCAGATGTGGCACAGGGAGCCCTGACCTGCCTTAGTCTGTCCTGGGAGAAATCCCATTTAGCTTCTCTCTTGCTTGCTCTGCCACACCGGGTCTGATCTTACCTAGCACCTGTTTCTCCAGGCAGCTAGTGACAGGGTAAGTGTGCCTGGAGGCCACAGCTGCCTGGGTGAGATGCATCAGCCCCTGCTCCTCTGAAGGCTGCAGGGGTGAGAGGTGCCCTCCATCAAGAGCAGCTCGCTGCCTCCAGGACTGCCTGGTTTGCTGTTGCAGGGACCACTGGGCATGGAGAGATGCACGTGTAGCCCCCAGCAGGACATGCTGGTGTGGACACCACCCTGCTCAGTGCAGCATGGCTGTGCCATTGCTCCTGTCCAGCCGTCCAGCTGAACACCGGGAAGCTCTTCCTGCTTCCCTCCAGGAATAAGTAAGATTTTTCCTAAAGCAGACCTGGTCAGGGGGTGCGATTACCATAGGTCATTTGGAAACCTTTGCTAATGACCTCCTTAGTCCCAGTGCTGAATGCTAATTTATGTTATGAATTTCACTTGACAGTTGCGCTTGCTGCCAGAAACGCTGACTTAAGATGCCATGAGGTGAAGACGTTGGGGCTAGCAGAGTTATTTAGTAAATCTGCACAGGCTGCACTAATCAAGAAAGAAAGGGATAACATTTCTGATTAGAAGTGACATCATTTAGCTTAATGTAATTTTTTTAATGCTTTTAAGGACACCATCACACTGAAGGTTCATATAGTATCTGCATCTTAAAGCTAAGCTGTTAAAAAAATCTTGCATATCATATCCAGATTTAATCTTACATTGCCAACCAGCAAGTTTCCAGGAAAAGCAGTGAGTAGCTGTAATTTAATAGCATTTAGTATAGCGTGCAACTGATGCCAAGAGAAGAAAATGTAGAATTAGCTGTACTAACTTTGAAGGGCCTGAAACAAAGGGGGAATATGCATGAATAGCTGGAGATTCCTCAGATAACAGTAATGTAATAAATTTAGAATATTATACTTTGTAAAGCAAAGTAATTTTATATTCCAAGTAGAGAACAAATATAAAGAGCTTTCCTAGAGCATGCTGTAGATTAATGATTTTCAAACAGGCACATCAAAGTAAATCTAACAATAACACTGCCACAAATAAAAAATAGGATGCAAAGAAGTTAAAATGTAAAGACAAAGGGCCAATTTTTTGCTTTCGTTATCCCAGTGTAAATCCAGTGTAACTTTGTTGATCTCTTCTGTGGCTCTGGATCTAGAGATGGGAGTGACAGAGAACAGAATTTGACTCACGCTTACATTAAAAGTGGTGAGAGTATAGAGCTATGAGCAAAAAAAACCCCAGGGTTTTTAGGAGATGAGAGATCTTGAAAGCAGTGGAATGAAAGCCCTGGAGGAAATGCTCAGAAAGGCAGAGCTGTCCTTTGCTGCGGTGTGTGGTTATCCTGGGTGTAGAATCCCCATCTGGGGGAATGCTGATCTGCAAAGCACAGGAGAAGATGCTCCAGACACACTGTGGATCAAAAGAGACCTGAAGAGAAGGACGACTTGTGGGAGGTTTTGGAAGCATGTGGAGGTGGGGGAGAATGCAAAGCACTCCTAAGAACATGGCTTCGCTCCCAGAGAAAGCAAGGGGGAGGAAGAGGAGGGACACCCAACGCAACTGGTCTCCTGGGTCATCTGCGCTCATGCTATGTAGACATGCAGCATGCAGAGCTGAACACGGAGAGGGCTTAGGCTGGCAACTTGGCATCCGTGGTGGACAGCCACCTGGCTGGGGCAGCCCCAGGGGGTGACAAAACCGCAGCCATGTGGTGGGCAAGTGCAGAGACCTCCAAGCTGGGTCTCACGTATCAAATGAAGCAGACTGGGGAGGTTACGAGATCCACCGAAGTCAAGGCACCTGCGTGTGTCTCCATCTGTTTCCAGTGTCAACCACCTTGGACTAGCTGCAGCTTTGCCCTAAGATGGCTGAGCCTCTGATCGTTCCCTGCTACAGGGCTGGTTCGAGGGGCATCACTGGGTCATATGCTACCGCTGCTGCCTCCAAGGCTCCTACCTTTCCCCAGGCAGTGGAAAGGAAACGGAGGAGGTGGCTTTTTTGCAGGGTCATCAATAATGCTTGAGACTCCTGAACATTGCAGCTGAAATGAATAAATATGCAGAGGCATCCACTTACTGGGGTGATTTTACCAAATGTGTGGAGACGGTAAGGCACTGCAGCCTGCACACAGTGAATGTAACTAAATATTTTTGCTGGAAGCTGTTCAATTGTTACAGTCAGGGAAGGCACAGTTAAGTTGACACGTCCTCTCCCTTCTGTTTGTTAGCTTTATTCTTCCTTCTAGTGCCTCTGTCATAACAAGCACATATACACATACGTAAAGTAGAAGGCTGGGTAATGACGGGACTCGGCATGATGTGCTGTTTGGGTTCTGCAGCAACGCACTGAAGTGCCACTTGCCACATTGCTATTCAACCTGAAGGGATCAGGCACTAGCTGTATCACATTCCAAAGGGCTGCTTAAAAATAGAGAGGACTTGGGTCAAACTCAGTGGAAGTATTGATTGAAGCCAGAAGAAGAGTTAGTGCTTCCTTCAGTGTTTCTAATCTGTCTAAATGACCCACACAAAGAAACCAGCTGCAGACTTCTTACATTTGCTCTTACCTGTAAGTGCAGAGCAGGCAGAAAAGAAAAAAAAATCAAAGGGTTGTCAGATGTACTGTGAAACTGGGTCACTGCACAGCAAATGGAATTTAATGTGAAAATATAAAGAAAATGGAAGGTAAAAAACATGAAATAAATGAAGCTAATGAGAACAGCTCACAAAGAACGCCTTTGAAATAGCAGTTGCCTGATTTACTAGAAGGACTGAACATTTGAGAAATCTGTTTCCAGGAAATAAATGAAAACCTGAGAAACTGCTAAGATACTTGAGCACAGCAGCAGGCTCTTCAGTGTGGGAGCATTGTTCTCATCCTATGGGCTATGGTCAGGGAGCAGAGAAGTGGGATGTGGCACCTGCTCTGATTTCCTTGAATTTCCTCATTTTCAGCTGTTGCAGCCAGTCTTCTGAAGGTGTGAGGAAAACTGAATTTAGCCCTTCTTCTGGGGACAGCTGCAGAAGCTTGTGTCCGTTAGGGCAAGGGGGAAGAACGCTGAGAGGCCTTGGGAGAAACCCTGTTACAAAGCCCATGGGGAATTTTAAAACATCAGTTTTTAAAGTTCAGGTAATACCCATCATAGTGCTTGATCAAACAAAGAACTCCTTGTTAAAAGCTGTTGGCTGCTGCAGTGGACCAGGAGGAAACAGGGCAGATCTTAAGCAGGCGGATTTCCCTGGAATATTGTGGGAGGCGTGGGGATGCTGTATGCACAACCTAATATGAATGGGCAGTTGCAAGTCAAGAAGCTTTTTGTGATTTGACAGAGGAAAGTAGGAATAGGGAACTGGGGAAATTAATTTTAGATGGAAAATTGTGAAAACTTTTTTTTTCTCCTTATTTCCAGATTATGGCATTTAAGTTCAGGAGTAACCTCAGGACACTTCTTCCAAGTGGGTGGGACACTGCATGCCAAGTTTCAGCAGTAATGAGGAGGCTGAGCAGGGAACGCACCTGTGCATTCCTCTCCTTTAGTCCAGTGCCAAAGGATTTCTGGGGTGGGATGTAGTGTGGGGCCAGAGGGTGGCAAGGGTGATGTAAGAATCTGTATTACCTATATTGGTGACAGCCTCCAACTAGGACAGGGACAGGTAGAGAATGGAAGGAGAGGTTGTGCGTACTGGGTGTCCTCACCACAAAACTAGGTATCTACACATGTGCAAACGGAGTAAAACGTATTTTCAGTTGGGTTTCAGAGCTAAAGCCATTGAGGTAGAAACACTGGTGTTATTCAGTAAATCATAAGCTGCCTTCTTGGAGGAAATAGAGCGTTAAATAGAAAAGCTAAGTGAACTTTGATGAACCAAATGGCCTATGCTTGTTCCATCATTTTTTATTAATTGCACCGGGTGTCTCACTCTGGGTCTTTGAGTGTATATCTGAATGCTCTGCCACGTCTCTGACTTGTTGCCTGGACTGTCATTACTGGAAGCCTAAGGTGACAGTGACAAACTATCCTCCCCAGGTGTTCTCCAGCAGAGAGATTTAGAAGGAGAAGGAGGACCGCATAGATAGAAAATATGCAGAAGCCCCCAGAGTGATGTTCAGATAGGGAGGCTCTAAGGGACACAGGGTTTGCTGCACCCCAGGAACCAAGTGAGGCTGTTGAGGTGTAAACCAGCCCCTCTGATAAACCACTGGGCCAGAAATTACTCTTCTTTGCTGGCTCTTTCCATATTGCTTCCTCCTGAGGGCAAGATGGCTTTCACGCAGATTTTTACCTGGGTTTGGTGTAGGTGGGGTGGGAGGCAGATAACAAATGCCCTTTTGCAGCAAGCCCAAGCCCAGCACTCCCCTGCTTTTATTTAAGAAGAAGCTTTTTGGCAGCAGTTGTAAATGAAGTTTTTCTTTATGCCTTCGGCTTCTTTGGTGCTGTCACCTCAGATGCCACTGAGCCACCATGGCAATGACAGTTTGTCCTTTAGATAGAGGATGTCAGTTGCCAGTGTAGAGTATTGATTTCTGCTGATTGCTAATGAGTAGGTTGAACTGTAAATGTGCGTGGAGAAATTGAGCTGATTCAGGCTATTGGAAGTGTCACTTGGGCCTGTGGAAATCTCCTAGCTAGCGTTCCACAAAGGCAGTTCCCTAGGGAAAACTGTGCACCCTGTCTTTCCCTTGGTCTTTGAAGGAAGTTTCCATGAGACTGGTGCCTCACCTTAGCCTAGGGCGAGGGATTCAAGTGAGGGGATCAGCCCTCACATCAGAAAATGAAACAACATGACACATTCACATTTTCAAAGCAGCTGCTTCTGTACCGTTGAGGTTTATCTGCCTTCAGAGTAGTATTTACCATGGATAATGTAGTGCATCTTCAAGGATAGGCAATCAGACATCTCCCATCCCCACTGGATGTGCGACTCCCTAACCTTATTTTCATGGATATTTTACCTGCACCGAATGTTATCTTCAAGTCCCAGCTCCTGATCTCTACAGAATAATTTCTGAAAATGCTTGAAAATACCTGTTCACACTTTGTTGGAATAGGACTCAACTGTGCCAAAAAAAAAAAAAAAAAAAAAAAAAAGACAAGACTGCTTAATGCAAGCAGGATGAGAAATCCTTCTGTATGAGTTCTAAGCGATGGATCCTCTGTCATCCCTTGAGATTTATTCAGCTGAATTTTGATATTTTGATGTATTTCCTCTTGTGCTTTGATATATTTTTCTCCCTGTCAGCAAGTCACATCTTAAGCAGTGGCAGATTTTGTGCAATTAACCAGCATTTTGAAGAGTCACAGTTCTCTTTCCCCCCTCCTTCTCTCCCTCCAGTCTTCATGTGGTATTATTCTTGCAAAGTCAGTGGCAACTGGAAAACTAATCCCGTTAACCTCACTGTAGGATTTCTGAAATTAACTTTCTAGGAAGGAAACTTCCTTCTTACTGCACGTTGAGACTTCAGAATTACTCACTTCCCTTGAGCTATACTGCTTTGATAGCCCCATGATGGGTGCTGTATAAAGCTTAAGACAGGTATTCTTGTTAACAACATTAGTCAAAAAAAGTTGTTAGGCTCTCAGTGTGGTCATATGGGATAAGACTAGTGCTCCAGCTGGTCAGTATCCACCTCCAGCTGCTACAAAGGTACTTTTCAGTTGATTTTCTGTGTAACCACCACGTTTTTTCTCCTCTTAACTTGATAACAAAAATGAAGGAGGGTGGTCTAGCACCAAACTGATCTTTCAGGTCTCTTCTAAAGGAGCTGACAGCTCAAAAAGGTGTCCCCTGTTTAGTCTAGATGTTTTTCCACACAGCTATGTTATTCTGTGTCTTCTGTGGAAATACTAAGTTATGCAAGAATGCCTGTTTGGGTTAATTTGGAAATCATGTCTATTTTTTGTTAAGGACCTTCTTTCAGACCATTTTGTGACTTGGTTTACTAAGTTTTAAGAAGGTCAGGTGACTTTACTGAAAGCACACAGGGACCTGATGTGTCAGCTTGTATGAGATCTCTGGTACCAATGGGTGTAGGGGTATTACAGATGCTTCAGTCTATGAAAGAGCACCTGAGCTGCCCTGTCTGTGCTGAGGAGGCAGAGTTGCCTGTAGGAAAACTCTGTCTCAACGTGCTGTAGCTTTGTGCATTGTTTTATCCAAAGGTGAGAAACATTTACAAGTCACGTGGCTCATAACATGGCAGATGTATAACCAAGGGATGCGTAACTTCGTGCTGGTGAGGTGGAGTCCTTGCATGAAGCATGTTGCTCATGGGCTGATGCTGCCTGGTATCTGCGGCAGGAGCAAAGGAATGCAGGGCGGCTTGTAAATAAATTACATCATTTGGATGGTATGAAAGCTGGCTGGAAATGTTTTGTGTTCCTTTCCTGGAGGCTCCTAGATATGTGGAATAGCTGTTCAGGATCCTTGTTGTTGTTGTTGTTGTTGTTGCTGCAGGGCCTTAAGTTTGCTGATAACATATGTTAAGTGCGACTTACAAGAAAGTGCACCAAAGGGAATTGGCAGCGTGAAACTGTAATTAAGCCTCCACAGATTTTGGGCTTTCGGGGCATTTAAGTTAACACAGGGAAAACTTGGTGTGACTTTAATGGAAAAATATGTATGGTGAACAAAGAAGAGCTTTTAATTAGTTCCTCAGGAACCTCTGCATTGTGAAACTTCTTAAATTTGTGAATGTATTTTGGAATCAAGGGTTTAACCAGGCAAGATGGGCTTCTCAGTCAGTGACATCATTCAATGCTCGTGGAGAAGATGGCTTTGCTCTTGAGTGTCTTCTGTACCTAAATGCCAGTCATCTTTTATACAAGGGCAAAAAGGGACCTGGATCATTAAATCCAGCCCTCTGATACCACAAGCAGCTGCCTGGTGTGATGATGCTGGCACCAACGGAACCTATTAACATCCCTGTAGCATTCATTGTCAGTATTGTTTCCTCAGCATGGCACAGGAGGGGAAAGGACCCAGAGTGCAGAGGCCTTGCTGGGGCAGGACAGCTGCTTGCCAGGACCCAGATGCATCCCTGCCACCCCCTCCAACCCACTGACCCTGCCAGGTAGTGAAGGAGCCTGGGGCAGAGCCCTGGAGCGTAGTAACAAAAAGGTTTAAACTGCTGAATCACACCAACTGCTGCAATTTATGTGCACAGCCATGTGGGGAAAGAGCTTGCTCTTGCCATCAGATATGCAATCCATCTATTATTGAATTTGACCTTAATAACCTATGATTAGCTAATTTTTTTACTCCACTTCTGTACGCACTGTGGCACTGGGAAGCTATCACAGATCTGATGTTAATATACAGATAATCAGCAACCTTGTTAATCACAGCATTCAGATGGCTGTGAGCCTGCCTTCCTGCCTGGCAAAGATAAATTAGGGAGTGAGAGTGATATAACACAATATTTTAAAACTATTAAAACCGAAGCCCACAGTTCAGAAGTTACTCTACCAATTACAGTTCTGATAGAAGGTGGAAGTCTGGTTTTCATTCTTTGTATAGAATATGCATACTTATGTGTATGAATAATTGGCACTGCTGGCAGTTTTTCTATTAATAAAGCTACTATTTATCAATGAAAGTGATTAATAGCTGCTTTGTCCCCAAATTACATTAGATCGTTCAGTGCAGAGCATATAGCTCCTTCCTCTGTGTCTCTGGGGAAGCAGAAACCTCCTGGTCTTTTCAAAAAAGGGTGCAGCAGTTCAGGAGGATGCAGCTTGAAGCGCTGCTGGGCATCTGAATCTGCAGGAGAGGTTGCAACAGATCTTGTGCCTCTGCAGCTCTGCCATTAGTATATTTGCAAACTTCCCTGCCAAGTTTTCTGGGAAAGGCCTCTGTCTTTGTGGCCTCCAAATCTTGCAGGTACAGTGCTAGAATGAGATGCTGGAGCTTGTGGAGAAGCTTGATGGAGCCTGAGTTGCACTTTTCAAGGAAGACCAGTGCTACATGACTGGTTCAATCTTCTTGCACAACCCCTTTATGAACTTCGCACAGAGGGTTTTGTGACAAAGGCCACAAAATGAAACCCTTTTCATGACCCCGTTATGCACTGATGATGTCTGCTTTAGTAAAGAAATCTTCTGGGCGATCTTTGGTTTCTTTCAAAGGCAACTGTGCTACATGTTGATATTTAGGCATTCAGAAAGGGTTCCTCACTGGAAGCATTTCAGCATTCAGGCCAGCACAAAATGAGATTTTCCTCACAGTCCCACATACACACCTAGCATTTGTTTCCAGACACATGGCCAAGACCCAGACGGACATCAGGTAAGAACCATTCAAGGTCTTTATTGCATTTAGGCTTCAAGCTGGCCTTCTGCATGACCTGAGTTGCCTGAAGAGTATATCGGAATTCAAAGGATGCAACTGTGTCTCTCTACTAAATCATTTTCTTATTAGGGTGGTAGTACAAAAGCTGCCATATCTCAGAGTACTGAATTCCTTACCTTCCTGATTTTCAAAGCATTTGCTCTGAAAAGGGCTTGTTTATTCCAAGTTGATGGCTGGTGGAAGACGTTGTGATCTAACCCCACTGGATGAAGGGACTTGCTTCTTCCTTAACTAAGAAGTGAAGGGGACCTACTAGTGAAACAGCTTTGATGAGCTTTTGGATGGTGCAGGGATGAATTAACTTTTGCCTCTCAGAGCATACATTTTGTCATGCAGTTGTGAAGAGAACTGCTTATCTGAAAGGGCTGCTAGCTTTGAAAGATCAAGCTTTTCTGAGTAGGGACCGGGGGCACTGGCAGAGTCACTTCTACAACAGTATCATCCTGCTTTCTCATCTCCCTGGCTAGTCAGCCAGAAAGAAAAGCTGCTCCCAGTCCCAGACTGGCAAACCTATGTTTGCTTCTGTATCTGATGGTACCTTGTTTTGTTCCCTGAGGACCAAGATACTTTGACGCACCTCAAGGCATCACCATGGAGAGAAAAGCATATGCAGAGCCAGCTGCAGCGGGAGAGGTGGCTTGGGACCTATAATAGCTTGTTCTTTAATCCACACCCCAGGTAACCCTTATAAACCTTGAGCTACGTTCTCAGTTTGGCAACCATCAGGCTTTTTTTACTGCAGCACTGAATAACACAGCTTTTAAAAATACCTAAGCATAAACTCATGACCTCGGTGAGTTTTTTCAAAGCAGCGCACTTACTACATTGCAATTTTGGGAGATGGCCCAAAAATCTCCCTGAGGAGAGACCAGAATAGCATCCTTAGAAATGTGTGTGAGCTGGAAGGGATTATAAGGATTAAAGCATGCTTATAGCACTCTTAGGTAGAGGCCGACTTGCAAACCTGAACCGAACCTCAGTTTTTAAAGTGAGTGATTTTAATGTTGCCTTCCAAACAGCGTTCCTCGAGTGCTGTTGTTAATTAGTTGATAATCTTCTGTAAGGCTTTATGCTTGGGAACACCTCTCCGGGAGAGCCCAAACCACAGTCCTTACTAGTTATAGTAGCAGTTGTGCCATTGATGTGAGTTGGCTTTGGATCAGACCCTAAATGCATATAATATCAAATTATATGGCAACTGTGCATTTTCCATTGAACTCAGCAACAACAAAGCAGCCTCCCACTGTGCATTATCAAGAAAAGTGGGCTCTATAGAATAGTAAGTGAGGAAAAGCCTCCCAACAGCATTTGTGCAATTGTTGGCTGCTCTCGCTGCTACTTTCATTGTAGGAAATGTTTCCTTAAAATTGCTATGCTGCTGGTGTCGCCCATTCTCCAGTTGGTTCCTGCCAATATTAATAAGCCAGTGACAAAGCTGTGTCAGAAAGTTCCAGCTCTGACTTTATTTACCCTTGAGGGCAGATACAATCTCGGGAGGAGCTTTGAATCCTATTATGGCAATCCATTGCTGCAGTGGCAGGCCGATGAAATAGAGAAACCCACACTTCCTCCTCTGAAAGCGTTATTAATAATGTTTCTGAGGGTTGTTCAGTTATTTTCTAGTTTTTTCCCAAAATTTAAGACCACCTGCCATATGTCCTATTTAATATAAATGCTCTGCTTGGGATGTCTGTCCTTCATGGTGCATAAGAGAGATTACTGTGAATGACTGAAAGGGATTATTTACTGCTGTCTCTGGACCCAAACAAACCCTATGACTCCCAGGTTCACAGGCCAGAGATGCCACAGATTTTCCACCTAAGGTCACCCCAAGAAGTGGCAAGGACTGCTGACTGTGCGTCACTTTGACATGAGTGGAAGCTGCTTAGATCAGACTGCAGTGATGGATACCAGTGCCTTGGTGGGGCCACAGTGTACTATGCTGGACAATGATGCTTTTGACAAATAGGCAGCAATGCATTCATTTCCAATGAAGGCAACCCACACATAACTGGATAATGAGATGTTTCCACGCAGTCCCCACAAAAGATTTGTTTGCTCAGGAAACAAAGACGCATAACAGGACTTTTAAGTCTATAAATGAGACCATATCTCTCCTCCTCATATTTACAACATGGCTAGCTCTGTCATCTTTGATATCAACACCAAAAGGGCTGTTTGCTCAGAAAACAAGCTCTCATTGTTCAGGAAATTACCATTTAAATTTATTTTATTTTATTAAACCTCTACTGTTTGGCTACCATGGTGTGGGAGCACTGGAACGTATACAAAGCAGCAAGACTGCTGAAGTTTAAATCAGACTCTAATAAGGGAATGTCATGTTTCATTTAAAAGCTTCTCCTCACCTTCCTTTTTTGTGCCGTCAAGTGAAAATAAAACTAGGGTTATAATTACATTGCTGCCTCCGCTCCACATTATCTGTGAGATCTCTCACATTTCTTTCCACACCTTTTCCACTCCTCCCTAGCTTTGCTGCTTGCTTAACAGGCTGTCAGGATCCCAGCACTCCCTTGAATAAGCAGATGACTAGCTGTGGTCCTTGTTCATTATGGGGTGACAAGCTCAAGGAATATATGCCTACAACATGGAAAGTTTCATGCCACAGGGTGTCAGCCTGACTTGGTTGGGTGGAAAATGAGGTGGCCTGAGCTTCCACACTCTCTCTGGAGCATGAAATTGGACAGAGACTGACTCTGACAGATGCTCACCCTCTTCAGGATCTTATTGCTGCTCTCAGATCCACCCTGTCACATCGCTGCATTAAGCTCTTACAAACTACTGTCAAGTCTTGCTTCTCCTTAGAGTTCTTGACAAACGTTTTTGGCCCAAATCCTTCTTTTTTATTTTTCCTTAGCCTTTTTTTTTTTTTTTTATTCCTGTATCTTGCACCCTTTTTTCCTGCCTCTTCAGTTTTTGCTTCTTGACACTTTCACCCCTTCTGTTCTCTCCCATACTTCTTAATTCCTTTCTCCTTTAAATCTTCCTTGTGGACAAGCCTGTTGATCCTCAAAGATTTATAGGCCATTTGTTTCCTGACCTGCTTTGAGTTCCTAGTTTCCAGTTTTGGTCCAAACCCCACACTTCGTGGTACCCCATAGCCCCATAGGGCTCCCAGGATGTCAGAGAGGCTCCATGCACCCATCGGCTCCACTTTTGGGTAACGGGGACCCCAGACCGTTGTTTCTTCAGACAGTTATTTTCTGGCTCTGTCTGCTAAATCTGCGGGCCCCAGGCTAAGTGGTGTTGAGTGGTTGCATCTGTGATATGTAGAACTTCTAGAGTAAGTTTATTTTGGAGAAAGCCAGTTGGGGCTGGGTAAAATAGAGCTGGGAGGTGCATTAACTTCAGCAGTGGGGACAAACAGTGGCACAGAACTTCAGCTCAGTCTGTACCCCTCTTTTGTTTAGTGAGTTGCAATTATATTTGGTCTTCAGGAGGTGGTACAGTCATTACTAGAATTGAACACCAATCCTGAAGTCAGTAATGGTATATTATTAATAGGTAATAATAAGACCATTAAACTGAAATGAAACTCCTGGGTCTGAGTTTAGTCTTCTCTTACCACATATGATCATATCATACAGATCCTTACCTAAAAGGTAGATATTTTCTTTCGAAATAGCTGATTGCCTCCTTAAATTGGGAAAGTACATCACTGAGAATGCTACATTCATTATGGGATTTTGCCTTTTGAACATTAAGCTTTGGTTATAAAGATTCTCTCACGCTAGAGATGACAGTGCTGCCTCCGAGAGTGGTGGGCCAACATTCTTCTCTGCCTCGCGTGGCTCATTCTTGCCATGTCCCTTGAGTAGCATAAGCTTTCATAGACTTGCATTGCTATACATACTAGGTAAGTGATGCAGCTGGAAGCTAACTTGGCTAGAAAAAAAAAGAATTAAAAAAGAAGAATATTATCTGACTTGATGAGGTGAGCCCCCACCACGCAGCTATATGAACACTAGAGCTAGAACTTTGACACAGTTGGAATGCAGAGCCGGGGGAGTGCCAGAAGACCTCTTCTGAGAAGTCTGGATTTAAGCCAGGTTAAATTGACTCTTTACAGCAGCCTTAAAATTGCCTCTTTTGCTAGCCTTCTCAGGAGACAAGAATGAACCAGCTGCACTTTCACTATCCTTTATCTGACAAAGCCTCTTTCAAACTTTTCATAAACGTAGGTGGCATTGTTCGGAGTAAAAGAGAAATGTAGTTTAATGGGAAAAATAGTGGCTGAGCCCTTGATAGTTAAAGTGCCAGCCATTGGCATGGGCAGGCGCACACTGGATGCTGCGCAGTTGTCTTTAGCCCAGACAGCAGAGAGGAGCACAGAGGTGATGTGACACAACTGTTGTTCCCTGATTCTGAAGCTCTCTCATTGTACAGGTCTCTTCATCTGGAATAGCTGCTCGAATACATCACTGTGACAAGAAGCCATATTCTGCTTAAACTGCTTTAAGCTAGCACATTTAGCAATTTACCACGCTCCAGCTTTTAATAAACATTTATCAGAAATATTTCATGGTGAATTTTGATCAGATACATGCAAACATTCACTCGTGGCATTCAATAGAAGTTTCAGGAGCTTTACAGCTAAAGCCAATCGGTGGCTCTGAGTTCATTTGTAGGCAAACTGATCAAAAGGAAACCATTATTGTTGACTAAATATAAAAGGTTCAGTTTGTAACAGATCATGGCCCTTTGTAAAGCCCAATAAATGAAAATTATTTTAAAGCCTTTGAACATCTTTTTATTTCATCGTATTTGTATTATCTGTGGCAAGGTGCTCAAGGAAAGCACAAGATTAATCTGACTGATTTATCATTTACTGCTATCATGTTTATTTATTCTACATGGAAGTCCATAGATGTGCCAAACAACATATTAGTTACTGAGTATAGCCCCAATTAGTAGTCTCCTGCTGTGCAGCCAACGGGCTGATCTTCAGGAAACAGTACAATCCAAGAAAGCCTACTGCTTGGTCCAACATGAAGTGTGCAGCAGTTAATGCAGCTCCATAATAGTTGACGCTAATAACGAACCTTGAAGTGGAATGATCCCAGTAAGGACTGATACTCATTATGTTTATTTTTATTTAAACAAAAAAGCGTATACTGGACCTGCAATATGTAAAAGGTTGGATTCAAAGTTCAGGCCAGAAGTTACTGGCCAATCCAAAGTTTCTGGAATTAGCATAAATTATAAAATAAATTTAATCTTGCCACAGAATGTGCCTTTGATCCCTTCTAACCTGATGTTCTATGATTCTGTGGTCAGTGGAAAAACATCATGGAGCAGATGAAGATTTCACCTTGCAGATCAAAAAAGGACAGAAAGATAAAGTGACACCAGGAAACGGTATCAACAGAAGAACATAAGATATAGGCAAAAGCAGTTTCTGTTTTATTGTCCTTTATCTCCTGCTGTGAATTTTTCCTGCTCTATAATTCCCTCCTGTGCTGTGCTTCACACATAGTATACTGATTTGCTGATTTGTAGTTGTGGCACTTTTACTACCCTTAACATCACCTGTGAGTGTAGCTCACACAGGCACCGCTTTTCAAACAAACACAGTTGTGGAAATCGAGTAATTCAGTGGACAAGTATTTGCTTCTTCTTGTTCTCATCATTAAGGAAGTATGGCCATTGCATGTTGCTTTCACAATTTTGAGTTAGTCTTTCTCGCTTATTAGTTGTATGGTGCACAGTGTCTTCTGCCTTGTTTTCCAGGTAATTTCTGAGTTTTATGTTTCTTAATTCCAAAGCATCCTGTATTTGTTTGTTTCTTATGGGCAAACAAATGGAGCTTTAAAAAACATTCACCTGGTGGTGCCAAGCACGAAACTCATCACTTCTCAATTTAAGTGTAACACTCTTTGCAGAAACAAAATACTGCTACCAATGCAGCTGAGGCATGCAAATAAAGAAAATCAGCTTGTAAACATGCAATCAAAACCACTATGGCACCTTTTCCTTTTCTCCCTCCTCCTCTCTGTGACTATATATGTTTTGTATTTAATGTCTTTGCCCATAGAATGAGCATCTCATATTGTTTTCTCCCTCATCGCATCCTTGAATAACAAATACAAGTTGTATCAGCATAAACCCTACTTGCTAGCTTTGTTTGTACAACAACAGCTTTTCTAATATACTGTCCATATGCTGACAGACCTCAGAGTGTTAAAATTCTGTTCTTTCGTGTCAAAGGTTTTTTCTGCGTGCTTTGTGTTAGCGCTACAGCCCTGTGCCTGTGGCTGTAATAGCTGCTTTTTGTTCCTGCTGCGGAGCTGCTAGCACTGGTGCTTACTCTGCTGTCTCCTGTTTCTGGTGAAATCGATGGTTTCAGGTCTTCTTTGATCTGCATTAATTACAGAGGGGCATGAAAGCAATGTTAATTGCTTAGCTTCTGACTTCAGTTCTTGTCCTCAGAAATACATTTCTCCTCCCATATTGACTCTGTGGATGCAAACACATGGGTTTTATCCACTGATGGGCCGTGCCCTTGCCAGTTGTCTGTGACCAGACTTTGAGCAGCAACCCGTTCTGCTCAGTCGGGTGCTGACTGATGCAAAAGCAAGCTCCTTGCTTCAGAATTGCTTCCTGTTGGGTGTGAAACCTGAGCAAATAATTCTCTTACCAAAGAGAAAGCTTGTATTGTTTTCTGGATGTTTATCCCCCACTGTGTAGGTATTAATCTTTCTATTATGGGCAATATTAATAATTGACAGAGGGGAGGAAATACAAACACTTTTAATCTGAGCTTCATACATTTATTTAACAACAACGTATTCATTTTTAATGGCATTATGGATTTTTTAAGTAGGGGGAAAAAAGTGCATTCTCTCACTGGGGTGTGATTGAGGTCTTACATTCCTCCATGGGAGAAAAAGTTCAGACCTGACCTTGAGGCATTTAAACACAATCTTAAATAGTTGTGATAATATTGAAACCTACTAATTCTTGTAAAAGTATCTTCAAAGGAAACTGTGATACGGTGCAATCACTGGAATGTATTTATTATAGGTCTCTGAATTGCTACCTAAACCCATAACAAGCAAGATAGCGCCTCAGACAACCTTTATTAAGTGCCCCGTTTTTGGAGGGGCGGGTCATAGACTCTACCACCATTTACTAGATTTAGTGGCTTTTGGGGGATTGTACTAACAAAAATCTCCAAGCTAACTCCCAAAGCCAAACACAATGCCAGAGTCTTCTGTATTGTAGAGTCTACCTTGCTACTCAGAAACAGCCAGTTTTGTATCTCTAAATGCCTCAAAAACAGTTCAAAATACAGGCCGTAGAAAGTTTCTCCTATCAATCAGGCTTCAACCTCCCCTTCTTGCACTAAATGCTCTTCAGCTCAAACTGTTTCACTTAAGTCTTCTTCACTGGCACCGAGCAGTCCCCATCCACAGCTCTTGGTACTGGTGCTGGTGTTCGTGAAGCTGCATAGCGAACTGAGACAGGGAGCTGGTCTGTCTGAAAGAACAGGGGAGGAGGGAAAAAAATACAGGTCGTTGGATTCCCTTGTATCGTATGTCAGATACAAGTATGTATGGCAGATACAAGTCACTGGAGGTGGAGGAGAGGAGCTGCCCATTGGATTAAACGACATTGTTTTAGGTTGTCTAACCCCAGACTCAGGGTGAAGCCCTTCAAGGATAGCACAGTTTTCATTGGCCATGTTAGAGGACAAATCCCAGATCTGAGCTCACTAAAAGGGCCTTCAACAGAGCTTCTGCAGTTGTGGAGACCTAGTCAAACTGTGCTTGATGGCAGGTCAGCTGGAGGTCACTGTCATACAATGCTCACCATCAGCAATTGTCTCTAAAAGGGTCATAAAGTCATGTTTAACATCTTTCTAGCTGAGAAGACTCCTTACCATTGTCTTCCAAGATGACACTAGAGAGTTTAAACCTTGAATCTTGCATCTTGGCTGATTTGTTCGTAAACCAGATGTAAATTCATTTGCCTGCCTCCATCATGACATGAGAGGCATAGCAAGCAGAAGTGGCTGGGGGCTTTCTGAGGAAACACACAACCATTTTGTCAGAATCAGATGTGAGAAGCTCTGCCTCAGGTCTCTGATCTGAAGCAGTTGATTTTAGGACATCAGTTGCAACCTTCTAACCAAGACAGAAGCTCTAACTGACCAGTCTGCTGCCTACTTGTCCCAGTTCCAGCAACCATGGCACTACTCTAGGGAAAGAGTGTTTAGGGGTTTGGTGTTGGCATTTCATGATTTTTCAGGAAACAATATTGAGATAATTCTAAAGGAGCACAGGAAGTATTTTTGAAATCCCAGGATTTTTCGAGGATGGGAAAACACGTTTCCAGATCAGCCTAATCCTGAACAGCCAAAAGCCTAAGGAGGGACAGGAATTTTAGATGCCGTGAGGGGTATATGTGATGATAAGTGATAACATGCACACACTGATTTTATTTTCCCCCTCTTTGATTGTCTTTGGCCAAGAGATATAACAATAGAGTCTATTGCATGCTTTGGCATGGAAATATTTTATATATATGTGGGCAGAAGCTGAAGTTGCCTGCAGCTGACTATGGGTGGTAGCTTTTGTTTATTTTGTGGTGGTTCTCTTAGACAAAGTACCTCGGGGATCAGGGGCTTTCCCAGCTGGAGGTAGACTGTCAGGGCCAAGGTGGGAATTATTCCACACCAGCATGCGATAGAGATGCTGCCATCTCATCTTCACAAGGCCTGTTTCCGCCAAGCTTTACTCCTACAAGTAAGCCTTCCTTGGGTTAATTGTCTCATTGGATTTCAGTGGATAGGAAGAACATTTTCAGTGAGAGCAGGCTGAGGTGAGGTCTCGTGCCTTCACTCTGGTTTGGCCAGATGCAGAATAGCAGCATGGCTTCAGGATCTGTAGAGCTGCTCTAGTGCCAGGTTGTGTTTGAGTTTAACATGCCTTCTTTCATGCAGCACGTTAACTCAAAGGCCTGCAAGAAGATAGAGCTGAAGCACGTTACTTCAGTAACGTGGCTGTAAGGTCTTCCAGATCAGAGCAGATAGTAGCCTGCTCAGCTCATAACACGAGTAGTGGAGCTCAGGGGTATGCCTTCCTGTCTGTTAGATGTGCCCTAAACATCTCTCTCTGTTGCAAGACTGGACAAGATTGCACCTAATACCATTGCCTTGGAAGATATGTGCCCCTGCAGGGACAAAATACTCTTACTCAGCCAGGTGAGATCCCACAGAGAATCTCCCAGAGCTCAAAGGCAGAAATGCTGTCCCCCTAAACTCCACCACTCCCTACCGCAACTGTCCCTGCCTAAGCAGGATTATCAGTATAATTTACAAACCAAGATAAAGAACGAACTGAGGCACCTTCTGAATTAGTGGGGAGCTCGCTAGCAACAGAGAACTAGGTGTAAAGTCCTGCCATTGTTCCAGGAAAGGATGATTTTGTGCAGTTCTAGTTTTGCTTAAGGAAAAATATCAAAGGAAGGAGTGCAAGGAAGAAGAGCTATTGTAAGCATGAACGCTTGCATTTCCCTTCACCCAGAACACTGAAATCTGTAGGAGTCTTGTGCATGTATCTGGCAGCAGAATTGGGTCTCATCATCATTTGTGCCTTCTCTGGTGTTTTTTTTTTTTTTGTGTGTGTGTGTGTGTGTGTATGTGTGTGTGTTTTTTCTTGGGGTTTTTTTGAGTGTGTGTGTGTGTTTTTTTTCATTTTGAACTCCTCCAGTCATTTCAAGCTTTTGAACAGATGTGGTGGCACAATGGCTTTCCCTGACTCCTGCCACTGCCATGATCCCTCCGATAATTCTGTCTCCTGAACCCCATCTGGACCCCCAGCCCAAAGTTTAAATACGGCATTGACTGGAGCCTTTTCAGCTGCATTTGTTGGGGCTTTTTCTGCTTTGGAGTCATGTTAAAGCTGATATATAGCTCAATCTACACTGCCCACAAAAGGTAATTGTTCGATTTTATTTTTATAGTGCTTCAATTTACAGCAGGTAGTTAGATTTTGTATAGGCTTATGCATTTCAGATGGCAAAGCCCTATCATTTTAGTGCAAAGGTTTCATATAGCCACCTGCAGACTGTATTTTAAAAAGCCTGGCAATTTTGTGTTCTGGGTTCTGGGACAACTTTGTTACACCTGTGGTTCAGTATGATGTGGGATTAATTATAACCTATAGGCAACCCTGCAGCTTTTGTCTTTGCCACTGAAAGGAATGGTTTAGGGGTGCCAACCATATTAAGGGGGGAAAACATTCTCTATATTATTACTTTGCCATTTTTTCAGCAATAGACCGGCCATTGCTAGATTGTGATGGTTCTGAAGCTTCAGGAACTGCCTGTGAATTTTTCCTTGTGATAGGCTATTTCATCTCGAAAAATTGCATTCCTGGGGTCCCAGGTATACTATGAGCTTTAGAGACTAGCCTGTGGACACCACCACATGCCACACTTAATTATTTCCCCCAGAGCAGATAAACCTTATGACACTAAAAGGAAAGAAGGTGCTAGCTGTAGTGGAAGACTTGGATGACAACCATCTAGATTAGATGGCAAACCAGCAGAAGGCAAAGCAGTCTGGCTTTCACAGGAGACTTCACAATGTTGCTTAATTTAACAATACTCCATTAAATAATAAATACTAGAATGAGAGCCTGTGGGGTGTTTCGTGGTATCTTCCCCATGCCAGTCTTATGTCTTTGTTTAGTGGCTCACTTCAACTTACGCAAGAGCAAACAGTTTTCTGTTCTGATGCTGTGCGTGAATTTAATCTGATATTCTCTCACCAGTAATGGCCAGTGCATCTGAAAACAGTTCTGGATGCTCCATGTTGGTGCTAATGGGAAGATCACTTTCAAAACTGTGTCAGTTGGGAACATACATGTGATAAAAAATGCCTTGTGCTTTTCCTTCCCATACCTTGGTTGCTGCTGAAATGTTAAGCATAAATAATTTTGTCAGTGCTAACGATTGCTCTTGCCTTTGTGTCACTAATAAATTCAATAACCAAAAGCTCTAGTGTGGAATTTGTGGGCATCCTGCTGTTAATCTTTTGCCACAGTAAAAGCAAGGTGACAATCTTTGATCTCAGGTTCTTTTAGCCACTTTCCGATGCATGACAAAATGTTACCTCCCAACCCATGACTACTCATTTTCATAACAGTCTGGAGTGAGGGGCCTGGTCAAAAGCTTTTGCAAATTTAAATTTGGTGGTAAGCTTTTGCAAGTTTAAAATTGGCCTTTGGTGGTTACTAAGGGATAGGATGTTTCAGCTCTCCATGTGAAATGTGTGAAATGCAGTAGTATTTGAAGGCCAAGCTTTCTTACCAGCAAGGTACAGCTACAGAGGGAGGATTCATCTCAGCTGCCCTCATCTGCCTGCACGCCAGCTGTCTAATCAAAGTTAGTTATCTGCGCTGTGTCTTTAGTCACTGAAGAGGGCAAGAAGTACCTCCAAAGGGTAATTAATTTCATAAAAAAAAGGTGTGTTTAAAGGTTTCATTTGCTGAGATGCCAACTTCAATGGCAAATCTGGCTTAAGTAGCTTCCGCTCCTAAATATCCAGTTTCCCTCCCTTTGGATGCGCTGGTACAGCTGTTGCTGGAACCATGCTCGAAGAGGAGAACTGAATAGATTTAGCTTATTTTTAACGTCACAAGAGACTTATGGAAGTCCAGGACAGTCAGCTGAGCTGATTTAATGGCTTATTAACACTAAAAGGTGAAGGTCTGGATCATTTTCCCTTCTTCTCTCTGACAGGATGGTCTGGTCCTCCCTTACATGCACCGCCATGTGTTTCCATCCTCTCTCTGTGTCAGCACGATGCTCCTCTACTTGCATGATGAACTTGTCAGAGAAATAATTGAACAGAAAATGGGGACTACCAAGGACAATGATTTTTCTTTTAGCTACATTATGTCCTTGACTGCTGTTGCACCTACCAGAATGATAGCAGTGGTGGTGAGGGAAGAAGGTGTGGAGGAGGGTGGGCCAGACCACTTGGTACTAGTGCATATTTCCATGGATGCAAAACGACTCATGATAGCAGACACTACAGAGTCACTGGGCAAGAGGTAAGGTTATGTCATGCTTTAAAGCAGGTTGCCCAAGATGGTGTCCAGATATTCAAAATCTGATGGGACACGGTCCTGGGCAACTTGGTCAAGCTGACCCTGACTGAGCAGAGAGTTTGATCTAAATGATCTGAAGAGGCCCCTTCCAGTCCTGATAATACTGTGATTCCGTGATTAGGGACTGTCCCCCACAAAGCCTCTTTTTATGCTTGTCGGCTCAGTGGTAGGCTTGAAAGCCTGGTCCCATAAACAGCTGTAATGGCACAACTAAGAACTGCTAAACTGAACCATGAGAGTGTGAAACCTTGACTGAAGGTGGTAGAGAATGGAAATTTTATAAAACATTTTTGCTGCTGCAGTCAGCATCTTGCTGAGGAACCTTTATATAGCTTGGAGAAATTTTGTTCACTCCAGGCACCTATTTCACTTTACTGATTGTAGGGGGAGACTTGATGAGTAGTTTAGACTAAATGGCTAACTTTCAGATGTCCAAAGTTTGGCAAGGTGAGCATTACTGTCAGCTGCTACCTCTCCGTGCTGCTTGAGGCCCAGAATGCAGCACTTGTGAAGGGTTGGCTGGTATAGCCTCAGAGGGCTCAGGGAAAGCCTTTCATAGTATGGTTAAATCATTTCACTCCTGGGCCTGTTTTTTTGATGTTAATGTTATGCTTGCAAACCTCAGCTGATCACTGAACTTCCCTGATTTCCTGTCTCTAACTGATTTAAGTGGGGACTCCATTAGGACATCTTAAATGATGTGGTAATTTGGTATGCTCAGAGCCTCTTCACTTATTTAAAAAGAATTAAGGCACTGGGTGAGTCATCTATTATTTATTGATAGCACTTAAGAAAGCACTGTAGTAGATGCTGTTGCAAACAGACATACCATGTGATTCAGAAATTAAAGTCTGGATGGCACTTTCTAAAGATTGTTTCAAAAGTTATTTCAAAAGGAAGAGTTTCCAAGCTTTGACAACTTTGAAAGGATTGCTTTGAAAGCTCCTTCTAATTTGCATGAATGGCACCGTTTCCAGGTGGCACCAAAAAACCCATAAATTCTTCTGTATCCTCAGATGCCCAGATGTTTTACATACTTCTTGAATGAGGAAGGCCAGAAGGTAGCTAACCTACCTTCCACATAACCTGCCTTTCGTTAGGTCTTTAGGGATGAACTGTATCCCTACATCACTGTCTGGGAGAGAACAGGGCCTAGAGCCTAACTTCTCCACACCACCTTAATGACTTGCTGATCTGCAGGATATTTCCAAAAAGCTGAACCTCCTTAGAGAGGCTGCAAATGTGATAAGTCACAGTAAAGGAGGAATTCAAGAAGAGGTACCCTTCCCTTCTCTATCTGTAGAGACATCAACCACAATTTCTCTCGCATTCCTGACAAACCAGAGACGTATTAAAATTTGACCCATGTGTTGCTGTCTAATGACATAAACCTACGCACATATTTCCTTTCTTATGCTCAGTATATCTAATACCAGAGGTGGAATGTGTCATATATCTATGAGGTGGAGTCAAACTGATAACCAATGTCTCTAGAAAAAGTGTAAGTAAGTTACAACAATATAGGGCTAAAATATTAGGGTTGAGACTTATGATCCCAGCTTCGAATGCTCACAGAATAGTGATTGTGTCTGAAATAGTTGTCTAGACAGCCTTTATACTCAAGGGGAAGAAGCGGGCACTTGTGGGCTGTGATTCATTTGGCCAATTTCACTTGTCTTGCTTTGGTGCAGAAACTTCTCTTTCTCTCAGCTGACTAAAAGGAAGACTAAGTGAGCAGGTCAGATGAGGGCATCCACGTGGAGGTAAGATGAGTCCTCTCTTAGTGTGTACCCACCATAGCACACGTGTGTGTAGTCAGCCTTTCTGCGTGTATGGGAAAAGTCAGTCTCTTCTGTACAAATCAGACTGCTGCAACCCAGTAAACGTAATAAAAACTTGAATTCAGCTGGCTTTCAGGAAATGAGAAAATCACTGTGTGGCTGGAGGAGGAACAGGAAGGAGGAGACTTTACTGGTTTAAAAGCATCAAGACAAATATAAAACTGCTGGCCTGTTCTTCAGACTCCTGGAAAATAGGTCCAGTATGTTGTTCTCATGAGCGTTTCTCTAAAAAATGCAGACCCCTTGCCAGGTGAGATACTTGCTGTTAAGATTATGTACAATGTGGAGCCATTCAAACTCATATTCCTCTCTGCTATCATATACATATGTTGCAACACTTTCCACTTTTTCTAAGTATCTTACCAATGTGCAGAAGGGTCAGCAGGCACAGCCTTGAGCCAACTGAAGATTCTCCATCTGTACTTGGAAACTGCGAAACTGTCATGTCTCTGTACATAATTAGTCCAACGCTGTGCCTGACTAATAGGACTATATAGCTTCCAGATTATATCTGACTGGCTCGGGGAGTTGGAGACATCAGAAATGTAGTCATCTACTCTGCTGGACTGAGAAGTGTGTTTGTGATATCAAACACAATGTTTTTTTCTGTTGAGTGTTGTGTAAAAGAATGAAATGAAAATGATCATTACTGTGATGAGGTCCACTTTCTCTGTAATTGGACATGGACCAGTGCTAACGTCCTGTATTTGCTCTTTAGAGGAGATTTGAACTTTTCTACTGTGTTCTTTTCTGCTGTAAATATCACTGTATCTATTTCCTGCAGACGGTCTGTTGTTGTGCTGCATTGGTACCTGAGTAAAACTGAAAACCTGCAATAAATAGGAAATCAGAGGAGATATACTCAAGGTAGCTTTTTAGTTTCTGTGGGATTTTGAAGAACCAGTTGTTTTGCACCAGCTCTGGAAGTGTTGTAGTTTGTCTTAATACATAGCAGTATAAAAACCAACCAACCTCAGAAAATATCTGGTTTCCATTGGAAAAAAATAATAATAATCAAGTAACTGTTGTGGGTTTTTTTAATACCAGTCTTTTGTGCTTTCTCAAAACCTGGATCTTTTCAGGCAAGGCGTTCTGCCTTCAGCCACTCATAACTAACAAAAGAATATCTTTAACTACTCTCCGTGTATTTTTACTATTGCTGCTGGAAGCCCAGAGGGTCCTTATCACATGACTGTTCCCATGGCAGAGGAGTCGGTGACCAAAAAAAACCCCAGTCGCAGACTCCCGTGCAGAGTTCCTTGGACCTTTCTGAAGCTTTGCCTATATGAACCATTTAAAAATGATGAATCAGCAAATTCTGTAGAAAAGAGTAGTTTAGTGGATTTTTCCTATCACCTTTTTTTCTGCTGAAGTTACGGCCAGTGCTCCTGTTTATATAAATGGAATCAAGGTTTCATCTGTTCCAGTGATGGTAATATTGTGCCTATAGTTTTGCAATGTGTAAACTTTCTATGAGAAATGGTAGTGTGAGAAATCTAATTTTCTTCTCCCATCATTAGCCTGTGTAGGAAAACAACCCATAAGCACTGTGGACTGTGGTACAGCAGGTTAACAAAATAATTTGCATTTTATCAAAGACTAATGAAGTGTTCTTAAAAATGTTCCAAGCCTGTCAGTACCTACTGATGTAATTTTGTTAATTTATGATAAAACATTAGGTCCCAAACACCCTGCTTATGCACATTTTCGGTGACTTCTTATGGAGCGGGAAGAGAATTGCAGACTGCTAGGAAGCAAAGTAGGTAGACTCCAAGCTGACATGGTCAGACTGCATCAGCTTCTTTGGAGCTGAAGGAATTGGGATTTCTGAGGAATCACTGAGGGGAAGCTCATGTTTTCATTGGTAAATAGCAACATAATCCAAGTGCTGCGGTTCAGTTCTCAGGTGACAAATGACACTAGAAACCCACCTGTCCACAACAACCATCCAAATGGCTTGGAAAGCCTCAGCTCCCATGGCTGCCACGGGAAAAGCTGTGCTTTGTACGTGTCCTTTTCTTTAAGAGGAAAGCACTCACTGTGAGTGGCAAAGCAATGGTTATATGGGCCAAAGTGTCCTGATGAACAAGGGACCCTGGGCAAGAGGGACAAGTTTTGTCTCAGGCGACTTCAGCTCCCTGGAGGTCAAACATCTACCCTAAAGCTGTGGTTCCTTGAATATTTCTCTTGGCAGCAGCGCTGCTTTAAATCAGTTCCTGCTCTGGCTCCTCATTCCTGCTCCCATGTTTCCCCTTTTGATGGGTCAATATTGCTTTTCATGTGGCTATACATTGAAATGCATTAACCTAATCTGAGGGCAGGGGGAAACAACCATACAGAACAACCTTTATGTTTCTATTTTTCCCATCCGTTGTTTATCAGCTGGGCTAGTTCTGTCATCTGATTCACAGAATATCCTCTCAGAAAGCTGGGACAACATCTGTGAGGAGCAATGAAGTCTGTGGAGAAAAGAGGGGAGATGGGAATGTTGTGTGCTGCCAGTGTCAAAGCTGTGAACTGATGTTTAAGATACGTATCTCACTGCCTGGGAGGAATCACATTTCAGAAGTGCCTTTCTCTATCTGTTGACCATACACGCAAGCCAAGCCACTAACTTAAAGAAAGCCATTCAGGTGCCAAACATAGGTGCCTACCCATCGTGTGCTTTAGGGTGTTCTTGGCACCTGGCTGACACGAGGGAGAGTAAGTCCTGTGTCACAGCTGCCAGGCCTGTGCAGATATCTTGACTCTGGAAAGATGTCTGAGAGTACTGGATGTGTGTGTTTGGGCACCTGAATTGCTTTGCACGTTCAGCTTCAGACAGCTACAGCTGACTTCAGTTAACGGAAGTGTGTGAAGATCTCTTGTCGGTGTATACATGCAAAGGCCACACAGACGGAGCTCCTCTCCCAGCTTTTCTCACCAAGTCTGGAGCAGTGCACAGGAGGTCTCATTCCATCTGTCTTCTAGTGAGTGATGGGGAGCAGAAGGGTGACTGATAGTCCACTCTTATTTTTCGTTCTAGTGCCTGGAAAAAAAGGGGAAATAGATTAAATTATCCTTGAACGACTTTACTATTTTAGTGGCCATGCAATGAAATAAAGGAACAACTTGCAAGGGGGACATAGACTCCAAAAGACAGTGCTGAGGAGGATTCATGACCTTGCACCTCTCTTCTCTTTGCTATCCTTGGTATGGACGTGATCTGTGGTGGTGTGAGCATGTGCCCATGCCTTCCAGCAGCATCCCCCAGAAAGAGCAAGTGTTCTACTTGTGTGCATGGGAAGCAATTTGCTAATGCCCTGAACTTGCAGTAAAGCATCTTATGTTACTGACCAGTAAGCTTGAAGGCTTCATCTGTTCCCATTCTCGGCTGTCTACCAGCCCTGTAAAGAGAGGGGATATCTTTTATTCTGCGCCTACATAAGCCACAGGAGGTAAATAAGGAGTGGGGGAGCTTCTTACTCCCTTGCAAGAGCGTGTGGTCCAAGCTGTAGTCTCAGCCCATGCACATACATTTTAATTCATTTGTAAAAGGTCGTTTTTAGTAATGAACTTTCTCAGAAATTTCCCTCTTGCTTTACAGTGTATCCATGGAAGGCCCGTATGATTAAAATCCTTGGGCATGCCATGGAAGATGGGACCTGCTTTAATTAAAATGTGGTGTTCGCTGACCATTAAATAAAGATGAAATAAATCGTCCCATTTCCTGTCTCCGAGGCTGGTTGTTTGAACATATTACTCATCTGGGGAAGAGTGCATTGTGTTGCCAAGGCTGAAAGCACACACATTTATCATTAGTAACAGCACAGGGATGAGTTGCTTTCCCGTAGCCTTGTCTTTTGTTCAGGAGATTAAGTTGTTTTCCACATGCAAATTCAATGTTACGGAGCAATTCCATATTCAGTCATTTGAGAGCTGAATATGGTTTTCCCTCCTGTAGAAGTGTAGGGTTTTCCTATCTTGAGCAGTATGCTTTTGAGATTTTACAGTTATTATTTACTACTGAAATGGTGTATCAGGCTTTAAATATAGGGAAGGGCAAGGTCTTTTCACTGTGTAAGTAGACACATGCTCTCTTTGCTCTTTTCCATTGGATCTATTTTGTTTTCCAGTGAGAATATTTCATCTGCAGGGGTTGTGGGGACTCAGGCACCTTTTATCCAAAATTTGACAATGCCTCAAACCCCACATCAAATCCATTTGGGATTTAGAGCTGTGGAATCTGCTTAACCTCCTCTGATTCTTGCCCCTACTGCAAAGTTAAGTCTCTTCGTTTGGGTGTCAAATATGGATTTAAATGCATGACGTTATTAACACTTTTGCTTCTAATGGTGGTAGGTTTGTTGACTTCAATGACAGGTTGGAGAGATGGGATGAAGGACTGCCCTGTCTGGTAAGATGCCTTGATGGAGGCTTTGCTTTGTTTAGGGCCTAAAGAGATTCCATGGAGACTTCTTAAAAGTGAGGCATGGGCAGATTCACGCAAAAAGGAGTTAGAAGAGCTTCACTACTGTCTTTAGGTGTTTGGGTTGGAACTTGCCACCTGACTTTCAGCTGGAACTCCTCCAGAAGTCAGGCTCCAAAGACATTGGTGGGTATGGTCCGTGTTCCCTTACCAGCCATGCCACTGCGAATCCATGGCAGCAGGAGGTCATTTTTAGGCTCACATCCCCAAAGATGCCCCTGGAGACCATGCTGCCTTTCCCTCAGCTGCTGCAGAGAAGAGGGCTTCCAGATTCTAGGTGCCTGTGCCCATCCACTGTGGGTTCCCTGCTCCTGCAAATTAATTGATAACAGGGCAGCAACTTATTAGTGCTCCCAGGGCACTTCCCAGCTTTCCTGGTTTCTCTGTGGAAGAGGAGAGAGCAGTCTTTTTGAGGCACAGGTAATTTTATTCCCAGTCTCATCGAGGACAGTACAAACTGCCGGTGACACAAGCAAGGAAACCTGCCTTCAAAGGGAGGAGGGAAGGCAGTGGCTGCCTCGTGTCCGAATGGCCTCCTGCAAGTTAGCGCACCACTGGACGATGAATGTTACATTTATTCCCCAGGAACAAAGGATCTGAATTCTTAGTGCTTATGGGGAAAAGGTTGGAGGCAGCTCCAGGGCACTGTGTGAAAGGAAATAAAAAAGCAGTTGTAAATCATTACAACCCATGGGGAAAAGAAAGAAAAAAAAAAAGCAGCCCATTGTCTTTTATTACAGTGCTAAATCAATGAGAAAGGAGGTGTGTGATTTATCAAGGTAAAATCCACATCACTTACAACACCCGAATTTGCTTTCATTAGAGTGTCAGTTTTCTGATCAAATGATTTTGCTTTCATTAATTAGGCTTTATGCAAATGCAGCCCCCAAAAGCGCTAGTTCCTGCTCACAAGTAAGAAAACCCATCTGCACGGAAGCCGTGCGGTTGTGTAACTCTCCTTCTCAAGGTGAACACAATTAAATGTAAAAACCCTAACAAACCCAGGGCCTCCAAATCTCTTTATGTAGCCACAGCGATAACTAATAATTCTCTGACTGGCTTTTATCCCTGTTGTTGAATGCCAGCACTAAGGCAAACACAAGCATAAACTGATTGCAAACAGCAAAAAGAAAGTTAAACTAAGATATTCAGCAAAAGCTTTCTTCAGGATTAGGTGATGAGCAATCCCAAGCATGGAAAGAACATAGGTTTAAAATATTTTAACCTCAGCTGCATAATCAATATTCCCTTTTCATATGTCTATGCTGTTTTATTGTACTTTCTGTTTTCATTAATCCCTGATTCTCCATAATGCTGTGGAACAGCTTCTGCAGACATTCACACATTCGTAAGGAAGATTGCCTCAGTGATTCCACCTGTGTGGAACGAAGGCAAGAGGGGGAATGTGTGGGCAGCAATGAGAATCTCTTTGTAGCTGAGTAGATTTTTCAGGCGGAGAGAAGAAAGATTTTATGGAAGCTATCATGTTATTGCTTGGTTATGAAACATCCTGAAATTCAATATTGGTATAATACAATATAATTATTTTTTAAGTGTTTGCAAGATGAGAGGGGACAGGTCCTGTGGATCAGCTCATAGACACGGCAGTGCCAGGTATGTTTGTCTCCTCTGCTCAGACGGTCTGGGCTGCTTCTGCGGTGGGCACGCTCCAGCATCTTCCCCAGGTAACATTTATGAGAAGCGATGTGCTTGTGACAGCTGCAGTGTTACTGTTCTGGTGCAGAGAGACAAGAATCACTCTTTGGGGGTGATCTTCCCTTTTCACTTTTAATCCTATGTTTATGAGGAGCTCTGGCTTCCTTTTCATGCTCACGGATAAATAGACCTCGAAATCAAAAGACACGGCTCCTTCTTTCTGTTCTGTGCTGCTCACCCCTTAAGCGGTGCAAATGTACCTGGTGGTAGACACGTATGGAGAGGACATGGGCTGGGCGGTTGGTGGCTGGAGAAGGGACAGCTCGACTGCACCCCAGAGGTAACCCAGCAGGTACTGAACTGTGACATGGAGTCTAGAGAAGTATTAAGGCTTCAAGGCTTCCTGGGGGTTCATTCAGAGCTTTGCTGAGGAGACCGCAACCAGTGGAAGATCCAAAGGTTTGTGGGGAAAGGGTACCAGAAAGTTGTTTGGAGCCAAGAGGGAGATGGATTAAACCTCTTCAAGAGCTGGGTATATTCTTTTTCATTAAGAACCATTGACTGTTGAGGTCCTGGGGGCATGGTTATGATGCAGGAACTGGGGTGGGCCTGTCCAGATTTTGTCTAGGAGAAAGACTCCAGGGTGTACCAGACCTTCACTTGCACTGTGGTTTCCACAGGTTGTGGATATTGTATTTAATACTGGCTGTCTTTCCCTTCCTGCCCTCCCTATAAAGGTGTAATAGAAGGAGGGGAAAAAATAGAGTTTAATAAAAATTGTAACTTCCGCTAAAAGGTACAGAATGCCTTCTACATAAAAGCTAAGTTGGTAAGGCTATTCAGCCAGGAAAAGAAGTTACTGGAAATGTTATATGAAAGACTTAGAAAATAGTGAGTTATAAGGAAAAGTGAATAGCAGACTCTCCTATTCATTATTAAAAACTAAAGACCATCAAAGCGTATTAGCAGGCAGCGAGTGAGAAAAAAACAAAAGGAGGTGTCTCTTCACACAGGTAGTGAGCAACGTCCATAGTAATTGCTGAAAATGCTGAACTGCCTCTTTTACAAGAGTAATTCATGGCAGAAAAGTTCCCCAAGGGCTGTTGAGTATAAGGACATTGCCTCTGGCTGGAAATTTCCTTGAGCTGCAGAGTCTGCAAGCCTGAAGGAATGATCTGGGGAAGTGTCTTTGTCTGCACATGCTTGCTCTGTTCTTCCTCAGATGGCCAGATAGGGAACTAGAAAGATCTTTGATCTGACCCAGTAAATCCATAATTGTGGTCTTCAAGTTCAGGAAGAGTTTCTGTCCCTCTGCATCTGTTTCAAAGAACATCTATAGGAGGGTCATCTTGAAACTTTTTGAAAGATTTTCTTGTTCTTCCACATGCACGTTGCTGCTTGCTAGTTTAACCATATGTGTACACGCTACTGTTGCTACAGCCTGGGAGACTGATGTGCATAAAGGAACAAAATCCTGTCCTTATTCTTTTAAAGTATATTTTGAGTGCTTTTTAAAGCATGATTTTTCTTTATTCTTTCTTTCCTCCCAATCACAAAACACAGCCGTGCACTGATGAGCTAAGTGCGCTGGGCTTAATTGTCTGTTTCTGTGCTAGGAAAAGACATGGAAAGGTAAAGATAGCATAAGCTACCGTGGGGAATTCTTGGGTCCAGTGTTTTCCAGGGTGTATTGCAAGGCCTGCTAGCTCCTGATATGAAGATAGCTACTTCAGAGCTGCTGTAATTTATGCTTATCTTTCTACAGGCTTTGGGAAACAAGTAACAGGAGAGCAGCACACTCCAATTATGCCCTTGATACTCTCCTTATCCTGAGGACCACAAGCGTGACAGCCTTTATTCTGTCTGCTCCTTGTGTCTGCTCCTTGAGGAGGCACAGCAAAAGGGAGAGATGGAGAAAGGGAGGGGAGTCCTGTGTAGGCAGCAGGAGGGTCATTTCTCCTGGTTTTAAATACCTTTGGGATTTTTCTTTCTTCCTGGATTTTGCTGTATATGAAAATTCAGTGTGTTGCTGGTGAGCTAAGCTCACTTTAGTTTGTCAGAGCAGGATGAAATTCCTAGTAGAATGGAGAATCAAGCCTGCTAGACTGCTGGAGGCAAATTGAACATCGGTCCAGAGATTTCCAGAATTGCTTTGTCTCTGTCACTCCATCCCCATCATCATCAGCTCACCCTCTGCATCCCACATCCACTTGCCTAATTCACATCAGCAAAATGAACAAGACAAAGCACCCTTCCAAAAATAAAATAGCAACTGGGAACCCAGTGATGTGTGATTTCTTTCCTCAGCATCTTCTCTCTCACTCTCAGAAGTGTTTATACTTTCATTCCTGCCCAGCCTGCCAGGAACAGCCAGTAAGGCATTTGACTTTAAATGATGAGTCTGTAGCTGGGGAGGGCAAGAGGGTGGTCTCCTAAGCATGGTTGGGAGTTATTAGTCCAGGTTAATTACTAGGGGAATTTATATGGTGAGCATCAATCAAGGCTTAGGCACATCAGATTCTGCTGTATAAACTGGCCTGTGCCCAAACTGCAGAAGATGAGTTGTATCTTAATATTATTACTGTATTTGTCAGCTGAATATATAGCCCAAACATATGCTGAAAATGGGAAACTCAGGCAAAAACCATCAAACATCCCAGGACTGTGAGTGTCAGTCTGCATATCAAACAGAATAAACTTGGACTGCCTGGGGTGAGTGATAAATTATAACAATTTGGCAGTGATGAGAAAAGGGCTAGTAATGGATTATAACATGTTGCCCTTGCTTAGGGTTACTGAATCATGTCAAGGAACTAGGGAGTGCAGGATAATGTGCATGAGCCAGTTTTGCTAGTGGGACTGAGGCAATGCGCTAGACAAAAGCATGTTTGTGGCACTGGTATTTCCTTCATCAAACCAGAGGCTCTTTCAAACACTTGGGACTGACTTCTTGAGAAGGCAGTGTTTGCCAAATAAAAGTGATCAGGTGGTCCATGGTAATAAACAGTATTTTTAACTATTCCATACAAATTCCATAAAACCCCAAAAGCATCAGAGATGAAGAAAGCTGCAAAAAATAAAATGTTTAGAAAAAAAACAGTTACTCCCTTAAAGTTGGTGCCCAGGCCAAAGGTGCAACCTGGCCTCATCCTCCCCCATTATCACATTTTCCTTGTCTCCCAGTTCACTGTAAGAAGTGACTCACGGCTGTTCTCCAGGGTTCCCTCTTGGTCTCTGTGTAAAGCATCTTGTTCGGCCCAAGCTTAGAATCACAGAACGGTTTGGGTTGGAAGGGATCTTAAAGATCATCTAGTTCCAGACCTTCTGCCATAGGCAGGGACACCACTGAGACGCTATAGGAGAGGGGTAGGGTGACAGCGGGATGGCTCTCATCCCATCCCAGCTTCATAGGGATGAGTCAGAGAAAGGTACGTGAGATGTGGGCTGGATTTTTTTCTCCATTTCTTATAGAGCCCACCCAGATGTGGTGGCTTTGAATGCCCATCCTTAGTGAGGCCGCCACAGAAGAGATACTGGGCCAGCTGGGTTTGCAGGTGGGCTTCAGTCCTCCAGTGATCCGCTCATTGAACTGGGTGCAAACTTTGGTTGAGGGAAGGCCTCTGGAGTCTGAAATAAAGTAAAACGAATTATATGAAAACCAAAGGCTCTCTATGAAACTCAGAGTTTAGCAGGTTAACAGTTATAGTGACAAAAATATATTTTAAAACTGACCCTTTACTTTGTAAACCCACACATTTAAACTGATTCTAGTACTTTCACAGCTGCAAGATGCAGAGTGCACAATAGCGGGCTGGTGGAAGAGTCCCGGGTGCCCGGGACCCCATGTGCGTCCCCCCCCCAAGTGCACCTGCAAGCAGCGGCTGGGCAGCAGCGATTGCTCCCTGCCACGGTGTGCCTGGGCAAGGAGGTAGAAGATGCTGCGTTTAGGCTGCCCAGTGACTGATGAGCCCCAGTCAAGAGCCCACACTACAGCAGCTCCACATTCAGCCCTGCTAGCAGTACAGAGCAGAAAGTTTGCTAAATGTCTGCCTGGTTCAGTCGGGTTTTCCTATTAACGTTCCTCCATTGTAAACCTTGGGCAAGTGCCACGTAGCTGGGAGTGGGTGGGAAGAGAGGAGGGGTAATTATTTCCATGATGGGGTGGTAGCATGTGGCGGTGGGAATATCACCTGCTTCTAGGAGGGGAGGAGAGTAAAGGTAAGAGTATGAAATTGGATAGAGGGGAAAAGCAGGGGAGAGAGAATGCTCGGGAGGCACAGGTCACTGCTGCCTTGTGGATGTTTTCTATCACTGAATTGCCCCCCCATTGCAGATACAGTCACTCATGAGAATGAGATAGCGCACCATGACCCGGTGCTGCAGCCTGAGGAAGACTTCAGCTAGAAGGGCCAAAGGCATTCGAGACAGCCCCAGGTGGGACAGGCACCACCGGGCGCTTGCGGGGACACGCACATGGGGAAAGCAGTGGCTCCCCCCGCCTGAAACCGATTCCCCTGTCTCTGCTTGCTCTTCCTTTCAATGGGAAGCAAAAGCCAAGATTTCAAACCGTTGTAAAAAAGACTCAGTGACTACTTTGTGGTTGTTGGGTGTTTGGATTTTTTTTTAGCTGGAGATTGTGAAGTGTTACGGGGGGAAGGAACTGGGGCTCGGACCTTGGAAGAGGATAGGAAATTTAGGGACCCAGCTCCCTGGGAGTTTTCCGTCTGGCACTTCTCCTTGTGAAAATTTCAGCTTTCATGGTGAAAAGTCTGGTTATGGCCACAGCTCAGCAGCGCAGTGAGGCTGAGTTTTGGGTGGATGTGCTGTGCAGAGGTGGACCAGGGTCAGTGTCTACTGTTCCTGCTCAAACCCTCTTCTCCAGGAGGGAGAAGATGTGGATATCAGAGAAAACTTCATGCCTTCAGTAACAGCAGCTCTCCTGTGGATGAAGGTGGAGGTTTATAGCATATGAGTACTACGCAGTAAGGTCACAAGCTGTTGATACATTGATAGCTGTAAAGTTTACAGCTGAACCCCTTCCCAGTACCCTCTAGTTTTATAGGGAAAGGATGAGTCCCTCTGCTCTTGCTGGAGCAATGCAGAGGGAGCTCTGTGCATCACGACTGACATTCCCAAGTGGGCCGTAATCTGTTCTCACATAAATAAGCAGCATGCAGCTGTCACAAAAGCTTTCATGGTTTCAGGGCAGAAAAAAGAGAGGATAAAGATATGTGGCAATTAAAATATTTAATATTCAAATGGGCCTGATGTCCTATGGAGCTGACCCAGACTGGTCTTTTGTTAGGAAAAAGTAAAGCCAGCCAACTGGATGCTTTCCTTTCAACAGAGTAAGGGACCGCTGTAACCGAACTGATGCTCTCGTGCCCTATGCCTGCCATGCTGAAGGTGAATCAGGCACTGTCTGGAGTGTCATTGTAACATAAAACTTTGAGCATTGTCCTCAGGCCATGAATCTTATCGCCTTCCTTAAGCTAATAAGCTGACTGTATTCCTTGTCGTCCTGCTTTCCTCTGTGATGCCCAGGGAAAAATGATTTGTTCTGTGCTCTTCATGAAGTCTGTAAAATCCCCTGATGTGTCAGAAGCACACACCTCCAATTTATTGATCAGATTTTAAATATTTTAAACCCAGTAAACAGACAAATAAACTTAAGCAGCTAATCTAAAGACAAATGAAGTGCTCGAGATTGCATGTATTTCAGGGTTTTTGCTAGCTTGTGGCTGCAATTGTAATTTTGGTGGCTGTGGGTTTAAGCAGAGCAAGTGTGGATGCTACCCTGGTTAACGTACAGTGCAATACTAATGTAATGCCAATTATAGATAAACATCTTAATTAAAAGCTGAGGAAAGGTTGCTTAGATATTTTCTAGAAAGTAAGATTAGAATGTAATCTGAATCTTTACAAATGCAATGGGGAATAACAGATAATCTTGATGTTCTGAGGCTTTTCGCTTGAAAACAGCATTTATTTTGAAGCAGTGAATCCCTTCTGCACAGAAGTAGTCCTGGTTTTAGAAAAACTGCCTACCCCGTTACAAAGGAAATCAGTGTTTGTACTAAAACACAAGACATATGACTATTTTGTATGTCTTGAAATGAAGAGCATGTTTTCCACAAAAGGCTAATAGGCTGGCCTGTGTCATTATTGAAATTTGAGGCATATTTGGCAAATGCTTTACACAGTAAGGCTGTTGTGGTGGCACAGTCATCTTGTTTTTGCTTGCCTCTCACAGATGCCCGTTAACAAAATGCGACAGTTGAATCTGGGCCTGATACAAGCAGAGTTTTGAAATTCCCTGCTGCTCTCAGGGTCGGGTGGGTAAAAGCAGGTAATGAAGTTCTGTTGAAGACAGTGAAGATCAAACAGCAGTTGGGTTGAACGTATGACCAGATATTTCATAAGTTTCACCAGCCACATCCTCAGGTACTGCAAATCGATGGGGCTCCACTGAGCTCTGTGGGCTGTGTTGGTTTCTCCTGGGACCTTCAGGCGCTGCTTTTCTGCCACTTTCTAAAGTCGTTTTCTATGCATCAAAAGGCTGAATCAAATCTCTAAGGAGTATGAAGGATGAAAAGTACAATGAATTTAGGAGCGGCTACCCAGGAAGCTAACTTAGCCATAAGAACTTGCTAATAAAGTGCTCAATGAGAAAGGGAACTGATATTTGAGAGTAACAGGCCAACAATGGAGCTCAAAGGAAATGTTTGAGGCTTTCAGATGTCCCAGCTGATTTTTGATGCTGAAAAGGTATCGGATAGTCAGATCTAGCTGCACACTGGAGACTAGTGTGAAACATGCTGCGAAGTCTGTCTTCCAGCTGACAAAACAGCCAAGCCATTACAAGGCAAGCTGGCTAGCATTATATCTTTTAATACATTTCCAGACTTTAGTTTCTGAAATCTCCAGAGAATCATGAGCCTCCAAGGTCATCAGGGTTTTGACCTTTCTTTTATTGCCATAGCAACCAAAGCTGTCTTTAGTGTTTAAATTAGTTAATCAATTGCAGTCCTTGATTTATGCTGGTTGGCAGCAGCCATCCTTGAAAGCTATTTCTTGACTAATATGTGCTTTTATCGCAGGAGGGTATTCCCACACCTCAGTTGAATAAGACCCTTTGATAGAGGAATTCACTTCATCATCTGAATTCAGTACCTCATCAGGGGCCAACTAGTATGAATTACTATTGCAGATTTTTTTTCCCCCTAGAATCATCTTAATTCTGGTTTCCAAGCCCTTAGGAGAAGGCGGGGGTCACTTAACTAGAAAAAAGCACAGGCTCTAATTGCTTCCATAAAAAAGGACAATGCTCCACCTCTGAGCTGTGTGTAAATGAAGTTACAATGCACAAACAAATTAATCACTTCAAAGAGCTCTTTTGAATGAGGTCAAAATATGAACCGTTTTCTGTTTAACTGGCATATTCTGATAATCCCTGATTCTTCTGAGATACAGCATGGAATAAAGGATTAAGGGCAAGGTCAGCAACTGAAATGCCCTGAGACCCAGGACTCTGCATTGATTTGCTGTGTGGGTTTGGGTACATTAGTCCGGCCCTCCGTGGCTCAGTTCCCTGCATTGTGAAGTGCAGCTAATACCTACCTTGCTCATGTGGACTCAGAACTAAGTTAAGCGGTGAGTGTTTTCCTGTTTGAAATGGCATCTTCTTGTCTATATCTATATCTTTTCCTCTGTTAAACAGATATATCTGCACAAGTACAGGTGCCCACAGCCAGTTCTGCCCGTGCTCCAAGCTGGCTTAAGAGTCACAGGTTCACGTGGATGGTAAGGGGCCTCTGGAGGTCTCTAGCCCAAGGCTCTACCCAAAGCAGATCCCACAGGTTCTTCAGTCTTTGTCCAGCTGAGTTTTGAATACCTCCAAGAATGGAGATCCCACAGCCTCTGCGGGCAGCCCACAGCTTGAGTTGATGCTTTTTCATCTCTGCAGAGATGCATTTCTGATAAGCGCAGTCTCCCAGCAATACTTCTTTGTACAGTAACGTACTTTTAATAGTTTTGCACTTAAATGTCCTTTGTCTCCTCGGACAGTCCGTGAACTCAGGCTTTAGCTGTCTTGTGCCTGTGCGCGTCCTAAGAAATTACCAATACATGCTCTCTACAGCAGCTCTGTATTAAAAGTAATTTCCAAATACTGGTCAAGCTCTGGTCTCTGAGCAGGGTGTTCTTTCTTTTCCAGTCATTGGTAGCAGGTAGAATGACAGGCGTGGAGAAAGCTGGGGATTTCTTGATGAACTACTAGAAAACAAAGATAGCATCTTCTCTGTTTTGGGATGTGTTCTCAGCTATAGTCCTAGATCTCAAAACCAGCATTTGGTTGAAACAATGCACATGTGCTTCTTGTAATGCCTATCAATACCTGTTATTCATTGGGCTTTAGAGAAGAACATGGACATTTGGCAATGCCAAAGCCCATATGCTGTTGAATGCTGAAAAAGCACTCTGTACCTTGTTTTTTCACTAATGCAGAATGAAGCGTGCTGTTTGCAGAGTAAAAAAAATAATCCCTGCAGTCCAGCAGGTTGATTCTTTCTGTTGCCTTAAACTGGTGGCCCCTGGGTACGTTTTCGCCTGGGCTGGCTTCTGACAACATGACCTCATCATTATGCTAAACCGATGTTCTTCCTGTCTTTACACAAATAGTCTTGCAATCCAAATGAGCACAGTCTTTGTTATTTTAAAGAGTGGCTGGTACCAAAGCAAATCATTTTTCTTTTGATTAGCATTTTCAAAGGATAACCTTCGTGAATTTTCCACAGAGGCTGCTGCTGCTGCACACTGTGTCTGGTTGAGTTTTAATCATTTAATAATTCTTGGCCTCAAAATGCTGTTGTTCCTGGGACTTCTTGAAAGTTGTGACATGTTGGCCAGTGGGGACAGTGCCTTTTTCCTGATGTACATTCACTGTGTGATAAAATTTAGGTTTTACATCCTCTGTTTACTGCCAAGAAGGCTGTTGTTGAGGGGAAGGTGAAACCAAAGAAGGCACATCTTTGTGATGTGCAATGGCAGCGTATCTGTGCAAGACGTGGGACTGAGTGCCAGCTCGGACAATCAATAAAATCAGAGTAATTTTCATATGCTTGCTTATAGCCTTGGACATATTTCCCCTGTAGCTCTAAGAGGTCTTTAATTTGGATAAGTGTTGATGCGACTTTGATCATGAAGTTGAGGCTTTGCCACATGTATTGAGCACTATCAAATGAACTGACAAGCACCATATTTGCAGTTCCTCTGGAACAACACTACCCATTTGCAGAGGGATTAATTAGCTATGGTACTCAGAGAAAGGATTTCAGTAGTAACTTAAGGAATTTATTGCTTAATGTAAAATAAATGAAGTGGGAGAGGGGATGGAGATTAGGATGCAGCTTGCTCTGTTATAATATTTAAGCTGATTGCAGGTATTCAGAATAGTTCAAATATCACTTTGGCACCAGTCCTGAGCCTTTTAATTTGATCTTATTTTCTGATGTGACTGCGCCGAGAGGCACCCAGGCCCTTTGTGAAGTTAACAAAACAAGACAAATGGTGCTGGTGCTGTGCCAGGCACCGCGTGGTCAGCGGCCACCAGTGATCCGCGCTGCTGTGATCTGCGCTGGGAGCAGTGGCAGCATGGCTTGGGTTGGAGTCGGGATTCCTCGGGGCTGCTGGACACTCGTAAAAGTCACTATAAAAACAAGAGGCTGTGGCAATCTGTTCCTAGAGAAGAGATAAACCAGCAAGATTGGAGAAGATAAGGCCGTGGCACCCCAGAGGAGGTTTGCATTGGATTTTTGAACTCCTTCTTGGCTTTTTGGTCTGACACGGACTGCATCTTCTTCTGGGGAAACACCACAGCACTGCTAGTGTGTGTGGGGTGATATAGTCAGGCCTTGGACATATAGGAAACCCTTTAAATCACTTGGCAGCAGCAGTCCTTGCGGGAGTAAAGTAAAACTTGTGTGCAAAAACTGCCTAGCAAGGAAAGCAGAGTGAGAGGAACCTTAGAAGTAAAAAGTAGGATTCAGTGTTTTCTCATTTCAGATAACTGATACTAATGTCATAGGATGTCATCTGAAGAATCAAACAGAGAAAAAGTCATTGAATGAGGAAGCCTGTGTTAACAAGCCCATGTAAACTGCAAAAAGCAGAGCATGTCTTTGATGTCCATGTTATCTGTAGGGAATGTTTTAATTGTGTGCAGATCAGGAGCGGTTGTCTTATGTTGATTTCAAGTTGCATACCCTATCATTCTCTACCAGTCTTTGCTCTCATTTGCTTTTCTTTTTTTGCTCCACACTTTGCCTTTTCCTAGCTTTCTCTGCTTTCCTCCTAGTAGTTCTTTATTAAAAAAAAAACAAACAAAAAAAACCAAAACCAAAACCAACCAAACCACAACCAAACAGAAATCTGCAGAAACTTCCTATTTCTGTCTTACCATCTGGTCTCCCTCCACAGTGGCTTTCCTGCTAGATCACTGCCACTGGAACTGCATAGCAGGTTTACACCATTCCAGGCACATAAATTTCCCAGATGCAGCTGTTATAACAGTGTTTTTTTGCTTGGAAAATGCAATTTCAAAGTTAATTAGGATGATAGTGGTTTGGACCCAGGATATTTAAAAGCAAGGCACAATTAAACGAAGATTATTTCTTTTTTAAAGGAGAGGAATCTATAATCTTTATAGCTATTATTCCCTCTTCATTTTATGTACTAGAATTTTGTCATATTATTTTCTCCTTTCCTTTCTTGCATAGAAGCTTGGCTTTCCCGTACAGACCATCTTCCCTTCCTTTTCCAACACAGTGTTCATCACTGTAATATCCAAGTGTCTTCCTCCATGTGACTAATCATTGTCATGTGTTTTAATTTTCACCCTCTCCCTAAGAGCAATGGGATGTTCACTGACATCATTTTGCAAGTAGTAGGAAGAGGTTCTGTTTGGGTTGTGGTTCTGTTTTTTTCTTAATCCTAGTTTTTGGTTATTTCTTCCTCCCACTTCTAGTTAGTGCACAGGGGCTTTCATTTTTCGTTTTCAATTTGCTCTAATAGCCTTCAACATTCTCAGTCATTCTCCATGCATCTCCACCTCACAAGTATGTCTGGATCTGAAGTGATTAATCATGACATAGCAGTTTATTTTCTCCAAGGTATACATAGCTGAGTAAGATTTAACAGGCTTCAAAGGGCTCTCAGAGGAACAGCAGGACTTTTAAATTCTCTTTTTGGATGGCTACAGAAATTGTCAGAAAAACAATAATGGTGATGTAGATAGATATTACAGTGAGGGTAGTGCGGGGAGAGTATTTACTTGTAAACTTCATTAGCAGGGGACTCCTCTGCTGCCTGACACCTGACGACACAGGTTACTGCTAAAAGCCTGTTTTTAAAACTCACTGTAGCCATGCTGGTCTCTTCACCCAGGAGCGTTTCTAGCAAGTGAAAGCTCGTAACAGATTGACTTTTCCAAATTAGCCGAGGACGGTGTTTCCTGTGATTAATGAAAGCCCAGCAGCCAGTGAACCAGACGACGACAAAACCAGGCTTGTACAGCGCTCGCTCTGGTCTGTGCAAGCCTCTCCACCCAGCAGCGTTCCTCCTACCCTGTCCCCTTCGCCGAGTAGTTGCCGTGTTGAAAATCATGGCTCGTAGTCATCCTGAAAGTATTTGGGAGCTTGCCCTGCGATTGCTGAAGATGTTTTCAGGGTGAGGGTCACCAAGGGGGTGGTAAGGAGCAGGAGGTCTTGGAAGGGACCTGAGAGCTCTAGCTGGGTGCTGCCCTCACTGCCGGAGGGGGTGCAACCCCTGTCCCCTGGGGGAGTTAAACTTCTCCTCGGGGGGCTGGTTTCAGTCCTACTCATGCAAGCTGTTTTTTTAAAGTATAAAGTACTTAAATAGTCATTGCATTAGGCTGGAAAAATAGGAGTTCCCTTTCCAAAGCAGACTTCTGGCTCTTTCAGTCTTTGTCTCACTGAACAGTTATTTCTTCCGTGCAAAGTGGGGCAAGTCCAAGCCCAGGGACTCGGCTGGGCTGACCCTGACGTGAGACAGGGGAGGCCAGGAGGGAACGAAATCTGCTGCTGAGATGCCCTGGGTGGATGCATGAACTGATGAGCTATTGGCACTGCCCTGGTGCGCATGTGACAAAAATGAGCTTTTAATGGCCTTTGCTGTTGATCAAAGTGCTGACACAGAAATTAATCCGGTCGGGATTTTTGTTTCATTGATAAATACCAAAAAAACCCAAACAAACCATATTTTTGGCTTTATCTGCCTTTTTTTTTTTTTTTTTTTTTTTTTTTTACAAGCCAATGCTGGTTTTGTTTTCCATTCAGGAGCTAATTATGACATAACCCTCCTAGAAATAATATAGGGGACTAGTCAATAATTGTTTCTCTCTGCGTTTTCATTGCTGAACTGTTTCAGTTTCAGCTCTGATGTTTTACTCACTTGACAAGCAGACTTCATTTTATAGCTTAATGCTGTTAAACAACACTGTCATCTACTTTCTCATTTTGTAACGTTGTTTAGCACTAATGATTCATGCAGATAATGTGTACACTGTGTAACAGAAAATAAAATACCATGGGGTTTGCTACAAGAAAGGTAATAAAATATCTGAGAGCCTTGTTCCCTGGAGAAAGGACATTGTAATTGTTTCCATAATGCATCTGCCTGATGACTTCTGAGCTTCACAGTCTGTGGGACTGAGCGCCTTCTCTCCGCTGCCTTCCCACAGCAGGCTGAGTTCAGCCCCGAGGAAGGTCTGAAGCACAAGTCCACATCTCCAGCATGGAAAGAGGAGTGCAGCTCAGCCCCAGAGCTGCCAAGTGCCTGCACCCACCAGGACAGTCTGTGAGTCTACAGGCTGGTGGTGGCAGCTCCCTGGGTCTCTCTTTGGGACAACAACATTGCCTCAGATCCCTGCAGCGGTTCATGTAGAGCTGTGAACGTCAGGGGTTTGGGATGCCATCTTCATGGCTTTCCTCCAGCCTGGGGAAAGTCTCACCCCACCTCTGTAGTCCCTTGTCCACTGCTCCAAGTATTAGTAGCTGCTGAAGCTTTGGTGGATGTGACTCAGTACCATGCTGTCGTCACAAGTATACACTCTATCCATCAAATACCTTGAGTGTGAGCGGATGAGTTTCCAAGGCATGCTGTTTTAATCTTCATGGCCTGCAATGGTTTTGGTGAAGGAAGCTCACCACAAATCACAGTCACAGGTGCTTTTTTTCTGAAATCCAGAGGGCATAACCCATGGCAGATAATTTCAAAAGTAACCAGTGATTATGCTGCCTCACTGCTGGTGGGGATCTTCTTACAGAAGGCTGAATTTCAGAGGCTGAGCACTTAATGCCAGGGATAGATTCAGCTGAAGTGCATTAAGCCCTCCTCATTTTGCTAGTGATGCCTCCTGCAGCATGCGTTTCCCGATGTGCTCTGCAGAAACAGCTCTGCTTGTCCCCTATTAGTTATCTGGACAGAAATCAGGCCATCATTCCATGTTCATTAATTCTGGATCTTTACACTGCAAAATCACCTGGCTGTTCCAGGGGGATCCAGGACAGGCACTATGCTATGGCATATTCCTATTGAACGTGCCAAGGTGCATACTGAATTTTGTTCTGGCTGTTGGGTGACAGATGACATGTGGTCCAGCCTGGAATTAGAGTGCTTTAGGTCCTTTAAGACAAAGTCATCAAGGAAAAAGTAATGCTTTCTAAATTTTTATCAAGTTTGAATACCTGTAGTGAATTTTTACCTGTTCAGTACTTTATATCATGTGGCTGTTGCAGTTTTTGCTCTGATACAAGTCACACTAAAACTGGATGCAAAGTCTTGTGGACCGGTGCCCACATTTAATCCCAACAGAGTACTTCAAATTTTGAATATACAAGTTGCACCCCCTAACCACAATTCATGCTCTCTGTTGAAAACTCCCTCCTGCTCTCCTCTCTCCCAACTTCATGGTTTTGTCATTTGCTAAACAGATTGTAGCTTCAGACAAATAGCTTTCCAATAATAACTGGAGGTTGTAGCAGCCATGTCAAGGATATTATAGAATCCTACTGTCTGTGCTGTTTTGCTTAATCTTGACAACACAGCCAAGAGAACCAAGCACTGAGCAGAAGCGATGTAAAATCTTCTAATTCAGTATAATGACAGATAGCATACTTTGCCCTTTTGCAGATCTTTATGAATGGTTAAAGTTATGGCTAGGCTTGGATTAAGCAGCATTTCAACTAAAATATTGCATTTGGGTCTTTCAGACATTGAGTCATGTGAAAGATGGGGGAACATTTAATCTTACGCCCACACAGACATCTTCATTTCCAAAACAGGATCTCTTCTGACATTTAATGACTCTCCAGCCTGTGTTGAAACTGAATGCTGAAAGGAAAATACATCAGTCAGCAAGGGAACGCTAAAAATCTGTACTCGTTACAATATCATTGTCAGCATCTCTGTCTTTTGGGGGTTTATACATGCTAAATATTCTGGACAATACTCTTTATAGCCTGGAAAATCTTTATTATGAGTATTTCATGTAGCAACTCCTCTTTTTCATGAATCTCACATCAATATTTCACTAGCCAGTTCTGTGTTACTGAGTAAAATACTCTGATTCTCCAGGAGCTGGTTCTCAGCCTTGCCTGGATTACTGATTGCCTTCATGTCTGATCCCTTTTGACAAGTCATATGTGCCTTTTGAACTTGACTTGGACCAGCTGGAAAATTGAATGAAGAATGGAAACTCTGTACTGTGTCTCATTTGGGAGCTCCTTCATAAATGCAGTTCATCTGTGTTATAGATAAAATAGCAGGTGATTCTAATATCTTTCCTGTTTTAATGGCAAACTTTTTTCTGTTAGATTTTTCATGAATGATGGAGATTTTGTGTGACTGCTGTAGTGTCATTTAGTCACTATGAGGGCAGAGAGTTGTCAGCGAAGCGAAGGGAAGGGTCTAGAAGAACTTTAATTCTAGGTGATTTTGAGCCTGGTTAATTATGTCACTTCTTTAATGAAATTGACAAAGTCTGAAGGTGTCGGTGTCCCTCGTGAGGATCCGAATATCCTCAGTGGCATTTGGCATTGCTGGGACTGGACTCTGCTGAAACTGCCCCCAAATAATCAGCTCACTTTTGCATGGCAGTAGACTGGGAAGCCTCAAGCTGTGCAGAGTCACAGGGAGACCTAGTTGAAGCAGGCAGCCATCAGCTGGGAATTCCACAAGATGTTATTCTTCCTTCTGTGTTATATCCTGTCTGTGCTTAAGAGAATGGGGATATCTGGGGTCAAAAATGAGGTCTCAAGGCTTAGAGCACCCAAGGCAGCTGTGGGACAGAAACTTGTGCCACGGGCTTAAGGTGTCTGCTCTGGAGTCCTACTTGAATATCCGCCAGCAGAATAAGCCACCTTGCAAGGGTTTGTAATGTTTATTTACCTCCCCTGGCAAGCCTGCCAGTGAAATCAGCCAGGAGGGTCAGCCCTCCGCTTATGCCATGGATGTTTATTGATCCGAGATCCCCAGAGGTGAGTGAAGCTGCAGAGGCTGTAACCCAATCCTGAGGAATTACCACCAAATCCCCCCCTCCGGAACCCTAAGAACACACTCATGCAGCTGCAGCCTGGCTCAGCTCAGGTTGTTCTGCTGCTGCAAACCTCCGTCCAGGTGTCTCACTGTCACTGGGGAGGGTAACACCACTCTGACTGCCAAATGAAATAACACAGTGAACTCTGCTTTCCTCTAACAGTTATTTGTGTCTCACCGAGCCCTGGCAGAAAGAGTTTAACTTTTCCCGTGGGAAGAAATATCAACATGAAACCCAGCAGCAGATGTTTTTTTGCAGCAGCTTGATCTCTGCTATTTTTTCTGAAAAGGGACATTTTCTCTTTATTTTCTTTACATTGGTTTTCATCACATTTTTTTCTCTCTTGTTTGTGAAAAGATAAGAAAAGCTCATAGGAATTTAGAGCAGAGGGTGAAATGGCAAATGTGATCTTTTCACTAGCTGCAAGTCACTTTGAAATAGGGTTTGTACCATTAACAGCATCCATGTGTGTAGAAGAACACCGAATAGTTTTGTCCTTTCCACTCTTTGGTACTGGCCCATGATAACTTCATTCAAACCCACTTTTTAAAGGCAGTAGGCCTGGGGGAACGGCCTTGGTTCAGTGGCGCAGACATAGGCACTTGTGTTGTGCTGGGAGGTGCTGGTTCATTATGACCCTGAGAAGAAAGGCACTCAGACTCTGCAAAGTATTACTTCAGGTGCTATTTCTTGGGCACAACACTATGAAGAGAAAGGCAATAGCATAAATATTGTTGTGTGCTGTGAGATGCTGGGGATGCTGAGTTGTGCAGCACGGTGCAGAGCTCCTGTCCGGGCAAAGCACTCCACACAGACCCCCTCTCTGCACCGGTCACCCCATTTTGGTCATTCAGGCTCTTACAGGGTTTTCAGATTTTTTAATCCTATAAAATTTGAATGCACTGAAACTCACAGATTTTTAATAGATTCAAATTCTGCTGAATCAATAACAAAAACTATCAAACTTGTTATTGATATAGTTCTGGCATGGTAGTTTCTTTTGTTCAGTTGCTCCTTAGCAGAAGGGATTTTTGAGAAAAACAGGGCGGGGAGAGACAGAGAGAGACAGAGAACAGGAGAGGAGGAGGGAGGGAGGCAGGAGAAAAAGAAAGACAATAAGCAGGGGAGAGAGGAACGAAAAGAAAGAAAAGGAAGGAAGAAAGAAAGAAAAGAAAGGAATAAAAAGAAAGAGAAAAAGAGCAAGAAAGAAAGAAAGAGAGAGAGGAAGGAATAAAGGAAGAAAGAAAGGAAGAAAAAGAAAAAGGGAGAGAGAAAAACAAAGAGAAAGAGAAAGAAAGAGAAAGAGAGGAAGAAAAGAGAGGAAGAAAGAGAAAGAGAGAAAGAACAAGAAAGTAAGAAAGGAAAAAATAATTTTATAGGTTTTAGCCATAGATCTGTTGCAGTTCATCTTGCTGGCATACAGTGCCTACTTTAATTTTCTTCAAATTAAAGAAATGGCAGAAGAATTGCTGTGCTGAAGCTGCAGACACATCTTTCTGACTTTATTCGTCTTCGACACATTATGTCTGTAACTGCTTGCCCCTGCTGCTCAGTACTTGCATTATTCAAATCTGAACTTTACATCTGACTTTCTTTCTGAAGTTTGTCAGAAATTATAAAATTCACCATTGCAGGTATAAATTATTTTTTTCTAAAACTTCAATTAAGAAGACTGGTCAATTTTCCAAGTTAAAATATGAAAAGTGTTCAGAGTGGTTTTTTGCTGTATAAAGGGCCAATACAGAAAAAAACCCCAACACTTAAAAGGATTTACAAGAGTGATAGGTCTCATTTCGTAATTGGTTCCACTTGTTTCTTCCCAAATCTTTTCCCAGCTACCGGGAGTGTTTCCTTCACATCTTTCACCCATGAAGTTGCTCACCAGTCCACAGCTCTTGTCTCCTCCCATGTCTCCTCACTTACTTCTTTCACAGCGCTCATGGGGAGGTAGTTCAGCAACAGTGACCTAAAACATCATTTCAGGTGGGTATTCTTCCTACCTGAATAAGAGTTAGACAACATTATAACTATTTCCTTACCTCTCCACTGGATTGTTGTTTATTGATGTATGAATTTTCGTTCAGTTGCTTGAATAGTTCAAGGCAGGGTAAATGAAAGTCAATGAACTATACACTCATTTTAGTCAGAATACAAATGCTGGTAATATTGGAGCCCAAACTCTGCTCGGTTTGAAACGCAAAAGGTTGAATGCTCAAAAATCAAGGATAAGTTCTCCTTTATACATTTTTTATAAGCCCATATAATCTCTTGACTTCTCTTCCTTTTTTTGATAAGTTTAATTTTGATCTCTGAAAGAAGATGATCTTGTCATTGGTATTTCTTGTACCTGAAGTATCCATCATGACATACAAGCAAAAATGCTTTGTCTTTTCTGAAAACTACTGGCTACAATAGATAGAAGCCAGAGTATGTCAGGTTCATAGCAGGAGCTCTGCCAGGCTCCATGTAATTAGTGGAGATTTTAAAAAGTTAAGTCTAGACAGTCTAACAGTGTTTGAAGTAAGGTTAGCTCTTTCCTAAAGTTGTTCTTGCTCTTCCTTTCACATTTTGATTTATAGAAATTGTGGGGGTGGGGAGGAAGGACGTCTAAAAGCCTCCTTCATTTTTAAGGTATTAAGGCATCCTCCACCTGCGCTGCTCCTTGTGATGCCAGTAGAAATTTTATATTTGGTGCAAAGATAGAGCTGTGGCCTAAAGAGTATTCAGAGTATTAGGAAAATATAGGCTCCCCACTTGCTCATTAAGAGTATTCTTTTATCTACACGTATATGCAGATACTATGCTAATTATCTGGATCCATCTGTTGTATTTCAAGTGTCATAAATGTTGATCCTAAGTTTAAGGATGTTCATAGAAGCTTATTATATTTCAAGTCCTTCTTTTTTGAGTATGATTGTTTAGAGTACCGTTTGCATCTGGAACAAAGTTTAAGAGGCTGGGACAGTCTGCAAGTTGCCTGTGAGGTAACTGTGAACCGTATTTTCCCTCTTTTTTGGGAACATACATGACAAAGCATTTTACTCACCCTGGCCACAGCTCCTGCCATTTTTGTGACATCTGCTCCCAGCACATGCACTATACATCTGTTAATCACTGGAGGAGAGGAGGTGCTTTCTTTCTTCCTTCAGCAGTAACCTGTGAACCTGCTAGAGAACTTTTATCTGAGCATTTCACCAAATTTATTTGCCATGTCTGATTTGGAGGTGTTTTCTGTCATTCTGTGGCACAAATAAAACCTTGGAAAGGAGAAGAAAATAGAAAGAAGCTTAGTTTTGAAGTGCCTGATGGTCAGGTGGTAGAACTGGGTGCCTTTTTGATGCAGCTGGATTGTCAGAAATACACTGGAACTTTTCTTTCAGATTTTGCAGCAGAATTAAAATAGAAAGAATCAAGGAAAGATCCAGGTGATGGATTGCTATATCGGTTGGAAAGTCTCAGATGGCTAGTAGCCTATTTTTCTCTTCCAATTCAAAGCAAACGTGTAGCACGTGGCTTGCTTAAGGAACATAACTAAGCATTCACATTTGTCTCTCGAGCGTGCTCTTGAAATTGGGGATTGCTTGTATGACAGCTCTGACAAGAAGTCCCCTGAGGTCACACAGTGGGTTTTCCCTGTTCCTTGCCCTACCTCCCAACACTGGTCCAGCCCTTGGCAAGCTTCTTGCCTTTGCTGCCCCTCTGAGATGCATTCTTGGAGAGCAGAGTGGCAAGAAGACAGGGAGATTTATAGGTTTGTAGTTTCCTCTTGTGGTCCAGCAAGGTGTGCTGCTTTATAGACATGCCAAATATATTACAGCAGTTGATAAGAACTTCCATTAGATTTTATTAGAAGACACTAGGCACCTTTCAAAGAAGGGAAGTGGCCATTTTTCAGGCAAGGTGAAGCAACAATAAATAAGGACAGGAGAGATAAATCTGTGCATGGGTGGCTTCAGTCAGGAACAGCAGGATGGAAGTACTGGAGCATTGCAGTAAAGTGGACTTGTGATGACTTTTTCAATTGCTGTGTCTTTGAGATACCTAGTATGAGATTAGGGGGCTACAAACCAGCAGTGAGCTAGTTTCCATGTAATTGCTCAGCATGTGAGGGGGCACCTCAATGTGGATTCTGAAGGGGTCTCTGCATGTTACAGCAGATGGATATCTGTGTCAGGTAAGGACACAGACTGAGATCAGTGAGCATGAGTTGAAATCCACTACTTCAGACAGTTGTTTTCTTAACAACATGATGAACTCTACTTCGGCTTTTGGAGGAAAAAGTGTTAAGGGCAATATCCTTGTATCTCATACTGCGTTCTTGCTTTTACATAATAACATCTATTGGCATCAGCCAGAAAGCTTGCTGAGGGTATCTTAGAAATGTGTATGTACTAAAAACTAAGGATTGGTAGAATTTGGTTGGGAAACCACCTTAACCTTCCTTTTAATTTTTTCAGGCCAATCATAATGATGGAAATTACTTTTTGCTTTGATTCTTATCAGTTCACTAGCTTTTCCCTGAGAATATTTGAATGTCGAAGCAACTCCCAACACATTACAGGTCCCACTGTGGCTGAGTTAAAGCTTACTTCAGATTCAGGGTCTGAGGGCCTTGAACATTTGCAATACACAAACAAGCAAACAACAAAAAAAGAAAACCTTACCCAACAGTGAGTCATCAGATGTGTGAGAGGTCTAGGGAGCATTCTGGGAAACGTTCATTGTTCTCAGTTGTTGACGTTGCATTGGGTACTACATAAATGTTTTGTCATGGAGAAATATTTCTTGTTGGAATTTAGCCTGCAACAAGGTAGTGTACTTCCTCACAAAGGCTTGTGGCTACTGGAAGTGAAGCTGTGTGAATAGCTTCACAGACAGGTTAAGAAAGATTTGTCAGAAGATAGGTAATGTATATTGAAAGTAAGTAGGAAAGTAAGTCCTACTACATCATCCAAGCGCTATCAGGAATGTGTAACCAAGTCTGAACAGCTTCAGTCTGGCAGGCAACAGCTATTAAAGCTGCAAAGAAATGTAATCAATTTGTATTTTGCATATTGACTGCTGCGTTTTCCAAGATACACCGTCCTATACTGATGCTGTCACAATCCATATGCCATCAGCAGTAACACCTTCAGCTTCTCTTCTCGTGGATAGAGCAATGGAAGGGTAGCTAATACAATTTGATACCCAGCCTGAGACACTCCAAGATCTGTAGCAAATGGCTCACATACTCTGAAAAGGTTTAGTAGAGATTCTCCCCCGACTCTCTGACTAGGGGGGTTATATAAAAGACTTTTTAATATTAAAGTATTTCCTTTTTTCTATGTGGTCCTTAAAATAAAGCCTCTGGGGCTGTCAATATCTGATGTTATTGCTTTGAAGACTGCATAAAATTATTTTAAAGGAAAAGCTTTTAAAAAGGACTTGTCCATTTCCAACACTGGCAATCAATCTGACTTTGTAGCTCTAGATATAAGTGGAAACTTTGATATAACAGAAGTTAAAGGCAAAAGATTTTACATGATAGTTTGAGCAGATGCGTATTTCTAAGTGTTGAACTTCCATTTGTTAGGATTTCATTTAGTGAAGGATGCTCTATAAAACTGCAACTATATCACTGCATTTCACTATAGATTGTTAAGTGTAAAAGATCTTCTGTCTTTTATGTAGCTAATTCAATAAAGAGAAAAATGAGCCTTTTCTACCTAATAGTGAGGAATCCACAGACTTTTAGCACATTAGCCCCTGTGTCAGCTTGGAAGGAAAAACTAGGCACATTAAGCAACATCTTCTTTAAAAAGCCCAGAAAGAAATGTCTGATAAAAAATGTAACAGGTGTTTAAATTGACTTTAGTCTCGGGACTTAGTCTTATGTGTTGCTGTGCGGAAGCGTTTAAGGAAAAAAGCTTCCTATTTTGCAATGTGGTTTTCTCATTTTCATTTTTGAGAATTCAAAATAATTCTCATACTTTGAATGATAAGGATTTTTCAAGATTTTGCAAAAACAAAAAGACCATGGGTTAAATGAAAGGTGGCTGAGTTGTGAGCATTGGGTGGTGGTATGAGAGTTTTACACTGTAGATCAGAAAGATCAAACCATGCTGAAAAGAGAGGAATCAGTCTGGTAAGAGTTCCTAATCAGACTGATGGGACACTTATCCCTGGAAAGGAAAATTTAAACTTTTGTTATGAAATGCAGGAGTTCATACATCCTACAAATTTACCATGGGGCATGACCTTGCAGAGGAAGTCCTTTCACCCTCGTTTTAGGGCAGTGGTTCCATCTTCAGTTTAAGAAACGTTTTTAAATGAAGGGGGGGGGGGGGGGGGGGGGAAGTTTATTCTTTGACAAATGATAGATTCCAATATAAAACCATTTCATTCAGTCTATTTTATTCTACCACCTACAACTGAGTTTCACATCTTGGTTGCTCCAAGGTTATTGTGGCAACAAGAGTACCATCACCACAGAAGAAATGGATGACAGATTTCTTATTTCCAGAGCAATATGAATCTTCTGATATTGTTGAACTAAGTTTGCTCTTCTAGCATCTTTTCTGTCCTTCCCCATCACTTCTTTCCACCTTTTCCTTATTTACTTTTTACCTAAGATGATAATACTTAAGTACTACTTTTCCTTAGAGACATGTTTTTTGGATTTTCACTTCCATTATCCTAAAGAAAGAAATATGACAGAAGTTGACTGCATCTTTCCAAGTGGAAAGGAAAGTATATGAATTCCATACCTCTGTATCCTCCTACCTACACAGCTATATAGCTATCACTGTGGACCATGTTTCTCTTATGTCTGAAATTATTTTTTGCATTTGTGATACTACAGCTGTTTAGATTACTTATTTCCTTCCGAGTCTTTGAATAATTTCATCCGTTTACATTTTTCTTTAGAATCTTTCTTTTTTTTTTTTTTTAGTTTATAATACACTTGGGTTTTTATATGACTTTGTAACATCATGTAGAGGGAAGGCTAGATACCTCTGAAATACAAAACAATGCATTACAAATATCCACATTAACTAAACAAGTTTTCTGGTTTCACACCAGAAGTATATGGTATATGGCTCTTCTGTTGTCTCAAATTTTCAAGCTCATCATTTACAGGGAAACAATGTGAGCAGGAAATGCACAGGCAGAGGAAGCAGAGAGGTACCTGGGAAGAGTATAGAGATGCTGCCCAGTTGTGTAGGGATGGGGCTGGGAAAGCCAAGGCACAGCTGGAACTGAACTTGACAGGGGACGCAAAGAATAATAGTAATAATGGCTTCTACAGGTATGTCAGGCAGAAAAGGAAGGTCAAAGTAAGTGTACCCTGCTGATGGACACAACTGGCAAACTGGTAACAACAGATGAGAAGGCGGCTGAGGTACCCAAGAACTTTTTTGCCTCAGTCTTCACTGGCAACCTCTCTTCCCACACCTCTCAAGTGGATGGACTGGAGGTCGGTCCTAGGGGACCAGAGGAGCAAAGTCCCTCTCACTGTAGAGAAGATGAGGTTTGTGACCACCTGAAGAACCTGAACATACATAAGTCTGTGGGACCTGACAAGATGCATCCCAGAGTCCTGAGGGAATTGGCTGATGTAGTTGCCAAGCCAGTCTCCATGCTAATTGAAAAGTCATGGCAGTCAGGTGAAGTCCCCAGTGAGTGGAAAAAGGGAAACGCTGCACCCATTTGTAAAAAGGGTAGAAGGGAGGACCCTGGGAACTGCCGACCTGTCAGCCTCACCCCTGTGCCTGGGAAGCTCGTGGAACAGATCCTCCTCATAGCTGTATTAAGGCACATGGAGGACCAGGAGGTGATTCAAGACAGTCAGTATGGCTTCACCAAGGGCAAGTCCTACCTGACCAATCTAGTGACCATCTATGATGAAGCGACTACATCAGCGATCAAGGGAAGAGCTATGGATGTCATCTGTCTGGACTTTGGTAAGGCCTTAGACACAGTCCCCCACAATATCCGTCTCTCCAAATTGGGGAGATAGGATTTGATGGGTGGACTGTTCAGTACATGAGAAATTGTTGGATGGTTGCCTCCAGAGGGTAAACGGCTCAGTGTCCAGTTGGAGACTGGTGACAAGTGGTGTCCCTCAGGGGTCTGTACTGGGACCAGTACTGTTTAATATCTTCCTCAATGACATAGACAGTGGGATTGAAGGCACCCTCAGCAAGTTTGCAGAGGGAAAGGGTGCCATCCAGAGGGTTCTAGACAAGCTCAAGTCATGGGCCCATGTGAACTTCATGAGGTCCAACAAGGCCAAGTGCAAGGTCCTGCACATGGGTTGGGGCAACCCCCAGTATCAGTACAGGCTGGGAGAAGAAGGGATTGAGAGCAGCCCTGCTGAGAGCGACTTGGGAGTACTGCTGGATGAAAATCTGAACACAAACCAGCAATGTACACTTGCAGCCCAGAAAGCCAACTATGCCCTGGGCTGCATCAGAGTGTGGCCATCAGGTTGAAGTGAGACCCCACCTGCAGTACTGCGTTCAGCTCTGGAGTCCTCAGTAGAGGGAAGACATGGACCTGTTGGAACAAGTCTGGAGGAGGGCCACAAAAATGATCAGAGGGATGGAACACCTCTTCTGTGGGGAAAAGCTGAGAGGTTTGTGGTTGTTCAGCCTGGAGAAGAGAAGGCTTTGGGGAGACTTTATTGCAGCCTTTCAATACTTAAAGGGGTCTTATAAGAAAGATGGGAACAGACTTTTTGGTAGGGCCTTTAGTGATAGGACAAGGGGTAATGGTTTTAATCTAAAAGAGGGCAGATTCAGACTAGATATAAGGAAGAAATTCTTTGATGAGGATGGTGAGACACTGGAACAGGTTGCTCAGAGAAGCTGTAGATGCCCTGTGCCTGAAAACATCCGATGTCAGTGCAAAGTCAGGTTGGACGGGGTTCTAAGCAACCTGATCTAGTTGAAGATGTTCATTGCAGGAGGGGTTGAACTAGATGACCTTTAGGTCCCTTCCAACCCAAACCATTCTACGATTCTATAATTCTGTAACATTTAGCTTTATTTTGAGCCATTATTTAATTTGTTGTCAATTAGATTTCAAGGAAGAAATACTAATCTGTCTGATACTGTAACCGATGTCTTACAAAGAGAAGCAGTCTTCTCAAAATGCAATCTATTATAATTATTACATCTGTTTATACTTGATCTATTGATTACATCTGTTTATATTTGATCTATTTAAACTTGGTTGATTTGTATTTGTGTAATACAGAGTTATTCCCATTCGTCTATTGCAAAACTTGGCTTTGCAATCATTGCCAGAGAAGCAATGTCCAGCTAGTCAAATCAGGTGTAGTGAGAACATCTGAAAAGCATGTGTTTCTCAGCTGAAGCTACAATCCTTGGTCCAAGTTTACATCTGATCTAACTTTGTGATTCAAAAAACCATCCATTTCAAAGTGCATACTGCATATAAGTCTAAATTCTTACCTTTGAGAAGGGGACTGAGTCCTTCCCCTTCCCCAAAGGCAAGCTTGTATGCATTTATGAACGTGTTTGGGAAAATTTTAGAAAATTATAAAGGCCGGTGAAAGGATAAAAATCTCCCCTTTCTCTCCCAGTGCCCCCCAGTTCTTTGGGATTAGCCCCTCTGGTGAGCAGACCCCCAGTGTTTCCAAGGCACTGTAGGGTTCTGGTCCCACAGCTAACCCTCCCAGCTTGTGCCCCTGCGTTAAGCCAGGGGATGCTCATACCTGTCCTCATCCCAGCATAGAGTCAGGACACAGCAAAAGTCATACACAGAGGAGGGGAAAGCTGGAAGGTCCTTGCAATCCAGTGGTCAAAGTATGGATCTGCAGCCAGATGTGAATGGAGCCACTGGGTTTGTTTGACTGGTGATGGACAGGTGTCCCAGGACAAAAGGCAGGTGCCTGGCAAGTTTGATTTACCTGAGATGCTGAGCACTGATGTAACATCTCTCACAGTGTGTAAGACTGAAGAAGACAGCTAAGACAAATTAGCAGGGCAAAGTAGCAACGATTACTGTCACATATTAAAGACACGGAAATCATGTTTTTACGATGCTGATTAGCTCAATGGCCTCTTAGCTCTCCTGCTGAATAAGCACAGCGAGGCAGGGAAGGTGTGTTCCTCCTGCGCTCCTCTCTCCTTGCCTTCAGGAGCCAGCTGCTGTCTGGTGGCACCCTTGGAGTGTTTCATTTGATTCATGGCATCCAACATGCCACCCAGGATTTATGCTACATCAAGGGGACTGTAATCCACTGTTTAAAGTGCCTGTGAAGAAAGGCTTCGTGAAAGTTGGGCACTCTGTTGCGTTAGTGAATGTTTATTGCTGTTCTGATAGAGTACTTCCAGGTATCATAACTTTTGTCAGACCTGAGCTCCGAGGAGGGAGTCATAAATATCCAGGGGAAGGCTGCTCACACTGCACGCAGTCTCTTCAGCGGGATTTGGCTGCACGTATGTGTAGCACTGGCGAGCATCCTCCTTGCTGGGACTTCTGGACATAAGGATGCAGAGACATTTGCCAACCCAAGTGTTCATCTCAGCACACCATTCAGAAAGATGCAGGAAGGAAGAGAACGAAAATGGGGAAGACCTGCCCAGCTGTCGAGGAAGCTTCAGGATGATGGGGGTGTTGATCTAACCTTGTGTTGTCATTCCTCGCAGTCGCTCCAGCTGCCCCAGATTCTGACCATTCACTTAGAAAAAACAGATTTACAATCAATACCCAGGAAGCCGTACTTCAGAGTTTAAGAGAGGCCTTTTTTTTCTCACCTCTGCATGTACTAAAGTCATGTCAAACTGAGCAGAGAGCAGAAATAGAAAATATAATGTGTCCCTCAGCACTGAATAATTCGCATGATTTATTTAGCATCTTCTTTGCCAAGTGAGAAAATAACACGTTATTACCCTTTTTCCTCTGAAATACTGGTGCTTGCCCTGCTATCTCGAAGCAGTTGTTCAGGGTGCACCAAATATAACAAGAACTATTTTACCAGATGTTTTCAGCTTAACACAAAACAGAGGCTGGCTCTTTGTTTTCCTAACGTGCTGGCGTGTGCTCTGCTCTCCAAGGGGAATGAACTTGGAGCCAGGTTAGTCCTCACCCATAGATGGAGCAGGGCTAACGTTCAGATGCAAACAAAAATAATTATGATTTGAGTAGATCAAATTTTTCAGAGTATGAAATAATATACTGGGCAAAAGCTATATTTCATATTGTACAGTCACTTACTAATGACATTTCTGGGTTGTTTCTGAGTGATTCCAAGACACTGTGCCATAAAATCTTAATGCGCTTTATTAGAATAAGCATGTGTTTTATATGTAATGATCAGCAAGCTCCAGGGCATGAATGAAGCAGTAAGGTGCTTTCTTAGAGCATTTTTGTTGTATGATTTATTGTGCCTTAGAATTATTTTTCAGAACTGACATTTGTGAATGACAAGTAATTTTTCTGCCTGATAATGGGGCTGGAAACAAAACCATGTAGAAAACGATGCGTTTCTGTATTGTACAAATGCAGTTAATACTCTAGTACAAGAAAAAAGCGTTCTCAGAAATGGTTTTCCTATCACAATATGCAACTGATCAATACACCAACTGATCTTGCACGAAGAGAATCCTGTGATGAAGGTTTTGATTGTTCTTAGATAAACAAAAAGCAGCCTTACAAATTTCATAGTGATTCATAACAGGGTGATTCATAGCAACTAAGCTGTTGGGGTCTTTGAAGAAGCTCAGGGCCTGAATTTTACATGCATTAGAAATATTTTGCTCCATTTTGATGGAGTTAAGGAGCAGTCAGTTAGGCATAAAGGTCCTCTATGATCAGTTAAAAGTACTGAACCAACGGGTTCGTAAGAAGTTGGTCAGCCTTCTGCCTAGATGGTTCCCCTCAGGACTGCAGAGTTGGTGCTCAGGGGAAGCAACATGACCCAGGTGGAAAGGTTTAAAGCTTCAGAGTGGTGGGCAGTGCAGGTACCCACCATGCAGTGCCCCTGCATCCTGACGTGGGGTTTATTAGGCAGTATGATTAAGGCTGTGAATACTCCCATGGGACAAGTGCATTTTATTTATTCCTCTGTGAAAGAAAGCCATATTTGCCTTTTGCTTTCTTGACTCTTCATTAATCTTCTGAATAGACACTTGGTGTTCATCCCTTGTTCCTATGTATCCACTGCAAGTTCCCGTAGGAACTCTCCTGTCCATCACTCCATGTCCTTGTAGCTCATGCCAGTTATCTCACATCTTATTGCTGTTCAGCTCACAAAAGTCACATTTCCCAGTTTATAAGCATTCCTATTTCTGCCATCCTTTTGGCTTTTGACCACATCACCCATTCTCAAACTACATCTGTTTTTTTTTTTGACTTCTGATACATGGTTAAGGCTATTCTGACAAACAGCTTGCTTCTCAAAATTGCCCAGGACGCCCGCCTAGCTTGCAGGCTGGCCTGACAGACTGACCAGCCCCAACTGCCTACAGCCCTCAAGAGATGGAGAAAGTAAGATTAAGCTCATTGCCTATCAGCCACTGCTCACAGCCCCAGCTGGACTTCATAGATAATGATAACTTAAGCCCAGATCCAGTGTAAGCAGATCTGATTTAGGACTGGATGGCTCTTGTGATGTTCAGGTGTGTTTCTCTCTCTCTACTGTCTCAAAACACTAGCTTTTACTTTAGCTATATTATTTTTACTCAGTGCTTTTGAGTGCTGGAAGTGTAAAACACGGGTGCTTCCCTGCATAAGGTGATCAAACTGGATCTGGGCCATGTAATAATAATTATTATTATTACTCAGTGAACTTGATATTACATGGGAATATCAGCTCTCTACCAAAATAAGCATAGTCCAAGACTGTAATAAAGCTGAAACTTCATAATCCCTGTGCTGGTCATTGTGGAATATAATGATCTAATTAAACTGCTTTGCACCTTTCTGCTCTTCTGTGTTAATCTCTCACTGAGCTCTGGATTAATCTGACTGTTTACATGCTATAAATCCCACAGTGGGTTTTGCCTTTATGGGACTTTGATGTTAATGCAAAGGAGCCAGTGAGTCCTGAAAAGTCAAGGCTCTTTAGTTTTATTGAGATACCACAACACTGAGGTTTTGGTGGTGAAACCAGTTGTTTTATTTGGAAAACTTAGGAAAACTCACAGCTGTGACATGGTAGCTCAAAGGCTTCTGCTTTAATGAGAGGCATGCAGATGTCTGTTATTCAAAGCACGAGATAATCATCAGTGTGCGAACAAATTCAATCTTCTGCTCATTTTATTATGCAATCTCCACTTACTCCATCTGTCACTCATATTATAAAAAGGAGATGCATTGATAAAATAGAGGATTTACACACTTCCTGGAAATAAAACCTCAATAACCAAACAGTGGCATCTGGTTTCCACAACCATTGATGAGAACCATTGTGATCTCTTTCTTAATGCAAGCGTGATCCAAAGTACATTGAAATTTGAAAAAAGCTTCGCCATCCTTCTAGTCCAGCTCATTGCTACCGAACCCTTGAAGCTACCACAGCATAAAAACTGGCCCCACAGTATGTTCCCCTTACAGCTTTAAAAAACTATATTTTGATCCTTCTGACTTGTATCTGAAAATGTGCCTATAAATTACACTTCACAGATGCATTAGTAGTGTAATTGGGTTGCATAGCAGGTACCCCTCACAGCATTTTTCACATCTAGAAAAAGAAATTAGCATCCAATGCAATTTTTTAATGTCCTTAGGAAGATCAGAGGGAAAAAATAAACTCCATTAAGGAGATGCTTCAGTGTTATCCAGGCTGCTTCTACTTACCACATTTTTGTTGCCAGTGTTATCACCTAGACTGGGCTGCATGCAATGGAGAGAAAGACTATAAATGAAGGAACATCCATTAAACCCATTCTTCCTCCTAGCAATTCTTTACATCCTTTGATGATGCCATCTCAATGGCTGCAAATGCCCAGCCTGTTTCTGTGCTGAAGAGCCCTGAAACATATCCAGACACAAGCACAGGCCAGCGCTGGGTCCTGATCCTGCTGGTGGGTTGGAGGGGGGCTGTTTTCATCCACTGCTGGACTGGAGCGTGGTCCATGGGGGCACATGAGGCTGCTGGAGGGGGGTCATCAATGGCCTGAGTGATAACAAAGACTCAATTCCCTGCTGGAAGTCCAAGATGGGAAAGGGGGAGGGCAGGGAAGAAAGAGAGAGTGAGCTGTCGGGAGCAATTAATTCACTAATGAACTTCTTGGGGAGGACAAGCGGGACCTGGCTGTTTTGGGTGTTCTGCCTGAGACCAAGCAAACGTCTTCCATTAAAAAGAACTTAGGCTTATTGTTTAATGCAGTAATAAATTTTGCATTAAAGTATTTGGCAAAATAACGCCAATAAATAATTTCTCTCAAGAGTTTAGGCAAAAATCTAACCCAACCCCTGCATGCACTGCAACGTCCCCTAAAATTGGTCACACGACTATTGCCTGTCATCTGCACTGTTTTTTCTTGCCTGGCTTTGATGCAGTGATTTGACCTAAATGAGCTCTGTCTGCCAAACGGTTACCCACAATTTTACAAGGCAGAGAGCAGGGCTGCCCACCAAGCCTGTCCCATCCCTGGCACTGCCTGCAGACTGCTGCCTTTTACGAAAGGTGCTGCTGTGCTCCACATCCATAAGAGGATCATGATAATCTCCTTGACTATAAAGTTGATGCCAAGCAGCAGCTTTAACTCTTTTTTTGCTGGTGAGGTGAGGAAGGAGACCCACAAATAAAGTCTTTGGATATTTTTTTTTTCAGACATAAGCATTTCATTTCCTCCCTGGAAAAAGCAATATTCTTCCTAGGAGCTGAAATAGGATTTACTGTATATTAATGTCTTATTTTTTCTACTCTTCATCTATAGCTTCTTCCATCTGTATTAAATCAGTTGCATTGGCTAACTTGAAATGTGTCAGCTAAGATCTTCTTTCACTGAAAATCAGGAAAAACTAGTCTTATTAAAATAAAAATGACAGCTTAATGCAAGAAAACTTGTGATGTTTTTCTTTTACTTCTACTGCGGGCAAAATGGGAGTTTTTCGTGACTCTCTGCTAAGCAGATGTCTCAAACATTGCATTTCTTGCTGATGAGCAGCAGCCACCAGTGCCCGATAACACCCCTCCACCCCATGCAAGGACTGAAATTTCATCTGAAAAATGATGTTATATAGATCATCCAGTTTCCCATCTCCCCTTTAATAGCTGGGGAGGATGAGTGAAAACTGAGTAGGTACAAGGGGTACATAGAAATTGCTCTTGTCTTCCACAGTGTCTGCATGTAGTCAGCCCCTTTGTAGTGACCCTAGAGGCTGCAGAATGGACTCGCTGGAAGTACCCATGAAATGCGAGAATCACATTGACCATTAAATACATAAGGCTTTAGCTGCCCCATATCAACTGAACTGCTGCAGCCCCATGGCCACCTTCAGCCACACTTCACCTGCCACAAATGCAAAACACTTTGACTTACCTTGATCTTTTCTCGTTGTCTCTCCTGTTGGTATGAGGCAGATTGTTCCTGCAGGCAGCTCACTTCTACCTTCTGAGTCAAACTGGTATTTTAGAAAAATATCATGCCACCTTTCTCTCTTTCCACTCGCATCAAAAAGCATCAGTATTATGGCTCTGCCTGTAAAATCTGTCTGAGGAAAGAGGTCTGGCTGGGGGATCTGCTTTAGGTAGTGATAACAGACCAAGGGTTGTCCCTGATTTCAAATGCTGGAGGAAAAAAAAAATCATTGTGTAGTATTCATCAAAGCAAAACCACTTCTTAAAAATGGCAAGCTGCAAACCAAGGCAATTCCAGCTCAGAGAACCCTTCAGAAGAGAACACAAATCCCAATTTCTCTGTCCTCACTTTTCATGGACCCTGCTGGCAGGAGAATTTTACTGACATTCATCTTCATCATTCATTGGAAGCATTCACCTTCTGCATTCAAGAGGCATTTTGACTGACAGAGAAAAGCAAAAAGAGACAGAGGTACTCACTGGGGAAGGCTCATATGTATAACTGAACATGTAAACATTTGCAAGCCTCTGTTATTTTTACAATTACATGAATAACATGGTCTTGACTTGTGCTCATAGGCCTGTTGAGCTATATAAAGCTGGGTGCAAGGCAGGTGCCTCATAATTCATCGCACCACAGGCTCTGGGCATGCAGTGAGTACCGGCGTTGTGTGGTGCTCCATGCACCCCTGCTTTGAGGCACCACGTCATGGCGAGCACTGGAAGGTGGGTGTGAAAAACACCTTTTACCGTTGCTGCACAGAGGAGAGAGGAGCTATACCCACCGCAGGGGCTTTATGTCACAAACTGTCCACCCAACTCCTTTTTATGTTGTGAAGAGTCAATAAAGTAAGTTGTTTATGTTCCTGCACCATTCTTCCTTTGGGAAATATCCCAAACCAGCTGAATTAGTGGCAGGTGAGTGGCCCGGTAATGACAGGGAGTCCTCAGAAGGCTTGTCTTGTGACAATTCATAAGGAATTAGAAAATGTTGCCCTTTCACAGCTTTGCAGAGGACTTTTTAAATGCGTGAGACAGTAAATCTGCTTGATGATTGTCAGCAGCATATTTTCAGTACTGCCACTTGCTGGGAGGAGCTTCCACCCAGATGAGGTGTGGAGGGATCTTCACCCCCCTTGGTGTAATGAGTTCTGAGTTTTGATAATACTCTTTGTGAGTACAGTGCCTGTGCTCAAAAGGAATATTGCAGGGAGACCACCCTTCTCACCCCGGGAGCTAAGCTTTCTTCAGTGGTATACATCGCTCACCATGGCAATGGGAATTGAATTTTCCGCTCCCTGAGCTCTCTGGGATACTTAAACCAGCCTCATGTAATACTGTTGTGGCCAGTGTCATTGCACCACTGAAAACTAAATGAATGAATAAATTAGAGCTGTGGCATTTTGGATTGCTGAATTGCATCCAAGCTTTTTATTGCAGTCATGAACTCCTTTTCCAATGACAGACGGAACGATGCTTATTAGGTATTTAGGCAGATCATTGTAACGAACGAATGCGAGAAGTACAGTAGCAAGGCTGTATATCAGGGAACTGAGAAGGGATTATCTCTTAAGAAACCTCTTTCCAACACCAATTGCCTTTTGACTGCAGGGCCCCTTCGTATTACACAACAGTTTATTCTCCCTTATTGATGCAAGTAATCTAAGTTTATGGCTCCTATCGCAATCTTTTCCTTCTTGGCCTTTTAACTGCCTTTAATATAGAAGCTATTCCCATCTCCTTGAAAGTTTGTGCTCCTTCAGCTTTCAGTTTTCATCCTGCTCCTATTTCGTATGTCTCTGAATATCCCTCAATGTCACATTTGCAGTGCTGAGTTCCCTCTTTGTCTCATTTCTGTGCAGCTGTCTCCAAGGCTTTTTCCTCAGCCCCACTTGCTGCAGTGCTCCACACCTGTTCTCAGCCATGGGCAGCACTGCAGGTCCCCTCAACTGTGCCCACCTCTCTGGGACTTGGTCAGGTGCCAGACCACTGTTTGGATGCCCCTTGTTCCCTTGATGTATCTAGACTACACTCCTGAGCTGTTTGGGTTGTTGCATGGAGAGCTCAAAGCAAACTGACCTGGACTACAGTGTGATAAATTGCCCAAGATGATTTACTGGCTCCTTGGGAGGAGGTGGCCCTCTGCCCTTGGCATGGCACTTATGTTACGCATCAGTATGCATTTCAGAGAATTAACGCCAGCAGAATAATAACCCTATAAAAAATACTTTTTTTTTGGCAGTGTAGCTCCATGAACTGGTCCACATCAGCCTGAAATTGCACAAGGGAAGGGGCAAGGGGGGGTAAGAAGACGTAGTTGGGAATGTGTAGAGCATCTGACTGCCCCTTTCAGAGATGGCACAGCATTAGGTCTGCTCAGCTGTGACGTATTTTGTGGCCCATTAACCAGCCTAAGAGCAGGCTGCCTTGAGGGGGAGCGGTCCTGTGGGATGCCCCTCATATTGCCACCTTTGCCTGCTAGTGCAGCTGATCACACGCTGCCTGTGGTGAGCTGGAGCACCTGGAAGTCAATCCGAGGGAAAGAGAGGTCCCATTGCTCAGCTCTCTACGTGGCCATGGCAAGTGGCACAGAACGTTTCCCAAAGGCAGTGACAAGTTGTGCTCCAGAGGAGGCTGCCGTGCCTGGCGATGCCATCGGTGGTGTTTGGTGCTGCTAGTCCTCACAGTTGGTGTTGGTGTTTGGATGGAGGCAAGCTGAGACTTTGTCACCTCAATGGGAATGAAAGGTTAATGTGATGGGGTGGAAGACTGTCATGTGGCATTGGGAGGTGATGTCTTCGTGTATGTATATACAAAATTTTGTTCTAGGATAGCTCTTAAGTACAGATGTTTTTTCCTGGTGAGACACAGATATAAGCCTCCATTTAACTGCTTCCCTGAAGTCAGACCAGAGCGATCCATTTGGCTGTGGAACAGTTGCCCCAGGAAAGCCCTAAACCTTTGTTGCTTTGGAGACCTTTGAAATTGGACTGGACACACCATGGTGTTCAGTACAGTTTAAAGCAATGTGCTTCAGGGAGCAAAGCACAACAGACTACCTCAGGGAGTGAAATGCCCCTCATGGAGGTGGGGCTAGATGCAAATTGTCCTTTTCCATCTCCAATTTGTGCAGCTCTGCTCGATCTGTTAGACTCAAAGACCTGGAACACAGTGATTTGCTGCAGGGTACAGTGCCACAATTTTTTTATTTCTTTTTTTTTATAGCTTAAGCTGGTGTAAGTATCACTTGCCAACCTCTCATTCATGACTCTGTGTTGCCCCTTGTCCTCAGGAAGAAAAAAATACTTAATTTCTACTGTATCAGTTCCCAGGAAGCTACATGAATGTTTGTGGCAATATCCTGCTGGGGCAGTTGAGGAAGAAGTGATGGTGGGAGAGCTTGAGTAGAAGGGTGCAGGCAGGGAGAAGGAAGCTGTTCAAACCATCACTCGGTGACAGCCAGACGAGAAGATAGCCTTATTCTGGTTCCTGTTGCTGACCTTATTGAAGTTACTGATGACGTGGTTTCCAGGGGCAGATTTCCCATACTGTAGCCACCAAAATCTTGTCATGATTAGTTTTTATGTAAAAACTGATTTACAGGGGCATTTTAACAAAAATATATGTTTACACTACCAAGTTTTGTTGTTGTTGCTTCCTGCAAACTGCCCAAACCATCTCATTTAATTTGCTCTTATTTCACTTATTTAAAAGCAAATAAAAGATGTATTCATAAACCATGAGGTAAAATATCATATCTTTGACTGACACTTCCGCATTGTTTCGCAGGGACACATTGTTCCCAATTGAGATAGGTAGCTGCTGAGATTATCGTAAGTGGAGTAATGTACAAAATGGAAAAGATACTATGGATTTTGTTCATTCCTGGAAATGTAGGACTGTTCAGCCTGGTGGATTATACCTGTTTATTGCATCTTCTGGCTAGTCCCCATGGCTTCTGCAAGAGGAACACTTACCTGTATCTCAGCCTCTTCAGATCACAGCTTGATCTGCTGGGTTAAATGGCTAATTGAACGTGAGTGCTTCAGTGTACATTAGTCAACCCCTGTAGCTAAAATGGCAGATAATTTCTTTGTAGCTGCACACAAAGGCCAATGTCTCTGTTCCTTTTATTTGTTGCCAACCCCTCAGCCAGCTATGAAGGGATGATGATTTAATTGCATAATCTAGCAGGACTCAGTGGCAGGACTTTGACTTAACCATATCTAAGGTATTTGTGTTATACAGACACTCTTTCTTCTACCTTCTTTCTATGCAGTTGTTCCATATTTGTGTTAAGCCGCATGGGGATATTGGAAGATGCTGTAGACCCGGATGCCTGCTAGAATCTCAGACTGTGTAATTAGCTGTAGCCAACTAGGAACGAGTTGGAGAGATGTGTCTTTTAGTGAATAATGCTTAGTTTTGGTGCCAAGAGTTGTACATTCAGGCTTCTGCAGATCATATCACAGGCTGTGTAAGTAGCTGTGCCAGCTCCTCCTGGAGCAAGGGCTGTGGTGGGCTCTGCCCTTGGAAGAGTTGGGCTTGTTTATTTGCTTGTTGGTTGGATTTTTTAAATTGTTTCCCTTCCCTGTTTAAATAAAGGCTAGGAGAAAATTGCTGAATGAGTCCGGCTTAAGTCTGCTGATAAAACTGCACGATCCACCCAGTTTGTTTTACTTTTGTTCCAGGTTGCAATAGTTCAAACCTTGTGTGAACACCTTCCCCCCTCTTACCCTCTGCCCTCAAGGTCTCCAAGCACCACACAGAGGCAAGAAATGGCTGTGCTTTTTGGAACTATTATCCCTTCTTCTTCATGTGGGGAAAAGAAGGCTTCAAGGGACAGTATAAGTAACTTCATGGTTGCACAGATTTTCCTGGTGGAGACAGGAGTCGGCTGCAGCCTTCATGACTCCCCAGGTCTCTGTAGTGATCTTGGTAACACTCCTCTGTCGTGATACTTGCAGGTTTTTTGCTTCAAAAAGCAGCAGCATGTCAATTAAAGACAAAAATAAAGCAGACCACCAGGACCTTATATGTGTATATTCAACCCCATGTCTTTCCTGAGTTGCTCGCTCTGCTCTTTGAATCCTACCAGCTGAGGGACAGTCAGAGCTGCTTTGCTTTCCTCCAGAGCCCTGACCTTAGCACAAACTGTGTCTGCAAGTTGCACCAGGACGGCAGGACGGGCAGGGTGAAATGTGCTCTTTGGGCCTTGGCCCTTTCTGCTTCATTACCGTGAAAAGCCTACAACTGAATATCAATTCATTTGTATTCAACCTGGCCGTTCTGCTTCCAGACCTCCTTTCTTGTCTGCCGCTGACAGGATGTCATGAGGAAGTGACAGGGTGGTGACAGTTTGTGTGTCATGGTCCACTTCTATTTGAACTTGATTTTTATCTAGTAATGAATCAAGCCATGGGAGTCCAGTCTGGGGAAAAAAGAAAGTGTCCCGAGGAAGCAAGCTGAAGCTAGAAAGTTTTTCAGTCCATTTGGAAATAGGAATGCATTCCAATGTGCTTTCCCCCTCCATACCAGACCCCTGTATTCTCACAAGGTAGACTGGGTATAAAAGGGGTTTTGCATTATTTATTAGTGTGCCTCTGTCACACATAATGAGGGCTATAAAGTATGTAAGAGTTTATAATTGGCTATCTGCAAGAAGTAATCCTAAGGGGGCTGTGTAAGGATCAAATAAATTATGCTTCATTATAGTAGTTATGGCAAGGATATTAGAAAATTGTTTTTAGTTGGAGGAAGAAAAATAAGGACAAGCAAAAAAAGAAAAAACCCTCATTACTTCCCAGACCCACTTCTGTCAAAGCTTTTACAGTTTGAGGCAAGATTTCAGTCCTCCTGCTTAAAATTCCTGATATGTTCAAGATGCTAAATAAGCAGTTGCCAAGATACTTGTACAAATAATGCATAAATGGAGTTTATCTAAATTGTTTTATTAATAAACTTTACTGAACTCTCCCATGCAGTTAAGAAAGAATCCCAATTCCCCGCTATCCACCATTGGCACATCAGCTTTCAGAAATGAGGCTTTTATCTCTTCTTCTCAGGGGGATATGAATGCCTGCCCCCACCCTTTCCCGAATCTAATTATTGTTCTGATAATTCAGAACAAGGATTCAGTGGCAGTAAATTACAAAGGAAAAAAGGATGAACAGCTGGTCCTGGAGCTGTGATAGTATAATTTTTAAATGAACATTTACATTTCAGAAAAGCCAGGACGCAAAGCATCTCCAGGTTTCTGACTTAGTTATAGGGCTCTTCTGAGGTTTCTGGGTGTGATTGGTGCAGTGGAGGTGCCCCTGGAGTACGTAGGTCAGACAAGGAAAAGTCTTTTCAGATCCAGGAGGGAGGGAATATCCCTTCCTTTAAAGTAGTTACTGGGTATTATTCTAGTTTTAAATAGAAAGCTAAGGAAGGACAGAGTTTCTTTCATGGTACAGTATACTTGGTTTTGAACAATTTCCAGCAGTGGAAATTACCTGTAGAAAATACCGAGCTAAAGACTGTGGCTAAAGCGCTGGCTTCGTTGAAGTCAGTGGCAAAACTGATTGATTTCTCACAGGCCAGTTGTCCCCCATTAGATCTGCTTGAATGGGTAAGGTTACAAGACTGGGCCTGCAAGGTCGCATGTGCTTTTCTATGTTAAATGTAGCACTTTTGCAAGTCTAGAAATCTATCCCATAGCCCTTACTGTGCCATAGTCCCACCAGCCCCTGTCCAAGCCATAAAGTGACCTCGTGTTTTGGAATATATCAGTAAAACAGCATTTTGTATGAACAGAGTTGTGTGAAAACTATAGAAATGGGGAGCCAACAAAGAGCAGCGGAGGGACTGTGGCCTCTGTAAGTAGCTGGAGCTGGCACACCAGGGACCTCACCCCAGCTCCAGCCTTCAGCTGTTCGCTGAACGCGTAACACCGTCAAACAGCTTTGGCCCAGGAACACTTGCAGCTGGTTTTGTTTGCATCACAACAAACACAGGTCACTCATTTCATATCTGAAGTGTAAGTTGAGGGGATTCAAGCAAGCATCCGTGGGAAAAGTGACCACTGAGGAGCTGGATGCGTCACAGGAGTCAGCTGGTTCTTAGTGAAGAATGCAAATTATGGTTAGTGTATGGTTAGTTAGCTGAAATTAAGGGACTTTTCCTCTCTGAAGAGTTTATAAATCGTGTAAATGCCGTTGTTAGTTGTTTCTGCAGCCATCTAACATTCATCTCATGGCTTGTTCATTTACCCCTGTTTATTTCCATTTTTTTCTTACATCCTTTCGCAGTCCTTGTAGGAGACCCAGCCCATGCTACTATTGCACCTAAGCTCTTAATACTCCTAGGTCTGAATGAGAATGCATTCCAGGGGTCCTGAAACTGTTTAACCAGGGGGCTGGCACACGGATGCAGTGGCAGGCAGTCATCTGCGGCTGCTTGGTTTCCCCTCCCCCAACCCCCGGGGGGTGGGTGGGTGCGGGGGGGGTCTGTAAATACCGGGGGCTGGATTGAGGACCCTGGGGGGACGTATCCAGCCCGCGGGCCGTAGTTTGAGGACCCCTGATCTAGTCACTGAGTATTAATCCATCAAGGCAATGAGCTTGTAAACTGGAGCAGAAGTATTAAGTGCTGGGGGTGGCATCAAGGTGCTGATACGCTTTTATCAAGGACAGTCTTTATAACAAAGATGTACTTGAAGAGCCTTCTGCTGCTCATAAAGCATCATTTCTGAAAAGTTTTTTGGAGGAGAGAACAGCAATGAGCTCCAAGAATCATACAATTCATTTTAACTTCTTTTTTTTTTTTTTTTTTGTTAGAGTTGCCACACCTTCAAGGTCTTGATTTAACTCTCCTTTTGGTTTTCCTCGGTTGAAAGCAACAAGTTTGATTCTTTATTCAGAGGCACTGATAGTATTCTGGCATTGCTTTTTGAGGTTTGAAGGGAAATCCTCTGGGTAGAGAAGGCTGTATGGAATGGCCAGTTTTAGCAGGAAAAACTGGATAAATTGGGACTGACTGCTTAATCCGCTGGGGAGGAGGGTGCTGCAAAGGGAGAAGAAAATAAACTTCTCTCTCAGAGCCCTGGTAGGGGCTTAGCAAAGTCCATGGTTTAAGGATTGAACTTGAATTACCACAAGGAAGATGTAGGTTAAACAACATGAAAAACTTCTGTTGCAGACACAGAGCCACACGAATAGACTGTCTTAGAAGGTGCTGGGATCTCCATTGTAAGAGGCTTTTTAAGAACAGAGTAAACAAATATTTCTTTTGGAATGTGCAAGTTCCAAGAGAGTTCATCCTGACTTTAAGGATGAAGGATGAAGGATGCACAGCTGAAGGATGGATTAGGTGACTTCTTGATGTTCTTTCCAACCCAAGTTTCTAAGATTTTCTTGTTTTAAGTATGCTGTCTGCATAAAAGAATTTACTAAATGATACAAGAGGAAGATGGGAAGCAAAAGACTCTCAACATAAAGAGCTGCACAGTGCTGAGGCATTACTCTATTGCCTTGGGATAGGTGGGTGATGAGAAGAGGATTTCAAAATGAGTTTAAAGGCGGACTCATGAGTTCATTGTGGGAGAAGCATACCCTTCTACTCAGTTCTCTCTCACGCTCTGGTCTTTGTTACCAGAAAGAGAAGCGTGTTTGAGATGTTGGTAAGGTTGTCCATATGGATTCTCTCTGGAGAGGATAAAGCAGCAGTGCCAATTTTTTCTGAGCTGCAGATGTGCAATATATTTGTATCAAACTGCAGCTCCTATCCAAAATTATGATTTAACACATTTTGTGGCAACCTGAAAAATGGGACCTATTTGAGGGAAATTGAATTGATAGTGTTTTTTTCTTCTGCATATTGGATCAGTTATTGAGTTTGAATGCCTTCGGATAGAAAGCACAGAAAATTCCATATTTTTCATTTGTTTTTAAAATATTAAAAATATCCTTATTTTGGGTATCTTACATGAAGCAAACTCTAGAGCATGTAAACATCATGTAAAATAAAACACAGTCTGACAGTATGGAAACAGTATTTTGAATCTCACGAGGTTCTCACTGGAGCTGTGCTGAACCTTATAATCTCTCTTATTGAAAACAAAGTAGCTGGGAATGGGGCAATATTTGTTTTTAGTTTAATTGAGGAAGCTGTATGCACAATTGATTTCACATGGAGTCCATTATTGCTTGGATTTGACTTCATTTCTTTTGATTTTGCACCGCAGTTCAGCACAAAGGAAAACTGCACTGTGTATACCCTTGTTCATACATAGATTGATTCATGTGCTTAGCTGTATGCTCTGCAAGTAGCCTTGTGGATGCAAAGGGTATTTTAAAAGCTGCTAAAAAGTGCTGCAGCTACAGCAGCAAACAATAAATTAAACTGACCTCTCCCTCACCAGTTTGCATGTATTTCACAACACTTTGCTGTCTATGACTTATCCATCAGAGCACCCTACACTGTACGGGGAGAAATGTGTTTGATGGCTGCAGGCCTGTGTATCAGCTAAGCTGGTGTGTGCATTTCTGCAGAGCAAGAGGAAGGGTTAAACCTGTGAGGCACCAGTGAAGATAATATAAAGGGGAAAGTAATTCTCAGCTGTGTTTACTGTCTGTCACTGTCTTTTACAGCATTGTAGCAGTTTATCTTACTATATTTCCTATCTAGAAAGGTGGTTTCCAAACTCATTTGCTTTGAGGGGTCTTACAAACTCTTCAGTAGAAATGTGGACCTGTTCAATCTTTTTTCCAGGTATAGATTGCCTAACAGCATGTATGAACTCACTTCAGTGTGCTCCCTGTTTTGCCAGAGGGTCTGCAGACCGTGTGCTGAAAATGCTACTTTGAAGTCTTGAGTATGGCTGTAGTTTACTGAGATGTGCAGTGGTTGGTTTTCCATTAATCCTTGAACAGCTCGACTGAAATAAGCTAAACGTAAAAAAAAAAAAAAAAAAAAAAGGGCAAAAGCATGGTATGCAGTGTTGCCCCAGTGGATGTATGCTTTGCATCAGTTCCACTTCCCCTTGTTACTTTGGAGATATGCTACCAAAGTGAAGGAATTGGTTGGACATCTTTGTTGCTTTATCCAGCATCTACAAACTATTGTTTTTCACAGATCAGGGAACCAATAGACATGGAAAAGCAATTCTTTGGTGTTTAATCTGTGTCTGAATGTTTGCAAAGGCTGGGACACTCTAAAGGCAAAATCAGTGGAGTCGTGCTCAGGAGTTGGGTGGCTGCACACTTTTCCTTAATGCTTATCATGACCTTAGTCTGCCCAGTTGGTACTGAAAAGATATGGCAATGCCTGACTATTTACCCATTTTTCTGCTTAGGCATCTTCACCGACACAGGGTGTATTTCCTTCATTCCCTCCTCACGGTCCTTCATGAGATCAGTTCACATAATGGGAAATCCTTCAAGCATGCGGCTTCTACAAAGGCTCTGGCTAGTGTAGTCCGGTCTCCAGTTGCTATTGAAATGCATATTAATGCAAAGGAGTATGCCTTATCTACTACGACTACATGGAGTATTACGTATTTTGGGAAGCTAGTTATTAAACTACCTCTTATTAATTACAGTAGGCACCCTTGTGTTTCTAATAGAGTGATTTCTATTTAAATACACTATGTCATATGCCATATGCTGCTCTAGACTCTTTGAACTGTCAAGCGTTTGATTCTGAGCCACAAAACGATGGGCTGAGCACACAGATGGGTTGTCACATAAAGAAGTCTGATGGCATGTGATAACACTCAGGTTGTTGGTAGTTTTTTTTTTTCCCCCCTATAAAGCTTATAACATACAAGCAGTGATCATGGCTTGCCAAACAAAAATGAGCTGACAGTCAAACTCCAGGGTGTTTTCTGGAGTTCTTCAAGCATTTCAGTTCCACTCTGCAGATTCACTCTGCCTTTAACTGGACCATATCACATCCTTTTCAGAAGAAGTGGTGTCAATCATTTCGTTGTGTGACACACTGATAGGAATGACACAGAGACTCACCAGAGCTGGACCTGAGTGGTCTGGCTCTGTGGCAGCAATTGAGGCAGACCAAGACCATTCTGAAGCAGCAACGTGTTTCCATAGAAATAACTTCCTTTCAAGGCGGAACATATAGGTTTACACTCAGAACTCAGAAGCAAGACAATTTTTCCTTTAATCTTCTCTGCTTCCCTAACATTGAGGTTATTTCCATAAAGGAAGGCAAAATTCATGACAGGAATCGAGACATTTGCATCTTAAGGACAGAATGAGGGCAGAAGTATAGAAAATAAAGGATAAAATAAAGTGTTGTTAACTTTCAGTCGGATTCAATTATGGGTTCATACATTTTTTTAAAGGTGTTTACAATACAGGTATTTTCCCTTGAGCTAGGTTTCTAAGTTCCTATTAAGATCAAGAGATATCTAGGGTGAAATTCGTTAGGCTAAATCTAGAAGCTTTGCACTGTAAGAGATACTCTGGGGTCTGCAAGACCTCTGCGTGGGCTGGTAGGTGTGACAGGGGGCTTAGAGGAATCTTGCACTGCTCTGCAGAGGGAGATGGAGGCCAAGCAAGGTACTGAACAGCACTTAAACTGACAGAAGGTGACTAATATGCCTAATATGACTAATATTTGGGTGGCTAAATCCCACTCTAAGCCGGTACTGACAGTGGAGCACAATTCAGTCATTGACCTACAAGTGTCTAGTGCCATTCGAGATGCCCTTGGCTATCCCACCTCCAGCTGCTGATCCAGGAGCATCTGGCTTTCCCTGTTTGGCCCTATGTCATGTCTGTCAGTCCCACACGAATGTCTTTGCTGTCTTACAAGTTAGGTGAACTGAGATGTGTCCCAGTCATAGACCAATGTTTGTGTATTCTTTAGGATGAGAAAAATACCTTCTTGACTCCAATGATTGACGAGGATCTCAATTCAGTTGCCACTGCAGAGGTGTCTCCATAGTTTTCATATGCTCTGTGCCATCTGAGGCACCTAGAAAGGAAGACCCATGCTGTTCTGGAGCAGGAGCTGGTCTCCAGGCGGGCTACATGGCTGAAATGCAAGTAGTCCTATGTACACACACATGACTTGAGCCCCAGCTGCCTTAAGCTGAGGTGCCTGAACGATGGAAAAACAGATTCCTAGAGTGTTTCATGTTGGAAGGGGTGTCAAGAGGTCATATAGTTCAACCTTCTGCTTAAAGCAGGACCAATGCTGAATCACATCTACAATAATTACTTTTGTGCCTCCCAAGTATCCCCTTAGACAAACAAAAGCAAGCAAGTCTGGGCTTATCCAGACTACTTAGTGCTGTGCCTTCTGTCTAAATACTGGAGGATTCACAGCCTTGATACTCCCCCACTTACCTCATCCAGGGGCACATCACCAGTACATATTGCAGGAAGCCCAAAGGAGAAAACCTCGTGATGCTGGAATCTCTCATATTGAATCATCTGCACCCAACACTCATGGTTGGGAGAAATAGCTATGGTGAAAGCTGTCTTTCCCCCCACACCCACCCCTTTTTGTTTTTTCCTGATTTGAACCTTGATCTCTCATCCTATGGGAACTGTGGAGCTTCTGTCTGAAGGATGTTCTACTTGGTACCAAATACGTGTATCATTGGCTGAGAGAATGAAAATGTAAGAGGAACTGTGTGATCTGGTGGTAAGGGAATCAGCCCGGAGTCTCTGCTTCAGTGAATATTCAGTCTTTAATCAATTGGTACGTCCTGCAGATACCTTCCACCTTGACTCTGTGACCAGCCTTAGCCTCAATTAACCATAACCAATAAGATAAAAATTGCACAGGCAGGTACCTGTTTCCTTGGATCTCTCTAAAGCTCCCTGCATGTGAATGGTGATGTATAAAAATGGTAATAATGGAGTTTTCAATTAAATATGCAGCTACACACTCTACCACTACAAACATAAATTAGGATTAAACTTTTGGATTTCTTAGTATCTAGTACCAACCTGTGCAGAGTGGAGCCTATTTACTGCTGCTTTATAAAATCTAGTTACTAGAAGTACTTCCAGGGCTGATTTTTTGGGGGGTTAGAACTGTTGGGAGCTGCAGCATCCTGGAACCCCCTGCACCAGCACCTATTCTGCAGGGCTTTGAAACTGGTGCTGGATCTTTCCTTTCCGTGGCAGCAGCTGCCACAGCCCTGTCGCTTGTCCTTTTACCAAATAGCTCTTGTTAATTCACTACCATTTAATAGCAGCTCTGTGTTTAATTTTTCCACTCTTCCTACTTCACTGTTTCTTTGGGGTTTCTCCCAGCCCCCAGCTCCATTTTATGAAGCCTTCAGCATCGCTTTAAAAACGCCCGGGGCCAAATAGAGCAGACAAAGCCATTAGCTTTTGGGTAGCAATGTAGCATCTCTGGGTGGGGAGATTTCCCCCTCTGAGCGTGGAGCATGTCTGTAGTAATGAGCACACCACCTTTGATCAAATGAAAATCAAAGTGAAGTGATGCTTCATCTGTCAGAAAACTCCTATCTGCACCCTCCACTGCCCCATACCCACAGTCAGGGAGAAAACGAGGGCTGTGACTCTCCCATAACACAGCACTTTGCTGTGCTGGATGCTGGCAGGCGTTCGTCGTGCCTTTTTTAGGCTTCCTTTGCCTCTGGCCCTGCTTTCCGAGAGCTCTGGGAAGCGGCAGCAGGCAGGTGGCAGCTCTTCACTGTGGCTGTTTGCTGAGGTTCAGAGCCAGCAGCTGCCAGGGAGTGAGTGCTCATGGTGTGGAGCAACCCGAAATAACAGAAAAAGTCTCATTCGAGGGGTGGGGCTTGACAGTCAGAAGGAAGGGAGCTAAGCAAAGCCAAATGCATTAAATTAAAACCTGGAGATCAGAACCAGAAGGGAAAGGGTGGTGGGGTTTCGCCTTTGGCTGAGAACCTGTGAGTACTATTTCTATCCTGCTCAAGACGAAACGGTGTTATCGGAGGCAGGATCTGCAAAGCTGAAGGCTGTAGCCTTTTCTTCTCTCTGTTTGTTGTTGTTGTTATGTTTCATTTTGCTTTGTGCCTAGAGTCCCTCTAATGTCCCGCTACAGCAAAATCTGTGGCAGAAACACCCTGACCTTGAATGAAGCTCTGAACTGACTTGCTGTCTCCCACACTGTGACCCTTGTGAGGAGGAGTGGGAGGAAATTTGGCACAGCATAAGTGTAATTTCTACCTGTGTGTCCCTGGGGACCTCTGCTTGGACACTGGGACAAGGGAGTCCCTTACTGCATTCATTCATTGTAGGCAATGGTACCCTCTCTCAAACTATGCACTTTCAGTTCAGGTTCAGTAAGTAACAGTCAAATGCCTCATGCTCAGTGACTACAAGAGAGAACTGTTGCCCAAAATTTGATCTCATGCTTAAGCCTGGTTTTGCCCAGGCTCTGGGGTTTGTCTGAACCTGCTCTGTCCCACTTCCGTCACTCTGCAGTTGCTACTTGATTGCAGCTTCTGGAGAGCTTCTTGATCAGGGGCTTCAGAAGCTGTGTCTGATGAAGCATTTCACATCATGGTTTTTAACCAATTCTTCTTTGACCCCATTGTCTGATGGCTAAGGTACATCTGAAAGCAGCAGACAACTTCATGTGCCAGCTCACTTTTACTTTCACAGGCTCACTTTTATAGCAGGTAAATGCTTTAAAACCATTACAGCAATGCGAGTGTTTAAGTCACAGGAACTGGAGAGTCAAAATCCATGCTGCATCTAAAAATCAGTTTTGTTTTGCTTGTAGAGATTACTGTACCTTCAAGTGACAGATGGGAAAGTGAAAACTTTCTATCATCCTTGAAGATTCAGACAGGCTAATAGAGAAAAAACGTGAAAGGAAAAATCGTCATTAAAATGGTCTTGAAAGGGATGACTTCCAAATTATTGTCTGTCAGCTTCTCCAGATGGCCTGAATATCTGTCAGATGAGCAGTATTCATTAGAAATGCCTAGCAAAAAAAAAAAAAAAAAAAGGCAAGGTTTCTTTTTAGTGAGGTCTGAAAATGAAAGGGGAAAAAGTAGAAGATGAGGGGAAAGAAGGGAGGAAGATAATTTGAAGAAGACCTTTCTCACTAAAATGTGACTGTAAAAAAGGCAGCTTTTGGTTCTGGTTTTATTTTCTCTCTGCAGTACGTACATCAGGCCTGACCCATTCCTTTTATCTTTCTAGGTGGAAATAGAGATTGGGTTTTTGCAATGACACTGGGCTCCTGGAAAGGCTTCCCAGGCCCCTCTGCTACAGCAGTGCAGACCCCCGCTACCTGCTGGCCAAGGAGGCCCTTTATGGTGCCCGGGCAGTCCCTTTCACTGCATCTATAGGGCATAGCTGTGACTGGAGCTGAGGATATGCAAAAAAGGAATACAATTTCCAGTGCCCATGTAGAAACCTCTTAATAAGCCTGTAATCAAGGAAAGACACCAGGAGTTTAGCTCCCACTTGAAAATGCATTTTCCAGCAGCAAGACTCTGAGACTAAATCCAAAGCTAAGTGCCTTATTTACTGCCATCACTACCTCTCTTCATTGATCAGACTGGTGCTTTTCTCCATCAGATTTACCTGAACCATGTGCTTAGGTTTACCCTGTGCAAGGGAGAAGGAAGGACACTGGTGAAGGTTTGGCTTTATTTAACAGGCTTTTGAGGATGGAATGGTCAAATGGGCTGATGACAAAACAAGAAAGATCCATATAGCAATCAGTGGCATGCTGTGACCTCAACAAGTGAGAGGAAGAGCTGAGTCTGTAAAACAGGACTTGCTAGCTATAAACTGTCAGGACAGTTACAAACAATGAATTTATGGTGTGATGTCTACATGGGTTATTTAAGGCATGTCAGATCTTTGGGTAGAGGATCCCGTTGAAGCCACAGCAGCTTCCTTTTTTGTGCGTTGACTTTTGCTGATAGGTCTTGGTCTCTCTGAGTGCAGTCACTTTGCCCACGGCAAAATCTGGTTAATGCCTCTTGGTTTATTAATCCTTCTGTATTTATTGTTTGAGACCTGCCTGCATCTGAGCTATTCTTGGAGATATTAATAGTGGTTAATATTTTACCTCTTGGAGTAAGCTGATCACTGCATGCCACAAATCATTTCTTTATCACTTCAAAGATGAAACCTATATCTGTGCCAAGCCACTAATGTAATTACTGCTCCTTCCCTGCCACATCCACCATATGCAGAACCTGTTACATGCAATTATTTTCAATCCCAAGTTCCACTCCAGACAGACAAGATCATCCTTCAGGTGCTAAGTGTTACTAAAATATGACTCCACATTATACCCACAGCAAAAGTAACAGGGAAGGCAGTCTGGGATGGACAAGGATCACTCTGGGTAGTTTACTGTTAAGGCGTCCACCCTCTGACCCCCTGGTTTGTAGTTTTGCAACCTGTAGGTCTGGACAGCTCCTCACTTAGCACATATAGGTGTTTTAACTCACTTTTTAAAGGTATCCATCTCTCTGGAAGGACTAGACAAAGAGCCTATGGGCTAAATAAGACCCTGTTAAATATTGAAGCTAGGCACTTGGTTCCAGCTTTGCACTGCTGAAGCTGGCTGCATTAAATCAGCCCTGTGGCTCTCTCCCACATGCCTCAGTAGCACATTGAGCCAGCCACAGCACCTGCAATAGCAATGTTTCATGGATCAAGGCAAGGACCCTGTTTCACTCCTGAATGCAGAACTGCTCCAGAAGAGCTGGTCTCTGACACCTCCACTGCCAGCACCTCCACGGGTGCATGGCATGTCATCTAAAACAGCAGCCAAGTGCCACCAGCACCTCCACCGGTGGCTAGCCCCATCCCACTGTCTGGCTCCCTCGCACCTCGAAGCTGCAGCCCCTTTTGTGAAGGTGCTGTTTACAGACCTGCACATTTCCTTCCCCTTTCTATTTCTCTTAACGACTTTAGTGGATAATGGAAGAAGACAGAATGGTAATTGCAGCACTGTGGGTTGTTGGTGGTTAGGTTTTTTTCTATTTCTGAAGAAATGTTATAGGCATCCTAAGCATTTAAAGCAGCTGTAAAGATGGGTGTGGTGTCCTGGGTAGCATAGCTGTCTAAATACAGTAACTATAGGGCAGACCAGGATGTGACTTGAGCTAAACCAGTAACTGCTGTCTACTGAAGCTGCAAAATTAGCTTAAGGATTTCTGTGGGGTTTGCAGCCCTTGTATTTAACATAGGTCTTTAAATGGAGGTTGCAGCTGGTCAGCAGGATCTACATTCTCTGTGATTAAACAAACTGGCTGTGGGCATGTATGAATTATTACCAGTAATAGTATGCAGTCTTTTTGCTTTTGTGAGGTCTGATCTACACATTTAGCTGCTTACAAACAGTGGTGGTTTGATTAGAAGGAAGGGGCTGAGGGACATTTATCCAAGTCCTGTTAACACCATGGGCTTTGAGACACTCCATACTTTTAGTGCATAAAATAAGGGAGCTGAAATGCCAGTTTCCAGCTTCACTGCCCATGTAGACCAAGCCAGTATTGGCCCTGCTGAAGTCATGCAGAATCCTCTGGAAGCAATAGGACATTGCACACACACACTCACACATAGATATATACCTCAGGACATAAAGCAAAACTTGTGAAATTTTGTCTTACTGACTAGCAGGCTCTAAGTCTTTGTGGAAGTCTTACACTGAAGGTAGATCCCTGAGTTTGGCCTGCACCTTGTTTGCAAGAAGTACTGGGGAACACAACTGTGTTGTCAATAGACCTGCATTCACAACTGTTGCATACGCACCACTACAGGGAAACATTTGAAGGTGAATCAAAACCAGCTGAAAACCAGTGATATCAAAGGAGATGTCAAAACAACAGCTTAAAGGCTTTTGGCCAGTTGGTACCTGTGACAAAACTGGTATTTATAGGCATAGGCCTTTTCGCCAGACAGTAATGTGCTCCTGGCAGCACCTTTGGTCTCTGGCAGGTTTTATGTTTGCTAAATGAAGCTTGTGAGTTTGCTGATGGCTTTATACCTTGTCCTTCACACATAAACATGCTGCTGCTCGTGTGCCGGGGCCATGCGGCAGCACTGGCGTTAGGTGGCGGTTTCCCATTTATCTCATCGTAACAGCCAGCGCGGAGTGCGAGCAGAAAAGAAGCTGCAGTGCTTGATGGCTGGTACGCCACAAATGAAACTCAGCGCTGCTAAAGCCCATACCCAAATGGAGAGCCAGCTGTTGCTGGGGCAGGGAGGTTCTGTCATAGCACACGAATTTTCCCTTATTTGATTGATTTATTTCTAGGGGCACAGCTAATGGTGGGGCCCAGCAGTGGATGCTGAGATCTGGTCATTAGACAATGTGGACTGGCTTTAAGGGCAAGTACCCACATACGAGTGAGGCATCTGCTCCTTTGGAGCAATTTAACATGACAGTATATCGCATTGCTAATGAATTTTTGATTGAAACCAGAATATTTTTCACTGAAACTGAGCTTTGTACTTACAGAGATGGACGTACAGAAGTAGGAAAGAGGGTGTGATGCGGGGGCGTAGAGGTCTGGCTAGGGAAGGGAATAAATTGCCAAGGCTTGCAGTCACTCTATGCAGTGTAGCATCAGAGGCAGAAAGAGCAAACAGGTACACTTTGGAATAGGATGAGCTGTGTTTGGAGGGTGGCAGTGGAAAGTGCTGTGAGCAATATTCGTGAGAAAAACCCCGAACAACGACCTGTTACTGCAACAAAACCTAAACAGGGCTGAACAGACAGTCCTCTGTGAATGCCATGGGCGCTAGACACTCTTGCCACCTGAGGAGAGTAATTGGCAAGTGCTAAGAGCTTTTTCTGGGTTTGGAGGGGCAGCATTGTTATGCTAATTATCCTTTCACTTGCCTGCAGTGCTGCTGTTGTGCTCTCCTGGAAGAATTCGGCAGGAGGCTTTCCCAGGACCTATTTGTGAAGAAGGGCTAGCTGCTGTTTCATCTGGTCCAATGCAGGCAGCTGCAAGCCTGCCTTCCCTCTTACCCCCTGCATACTTCTCCGTGCCCCTTGCAACAGAGCCCTCTGAGTATTTGGGAGGTCTCCCAGAGAGTCTGTTCAAGGACACATGTTTATTGAAACCAGCAGAGCCAGGGTAGTTCACTTTTGGCCAGAGCAGCTTCTGAGCTGTGGTCTGCCTGGGCTGGCACTAGGCACGTCGCGGGGGTCATGGGCAGTGTGGGAAGGGGTCAGAACCACAGCAAGGCTGGCGAGGGCTGCCATGGTCCACCAGTCTGTGCATCTAAGTGCTCTTCCTCCCTTCCTCAGCCATTCTCATTATCAGTGGTGATGTTCCTCCTTGCCCCGTTGGGTCCTGCCTATTCTTAGCACATCAGCTGTATGCATTGTAGCAAAATACCCTTCTTGCTTTAACAGTTCTTAGTGAGAATCCATCGGGTTTTTTCAGTCTTAAGCTGTAGACCGAGTTTTGGCCGAAGTTCTCTTGTCTGAGGAACATCCTTTCTGAGAATTTAATTTGAAGCGACTCTCATTTACATGGATTCTATCAGCTGCTGTAGGCTCTGAGGCCCTGAGGGAAAAAATCAGATGATACTGTGAAAGCTATTAGCAAGGACATTAGAAGCAACCATATTCAGGTCAGGAAAAGTTCTGAAAATACCTAGCATTCATGTATCCTTAATTGCTTTTCTCCCTTTACAGCTGTTGGGTGAACCACCATCTGAGAGGGGGCTGCCTCAGGGATTTCTTTTCCAGTATAGATATGGAGAGAGGAGCAGGCAATGACTGCTCAACAAGGAAAGGAAGAACTAAACTTGAGCAGCAAAAACAAATTTGAACTTTGTGGAGGAAGGTCTAAGGAGCTAATACTGACCCTAAACAGGGGAAGAGGTGCTTGGGGAAGCAGCAAAAGAGTTTCTGAGCTGCACTGCTAACAGCTAAGATGCTAAGAGCGTTAAAGATTTTTGGAGAAGGATGAGATACCACTTCTGGACTTCAGTACCTTGTTCAAACATGTCTTTGAGGAGGCAAGAACATTTTGAAGTGTTTTCTGTATCTTACAGGACCATAAAAAATATGAGAACCTTAGACATCTTGAGGATGGAGACAGCAGAAATCCATAGCTAGGTCCAAGCCCTAAGCCAGAATCACTCTCAGGGACTCCTGGTAGACTGGTGTGGTGTCCACCGTGCCTCTGACACCACACCCAGGGCTTTTCTGCACTAGGAGTATGCCAGCAGAATTGCTTTGCAGGGAACACATTGTCCTTATTCTCACTGTCAAGATAAGAAAAGCAAGATGGTGTGAGGCCAAGGGACTTGTCCAAAGTCAGCCAGTGAAAGTTGTAAGGCTTCAGACCTTGTCTCAGTCCTGTGCTCTACCTAACAGCTAAAAGGGACAACTACAAACCCACACTGCAAACTTTTTGGGCACTTGCTTGCCTTTACAGTCTGCAAAGTGCCAGGCATACCCAGCTTGTTATCTACCTAGTGGTTTATTTCCAATCTTACAAATAAGATCTGACACAAAGGAGGTAACATTTAAATGCTGTACCATACATTGAAATGTTCTTTCTAGGCTGTCTGTGTAAGAAGCTTTGCCAGCTACACCCGATTTTTGGCAGCTGCTGCAGTGACAGCTGAGAATGCAATATGATAAAAAATGCCACTTCTGCAAAATAATCATAGCCCATTGGGTGAGTCCCAGCAAGATCTTGTGAAGGAAAAGGCTTAGCCAAAACACATCTGTTCAGGGCAGCATGAGGGCTGGAGAAAGCAAAGCATGTTGTGAACGTTAAGCCAAGCATGATAATAGGTAAATGGCTCAAGAACTCAGTTGTTTTGGATGAAATAATTTGAGAAAAATTTGTGGAGTGTGTACCTGTGGTGTGAATTGATCAGGTGACATGGAACCATGCTTCCCTGGCTTTTGAAAGGGTGAAAAACAAAGGAAAATTACAACGGATTAGCACAACTGTCAGCTTAATTTTCCTGCTAGAACCTTGATAGACTCTGATTGATTGTTCTTTTAATTAATCAGAAGCAATCAGCTTGTAAATGTTGTGACTAGCAGAGCTTCTATTTAACCCTACGTTGAGTTTTCCGAGTAGTACATGTACAGGTTCTGCAGAGTAGAAGGGGAGTGTAAAAGCTCTCAGACAGAAGCTTCAGAGGCTGAGGATGGCTTCTGGTGCTGAACCACCAAGGCTGCCTCCAGCCCACGGATCAGCTGTAAAACAGTGTAGCAGAATGCAGCAGTAGAAGTCCGAAAGATTTTCTACTGGTTTTAGGAGATTTTTTTTTTCCTTGGAGATTCCCAAACAACAATTCGACACTTTGATTCCTTGGTGGCATCCTGTGTTTAAGCTAATGGCAATTGCTTGTAGAAACCTCAGTTTTCTTTTCTCTCCATAGGTCTGTTGATCGGCTCTGGTTGTGCCCTCTATCCTCTTGGCTGGGACAGTGAAGAAGTCAGACAAACCTGTGGTAACCTTTCCAACCAGTTTGAATTGGGTGAGTCATCATCAGAGTATCTCAGCCACATTAGACTCTTGTATGTGTTGTCCACAAAAGCAAACAAGGACAAGAGCACAGGCATAGAGAAGAAACCCAGCGTGGTAGGGTATTCAAATTGCATCGTTCTGGTATGGTGCTAAGGCAGGGGATTTCAGATAGATTTGTTGGAAATATTTTCAAGAAGAACATTATAAAAGAAAATGAAGGCATGTATGTACATATATATTTAAGACAGCAGATGTAGTAGCCTTGCAATACGGGAGCTAACACTCCTGGACAATTGACAGGGTAGGCTGAGTCTACTGTCATGTCACAGCACAGGTCAGGGTAATTCACAGTCAGTGGAATTAGCTGTCTTTGAAGTCTGGCATGTTTATGGCCTTCTAATCCAAGTCTAAAGAGTACGGGTTTGGTTACTTGCATCCCTGGGACCTGATAAATAACACTTGCTCCCTGTGTCAGCCTTCTGCCAGACAAGCCACTGGTCCTACTGTTGGTAACTGCACTGAGCCAAGGACACGGCCCAGCTGGGCTCGCACCCGGTATGGGGTGAGCCGCCTCTAGAGAGGGCTCTAGAAAACAAGGGCCCAGCAGCAACCTAAGGATTAAGCAATGTGGGTGATCAGGATCTGATATTTGAATGTGCATGCAGGTCCTTGTCTAGCTACAAGGATTGATGCAGCTGCTGAAACCCTACTCTGTAAGCACTCTCTGATCCTGTATCACTTGGGGAAGAGGGGGATCTGTAATCATCCTGAAGGAGCAGGAGAGACTGACCACTCCGACCTTCTGAAGACTTGAAAGCTGCTGCCATTCCCAAACATGGACACACGCAGTTCCCCATTTCCAGACCCTGTGAGCCAAACATTATGGCGAGTGTTAGAAATTCTTTCCATAGCTGTGTGTGCAGGGCTTGTGGCAGCCTGGCAGTAAGGTCAGTGCAAAGAACAGTGGACAAAAATGGTCTCCTAGTGTTAAACACAAACCTACTGCATTGCCTTTTAATTTTACACTGATATTTCTGTCAGGCTTCAGGAGTAAGGAGTTTTGCTTCCATCTCAGAGATGTTTCTTGTGAAGATATGCAAATGAATTGAGGTTGAAAGGTAAAAAAAATATTGCTTTGGGAGAGATGCTCTGGGTCACCCTCCCTTACACCATTCCTGTGGTGTTTTGGAGTGCGTATGATCTGGCATGGGATCAGAAATTCTCATTACCAGTATCAGCGCCCATCTCTACCACTGCCACTGATGTTATCAGCAGACATTAACAGTGTTGCCCAAGGGATGTTTAACATGCTCTAGAAGCTTTACCTTGTTATTCTGAACTCTAATGTCCTTCTGTGCTACTGATACTAAATTTTCTTTTCAGTGAAGTATAAATAGTTCCTGCAACTTTATTATTCACCTAAAAATTGACAGATACGAGCACAAAGGAGAGATAGCAATGAGAACAGAAATAGTTAACTAGCAGAAAAAAATGTCACTGAACTAAGATTCCTGGGCTTGTGGGAAGGTGTCTCAAAGGGTGTAGTAGAAAAAGTCAGCAAAACACTGCAGTTACTGTTGCAGGGAACAGTTGAGTTCATTGCTGCCCATGGTCAATCCTGTGCAGAAGCCTGACGCAGTTCCTAGCCAGCCCACCGAGCAGCACCCCCATTTGAAAGGCTGGCTAGCCCCTCGCTGGTTCACGCTGATGCCGGCTTTTCCACCCCAAGCATGTGAGCAGCTCTGCCTCTCTGATTCCTGCTTGTGTCTCCCAACAGCCTGCTTGTTCCCAGGCTTCAGTCTTTGCTCTTCCCAGAGTGCAGAAAAGTGTTACCTTTCCAGGTCGTTTCTCTGCAAACTCGCACAAAGGCAGGTGGTGTGCCAGTCTGAGCTCCTTGAAGACAGCACTTAGACAGTTACAGCCTATGACCTTAAACGCAGTCATGCCCACAATCAGAGAGCAGAGTCTCCAAAACCACCTTCACCATCTCAGCATTGACTCATGAATCAGATATTTGCATATATTGAATCACTCTGCCACTAAAGTCAGCGAAGAAACCCACGTGAAAAATTTCAGCTGACAGCTTTCCTTCCAGGTACACATAAGGACCATGAGATATATTACATTAGCTGTGAAGGTGTGTACTCTTACTGTATTTTCTGGGCCCAGAGCATGCAGGGCATGTGTTACGCATGCCTAGACTTGACGGGACTGCTGGTGTCACCAATCTGCTGCAATCGTATGTTAACACATTAATTAACCAATTATGAGAGCTGAAATTTGCTGTAGTGGTTTCCACCAGGCAGCTCTGCCACTGAACATCTCTCTTCCACATACTTTAGCACTGAATTTATATGCTTGGCTAGGATGTCTTTTTACTTAATGTCAGTGCCTGACTGATGCTGTGTTAGCGAAGTCATCTGTAAAGAAGAGGTACGGTCCGAGGGCCGTTTAATAACCACGCTGCTCATCATCTTTCATAAATACTTCTTGGTTGGTGATAGCCCAAACCCTCTAGTCTTTTCTGAATCATTAGAGACTGTCTTACTCATTATAGCCTACAGGCCAAAAATGATGTTTCAAAGACTTAATCTCACTAAGTCTCAAGACAAATTTAAGTAATTATTGCTTTCATTTGAATATTTAATTTGATTAAGCCACAACGATATGCCTTCCATTCCTGAGTCTGTGAAATTAGTTGTCTCCACAGCCACGTATATACTCGCTGCATTCAAAATCTGACATCAGAAAAGCTGAGCTGCCTTGAGCCCTGCACTGGTTTGCTGATGGGAGAAACGGTGGTGATGGGAGTGCCGGTCCTGCACCTCCTCCTGCTGTGGGTGCTAGCAAGGATGACACTGAGAACGTAATTCAGCACGTGGTTACTCTCAAGGAACAGAATGTTCAAAGGGATGTTGATCAGCAGACAGCATTCAGCCTCCTCTTCAAGGATGGCAGAGCAACTGCCGCAGCTTGGGCAACAGGGGACGTGCATGCGGTTAGGAAAGGAGTGTCAAAGCACAAAAGGTTTGACCACAGAGCCAGTAAAGGTGGAGATTCAGCACTGAGATTTGTTCTGGACTTTCAAAAGGTGAGGCGGAAAAAATGGTTGAGGTTGGAGGTAAAAAAGATAATCTAGGAGCGGATATTTACACTACAGGAGGATGAAGAGAGGAGGCAGGTACAGAGGAGGAACTGCAAGAACTCTCTTGAGAAGCAGCTGAATTGTGCACTGTGAAATGTAATGTTAACCAGAAATATTCCAGACTTAACAATTAAATGAAAATTTTTGTTTTACCTAAACAAGACAAACCCGCACCTGCCATAACATGCTCATTCAAGGGGGCACCTTACCGCTCCGTACAACTGTCTGAAAGGAGGTTGTAGCAAGCTGGGGGTAGGTCCCTTCTCCAAGATAACAAGCAACAGAAGAGGAAACAGCCTGAAGTTGTGCCAGGGGAAGTTTAGGTTTGGTGTTAGGAAAAATGTCTTCACTGAAAGGGTGGTCAAGCATTGGAACAAGCTGCCCAGGCAGGTAGTGAAATCACCATCCCTGGAGGTGTTTAGAAAATGTGTAGGTGCGGTGCTTAGGGACGTGGTTTAGTGATGGATTTGGCAGTCCTGGGTTATGGTTGGACTTGATCTTAAAGGTCTTTTCCAACCCAGATGATTATATGATTCTGTAACTAGACAGAATAAATAAGATGCAATGCTAAGAACCCATAAAAAACCCTAATCCTTAGTGGGTGTGCTAGATAAGAAGTGCTTCTCCATGTCTTCAGGCTTTCTGAAAAGGCATTAGACTAATAGGCACTGCAAATAATGCTGAGATAGCCCACATTGTGAAGAGGGGACCTCCTCTATCCGCCCCCACCAAACACACATATTTCTGTGTACATTCCAAAGCAATATTTAAAAAGGCTGCAGGAAAAATAACCATGCCTTTCATTTATTTATAAGTGGATTTGGGTATTCTTTTCAAAAAAACCTGAGCCAACATTGTGAAATGCCCAGCAGTTTGCTGCTCTTTTGAAAATTGGATAGTTATTTGGTTTTTAATAAGTGAACAATGTCCAAATGTTTTACTTAAACATTTATATATTTAATTGGGCTTATTTTTGTAATCAAATGAAAGTGGTTGTATAACTCCATCTCTACAAAGAGAAGTCATTGTTTGACTGAAGATAACCTGCCAAGGACAACCCCATTTGTTGATTAAGTTACATTCAATAGCTGAGCTCTTTTGCTAATGAGGATGGGAAGTAACTTCCACAAATAGACAGAGACTGGTGCACCTGTAGAGGTGCCTGCCCTCTGCTCTTCTCTAGCAATCTGGTTTTGCCATCATAAAAAAAAGCACAGTGCTAGATTAGGGCTTTGACAAATGACCTGCGGCAAATCTTGTTGGGATGCTAAGGCCATGAGAGGTCCCTGTCATGTTCGTCTCCTTGTGTTTCCCAGCTCCCTAGCAGCCAGAAAGACCTTTATGGAGGTCTTGGTGGTCCTGCTCCGTATTGCAGCATCCCATCTCAGATCACAAACTGAGCAGAGTTCCCATCAAAACACCAGACTATGAACTGGAGCAATCTTTTGCTGCTGTTTTTAGGGTGGTAACTCCTAGAAATAGAGCAATATAAATAAATGGGAACAAGAGAAAAGAGATGTTTATGTTTTAAACCAGCACAGTTGTTTGCTCAGTGACCGAGTCAAAGTTCTTAGTCTAATCTGGCCACAGGCTAATGCCTGAGACTGGAAGTATAAACTGGCAGTGCTCCAAGGGACTGCCTTTCACTTTCACCAAATGTCTGAGGATGGATCAAAGTCATCTTAATCTCTTGTCTCTGCACAAGCTGCTATTGTTATGCTGCATTATTTACACCCTGGAGTTGCCTGTGGGCCCATTCAGTACAGCACTGACATGGCACAGCAGCACAGAGCAGCTGACTGAAGCGTGTGAAAGTGAGTCAGATCTACACAATTCCATGGTCTGCAAAAAGCAGGCAATTTCCCAAATGCAAGCATCTTTATAGCATATCATATAGCACACGTTCAGTTTTGCTGAGCTAGAGGCACTAATACCATTTTGTTTTCATTTCTAAATGTACCACACAAGTATAACAGCTGAAAAATGAGGGGTTTAGCAGGAATTCATTAAAGTGAGGGACCTTGTGTTAAGGTGAGAGCATGCATTAAAGTAAAGACTGCACCAGACATTTGCAAAAACTTCCACATTCTATGATTCTGTGATAGATGCTGCAAAAAAACTGTGTGAAGAAATCTTTTGAATGTACATGCCTTTTTTAAAGGGAAATGTGAGTGTATACATGTATAATATAATAATAATAATGAATACATTAGTATTGGTCTTGAGTGTCTAAAATCTTCATTTTAGACTGTTGATTTCCCTAGATGTGCATGTGGAGACTGCTCAGTTGCTGAATGCTTATTTCTGTTGTGCTGGGTGCAGAGGCAGCTAAATCCCACAGAAGGTCCCAGAAAAGACAGGGCATGATCCGTTTAACTCACAAAATTGAACCTCAGCTGGGCACTGGTGAAACAGCAGTACAAGACCCATATGTAAGATCCTGAACAGCAAAATGGATATCTAGAGTAAGATTAATTTATCTAAATGTAGATGGCTCATGCCATTGTAGGTACCCTAGGAAAATTCTTCTGGCCTCCAGCTGACACTTCCCTACCACCAGATGTATGAAATAGTATTATGTACTTACTTTATTAACTGAAAGAATGAAGGCACTAATTTAAGATAAACTCTGATTTTTAAGTTGAAATACTTGGAATAAATGTTTGTCTTCCTTTGAGGAAATGTGGTGTGTTTGGGCAGTCGGGACACAGCCTACATGACCAGTGCTCCAGAATTTTTTATGTCCTACCCCTTTTTGTAAGAAATTACTTTTTTATGTCATACATTTCTTACCTAGGACCTTCTTTTTCATTCTGCTGGTTGATCACTTGTGCTAAGAAGCATCCTACAAACGTGGCTATGTGTTTGCTGTGCGTAACTACCTTCAGACCCCATCTTTGGGTTTCATCATGCTTTTCTTTGCTACTAAAGGCAGTGAAAATCACAGGTCTGGCAGCAAGGGCTCGCACAGTTCAGGTGCGGCCATTGGCACACCATGCCCTGCCTACCCACCCAGCAGCTGCTGCTGCAGCCTGCCCAAAATGCATCATTATGCTTGTTTGAGTTCATGCTATCCTTATGAGGCTGGGAACAGTCCCCTGCCCTATTTCTTCTGGAAGATCTAGGTCCTCTCCAGTTGTTTCATGTTCTCTGGCTATCACACTTTATCGCTACCTGTCATGAAGAGAGACATCCTAGGTCTGGGGGCTCAGCTGCAGCAGCCGTCAAAGTGGTTGGCTCCAAACACGCACCTTTGCTTGCCCGCTGTGCCAGTCCATCCATCTGTGAACTGCTGTGAAAGGGCACTCCAGGCTGAAGTAGCTGTCTGGAGATCAACTTAAAAGACTGGCTCCCATCCTGAATGAAACAAGCAGCTGGATTGCCCTCAAAAGCTCTCAAAATCTTCTCTTCTGAGGGACATTTGTTTCCAAAGATCATTATTATTAAGCCACCCCCTTGCTACTTTTAGAGGGCTTGAAACATCTTAAAGAGAAGTGTTGACCTGATAATTACTTTTGCTGTAGAAATATTAGAGTAAACAATCTTTAAAGCACTTTAAAAGCAAACAGTGCAGTTGCTAAAGCAACATAAAACCCCCACAGAAAGCAGTGAATATAAAAAAAAGCTTTGTCAACGAGTTGATTTGCCTTAGGTGGCATCATTTCAGCATCTGGCTGAGTGTTGACATACAGTGCCAAAACGATCAAGAAAAGGATTTAGAGGGTAGGACAATTTATTAGAAACCTATTAAAGGCAAAGGCTCCAAAGCTGTATTTTTCTACAAGCAATCTATCTGAAAAAGCGAGTTTTCTTGTTCGCAGATCCTCTGCAAACAGCTCAGAGATCCTACCAGTTCAGGTTTTTTGACTGGGGCTGAGACAGTCTTTACAAGTGTACCTGAGCTACAGCTGCTGAGTTCTTAAATAAATGAATGAGTCAGCCTATGTGCTAGTAAAGAGTTTCATCAAGAAACATTTCCTCTTTAGTGCTACCTGGATAACTTCCATTCTTAAATATTTGTAAGCCTTTGGTGGGTATATCAAGGTCTACATATATTCTTTCTAACATAAGGGACTTACCTTTGTTGCCAAAGTTAGAATGTGGTCACACAAGGACCCTCTGCAGTCACTAGAAGTAAGCAGGACCATCCAGAAAAGGACTCAGACCACCTAGGGGCAAGTACCTGGTGCTCTTCCTTACTTAAAAAAAAGCTGCTAAACTGGTTGATTGGAATCCCTTCATAGCTAAAGGGAGAAAAATAGGTGCTACTAGAGCAGGGTTCACCTGTTGTACTTTAGATGTCTACCTTAAGATGAACACTTTTATAAGTGACTTTTTCTCCTTGTTTTTTCCAGAGGGAGTCTGGTTGACTAGTCCAGTGTGAATGTCCAAAGAGAGGTGAAATTATTTTCACTTCCCGCAACAGATGAGCTTTCTGCTGACTTCTTCCAGGAGGCAGGGATTGCTCCTCATAAGCTATATGCGCTTGAGAATCTGAGCATTGTAATTGACCCAAGGTGTTTCTTATCCTTCATTGTTCCATGATAAATGCACACCTACAGCAAATTCAAGGTTTTATTAAACAAAATTGTGTGATCCTCCAAAGAAAGGAAGATTTGGTCATATGAGTGAGTGTCTGCATACAGCAGAAGTAAAGAATTTCAAGTTGGCACTTCTTTTTCCAGTTTTTTACACTTCTGGACTTTATGAGATTTTATGCATTGAATTACAGACCAAAAATCCATGCCATTTCTTTGGCCAATTATAAGTAACCAAAATAGCTTGATCTGTGCATGCACGAGAAATCATATGTTTTTAACAAAGAGAAATTCACACAACAGGCAAAGAAACCAGCTTACTAAATTCATTATTTTACATCAAGCTCTTTGTTTGGCTGCAAGAACACCTTATATAGTGTTCTTTCTTTGTTTCACATAACTACTTTAATCCTTTCTGGATGCATTCCAAATTGTAACTTCCTTTCCTGCTTTTGTAGCTGATTTCACATGATGGTTTTTCATTGTAACTGTGTCAACAAACAAAAACCCATCAGCTATTTCATTTATCTTGGCTTTGTTTCAAAATGATTATGCCTTCTTATTAATTAGTTTATTATCTTTTACATTGATTTGTGGCTTTCATTTCTCCAAATTCCTGTACATCCCTTAACATCACACTCCTTACTTTGTTCTACTTTGCCAACACCCTGATTGATTACATGAATTCACGTTCTCTGTAGTACTGGACTCTCATATGAAGCTGCTAATTAGACTTCCTGCACAACTTTTTGCAAGTAAGAACTGTAGTTTTTATTTTTGAAAGTATGTAATTTGTATTCTTCAGCCCAGCTAGTTCTGAAACCTTTTTTCCTTCATCTTGGAATGTAGACTGTGTTTAAGGTTAAATGGTTAGAGTTTTCCAAATACTCCAGGCTGCAAGCCCAGGATAATCTTAACATTAACAGCAAAGAAGGTGCAAATATTTAAGATATTAAGTCTGGCAATTAACAGGTTTGCATCCAAGACACTTCCATATTCTGGAAATTTTTTCAGAAGTGTCAATTATTGGTTATTTTAGATGAAAATCATATGCTATTTCCAGGACCTTGATAACTATATGTGATAATTATTTATAAGACATCATGAGTAGAGATCCTGGTAAAATTCTGTTTTGGCAACTGGATTCTGGCACAGCTCCACAGTAGATCAAATATTCACAGATTTTCTGTTGCCAGTTTTCACGCACTCCCAAATTTGTCTTAATCTTTATTTGCCTGTTATATTGAAGAGGAGAGGGAAACCTAGGGGACACATATCATGGCCTTGAAGATCACATTAGAAATCAAGAAAAGGCATGGGACTATTTTTTAATAAGCCCATCGATCACTTCAGAACTACCTTTCCACATTCTTTGATTTCTTTCAATTTAGCAAATATTGTCTTATGTTCTATGGAACTTTCCTCTGCTGAATCTTCTTTTGATAGTCTTCTCACTCAACTTGTGTTTGCCCTTCATCCTCAGCGACCACAATTTCTTTCACTCCTTTTACAAAAGAGAGGAGTGTAGTATTTCCATCTTTCCTTCTTGTATTTGATTGGAAAATGGCTGTACATCCCTATAGCTGCAAAGTCTGTTATTCTATGATTTCCGTGTTCATCCTGACACTCTCTTGCTGCCAATCCCAGTAAAACAAATGTGAAAACAGAGTTCTTAATGGCTGGCTACAAATTTACCTGACCCAACTTGGATGGTCTTGCTTCACTGAGCAACCAAGAAAGCCGATTATTTATACTTTACTTTACAAAAAAAAAAAAAAAAAAAAAAAAGGATCCAGAACCAACAAAATGCTGAATCCACAGCTTCTCCCTCCATACTGACCTGTCAGATAAAGACTGATTTGTTAAAAGCAACACCACTCTTGTATAGAAAAGGAAGCTGCTGTGATACATATCATCTCTATCAGCTAGAAGAGTGTCAGCTGCTGGAGAATTTACTTTGGCATGAAACCAGATCCGGCCCATCTTATGAGCAAGAATATGTACACATTCTTGCACACATCTCCACACCCTCAATGGACTGGCACATTTCTACCTGTATATATGTATTCCTATGCATCCTTAAGGAAAACAGCAGCTTTTGTGTCTCTGTGTGTGTGTGAAAATTGACGTTTCAATAATTGTTTAAATTCTATCAATTAATTAGGTGGTCTTGCTCTTCATTTTAGAGTTTTGACATTAATAAAATGGGAAACTGCAATGCAGCATTTCTAATCTTTAATATGATGGGCTCCATGAAGGCAAACTGCTCCACTCAATGGTTGAATTTAAGCCCCAGTTCTGCAAAGCTCTTAACCATTTGCTTACGTCTGAATATATGACTAGTCCCACTGATGTCAGTGCAATAGCATTTCAACATGAAGAAGGGTTCTTCTATGGTATCCATTGTTATAATATAAAAATTTAAAGCTAGAAACCAAAATCTATCTTCTCTAAGGCATAACATTTCTACAGGTGTATTTCTTTTCATTTGATGTTACATTTAATTATTCATCAACCCTGCTTTTTGTAAAGCTTCCTGTTCCATTTAAAATAAATAAATAAAATTTAAAATTTTGAAGTGAAGCAGAAGTCATTTTACAATTTAAACTGGAACTACATTACTTCATTATTGACAACCAACAATCTTTCTTTAGGATGCAGTGGATTAAAATAGGTCATAGATGTAGTAAAATGAGAACACTAGAGCAGAAACCTCAACTCCAAAGCATTTTTTCTCCTTGTGCAATACAGGATTATAAATAGGGTAGCATTGTTTCATTTTGACACATGGCTATGCAGTGTAGGCAATCATCCATTGCAGAAGGTACCTTTGAGATGGATTACCTCTGCTCTTATAGCTATACTTAGATATGGACCTAGGACTTACCTGTGCTTCTAATGGATAGTATAGCTAAGTCCTATACTCTCAGACACCTTCCCCACTGCAGGCTCTTCTTCAGCACAATAGCTTGAAACGCTGTTCTGCTCAGCATCATCTGAGTACAGATCAAGCTATTTTATCTGAGGCCTCCCATTGCTCCTGACACAGGCTGGAAATAATGGCCGGGTTTATTGCTGTGTTATTATTGCTCTAAGGTCAGGCTCCCAGCTCTTTCATCCGTTCTCCTGCACTCCCCCTTTCTTTCATTTGTTCATCTTGACCCAACTCACACTTGTGAACTGCATTGCATTTTTTAGATGAAGAGGCAGCCTGCCATGCCTCAGAGCATTAAGTAGGGCAGTGGTCCTTAGGGTAAATGGAGCATGGCGTGGAGAAATAAATGTTATTCTCTTCAGTCGAGACTGAATATGGATGTTGTATCTGTTGAGCACATCTCTGACACTGATTTAATAGTTCTTTCTTCTTAATATGCATCACGTATACTCTCCCCCTCTCCCACTGCCAAAGGACAAAATTTGAAATCACACCATGCAAAAGTTCAAATTTACTTCATTCTGTCCCACTTAGGTCACAGCTTTGGGCAGTGCTCCCAGGTGAATCTTTAAACTCTTTTTAAAGTAACATTTTGACATTTATTTTCTCTACCTGGAAGCATCACAATGAGAAAGATTTACTTTTTCAAGCTGCAACTACAATTGTCTAGTAGTTTTAGGAATATTTAGCAATTTAAAAAGACCTATCAGATGAAGTCCATCTTATCATAAGAAATACTTTAGCACACACCACCCTGGTATAAATGTGATCATTTCCAGAACAATCCAATAGATTTAGACATCTGGTGAATGCTTAATCTGATTTTTAAATTCCCAGCAGAAACTGTAGGTAGTGTGTATACACAGACAAAGCAATAGGAGGTCCAGAGACAGGTCTCTGCAGGGACTGCTGTGCAATTGGGCAAGGATTGGCATCAATGATGTTGCCAGGCACTTGGCAGGTCTCCATGGTTTCTGATGGTGTTCTCTTTAGGAAGTCAGACTCTTTGTGTGGTCTTCTGTAAGGAAGCCAAGAATGGTGTTGATCTACAGAGCGTAACCAAATTACAAAACCAAGTGAATCTCTCTTTCTGCTCCAGCACATTAAGGAGAGAACCTAATGAGCTCAAGCCAAGGGAACAGCTCCTCAAGTTCTCTGGTCACATAAAAAATTTTGCGGGTTATGAAGGAAAAAAGAAACAAGTACTATGCTTCCTGCTGTGGTGTCAGCCTGTGATCTTCAGAGTAGCCAGGAGCAGGAGTGTTGCCTCCCACTAATGTCTCCTCACAAAGCTGGCCTCACAATATCCTGTGGACAATTGATGCATGTGCTGTTTGCCTTGAGGCATGCTAATGTTTTGGACACGTTGAGATGTACAGACATCTTTTGTGTCTTGTGCTTAAACCAGGATTAGCTGAGTTGATAATTGCCTGAACCCAAAGCCTGGCCTTCAAGGATGCCATTGGGACAGAGTATGGACGTGCCACCTGTTTCAGCTCTGTCTTTACCTTCTGTTCTCTGGAGGGAAGAATGGTTTCTCCTGCTTTTTCCAGAGAGTGGGAAGGAAGTGTTGTATTGCTGCTTGTGCCTTACCGAGAGCACTCACTGCTCAAAGCAGGGTGGTATCACCCAAGATGGCAACACAGGAAGAACCTCAATTGTAATAAGCTCCAAGCACTCAAGATCAAAATGAACAAGATGATGCAGCCCAAGAGAAAATTACTCTTCAGAAAGGCTGCAATCCTGAGGAGTAACAGCAGCCATCTCCTTTTGGAGATCTCTGTGAGGAGGCTTCCTCCTTGCTGCAGCTGCTGTATTCCTGACCTCCTCTACCATAGGCACGGTGGTGCCTGGAAGGGGAGCAACCACTTCATGGTCCACCATGGCATTCCCCAGCACCATTTGCTAGTGATGAGTTTGGCTGTATAAAGATACTGAGGTCATTAAATGTATTCAAGTCCATATTGTGGCACTGTTAAACACATTGGACAAAAGATCAGTGCAGCTTTCGGCAATGAGCTGTGACCTTGGGTGGGGAGAGGGAAATTTCTGTATTTCTGGACTCCATCCCCACAGCAGCCCCCAGGCAAGAGGTCCCCAGACACCATGCTGCTTTGTGGATGGTCAGAGTCCATGCCTGTAGAAGGGCAATGTGAACAGGTTCCCCACAGTCACGTCCTGGGTTAGTGTTGCCCAGAAGCTTGCTGGGTTTTGAGCCCTGTCCCTGTGACCTTGGAGCTGGACCCACTCCGCTCTTTCTGTAGGGAGTGAGTTACCTGCAAATTCTCAAAATGTCAGTCAAAAATAATCAAAAGATCCTCAAATGCTGCCTGGGGGAGGAGAAGAAAGAGGAGGGTGGGAAAAAATCCTCTTCCAGCTGTAGGTGCTGTGGGGAGCGGTGCGGCAGGCAGTCCCTGGCCAGGCGGATTGAGGGATGCCCGTCCCACCTTGGCGTGCTCAGGGAGCTGGCAGCCTCAGCTTCGGCCCTCACGTGGCGTCCCCTCTGTGTGGAAAACAGCAACTGGCCAAGCAAATGAGCTCAGAGGGCTGTCTGCTGCAATCCAGCACTTTAGAGGGGAGCCATTTAAAAGCCTGGCTCTTCTAATTGCTTGAATTACACCCCGTGTTCCCTGTCTGAGGTGGACGTGCAAGTGGGCAGAAACCTGGCAAGGTGCTTTTTCCTGGATGGGCAGAAAGGATGGTGGCAGTGCTTCCTCCCCCAGCTAACACTGTGCCTTGTCGCTCTATTTCCCTTGCAGGGACCTGCCACATCGGCTGGGCCTACTACTGCACAGGCGGGGGCGCGGCGGCCGCCATGCTGGTGTGCACCTGGCTGGCCTGCTTCTCGGGCAAGAAGCAGAAGCAGTACCCCTACTGAGCCGGGCCCGGGACACGGGCGCTGCCACACACCACGGGCTCCCCGACGTCTTCTGGATAAGGACGATGAACGAGAAATTTTTAAGTGCTTTCTCTCTGGAGTGGGCGTGAGGTGGGATGGCTGGTGGCCCGAAGGTGGGCAGGGAGGTAAACAGCAGTGCAAAGCCACCCAAAGGGACAGGTTTTCTCACCTGAGCCTGCTCCACAAAACTTTAAGCAAGGAAAACTACTCTTTGGCAAATGGTGAAATTCTGCGTGCGCCAGTTAATGGAGAGGTTGGTGAGGGGCCGGCGGTGGCCAGAGGCTGGGGCAGCGCGCGGCAGCCCCTCAGCGCGGCGCTCCCGAAAGCACACACGCATGCACAGATGTTGACCATGGCACAAAATGAGTAAAGAGGAAACTTTTTTTGGTGCGATTCTTCCTGCTTTTCCTTTTTTTTTCTTTTCCCTTTGGTTTTTGGTTTTGTTTTTTTTTTTTTTTTACTTCTCTCTGGTGGTTTAAAATTCAGTGTTGCAACACTTTTTAATCTATACATTAAACTTAATAAAAGGACCAATAAGCCACTTTATCAGTATTTTGTATATTCTCTACACGTTTTTCTTCCTCAGACATTTAGCCACTGCTTATTCAGCCCTATATAACTTTTATTAAGCCTCTGTGTTTTCAGCATTATTACAAAGATGCAACATAATTACATGGCATATGTAGCCTTTCCCTATAGTACTTTTATGAAGTGCAGTAAATGGACGTTTTTCTGTCCATTGGAAATTCCACTCACGGTACTGTAGAGCTCTGTTGGTTATGTACAACTAACAGGAAACTTCTTCCAGACATAGATTTCTGTTTCTGTTATGTTTAGCTCATTGATGTCGTATTGTGCTGTACCATGTTTATTATTTCAATATTCATTTTTGTAAAAAAAAATATATATAATATGTGCTATTTTATGTTTGTATTTGAAAAATCTCTGTAAATAAATTTTTCCTTAATCAATACTTGCAATGCATGGTCACGTCATGAGAAAGTTCCTTCCCAGATCCCCATTGGAAAAATCCTCAGAAACAGTCATGATTTTTATAACCATGCTGTATCCTCTTTCCCTGTAAAATACATACATTTAGGGTTCAGTTACATTGCTGGAGGCTAAACATCTATTGCCACTGGAGGCATTCTTGCATATCCCACATTTTTACCTGATGCAGTCGGGTGTCCCTGCAGGACTTCAGTGAGACCTTCCCCATTTTGCCCTGGCCGCTGCAGGATCAGCATTCCACACAGTACTGCAAATCCCTGTTTAAGCAACTGAAACAAGCCCTTACTTTCTTTTCTTAATATCATTGACACTGACCAAATACCTACCAGGCAGTATTCCCTGTGCAAAACACTGGAAGTGTACATACAAAACTCAAAACCAATCTTATTTTCTTTAAGAAAAACAATGTGAACTTAAAACATGGGAACTTGTAAGGGGTTTTCAATCATGCCCTTAACATATGTTACTCCCTTTAAAATTTGTTTCTCTGCTCTTGTTTTCCCAATATGATATTTCTGTGGTGTATTTCTACATTACTGTCTGTGTTCTAGTTGCGGTTCATGCTGGTTAGTAACACTTGCAGCTGTTGCAACTCTGAAATCATGCAGTTGCTTTGTACATTATGCTGGGCAGCTTTTTGGAGGTAGGTGGAAATAGCAATGTCAGCTTAGAGTGATCAATCCTGATATTACTGAACTGAATTCTATCGAGTTTCATTATAGCTTAAGCACTATTTATTTGCTTTATGGTGCTGTACAGTGAAAACAAAATTGTACCTTACCGCTCCTAAATTAGCCCATAAAAGCCCTATCACATGTGACTGCTGCTTCTGCCTGAGAAGCACACCAACCGTGCTGTGGGGGCTTGCCTCCCGGCATGCTCTCCCAGTGGCACCAGCAGCAGCAGGACATGAAGCTCTTCCGTCCTGCTTGTCCCTTCTCGTGAGTGCTCAGGACCATACCCAGACCTGCTGTGGGAGGTCAGTGGTGTTCCATATACATACTGTTCACAGTAAGTACAGATATGCCTGTTAGGGTTGTGTATTGTTGCTTTATTAAAACCCAAGGAGATATAAACACAACTTTGGCTGTGGTTCTCCTGGCTCCAGAAAGACCTTTGGCAGGTATCTCAATAGAGAAATGCTGGGTTTGTACAGTGTGCTACTGTAGAAGCATGCCTTTCCTTCCACTGAAACTGCGGTTTGCTATACAAAGTTTCAGTGATGACTTGGCTATAAAAATATAAGTGTTATTATTCTAAATTTGACCCTCTGCTGTTTATATTCTGGATCATGCATCACGGAGAACATTTTGACTTCTTTTAGATCTTCCTCTGCTCAGGTTCAGGCTTGATTTATCGTGATCTGGAACTATGCAATTACTTCATGAAGAAAATTAGATTTTTGTTACAATGCAATACAATAGACTGACTTTCTCTGAATTTCTATACAATCTCCTTTTTTTAATTTGGGCTTGAATAAAATGCCAATTTTAATAAGCCAATGATATATGCTGCACCTGCTTTGTAGCTGTTTATCATATAGCCTTCAGCTGCTGTGATATGAATAAACTGATCACAGCTTAATTAGGTTTGTCCATATTTGTGCATTTTGGTTCTGATATCCATTTTTCACTAGAATATAAATACCATTTATTATCATGGTTATCAAGCTTCACAGCTACAAACTAATAACTTCAAACTGGGCAAAAGATTGCTTTCAATTTCAGAGTATGAAGTGTCAATGAAATATTTACAATATTTACCATGTTTAATTTTCCATTTATTTATTCTTGAAGATGAGGAGCTTGGCCTTGCCTTTGTCAAAACAAAAGACATAAGCTTGCACAGGCTCCTGTGTCACTGAATTCTGTCCTTGCCATTGCTGGCAATCTTTATCCCATAATCCTGTTCATAGATTTATCAAGCTGTATTTTAAAACTATTGAAGCATTTTCCCCCCAACAACTATATTGGGAAATATATTCCCAAATCTCACTTGTTGGGTGATTAGACACTTCCTAAGTTCCAGACAGCCCTGCATTCTGGAGCTCACTGTCAACACAGATATCAGAGGTCACAGTCCACTTCCAACCAATACTCTGGGAGCAGCAAGTTTCATCTGTCACTCCTAAGTAATACAGGAGCTATATAGAAATAAATTGTTTTGTGTCAGAAGTTACCTTAGGAGCACAGCATAATTCACATGGGAAGTGACCTCTGGAGCACTGTAGTTCAGCCTCCTGCCCAAGGCAGGGTCAGTCATGAGGCCACAACAGGTTGCTCAGGGTTTTTTCTCTTCTGTTCTTGGAAACCTCCAAAGGTGGAGATACACAATGTCTCTGGCCAGCCTGTCCCACTGTCTGACTGTCCTCATGGGGAACCAGTTTTCCTTATAATTGATCTCTTCTTTCAACTTATGACCACTGTTGCTCACCCTCCTGCTAAGAAGCACTGAGAACAGCTCATCTCCACCTTCAGTCGCCTCCCCATAGGTACTGGGTGGCTGCTATTGGGTTATCATTCCCCCTCCCCAAGCCATCTTTTCACCAGACTGAATAACCCAGACTCTTGGCCTCCCTGCACAGGACAAGCACTCCAGTCCTCAGGTCCCCAGGTCCACTCCACAGAGCTGTTCCCCAGCTAGGCAGCCCCTGGCCTACGCTGCTGCAGGGGTTTCTTCCTTCACAGGTGCAGGACTTGGCATTTGTCCTTGTACTTCATACGGTCCCTGTTGTCCCATACCTCCAGCCTGTGTCAGTCCTTCTGAATGGCAGCCCTACCCCTCAGAATATTGACTGGTCCCCTCAACTTGTGTCAACTGCAGACTTGATGAGAGCACACTTCTCCAGCTCTTCCAGGTCACTGATAAAGCTGTTGAACAGGACAGGTTCCAGGATAGACCTGTGATACACCACTCACTACAGGCATCCAGGTAGGGTCTGACCAGGAGCCATGACCCTCTGATCCTTGTGATCCAACCAGGCTTTTACTCATCTGATTGCCTACCCATCCAGACAACAACATCCCATCCCGAGCAAAAAAAAAATATCTCTGGGAGCCTGTGTCAAAAGCCTTGCTAAAATTCCTGCAAATGACAATCACTGCTCTTCCCTCAATCACAAATCCTGTCCTTTCACCATGGAAGGCCACTGGGTAGGTCAGGCACTGTTTGTTCTTGATAAATGCATGCTGACTGCTCCCAGTCATTGAAATGAGGTCGTATGGGGCTACCAGTGGAAATAAGGTGTTGGGATCCTGTTGCCTTTGTGTGCTTAACTTTAGCTTTGCATGGCCAGTCGTCAACAGATCTAGAAATATGAAGGGTAGGAAAAAAATCGAGCTCTGGAAGTTGTAAATTTACTTCACATGTAAGTTTGAGTGAGGCAAGTGGAGGTGGCAGAATTTGATGCAATGCTTTATTTACCTAAGTTTGGTCATTGGGAATGACTTCAGGAGAACACATGTTGAGTAGGAAATTCTCCCACCCAAATCCCAAAGATCTTGGGACTTTCTTTGCCTGTGCAGCATAGCATGCAGTGCCAAGACTCTTGTCCTGAGCACTAGTACAGTATTTCCTGAGACGGAAAATGCAGATTCTGTCATTCAAGCATTAAGCCAGGGAGAAGCTTTTCTGTATAAGTATGAAGCATGTGAAGACCCTGTCTGGAGGGCTTTACACTTTTTCTGTAAAAAAAAAGCCATTACTTTCAGGACTTACATATTAACAAATGACTCAGATTTTCACTATATGCTGTAGATTTTGCTCCCTCCCCAAAATACAAATATATGTCTATGAAAAAAGAAAACTAACTTCAAAAATGTTTTCAAATGAGAGTTATATAGCTCCCAAGGTTAACCCCTTTGTTTCCTTCTTCTTGATAGAAAATACAGAAATCAGTTGCAACTGCAATTTATCTGTCATTCTAAGGTTCGAAATAAGTCTATGAAAAAAACTGAATGACAAGACAGATAATCTGTACATCAACATAAGCATTAATTCTACTCTACATGCTTCACCTTTCAGAGGGACAATGGTGAAATTAGATACATCTTTTTTTAGAAGTGACATTTTAGTGTAATTCCTTAAGCAGACAGGATTTTAAATATATGCTTTTGAGTATTAAGTGTTTTAATTATTATTATTATTTAAATAATGATGGATCAAAGAAAACGAGGAAAATTTTGAAGTAGCATCAAGTTCCATTCTCTTAGTGGCAGGAGAGATGGTTATTAGATTAAATATAAATGGGTGGCCTTTTTTCACGTTCCTCACCAAGAAACAAAGCATTCATTGAAATGTATATGGATATTTTAGCTGAGTAAAGATAGACTCTGACTCCTTTCATGGACAATTTTATGACCTTTTAGTCTTCTAGAAGTATCTGCTAAGAATGTCTGTATGTTAGGGATAGTCCATGTTATGCTGAGCGTATTAAATTAAGCCATCACAAGGAAAATGATAATCTGAAAGGAACATATGGCACAACTTCATTATACTTACCTACATCACCTGGGCCCAGTGCATTGTTGCCTGCTTTACTGGCTGCCTAAAGGCAGATGAACTACATGTTACTCTGCTTTAAGCATCCTCCATCACATATGGGTAACCTGTGGCCCTCAAATATCTCCTCAGATGGCCCTGTGGACCATACTGAGCATCACTGGAAATATGATCATCTCCAAACATGTCTCAACCATGATTATCACACCAGTATTTATAAAGCAGTTTATCTGTTTTAGATCATTTATAGATATCTCTATTTATTATAGATCTGTTAGGTCCTGTCTGTGGCAAGACTTAGCAGCCCAAGGAGTGAGTCCATAACCACTGAGGTAACTTACTGGACATTTTTCTCATAGGACACACATGGATGCCACTGCCTGAGTTCCCAAGAGAACACATTAAAACCAAAGAGTGCTCCCATCCTGCTTGTCCCCTTCAGATGCAGTCCCACCTGGGACAGAGGAAGATGCTTGTATACAGCTCCTGTGGCAACCTTGGTGTGTGAGACCCCTGCACTATGCCTTAACTCCAGGACTGGAGAGCAAAGACAACAGCAGTGGCCAAGATGCTCCATGTGCTTTTGAATACTGCATGCAGCCCTGCTCTGCAGACATGGAAGTCTTCATCTTCTTTTCATTCTCCAGGAGCTATAGGTAACTTTGACTCTTCACACCAGCCAGCAGAATGAATATTTAAGCACACTTAATAAACAAAGATTGCTGGACTTTGTAGGCAGAGTCACGCTGCAAAGCACTTTTGCTCCAGCTTGTCTCCAAAGGACTGAGTGTTTCATCAAGTAATGGATGGCAGCTTCCTACACAAGACTACTGAGTGGGTGGTTTTCTACAAATTCCTCTGCCCCTTAGCCCAATAATTTTGTCTTGTTCCCTAAACCTCTGCCAGATGTGACGGCTTTTCAAAAACTTGGGCTATTGAAAGCTGGTAGCTGCTAAAGGGAAAGAAAGCAGTTTGTGTGAATACTTTGTTTTCTATTAAGGATTCCAGTCATTTCAATGGACTTGGACCAAACTCCATCACCATGATCCAAAAGCTATAGGAGCCAATGGCAAATAGTCCACTGGCTTAACTCAGGCACAGATCCAATGGGCAAAATTCTGCAACTATTCTATATCTGGCTTTCTATTATGTTCTAGTAAACTGTCCATCTTTTCTTCCTTTGGAAAAAATACACGCACGTGCACACACACACATTTTATAAACAAAAAAATCCCTATAACTTTATTGGTTTTGTACTTATATAAATGTTCCTTGTCAACTGAGAATTTACTAAAACAAGATCCTACAAATGCAAAATCTATGTGGAATGTAATATTGGCAGTTAGTATTTGTTTAGGACTTACACCTTCAAAGGTCACAAACTTTTTAAAAAATAAAGTTTTGTATTGATTTTGCAGACAAACAAACTGGTGGATTTGGATAATAAAGCACCTTTTTTATGAAGCAAGCCAGCTGTGCCTCCTTATCTTGCCTGTTCCAGAGGAAGAAAATGAAAAGTGGATTAATTAACATAATGAACATTTCAAAGGATATAAAGTAAAATCTGTTATATGATGTAAGGCTGCAGTTCTTAGCTGATATTACCAGACTGGGTGGGTCTGAAGGGACTCTTTCTTCTGCCAAATGGAAACGACAAAGAACAGAAAGTAGAAACATAGCCATATACTAGGGGGTTTACTGAGGACCTGACTACAGGGTGGTGGTAGATGCTCCACACCTATAACTCACTGTGGCCCACTACCTCTGCTAGATTATATATTAGGAAGAAATTCTTCACTGTGAGGGTGGTGAGGCACTGGCATGGGTTGCCTAGAGAAATTGTGGATTTCTGGATGGGGCTTTGAGCAACCTGGTCTAGTGGTAGGTGACCCTCCCCACGGCAGGGGGATTGTAACTAGGTGATCTTTAAGATCCTTTCCAACTCAAACCATTTTAGGAGTCTATGAACTCTCCATATGAAGCATTTGGGTTAATCCCCTCCATATTATACCTCTGAAAGTATCAGTAAGAATTTTGTTTGTACAGCACTGAGGACAAATATTTCCCAGTCCATTAGTAGGGCCCCTGCATCCTATCCTAAAGTAACTTCACTTCACAGCAAGAGTAAAGGTTAGTAAAGGACTTTCTTTTACTGAATGGTAGCATCTTTTGGTAGGGAAATAAAGTAAATATCAGTTAAAACACATTCTAGAATTAGGACAATACATTTGAAATGATTAAATACTTCTTGCCTGGAGCTTAGTGGCCATAGTAAGAATTGCAGTGTGAGATAGTTGTTTTGAAGTAGCTGTCAACGTAGTATGTTTTCTACATTTCTAGGATTAATATCTAATTATTGTGCACACAGGGAGTAAAAAGACTGAGTGCATTACTACATCTACCTCTCTCTCTGCCTAAAGTTAGAACTCCTTTTCACAGAAACTGTCTCTCCCTGCTCCTGCATGTTGACTTCAGCAAGTCTGTGTGCATTGTAGCCACCCCAAGAGCCTGCCTCTTCTCAAAGTCCTGTTGTAAGTGGGATATCTGCTGCTGTTCTCCAAATTGCACTATCCAGCCCTTTGCTACAACTTGCAGCTGCAGAGTATTGCTGTCACTTCTGGAAGATTTCAAGCTGTTTCTCACTAACTGATCAGAGTACGTTGTTTCAGCATAATCCGTTACTGGAAGATGTCAAGGTACATTGCAGAAAATTAAGTGTTCATTTCCAAAGTTGTTGTTACATCCCACTCTCTTGCAGATCATTCAACAACATTAATGTAGGAGTAGTCATAACTAATACTTTTTTTTTTTCCTGGTCCTGGGGGCAACAGTACCAGCCATGACCGAATGTGTAGTGACATTTCAAAGAGAAAGCGCATTAAATGTTTAGATCTCCAATTAAATATTAAGCAATCTCCATTTGTTGTCAATGTGTAGAAGTAGTATTCACCTCTCTCTGAAGAGTGACTCTGGTTTCACCATTTATTGGTGAGCAGTTTGGCAGCTCCTCAGTCTATAAGTTGTTATACCTCCACATACTGTCCTCAAGGAATGTGAATTATAGGGAAGCTTTCTGGGCCAGTCTGTCTCTCAAGGGGAATCTGAAAGAGATTTTAGCTAATGGTGTCAGATCACTGAAGCATACCTTTTCAGGAGCTGATTTTGTGTGACCTGTGGGCCGCAGTGTAGCTACACTAAACTTGCAACTACCAAACCATCAGAGAGATCTAAAAGATGACTAGATAGAAACTGCTGAAAAATGTTAGGGGTCTGCAAATAAGATAAGCTGCAAATTCATTTTAAAGTAATATTGATAATATACTTTCATGAAGATAATTGGTATTGAAATTCCCAACGCTGCATAACCAGAAGATGGTTGCTGCTCAGTTGTTCAGTAACTTCTGATCCAAGCGATGGAGCTAGTTTTGTCTCCAGCTTTCCAATGTTAGCAAGATAGAGGTCTAATTAAATGTGTATTATGCCTCACACTTCTCCCTTCTTCCCTCCTCCCCTAATTCTACTCCTGCAAGCCATTGATGTTCCTGGTGGGAGCCACTGTATTCACTAGTATAAATACTCTTACCCCATACATGGACATTTCAGGACTGTATTTTTGAAATAGGCAAATGCTTTTCACAAAAGACTCAGCAGTCTAGTTCATATGCAGTTTCCTTTGGCAGCCACGGTAAAACCCCCATGAATGCAGCACTCAGTGCAGGGTACTTCACTGGCCTTCATAATTAGGAAACATTACTGCCTAAGCCTCGTTCAGACAGATGATTTCAACAGTCAAGAAGTAAATGTACTTAGCAGCAAAGCATGCTGTTCCTTTTTCATTGCCGCTAAGACAGCAGGACCATTCAGAGCTGCCTCAACACAATTATAAAATGTTCTGAGCTGCTTGGAGCCATTTCAGTCAATCTGAACATTTATTTCCTTCCATAGCAATGCAGAGTGAAGGCGCTGACAGTCCTTAAATGCATCGCTCAAGATACACAGCAATTCATAACACACTTCTGGGGCAGGTGGATTTAAGGTGCCCAGTGTTTTAGTTGGCACAGATATTGCTCCCTCATGCTGACCTTGTGATGATGCTTTAGCCAGCTGTGACACTGGATGGGGAGAGATCTCAGGAACAGTGGTAAAATACAGATCTTTTTCTCCTTTACATCATGGGCTTGAAGAGAGGCCAAGTACCTGGCACCTGCTGACTGTAGGCCATCGAACCATGGCACGTATGAGACAAGCAAATAAAAAGAGGTGATTGAGAACTTTTCTGCACATCTCGGACAGCATTTCTGACAGTGCCAGCAGCTAAGCCGCTAAGGCAACAGACTTGGACCCTGATTGCCACCCCAACTGCCCTGAGTACCAGCTGATCTTCACAATACAGCAAAAAGAGGTCATCCTTCAAGTAAGGAGGTAACGCTTTCCAAATTAGCACTACTTTTTTCCAGTCTACTTACCTCTAGCTTTGCACCTGTTTACCCCTCACCAACCTTACTAATTCAATTGCCTGAATCCACAGCAGTATCTACAGGCACCTATGTTTTCTTAATGGGTTAAAAAAGGAAAAAGATACTTATCTGTGTTGCTCAGTATATTCCATAAAGTTAGACTTATTTGCATTAAAAAAGTTCCCCAAAAATATCAAGTGAGGCTGACAAATGTCCTGAATATCCTTTTAATGCCTAAGTGGCATGCATTGTGGAAACTATTTACTGTCTCCTGAGTAATGGAGTCTGTGATAAGCAATTTGTTTTGTAGAAAAAATATGTCATCTCAGGTAGCTGAAGGATATTGTAATGACTTTCCCACATTGTCAATGTTCCATTGTGTCTCTTCACTTCTTAGTACACTGCTGTATCAAAAAATAGTACAAGGGAAACAAAAAAATTGCCACAAACATGTTAAACATGTTACTGTTGACTTTACCAATATTAAAACCAGAATCCAGTAGAAATCTACAATTTTTGTACAGAATGAGAGAGCTGGATTTAGGATGATGGGCCCCATTGCATCATTATTTCTTAGGTCTGAGGATGTTTCTTTCCTGGGACCTGACAGAACTTGAGGTTTCTTAAGGAGGCTTTGCATTACAGGCACAGCATGGGCTCCATCTTGTGAGCCATGCCTAATGAGAAAAAGTCAAGGAATTCTCAACTGTCATCTGATCTCAGTTCAACACTAAACCTCCAAAAATCTCCATAACACTGAGAGAGTCCATAGCTTTATTTGATTTGTGGATCAACTGCCTGTGGAGAAGGGGCATCTAAAAATAGCTGAACATGATGAAGGCACACACTGGTGAGCTTTAGCATTGGAGGAGCAACCTGAGGGAGGCAAGAAGAAAATTGGACTGCCTTCCGCAGTGTTACTGCTGGTGACAAAGTACCCACTTATTCTTAGCATCCTATAGTTCAGCACAATGACAACATTTTTGTTCTCAATATGAAAGGGCTGAACTTAAAGGGAAGCAGCCAGATTTCTCATGAGGACATATCTTATACACTTAGCTATGCTAAATTAAAGGCAGTAAATGAACAATGCTGAGAAATATCTGCACAGAGACTCATGGCCTTGGGCATGTGCTCTCTGAGAAGTGATAACTAGCCTGGACAAAGCACCATTCAGATACGGGGTTTTTTTTTTGGCATTGCGAGAAGACCAGAGCATGCAAACTGAAAGTGAGCACAGGCTGCTACAACTCACAGCGGTATCAGGATCTACACACCGCCACAACAGCCACGGCAGTGTGCACAAATGTGAGATCTTGCATGCTGGAGCTAGAAAGGCAGGCTGATTTAGGGGTGGCTTTGTACCCAGGGTAGCCAGGCATGCCCAGCGGGTGCTGTCCCCTACCTGGTAAGGACAATGCCAGCCTCTCTTGCCATGAGGAAAGCTTCACTACAGCATGTGTCACCAGAGCGACTCAGCTTGTTTCCTGCTCCCTTCCAGGGCAAGGGACTTTGGTAGATTTGGTACAGACGGGTGCTGGGAAGTTCTGTCCAGCCCGTGGCTCTCCTGTCTCACTTAGCCTAGGCAGTCCATGCTGAAAGCAGATCTTCTAGGGCTCTAGAAATGTCCTATGCCATTGAGCAGAGAACAGAGGATGTGCAGCAAGGCAACCTACTTCGCAAGCACTGCTGAGCGGCTCTTAGCATCACTACACTATGGGACCATGCAAAAGTCACCCCGCAAGGGAGGCAAAGGAGCCTGCTGAATATATGTCTGTTTATGCATCTTCTAGAAAACCAGAAGTCATTAATGAAGCTTGAGCATCTTTCCAGGTGCTCATGTCAGCATATACAACATTTTTACATTGACAGTTCTCAATGGACTTTGCAAAGGTAACTGATGGCTCTTCCCATCTGAGCGACAGGGAAAATGAGGCAGACATTTATGTAGTCTTGCTGAGGACTGCTTGTGCAAGTCCAAGGCAAAAGCAGGCCTATGAGCTAGGTCTTTGTCTCAAACCATTGTCCCTGCCATGAAGCATCACTGCCTTCTGGTAGGCACTTCACCTACATTCTCCAGGTTTTTGAAGATGCCTTAATCAACAGCTTCTATAGTTTTCCTTCTATAACAATGTTCCTCTGAAGATTTCCTTCCAGGTGATGTCTGACTTGACACCATTTCTCTGCCTGGATGTGGTTGCTATGACAGCTGCTCCCAGTTCAGCAAATCCTCATCCTGCCAATCCTCTGCAAACACAACTCTTGCATATCTTGTATTCTCTAGGAAATCAAAATATGCTTCTGTTTTTAGTCTTTTAATCTTCTCATGTCTGTGTCTCCTTTTGTTTGGAATCAGTGATGTTAAAACAGCCTTGTGCTGCCAATATTTTAACAACAGGTTTTCAGAAAAAATATCCTCACCTCAGTCTATGACAGATTTGGAGTGCTGTATTGCTTGGGCTGCTGAGAAGAGAGAGTGAGGAATCTACTTTTATGGCTTGCCTTTGAAATAAAGCTCTTTCACATAAAAATCAGGAATTCAACACTACTTGGCAAATAAATGCATCTTAAGTGCTCTTAACTGGAAGTAGTTACAGCAAACCTTCCTCCTAAAAAATCTGCTGGGTGATTTTCTGATGCTGTGAACTGTGATGCTGGATGGGCTGGGAGAGTGCATGTGTGTGCAGGAGTGGGCACTCAAAGGTGTTGGAAAAAGTCATTTTAGCAAATGTTACAGCCCACAGGGATATATATTCTTTCACTGTCCCCTGTTGCCATTTTGAAGCACACAAACACACATTACACTCACATAGGCATTATCTCTCTGTTAAAATTCTTGTCAGATCTGGTCCTCACATCTCCACTCTGTTAAATGAACTGAACTCAGATTCCCCTTGCCCCCTGACTTATCTACACTGATTTGCATGTTAATAGCTTTCCTTCCCTCAGTCAGTTTGTTCTACCCTCTGCTTGATTTGCTCTCCACAGTAATTTCGACTGGGATCCTTGCCCTCAACTCACAGCAAGGGAAGGAAACTGATGCAAAGGGAATGCAGGGGAGCAGGGATTCCATCCTTGAGACTCTTTTGCTTTCACTACCATTGCCGTTTCTCTAGGCAAAGCCATGCTGGGCAAAGCTGATTGTCTCCTTGGATGCTTTGGATGCCTACCAGGGTGCAATGGACACTGTTCTGCTCATCTTCCCTTCCTAGATCCCTGTTTTTGGAATCTAACTCTGATAATTTCCTTGTTTACTTATGTTTTCTCATCCCTAAAGTCTCATGGCTCCCCGTTCTGTAACTCTCCTCTCCCCATTCTTAACAGAGGTCAGCTTTCAGGGTAGATCTCAGCTTATCTTTACTGATGAAGCCAGCTGAGATAATGGTCAATAGTAGAAATAATAGCCATTCACCCACTTCTAAACTTTCCAGAAACCTTAAGACAAAACTGGCTCCTCTAAACCAACAGCTTTGCCCTGCAAGCAACCAGGCAGCTGGGCAAGGATCATTCTGCCCAACTGCTGGCAACTTGGGTGGATGGTCTTAAGTTGTGGAAAAACAAATGTCTTTTCCATGATTCTCCATTTTTGTACTCTGACTTCCTCATAGAAAGCAGCTTTCCAGTGACAAGGAGGAGAGGGATGGCTGCCTGCCACAGCCCCCAGCAAGTTCTGTGAGCAGCACACAGCTACTGGTCCATTGAGTCTGGTCCCTTGTATCCCTGCACACTGCTGCATCAGCTCAGGGCACAACTTCAGAGCGTGCATGTGTGGGGAAAAGCTGCTGCTGTTGTACAGTTTCAGTTGAGTTTTCTCAACTTCCTGGTTGACTGCCAAAGAACTTGAGGCTTAATTTCCCACCTTTGAGTTTCTCTCCCCCTCAGGATCTTCCCATCTGCTGCATTTCATCTTGCCCAGGTAAAGCTATGCTTGCCAGCCTTCCCCTTCCAAAAATACTGCAGTGTTTGTTTTTGTTCCTCCAGATTGTGCTGGCTCTGACTCTGTGTACTGTGACTACTGACTCATGGTCCTGCTGGTCACCTCTATCGGTTTCCAAAGTTTTCATTATCTTCTGCTCTTTGCAGCTCTGCACAGACACTTTTGCCTCATAATACTTAGCAATCTGTTAATGTGGCCACTGTAGAGATCTGCTTTTATATTTAGTAACATCACTCATCAGTGCAGGATTTTTTCAGTAAAGGAAGTCTAAAAAAAAGATCATCAGCTGTTCCTATGGTTTTTCTCTGCAAAGACTGCAGAGAAAAATATTCTACTGAGGTTTTATAAGCAAGCGAACTGCACTACCTGATTTTTTCGTTTTGATTTTGCATACATTTTCCAGACTCTCAGATTAAAAAAATATCTGGCACATATTCTGATATGTTACTTGCTGAGTGCTTTTAAATGAGCCTAAATGAGGATTGCGTGCAGTGGAACTGGGAACTTGAACACAGGACAGAGTGGAATTAGCTTTATCCTGAGGCCCCCTTACAGGGTGTAAAGAAAGACAAGTCTTATTGTAGTTTTACAGCATAGTAAACTGCACTGTCTTCATGTCTTCCTGGGATTCCTTAGACCTGTAAAAGGCCAAGGTAGCTGATCGGACCTTAGTGGATTCAGCTGTATCCACCAGCTTAGAACAAGAGACACTTTGACAAGCCTCACATGGTTACAACCCAGTATTATCCTAGTGCAGGGCAAGCACAGCACCAGCTCTCGCTTCAAAGCCTCTGCACTCCATTGGTGGGGATCGAGGCTGCCAAGTCCAAAAGCTGGGATGGATGGGCTGACAACCTGCTCCACATGCATAGCACCCATGGGAAACCTTGCAGTCCCCTTATCTGTTTCCCACCAGAGGATCAAAGCCCTTTGAATAAAACAAAAGCCCCAGATTAAAACCCCTTCCCTTGGAAGGTCGCCAGCCCCCCATTCTTCTCTCCCACTCCTCTTTTGCCTTCAGGCTGGCCTTTTTGCATGTGTTTATTGTTCAGCCCCTCTCTCCCAGCACTGCATGCAGATGGTGAGGCTTGGCAGCCACCTGGGCCAAACCTGACCCACCACTTCCCCTGCCTGCTCCATGGCCCCAGGACTACATCCACATCCCAATGCTGATCTTCACTCCCACTGCGTGGGGCAGGATGGTCACCACATGCTCTCACCCTTCTGCCTCTCACGGGGTACCCGCCTATCGACTGTACCTAAACAAGATTGAATGCGGCGGGCGCCAGAGCCTTTGCTAATTGCACCCCAAGGCTATGAAATTCTCTGATAACAAATCATGCTGCCTAACGCAGGCTGCAACATTTCTCCCTGCTGAAGCATGTCAGCCAGCGCAGCCGGCATTTGTGCCCTTTGGATCCGACAGCACTGCGTCAACCCAGGAGGGGGAAAGCTGTTTTATGAAGACGTCTGCTGCCTTTTCAGCTGCCAGCAAGTACAAGGATTGGGATTCTTTGCCCTTCCCTCCATCCACCGCCAGATTTTTCTTGGATCATGTTTTTGCTCAGAATTCACTGCAATTCAGGTGTCACTGGCAACTATTTCCCACATCTGGTCTAGCCAGGTTTCAAACAGAGCAAAACTTTATTGCTGAATGTTATATGGGAGAAAAAGGGAGGGTAAGAGACAGGTCCATGGAGTTCTGGCTCCTGGTGACTGGTCTCCAAGTGAAGACAAGTTTTTTATGATCAACCTTCAGCTGATATGTTTAATTAACTATTTCATCATTGTTGATCATGCTTCTTTGCCTCTGGGTCCAGTAAGGATCAGAGCCAACATACCGTCTTTGTGAAGAGTGAATGCTATGCCTGTAATGTGACCCAGACTGCCAGCAATGGATTCACAGGTATTTTCCTGAATATTTTCTGTGTCTCTGTTTGAAGTGAGTGCTCCCAGGTCAGCAGAGTTTCGTTGTCAGACTGGATCTCTCGGTATTTCTTCACTGTCAGAAACTGCCTGGGCAACCAGGAGTGATGGAAGATACTGGTAGAGGCCTGGTGAGGAGAAGGAAACAGAGACGTGAGCTGAGGACCTGAAAAGAGCAGGGGTTGTAGCTGCAAAAAGAAAGTTTTTGGTGTCTGTTCTGGGGGTAGTGTCCAAGGGACTGAAAAAAGCTCTAACAATGGCTAGAGTAAGGACTGTCATTCCTTCGGGTTTTGTATTTTAGGACACAGGCGGTATTTCAGACAAGGATAGCATTGCCAAGGCTTCACAATGAAACAAGAAGAACATGACAGTGATGTCTGTCAAACATTTCCAATATACCAGCTGGACACTGGTCTGTGGTCTAAATATTTTCTCTGTATTTGTTGGGAAACATGTCTGTGTCCCCAGCTTCAACATGAATTTTCTGAAGCTGTTTGAGGAGCATGTTGTTAAAAAACTCCTATGGACAATTCTTGTCATTTCTCCATATTTTTTTTTTTTGTTTGTTTCCTTCCAAGAAAGCAGCAACAGCTCCTTTTGTGATGATCACGCATGGGTTTGTGCTTGATGAGGATGGACCGCATGCTCTCTGCCATAAACTAAGGTGAGACCAGGTCTGCGTGGCCATGGCAGGGCACATTCTGCCTTTGTGCGCAGCTCTGCAGCTGCAGGTGGGATTCACCTCCAAGACAGGCTGCTCTCCAGCCTTGGCAAGTTAGCAAGGGCCTTTCAGTTTGCCTCAGGTTTTTCTGCCAGCCCTTTGATGCACACAGAATGGAGGGAAATCTGGGTGAAGCAGGTAACTGTAGAAAGTGCCATGGAGACCTCTGTACCAGCTTGGAGATAAAACAGACACAGATTCTCATCATTCAGGAAGTGGAGATTCATTTGCCACCCTTAAGAGCTAAACCAACACTGCAGATATTCAGATTTGTGGCAGTAGGTAACCCAGGGATTCCGGACTTCAAAGAGATGGGTAGGCTGGCAAAGTCCCTGCAGTTTTAATCTCTCCTCACTCTGTTTGCATGGTTAGGGATTAACTTCCATACTATAGCTTTTCCACCTAGGAATATAAATGTTATTCACCTGTCTCAGAGAAGTGTTCATGAGGATTAACAGGGATTTGGGGTTTTTATATGACCTAGATGTAAGGCTTTTTATGTGACCTAAGGCTGAGCGATACACGAAATAAAATGGGCTATACTATATGTTCCCATTTGAAATACTGGCATCAGAGCCATGATGGTTTGGAACCAAGTTGTTTCTTTCCTTCCTTGTTTTGCTTGCCATGGAGACTGAGGGGCTGTAACACTGCCATGGCCCTGGCCTACCCCTGAGCAAAAGGAATTTCACTGTTGTGTAGCCTCCCACCAGAGAACACAACATGCTCAGTGCACTGGTATCAAAGGTCTGGCAGCAAGGTAAGAGCCGAGTGGCTTGGCTTGGTTTGGTCTGATTAGCTTTGCTTTGCTCTCTGGTCTGACTCTCACAAAGAGAAATGGATTTGAGGAAGAAGTTCTCTATTGAAATGCTTTTGGGTGAATAATTAACACTGAAGTAGATGCCTACACTGCAGTGTCTGGAAGCTTCTTCCCTTTCACATAGATGTCCAGGCTGTGTCTTGATCCCATACTGGGACCAGCAAGGACAGGCTCGTTCCTCCCTTTTCACTCCTCCAATGCATTTTAATGAACGCCAAATGAACTCACACACCACCTTCAAACAGGAGCCACAGCACATGCCGGTCGGTGCCAGCCTAGAGTGAGACAGCAGGACTCGGGGGGCTGCTTGTGGGGGTGTGCTACCCCCCATCCCATCCTTTATTTCCTTAACAACGAACCACCAGTGGTGGTGGTAACGAATGCCTCTGGTCCCTGCTGGCAGTATTTGACTCCAAGTGGCTTTGGGGGTTTGCCTCGAGATCTCACAACACAGATAAAGGATGGGGTCTAGCAATCCACCCAGCCCAGTGACTCCTGGGGTGAGGCAGAGGCCGCACAGCCCGGTGTGGCTTCAGCAAAAGCCAGAAAGACCCCCGCACTTCGGTACCAAATCCCCTGCCCCGTGCTGAACCGTCAGGCCCACTGACCTCTAAGGGCCACAATAACGGACTTAGTCCCACCACACCATGAGCAGAAAACTGGCATTTAGAGTCCTCTGTTTTGAGGACGGAACACAAACCCTGGACAGGTTGACAGACCTGAACCTCTCTCCTCTCCAAGCAGGGATGATTCTTTGGTAAGACTTGTGACTCCAGCTACGTTGGATGTTACCCAGGGAAGTATCGTTAACTAAAGCACTGAACCCTGAACTCGAGCTGGATTGTTGCAGTAAGTGTATTTATCAATGGTGATTTTGAATTTGTTATATCTGTCACCTTAATAATTCAACTATTTTTATCAACTTGGCAAAACTGTTTCAGGGAAAGTCCTTGAACGGGACTCTGACAGGCAAACGTTAACTCTGATGAGTGACTGTTCATATATATATATAATCCTTTAGATTTAAACCCGTTGACCAAGTCTGAGACTAGGATTGGATCTGGCCGCACCTAGGCTCCTCTCTGAGAAGGAGTTTAGAAAGCAAGGGGACCCTTTCTGCACTTCATGGCTCAGTGGGAGGGCTGTCCTCCCCCACCCCCAGCCACCGCTCAGCCTCTTACCTCTTCCCATGACAGTGTGGCAGCAGCTCGTGTTGGAAGACATATCTTGATGAAAGGGGATTTCACAGCCAGCACAGAACAGAGTTAAGTCCTTGGGAAGACCCTGCTCTGGCTGAAACCCCAGGCACTAATATCTTGATGTGTGCTCAGACAGACAAAGATTTCTGTTTTTCCACCTTAGTACAAGTGTACAATAAACACAACCTTTTTAATGGCTGAAAAACCTTGGAAGAAAGTGTTGCCTGACAAGCTGTCCCACGTGGCCCCTTTGCAGCCACAGAGCTGTGCCATGGGAGCAGGAGGCTTGCTCACACTTTATTCCTGGGACCTCTTCCACAATCCTTGGAGAAAACATTCACTGTGAAAAGCCTCCCCCTTCACGCAAACTCTGACATATTGCAGTCACCTATTATGTAGTAAAAAACAGTAATCTATTATGTAGATTTTATGGATCACTTATACAAATTACAGTGAAACCTCAGTCCTGACTGTGGTTTAAAATAGACTGCAATACAGCAGTAACAGCAATAAAAACAACAACAGCAATAATAATAATGAATTGATAAAAGGATATATCCATTAATGTTACTCCTCTATGCAAGTACTTGATAATAGAAAAGTATTTTTAGCCTGCAAATTATTTATTATAATATTGTCTTTATTCTTTATGGCTTCAGAAGTATGAGTCAGGTTTACAGAGTCCTACAGTATTTTAAGACACAGAAAAATAATTTTCTTCTCTGAGCCATCAGATTGCTTTTATATGAAAAGAGGTACTTAGATTTGTGTTTTAATTTTATGGAAGATTCTGTACATTAACACATCTTCCTGCAGAGGAAAACCTCTCTTTTTAGTAATGCAGTGTATTAGAGGTCTCTTGGGAGGAAATTTTCAGCACAGAAGTTTTACTGGCAGTCTAAGCAACCTGTGGAAGTACATCTCCGTACTGTGGTGACTATAGTTAGGACTACCCTTTTTCTGGAAAAGATGAAACCCCTGGAGAGTTGTGCCTGATATGCTCAAAACAAAACACCGAATCTTGTTAATCCAACCTCTTTAGCCAGTGCTGCTAAAAAACTTTTACAAATTATTTCATGTGCAGTGTTCTTCCTGTATCGACTCTAAAACAGCAGCTGTCTGTCTTTCTTCTGCCTTTCCCCAGTGAAGCTTTTCCAAAAATTTTATTCAGTTTACACCAGTCCCATTTCTCCTGTTTTCTGACTGAGACTTTTCTGAGATCCTCACGGGGCAGGTGGCAGCATTCTGCAAATAGTCGCGAGTGAGCACCCTCCCAAATCCAAGCAACTGGATCTTTCAGAGGACTTGAAAAATGCAATGTCTCTGCCACTCTTCCCAACTGTTACCATGTTTTTCATGCTTACAGGCCACTTGTGGCAAACAGCACACAGGGACCATCTCCTACCTCCTCCCAAACAGAAATATTACATAATTTTCTGTCAAGATGTATTCACTTCTACTTCCCCAACTAAAATAAGAATGTAAAATACCGTTTTTACTAAAAAAATATAAAAAATTGGAGACATCACTGACTGCATATGTACATTTCCTTTTCCTCTGGTTCTTTTGTAAAATTAGCTGGGTATCTATTAGCTCATCAAAGACGTCCTAGTGCTTTGAAATCACTCCTAAATGTTTTAAAGATCTTTCCTCCCATTCAAAGAACTGACATGTTTGAATTGTCACCAAGCAAAGATGGATGAGTTCATTAGGAAGAGACAACAAGTACTTGGGTGGGAGAGGTCAGGTTAAAAAGAGTGGGTGCCTTCATTTAGAGGCCAGACCCTGAAGCTTGGTGATCAAATACTGGTGACAATGTAAACCTCTAAAACAAGGGCACATATTAGGGGTAGAGATGGCCACAATAAGGTGGTTGCCATGGCACGTTGAGCAAATGTGTGCTGGTAGTTGCTGATTGCATGTCTGCAGCTCCCCTACTTTTTGTTGCTTGATGTGCTTTCCTATAGTTAAAGCACAGTAAAGAGACATTGTTTAAGTACTGGACTTGATTAATAATCCCTTTTCTCTGCATAACTGGATTAGCTACACGCTCTAACTCATCTTTATCACAGTTCAATGCTACAGAAGGGAGGAATCATTCCTAACTATAGCTGCAGGTAGGTAAACTGAGGAAGAAATGCACAGTGATCAGCATTAGAGTGAATTCTGGAATTTACAAGCTTTTGATTCACACAGTCAGATTGAGAAGCTTCATAGTAAGATTCATGTCACTTAATAGTAAGTGTCTGAGCAATAGATATTTACTCCTTAACTAATTTTCTTTGATGCAAGTGAAGAGAAATAGGCTTTTCAAGGGCTTGATCCTAATTTATGCCCTTATTGTAGGCTTAAATGATCCCTGATCTATGGCCCTTGGGGTTGCGTGTTTCTAAAAAATATTGACTGGTTTTATCAGATTAACCCTGTACCTGGCCACAGTCCCTCATCTACACATGTGAAAAGACCTAGCCCAGGCCATGTCCCTAGGTGCTGACATGTGGTTGCCCAAGCAGGGTTTTTGGCATGGTTTTGGTCTGTGCAAGCCTGCAATCTCCCGGACTTTGCCCAGGCATGATTTTGGGACTGACATGGGCACAAGGATGTTGTCGCTGGGAGGACTGAAATGGTGATAGGTGAATCAAAGAATGTGTACCTGCATGGACACAAGCATACCAGGCCACTTGGACTTGGGTTTATTTCTGGCCAGTTTCACTTATAAGCCTAGAACTGGCTTTCTGTGTGCTTGGATTTCTTGAAAGCACAGCTAAAATTGTAGCAGCCCTCCATCTGACTGGGTTTGATATCCTGAACTCTACTTCCCTGTGTGTGGATCTTTCAGACCATGCCACATAGTTGTTCAAGAAAATGGGTGACCCACCATTTTTTCCTGAAGTCCCCATCACCTTAGTGATGTGTGGTACAGATGCTGCCAGATAGCATCCCACGACTGTGCTGAGTGTTTATGGCACACAGAAGCAGCATGTCAGATCCACTGACCATTGCCCTCCCCTGGTCAGTCCCCAGCCCTAGCTTTGAGATGGCAACAATTCGATGCCTGCAGCAGATGTCATTAAATCCTTGAAACAGGCAAATGGGCACTGTCTGCCTCCATAAGTCCCATTTACATTTGTCTCTCAGGAGCAGCCATCAGCTTCAGTCCTGAAGGATGACACTCAACACACCTTACAAATGCTGCAGTGGTATTGATTTGGACTGCTTTGCTGGCTCTTGCTCTCTGGATCCTCTCAGGAGCCCTGTCCTCAACAAATTCACTGGGCAGTCTTTTCTAAGGTGTGTAAAGTAGCACACATGAATTTCTCACCCATTAATTTCCTTGACCCTCTCATCTTACCTCATGAGGCAGTAGTAATATAAGCTCTGGCACTGTGTTATTCATTATATTATGCCTCTTTTATCCAGTGCTGGGACACCATTTTGGGGTCAACAAGAGCTGCAAACCATGATCTGCTGCTGCCGCCTTTTGCAATGCCACTGAGGGATTGTGGGCCAAGTCCAAAGCTTATGGCCTTCTGTGCTTCATGATCAGCTTGACCAGTTTCCCACATCTAAACATGTTAACCATAGTTCCATGGATCACTTCCGGAATCAGTTTTAAAATGTATGCAATGTCTACTACTTTCCAGTCCTCTGGAAATGTGGCTGCTCCTTTTGTGACAAACAGTCAGCAGCTCAGCTCCTCCATACATGACATCTATGGAAGGGACTAAGGGATGAACCACCAGGACCTGATGGTGTAAGGCATGTAAATATTGAGTTATTTCCAGCACCAGTTCTTCTGTCATCTCCTTCTTCAGGAGAACCTCATCATGGCTATCAGGGAGGGCAGACAGGGAACTGCTCACTGTTCTGTTGGTTAGAATTGAGGCAGACAACCACCCAGATTCTCATCAATCTCCCATTTTTAATTAGTTGCACCTTTCTAGCCACGAGACTCATGGATTTGACATGGGCTTCATGCTTTACTTACACTTGTTTTGTCTCCTATTGATGTTTACTCTTTGCCATTACAAGGTGTTAGTCCTTTGAACACCACTTTGGATCTCGCACTCTAATTTATGCTTCTGTTTGTGGGCTTTATTTGGATTAGATCTGTACATTTTCAAGGATTTTTGTTGGGTTTGTGTTGAAGCTACAACTCTCATGTGGAAAGCACTTTGCATCCTCCAAGATGAAAAGTGCTGTGTAAAATGAAGTGTGGTATGTAAAGATTTCAATTAAATAATCTGCCTAAGGTTTGATGTTCTAAGAATATGCTCCTCTAAACATTTTAAAGTCTTTTTTTCCTTGCTTTTGTGCCTGCATTAATGGTGCATTCTTAATGACAATAGGAGTCACTAAGAAACACAAATCTCGTATTCCTTTCTCAAGCTATATATACTTTTAATAACTCCCATGATACAGCAAGAGATTTCTCATTCATTACTTTGCAGCACATGATTTGCACTGCCATGATGTAGCTAATTAGCTGTTGATGTATTCAGAGTCCACATCTGCAGCTTTATTACCAGAATGAAAGCTACATGAATCTTCATTTTTTGGTGTTTTTTGTTGTTTCTCTCCTAATATAAAACCTTTGGACCTTCCAGATTTTTTTTTTATCCTATTTTCCACAGCTCTATGTGAGCAATTATTGCCTGATGTCTGGAAAGTTCAAATGTATACCACCTGCCATAGCATCCATTAGCCATGACTGTTTCTCTGTCACAAGTTCATTGGTGCTAAGTGACTATAGCCAAAGTAAATAGAACATGTAACTGGAGGAGTAGACCACACTGTAGTATTTGTTGGTTTCAGCTTTTTTGGAGACTACTCTGTCAGCAGTCATACCAAGCAAGGGCATTTTGTTCCTTTCTGCTTTTGTTTTGTTGGCTTACCAGTCCCAATGTTTTAAATAACTTTAATGCAAATATTTACATTTCAGCCAGTTATGGCCATTTTGTATTGTTTTCAAGGTAGTGCACACAATGAACTGTTTGGCAGAAAAATGATACAGTAAGTTTTTTTCAAGTAAAGGTTTTACACTTATGTGTTTTTAGAGAATAGTGCTTCTGTGCCAGAAGATCATGTAAAAAGCTGTATCATGATCCATTCCTCACTGCTTCTGTCCTCTGAGATTATTCCAGATATGAGGCTTGACCTTATGCTAACTCAAGATAGAAGGAAAATGTGTGCCATCCTGAAGTTGATGGCAAAGTTCCTGCTGATGTCAAGAAGGCCAGGATTTCACCCAATGAGATTTGGCATCAGCTTCACTGTGGAAGTGTCAACAGAGACTCCTCCAGTAACATTCTTATTTTGTCAGTGCCAAAGCATCCACCTACTCTATGTCCAAACAGGAGAAAAATCCAGATGGTTTCACATCACATTGCCATCCAGATCCATTTCAAAAGAGTTTTAGAGCCAAATCTGATCAATACATTTAAAATGTTTGTCTCTAAATTTTCTGTAACGCTCCAGTAGGCAGTTCCTAGGATAGATGCCACAGTTAACAGGGTATGCATAACAATTATCCTCAGCTGAAGCAACTGGCCAAGGGCTTGGCAGGATCCCGCCTTCCCTCCCTTCTTCCAGGTCTGGGTGGCAGTCATCACAAATAAGCAGAACAGGAGAGACTAGTGTCTGTACCTGAGAAGGAAAGTCTTCTCATCTTCCCTCCATCCTCTTGAGCGATTCAAGAGTGTATCCTCTAAGAGTCTGGTTTTCTGAACAGGAGAAAGTCTGCTGATAAGGAAGCCAGAGCCTGCCTGAGCTTCTCACTGCACAGAAGCAGAAAGAGCTTAGGAAAGTCACTGACTGGCAATAAGTAGCTTTGCATCCTTCAGCTTCTTCAAACAAGGCCTAAAAGTGGACCCAGGGGACTTTAATCAGAAGCTAAATGCTGAGAAGTTCTAGGGCTGCAGAGACACAGGTTTGGCTTTCTCCCACTGTCCTTGTCTCTGGAGGAAATTGGATATTGACCTGAGTAGAAGGATAAGTCTGGAGAGCTTTTAAACCACTGTTGATTTTGCTTTGTTGCTTAATGAAATCTAAAAAGCAATTACAATTAAATTAAAATTGATTGAAGTTGAACATGGGATTCTCTAAAACATATAAATAAACAACCTTTCCCTTGAAATCTGTAGTCTCTAATGAAAACTTAGCTGTATCTTTTTTCAATCTCATATAATTTTATAATAAAATAGAAGAAAATGCAGAGATATTCCTGGAGCTTCATTTTAAGTTGTATAACTGATCATAATGAACTTCATGGACCAGACCCTGCTTTAACAGAATCTGGGTCAAATCCAGAACAATTCCATTAATTCTGATTGATTTCTTTAAAAGAGGAGCAGAGCCCCAGCTTCTAGCCCCAGTGTTTAAACTGTTTGCAGTCAAAGCAAATTCAAACTCCACTGAAAGCTATAGTGTTATTGGAAATTTTCCATATCTTTTATTGTCTGTGTGCAAAATAGATCACTGTATTCCCAACAGTTATTTTTTGTTTTGTAAGAATGCCCTGCACATAATTAAAGACTTTAATCACTTTTTGAAAGTAAAACATAATATTTACTGTTAAGACTTGGTATGCACCACAGATGGTCATGTTTGTATGTTAAATCTATGCTTTTAATACTTTTAGAACCACCCTCAGCATCTTTTTGTAGCATTCACTGCCAGGGGAGGTGGACGGTCTCCTATTGGCTAAAGTAATCTTCCATCCTTGGATCCTGGCCAAAGGTTACTTAGCCTTGTGATTAATATGTTAGCTGCATATATAGCAGGTAGAAAATTCACCTTCTGCTGAGCTTGTACTCTTGCTGACATTAATATTTTCCATCTCCTGCTGTTGATTATGATTTTCCATTTTTCTGTAAAGAAATAGAGACCAAAAAATGCTCAGACATATCATCACATGTTTGATACAGCCAAATTATTGTAAATAGAAAGATAAGTCTGACATTTTATCACATTATGGAAACACAGGAGTCCTGTTATACACAAGAAAGGCATTTCACTTACAGCTTTGAAGTAAGATTTTCAGAAACAAGCAATGATTTTTCCATGGTCCATCTCTCAGGTTTTTGCCAATAAGCAAAAACTCTTTTAAATTCCTACTCCCGTAAAATCAAAAATTGGACACTAAAGAAGTGAGGGAATCAAAATCATTATTGCAGATATCTAGCCCGATTTCTTATAGGCCTGCTTTTACCCTTTTTATTAGCAACATGCACTCAGATCTGCAGCTGAGCATGTAGTACCATGTATTTTTTACCAGTAGCCCCAGTTACCGCCAGACCCTGACCTGACCTTGCTTTACAGCTAGCTGCAGAAGCTCCCTGGACAGAAGTATGACCCACATAAACTCGTGCTCCGTATCTATCATGCAGATACTCTTGTTTTTTTTATCCTGATGACTTAGGAAATGGATATTACCTTGTATTACTTCCAAACCATTCATGGCCTGCTGTGGTTCTCTTTTTGGTAGGGACAGGGCGTAATATCTTTGGAACACTAGGTTATTTTAGAACAAGTTTGCTTAATATAGTGTGTGGCTTCTTGCTTTGGTGAAATACAGAATAATGTTTACTACAGGTTAAAGCTCTAAAAAGAAAATTTTCCATAATTGTGATTTTTCTGTATTTTGGAAACAAGCTATCATTCTCATTTTTTAATTTTTGACCTCTTGGGGTCTGAGTCATATCACCTACCTATCACATACATATATGAACTAGCTGTTGGGAGTCCCTGTATAATTTGTAGAGAGAAATGGGGACATCAAGACCATTATTTATCTGACCACCTAGCCACAGCATGTCTGTTCCTCTTTGACAACTAAGGGAACACTGAAGGACCAGCACAGAGGTAGACATCTGTGTTATACCTCTGCAGACTGGTGAGACAGCTCTCATGTGACCTTCTCTTCACTTTTACTCTTGTAGGTCTTTTGCACCCACAGCTTTTACTAGATAGCAATGCAAACATCAGTGGGCAGATCTGGTCTTGTTTATGCCTTCAATATTAAGTTTAACAGGTCAGGAACATCTGCACATGGACATCGCTCCCTTGCCCATCTTTGGCCCTACCAACCCATACTTTCACAAAACAGTGTTGAGGCACGTCGCAGGAGGCCAAGCCAAGGGTTGTTCCCAGCAGTTGGAGTGAATGAGACCTTCTGGTTTGGGAGAGGAAGAGATTGTAGTGATAGGAATACTAAGGTAGTCATCCCCTTTGTCCCCATGACCATGTCGTCCTGCCCTATTTTATTTGCTAGCATAGATGTAGCCCATGCGTCTAATTCTGTAAGTGCAAATATAACTCTTTGGTCCAACAACAGCTCTTTTTTAACAGAGTGTTTTATCCATTACATTTTTTCTGGCTAAATACTTCTTTTCCTAAATTTGCTTTTTGTTTTCATATGTCAAATGTTTTGCATTAGGTATATATTTGCTGACATCTCTGTAGGAGGTGGCAAATTGTTGACATTAAATATCAAGACAATTATTTTGGCTTATGGAACGTTGTCTAATGTCTGTTGCAGTAAGGCAACAATATTTTTCTGTAGGAGTATTGTCAGTTTTGATAAGCATACTAGTGGTTTATTTTTCAGTATGACATCTGTCTCTTTTCTTTATTCATTGAATTTATATAACTTATGCACAAGAACGATTAATCTATATTCTATGTTTTGAGGGAAAGCAAGTGTTTGACTATTCTTTTTCTTACTTATTTTTTACCTCTACCTTTCTGAAAATTTACTCATTCATAAAAGGCAGTTCTTTAACATCTCACTTCTTATTGATTGCTATTATCCCTTTTTTCCATGTCTTCTGATATAATTCAGCAACAGAAAAGCAGATTGAGAGACTGTAAGTAGATTTGCTGCCTATCAGCATTTTAAAACTCTAGATCTGGACCACTGTATAATTTTTCCAAAAATCTCAGAAGCTCCTTCCAGGGACTGGAAGATGAACTGAGAGTCTGAAATCCTTAGAATGAATGACAGGGGGTCAGAGAAATACTGAGCTGAAGGCAAATCCTTGTCAAACTATGTGGGTCTGTGTTAGATCTAGATCACATTAACATAGTTTGACCAGCTAGACATGCTCTGAATAGTTAATTTCCCAGCTATTTTAATCCATCAAACCAGTCACTGCCTTGTGCACAAGATCCAGTCTTAATACTTCACATTTGATCCTTCAGCTCCTGTAAGGATAGTCTCAAGCTCTCAGTAATGTGTCTCAGTACAAAACCCGTGCTGTAATTGCAGGATCTCATTTCTTGGTACACATCTTGACGTGCAGGGTAGTTGGGTATCCTCAACATTTCTCTCTCTGACTGTTTGTTAGAGCAATTTAATAAAATGTTGCAAGCACTACCTGGATATACAATTTAAGTAGGTCAACTTCTCCAAAAAAACTGCTGAGTTCTCTAGTGGTTGGAAGCAATAATCACTATTCATGAGCCTTGCAGTATCACTCAAAGGCCTTGTTTAGATCAGACAGATCTATTGTGCCAGCGACTCTACAGAGACATAAAAAACACCTCTCCCAGAGATTTTGCAACCAGAATTTAGAGTAGGTAAAGTAATGGAAGGAGCAGGGGAAAGACAGGGAAAAAATAGCGAGCAGCCTGAGACACCACTTAGGAGAATATTTTAAATTCATTGCCTTTATTCACTTTCTGTGATATAATGTATGAAGCCAAATTGTGCTGATACAATCCACCTTTTGTAAAGTGCAGTACCTGGGAAACAGGCATTATTGTCTGTGATTTCCTGATCTAGGTGGATACTGGTCTTTCCTGATGGTGGTTTGTGACTCTCTGCCATTTAGGCATAGCAGCTAATCTCCTTCCCAGCTGGGGCAGGGTTCCAAAGCTCTTTCCTTCATAGGGAAAGGGCAGAGAGTAGGGGGGAAATGCATCAGTGGCTCATGTCTTCCTATATGCCCAGCCTGTTGGAACAGGAATATGACAGAGACCTATGGAAGGACCTCCTTGTCCCTCCTAATGCTTCTGGGCAGTACATAAAGCCTAGATGCATGAAGTCTCCAAACTACTTTAATTTATGTCCTACTCCTTAGTAATTAATATTGTCTTCAATCGACAATGAGGATGGTGGTGATGACAACGAATGTGAAATATGGCTTGAGTTGCGAACAATGATTCTCAAAAACAAACAGCCATATAAGTAGCTCATATGTTAAAGAAGCTGTGAGAACTTGAAAACAATACAGGGAATAGTGACAACAACTTTTGAGGAACAGAGAAATGCCTTCTAATGAAAGATGCAAGTACATCCCTTTGCTCATTGCATGCAAAACGAAGAGGTGATCTACAGTCTAATATGATAGGAAAATATTCAAGTTACTAATATTTTTCTTAACCTGTCAGAGAAAGCAATATTAAAAACCAATGTAAGGCTGTTAATATAAATCAAATTCAAGTTAGGAGTAAAACATGAATTTTCAGCAGCAAAGATGATCAACTCCCAGAGCAAACTAACATGCGTACATCTCCCTGTGGCTTCATCAAGGGTATTTCAGCCTAAAGCAAGCCTTAGTAAGACTGTGTGGTAGACTTCACATCAGAGGGAAGCAGGGGACAACCTGTGCCTTATTCAGAATGTTTAGCCACATCATCTACTATTCCAACCTCACAGCCTAAGGCTCTGGTAAGGTTTTCTGCAGGAGAGGAGAGGAGAGGAGAGGAGAGGAGAGGAGAGGAGAGGGGAGGAGAGGAGAGGAGAGGAGAGGAGAGGAGAGGTGCGACGAGCGAGGGGAAGCAAGCAGCCGACTCAATGTGAGTGATAAAGCAAGCTTCGATTTATTACGGCGCGATTATGTCTTATATACAGTTCCAGTTAATTATGCCTACAAGTCATCTGCTGATTGGCTAAGCTCTAAAGGGTTACATGTTCATACGTCCTCCTACTTGCGGTTTCTGCGGATAGCTAGCTACATATATTTTTTTCTCTCTTGTCTACGCGAATTCCTCAAAGTTATTTACAACATTAGGCACAAGGTCAGTGCCTTTCTCAGCTTCCTTATCAGCATGCCTCAGCACAGCTGCAAGGCCTGCTTCAGCTAACTTACGCTAACTTTGTTTCACAAAGATCTTTAAGGGAGTCATGGCTGTGATCACACAGCCATTCTGCAACAGAGAGGAGAGGAGAGGAGAGGAGAGGAGAGGAGAGGAGAGGAGAGGAGAGGAGAGGAGAGGAGAGGAGAGGAGAGGAGAGGAGAGGAGAGGAGAGGAGAGGAGAGGAGAGGAGAGGAGAGGAGAGGAGAGGAGAGGAGAGGAGAGGAGAGGAGAGGAGAGGAGAGGAGAGGAGAGGAGAGGAGAGGAGAAGAGCTGGGTTTGAGAAGAAGGTGTCCAATCTGTACTGAAACTGTTCTGAAGTGCCCCAGGGTATTCAGAGCGATGTTATGTAGAACATGTCCTCTTCATTCTCAGTGGGGAAAAGGGAGCAGGAAGGAACAGGATGGCAAGTTCTTTTGTGCAGGTAATGGCTGTGCTGAAGGAGCAGGTATAATTTCAGTGGTTTTATTCTTGATTTACAAGAGGGTGAGAACTTATACTTAAAGAACATTTCCTTATGTGAATGAAAACTGTAATCTATAGAGCAGATATTTTGGGGGGTAACAGACCTTTATATGACACATCCAATCCTGTTCTGAGTCATACCCATCTAAGGCTGGAGTACTGGGGAGTAATTCCAGATTTCAGTTATGAAAAGCATGGTTATCTTTCTACATTTTTAGTCCCAAGCCCATGCAAAGCAACAAGTACAAATCATGTGCGCTGCAGCCTGATTGCTGAATTAAAAAAATAAAAATTAAAAAAAAAATCCAGAATTATTGCCAAAAGTAATTTCCCAGTCTATGTTTGATGCATTGTACAATGGACCCTCTGCCAGTAATACCCAGAATACGAGGAACGTGATATAAATGTCTGAAAACAGCTATAAAGATGAAGCACTATGCAATAAAGACCAGAACTGCGCTGAACAAGCTAGATGAGAACAGCCCACACAGGAAGCTAGAGAGAGGTCATCTCTTGTCATTCATGAAATTATGCTCTAAATCAGAGGCAGAGGGTGGCCAAGGAAGTCCAGTGCAAGGTGTTTGCAAGTGCACCAAGGGGGAGTATCTTAAAATTCTGAGAGATAAAATTGATAAAGAAGTAGTGTTTTGAGGCAAAAGAAAGCATTTAGAGTTCCTGCAAACTCAGCAATTGAACTGAGTTGTGGCTGGTAAAGAGAGGATGAATATTGCCTTGATTTAAGAATTTCTTTATTGTTTGTTTTCTTGCTGGTATTCCCTGAAGTAACCAAATTAAATAGTTTAGCTTTCACAGGAGATGAAAGTTGAATCATGTTCTTTCCCTCTGTGTAGATGGATGCTCTCCGCTAGGAGCCATATCAATTTTGAGCACTTACTGCCAAAGTTCTCTTCAGAGCATCTCACATTCAGGTGATGAAGCTCTGCAGCACAACTGTGAGGCATAGGAGAAAACAGCGTCATCCACATTTCTCTGACAATGGGGGAGACAGATATCATGGCCAGAAGATCAGGGGGGAAAGAAAAAAAAAAGAAAAAAAAAGAACTGGGATATCAGAGCTCCCTGTTCTCAACCCTAAAAGAAAAGCTAATGAATATGGCTTAGAAGATCCTCCTACAGGTTGGGAGCCAAGCTGTACAATGAACTGTGGGCAGCATTTCTATTGCTTTGCTGCCAGGAAGGATGATCAGGGCTGTGCAGTGAACCATCTCAGGATCTGCTCAAAGGTTTCACTGGTGACCTGTATAATGGACTATAAAACAGGACTGTGACATTTTGTAGATGAGCTGAGAAGGGCTGCAAAATTTTTGGGAGAGATTAACATTCAAAAAATCTTGACAAATGGGTTTAAAGAGATAAAATAAATAGAATGAATGGACTGCAATAAGGACAAGCTACACTCAAGCAATAAAAAGGGTAAATTGTGGAACAGGAACATCAGGCAGCTGTCCTTGCAGAAGGATCTGAAAGTCCTAGAGAAATGAAGCTGAAGCTGAATCAACAACAGGAAGGATACTGCAGAAAAACTACCAGAACTCTAGGAGAACCAAAGTGAAGAGGGGCCTAGAAGGCATACGGAAAGGAAGTTGGAACCTAGTTTGTGTCCACACTTGAATTTAGGTCAAAATTATTATTATTATTAGAGCAGACAAAGCAGGTACATTTCTCAGGCAGTGGGGGCTGAAAACACAGCCAGGGCCGTGTTAAGGAAAGGTTAGTTTACTGGGTCTGCTGTGGGTAAGGCATAGGAGAGCCTTGGAGCTGCTGAAAAGTGCAAGAGCAGCCCTCAGAGCTGATATATCCATCTGTGCCACATCCCACCCTGTCATGCTAGCCCCTAGTTTTTGGGTTTTTTTCAGGTTGTTTTTGTTTTTTGTTTTTTGTTTTTTGTTTTTTTTTTTTTTGTTTGTTTGTTTGTTTTGTTTGTTTGTTTGTTGTGGGTTTTTGGGGGGAGGTGGGGGTGGGGGTGTTGTTGTTTGGTTTGTTTTTTGTTTGGGCTGAGTTCTTATTTTTCATTCCTCTAGAAAAATGTGGTTTCTCTGGAATTCAGTACTGAAAGGAATTAGATTCAATACATTTTAAATGACTGTTTTAAATCTTTCTTTGTATACCAAAAACTAACTCTACAGTAAGCCCCCACTGCAGAACATGCATAGCACTGCACCCTCAATTTAATGAGCTCTCTTTTCTGACATGCTGCCAGAACAGAGGAGAGCTTTGAAAAATCATGTCAGAAGTTTCTTCCAAGTTGCATGGAATCAGGATCGCAGTCTACACGGCATCAGCTCCCATAAGGCTTCAGCCTCTGGGCTGATCCTCTGTTATTTAAAGCATGAGAGCTGTCTTCTCAAAGATTTCAGCTGAATCTACTGCAGTGCAGTGTAATTAAAAACCTTGTTTGGGAGAGGGGAAGACTGATTTTTGCTATCTGGCACACAGCTAGAAGCATGGTTCTGTTCCAAAAGCTACTCTAGATCTACTTGAGAACTTGTATTGCCTGAGGTACTCACATGCCTTGTGGTTATTTCTGACACATGTGTATGGTACAGTCATCAAAAATGTAAGAAGCATGTGGTAGAACTGGTAAAACCTTGCTTTTCAAGACATTTACTGGACTTATTGCCTGCAGACAAATGAAGACGAATATGCCATATTAGAATTACCATCAAGGAATTCTAGTTTTTATAATGTCTTTTCTTTATGCTCTAAATAGATTAGACTGTACAGCTTAGGGTGATACAGTCCAGACACAGGGTCAGGTACAGATTCTCAAGACATAAAAGAAGTGAGTTAGTTTCCCTCCAGTTTAGCAGTGCTAAAACTTGAGCCAAACCTGTTTACGAGGACATGATGACAGCAGAAGGCCCAGTTCTGATATTCAGCTATGCACAGCAGGCTTCTGCCCTTGTCTTGAACACTACATATGTGAATTGTCAAAAACGTACTTTAGGGAGAAACAATTCCCCGGCTTTCAAACTTCCTGGCTTTGCTGGATGGAGAAAATTGCTGGAGCTGCCAACCCCACTCTGGCAAAGTTAACCAACTTTGCATCAGAGCGAGAAAATCTGACAGCATGAATTTTCAAAAGCATGGATGTATATATCAGAAAGCCTAGGAGAAGTTCTTGTTTTCAAAAAATGCATTTCTGAAGCTTTTTTAGTAGTAATTCTTTTCAGTTACATGCTAGAGTCTGCCTTCAGGAACTTTTGGTCATTGCTTTTACTATTCATACCAGGCTACTGGAGCATTCATTAAGTCAAATGAAGTCAGGCTATTGGGATCTGAAAGAGCGATACAGAGCTATCAGGTTTTCATAGTCTGTTGTATATGAATGGCAAGTAATTTCCAAAATACCCTGAAATCAAGAAACACATTTTAGTGGTGCTGGATTGCCCTGCAGGTACTTTTATGCTTTGCTGACTACAGCCCCCAACCCCTGGCTTAGCATGCAAAGGACAGGTGGTTGTAAAAAGTCAGATTCTTCTCTGAAAGAGAGCAACTTCTTTTAGTCTTTCCAAATTTGTTGTCAGGAAGCTAAAGTTGATGTCAAAGGGCCAGGAAAAAGAGCTCAGTCATTGATGATTTGAGACTGAAAGCATACTTTGGCTGTCTGGATGAACTGGTGACCTGAGTACAGCACCTTTCAATCTAAGAAAACTTCTTGAAGGCAACAGATGAAAATTACAGTGAAATAGCTGCATGCGTGTGACTGAACTTCCTCATTAGTTAATGTAACTTTGCAGTTCTAGAACAGCCAGTTTCAGAAATGCAGTAAATGCAAAAGCAGAGTTAGCCATGTAATTGTGTGTAATACTTCTGTAGAGTGGGAAAGGTTTTCTCAAGGGGACTCCTACGATTCTGCAACACAAATCACGCCAGGTACAGCCTGGTTTCATTTACTTCAATAGAAAAATGATCGTGGAATTTCTCTCAGGTTATTTAAACAGCACCCTCCAAAGATGTACTTTGTAACATAGAGAAGATTTTTTCCTGATAATTGCTCTCCTTGTATATATGAATACAATGTATACATTTTGATACAATGTATACAATGTACACATTATTGATACAATGTCTGCATTGTGCACCTGGCACACATTTCGATACATTGTAGACATTGTGTATGTATGTATACAATGTATTTAGTTTGCTACAACACATACAATGTATTCATTTTTTGATACAATGTATATGCCATGCACCTGGCACACAGTTCAATACATTATAGACATTGTATATGTATACAATGTATTCAGTTTGCTACAATGTATACAATGTATTCATTTTTGAGGCAATGTATACACTGTGCACATGGCACACATTTTGATACAATGTAGACATATATGTATACAATGTATACATTTTGATACAATGTATACATTTTTTGGTACAATGTATACACACTGTGCACATTGCACACATTTTGATACAATATATACATTGTATATGTATACAATGTATACTTTTTGCTACAATTTATACATTTTGCTACCTGCTAAGATCATCATTAAATATGAAGTAGTACCTTAGCAACAGTTCTTCGCTTCCTGAAGATTATTGCGAAGTAACACATTTAGTATTCTCTAAGGCCTAGCTAGAAAGTAGTGTTCCAGTGCACACAAATCTCTGTACTAATGTTATCTGGAAAACACTATTATAATGAAAAACTGAATTCTCCAAGGGGGGGGGGGGGGGGGGGGGAATATGTATTTCTATGTCTCCATCACAGGATGAACTGCCCTTTGTAACTTTCTGCCTCTGCAAAGGAGCCCTGTACTGCCAGAGAGGTCTGAAAGGAACACAGGCTAATTAAGAGTCAGTGTCCAAGCCCACAAGAATTTGGAAGCAAAGCTGTGCTTGGCAAATGCTTCAATCCCTTGTAGATGGGTCCAGCCCAAAAAGCAGCCTTTTGCTCTCACCAGTCCCTCGCTGCTCATTCCCAGCCCCGCAGCTCCTCCACCCCTTCCAGAGCCTGGGCCCAAGGCGGGTGGGTGGCCCTGCTCCAACTTAAAATTAACATGGCAAAAAGGAAAGGAAAAAAAAAATAGATTAATTTGGTTCAAGGAACTGCAGGGAGGGGAATAGAGACTTGCCAGGTGAGATGAGACTGCAGCTTCTAGTGACTGCAGCTACAGAAAACATGTGTGAGCTCTGACTTTAGCCACTAACAATTTACATCACCTGTTGGCTCTGCCTCTTTGGTAGCCATTGCTCTTTGCTTTTTAATAATAGGGGAGATTTGACCTCTACAGAAAAAGCCATTTCCATTCTTCCTGAAAGAAATGCCTTTCCTTTACTTTTTTTCCTTTAGTATTTTTTTTCCTGTAACTTACTAACTGTAAGTCAGACCAAGACAAGAAGCAGTACAGTAGCACTGAGCCCTGCTTCCCACTGTTGCACACAACCTGTATTGATCACGAAGAACCATCTCTATTGCTTTGCTCATGTTGGAGATATCCCTCTCCATCCAGTTTTTATTTCATTTCCTGTGAGCATGTGTTAGCCAGGGTAAACTCACCCCACAGCACAATGAACGCGAACAAAATAAATATACGAAGTTTATGAGTTGTTTTTTTTTTTTTTTTTTTTTTTTTTTTTTTTTAGTGCTATTCATCTTGCTGAAACAAACAAATAAACAAACAGAAACCCCTGCTTGGCAAGCATTATCAAGCTGAAATACAGTTCTTATTTCTCTAATGTAAAATCTGCAAAGGAGCCATTGATGTTGTGGAGGATGGCTTCTGTAAGAGCTAAGTAGACCTGCAGGGTTTTCACGGCTGACAAGGACTAAAGTGAAGGAAATTCTGCCCAAATTAATATTTCTCCATCACATGAACACCTTGGTTATTTCCTTGTTGTTTGTGAAAGTCTGCCTTCAGGCTGGCTTTTCCTCAGGAGTGCTCTGAGACCTTCTGTGCTCTGCGGACAGCCTGGGTACAGGTGCAGGGCTCAGGCACGGCTGGCCTCAACAGCCCTCTCAGGCAACCTTATCAAATGTTCTGGCTTGTATAATGCACTTTTGGGGTATATGGGACTTTTCCCCACAGACCGGGCAGAGAATTTCCCAGCTCAGCTGACTCAGTGTTCACCTGAAGTTTGTGACGTGGACTTTTCCTCGCCAATACTTCTCTGAGAACAGCTTTCCACCATAATCCACTGTCTCACTTCTGCCTGTTCTTGGTGAGGAAGGGCTAACATCAAAAGCACATGCTGGCAATCCCAGGCAGATGCAGTTTCACTGCGTTACTGGATGCAGCTCATCAGAAACTTTTCATTTTCCCTCTGGAGATACTCCCCTGCTCCCCCACAGCACCACAGATTTCAAAAGAAATCTTGAATTTATCAGCAAAAAAACTAACAACTTCCTCACAGCTATGGAAATAGTTGAACTGAACCAGCTGCACACCACCTGGAACATTTTCACTGCAGTAATTTATAGCAGAGGAGAAAATTATCTTTTTCTTCTCTCATTTAAAAATATCACAATAATAGTCCCACTAGCTGAATTCAGGGATTTGTACCAGTGATTCTCTGGAGGCCTTGGGTTTTTGCTGCGTGGGTGTGGTTTTTTTCTGTAAGGCAGTGGTGGACTCCGGTGTTCTCAGAGAAGATACTGGTGCAGACAGTCCATACTGTCCAGGTACTCATGAACAACGGGTCTCTGGAAGAATCCAGTCAGCTCTGATGAGGACCATTGAGGGAGCAGTCGTAGCATGAATACCCTGAGCTTAACTTCTTCAATGACCCTTTTCATTTGCATAGTTGAAATATGTTCTTTAACCCAGAGCAGAAAGACCACTCCAATCTCAGGCTACAATTAGTTATACCTTGATTGGCTCAAACAGAAAAAGCAAAGATTGGCATTTCTATTTGTACCCTGTTTCACAGCCAGTGGGCTTTCCTTCATTATAGATTTCCATTGGTGACATCAGGATGTCTAGGAATCAAGAGATGTTGACGTTGTGAATATTCCCCTGTGGAGTTATCTGGCATTTTCTTTCCAAATTAGGATGCTTAGCAAGCCTGGGACAGAGACACTATTACTGCACCCATTGGTACTGCAGATGTTATAAATACAAATGAATAGTCAAAGGTTGTTAATTTTTATGTGCATAAAATGCACACACAAGAGAAGAATATAAACCAACTATAAAGCAGATGCATGGTTTTCTCTAATGCTGTGCTCGTATTATACCGAATGCTGTGAAGTTCTCTTCTCCCCCCGCTTATCTATTTATTTGCTTTCTAAATGTTTGTGTATAAATTCAGCTCTTATTAAAGCTATTGGTTGAAAGCACTGGCTGTAACAAGCTCTTGAAGAGGCTGGCTCTGCAAAAGCTTTCCTCTTGACATCTTTCGGAATGCGTCGTTATTCAGGTCTGAGACGTTCTTTCAATTCCAATGGGACTGAATATACATCCTCCTTTAAAAACAAAACAAACAACAAATCCCTCCAGATCTCTTGGGAATGAATAAGCATCTCATTTCTTTGTGGAAAACGAGCATTAAAAAATTCTATGTCATTCTGAATATTGTGAATTTTCCATTGACATTATTTTTCTAGAGGTAATGCTGTTTCAGCAAAATAATTTCCTAAGGAAGTCTGCCTTTCCTTGTTACACCCTTCTGTTTTCCTAATTTCCTTCTGAAAAAAAAACCCCAAACCCAAACCCAAACCATCCTAAATACACCGGATCTCAAGATCACTACCCTTGACTTCAGGAGAGCGGACTTTGGCTTTTTCAGGGATCTACTTGGAAGAGTACCACGGGATGAAGCCCTGGAGGGAACAGGGGCCCAAGAAAGCTGGTTAATATTCAAGGATCACCTCCTCCAAGCTCAGGAGTGATGCATACCAACAAAGAGACAGTCAGGCAAAAACATCAGGAGGCCTGCATGGATGAACAAGGAGCTCCTGAATAGACTCAAACACAAAAATGAAGCCTACAGAGGGTGGAAACAAGGACAGGTAGCCTAGGAGGAATACAAAGAAACTGTCTGAGCAGCCAGGGGTCAGGTTAGGAAAGCTAAAGATCTGATAGAATTACATCTGGCCAGGGACATCAAGGGCAACCAGAAAAGCTTCTATAGGTGCGTCGGTGATAAAAGGAAGACTAGCAAAAACGTGGGCCCCTCTCCAGAAGGAAACAGGAGACCTGGTTACCCAGGACATGGAGAAGGCTGAGGTACTCAGTGACTTTTTCACCTTAGCCTTCACCCACAAGTGCTCCAGCCACACTGCCCAAGTCACAGAAGGCAAAGGTAGGGATTGGGAGAATGAAGAACCACCCACTGATGGTTTGAGACCATCTAAGGAACCTGAATGTGCACAAGTCCATGGATCTTGATGAGATATATCTGCAGGTTCTGAGGCAACTGGCAGATTAAGTGGCTAGGCCACTATCCATCATATTTATCCATCATATTTAAGAAGTCATGGCAGTCTGGTGAAGTTCCCACTGACTAGAAAAGGGGAAAAGTAACCCCCATTTGTAAAAAGAGAAAAAAAGCAGTCCTGGGGAACTACAGGCCAGTCTATCTCAGCTCTGTGCCCAGTAAGATCATTGAGCAGATCCTCTCAAAACTATGCTAAGGCATATAGAAAATAAGGAGGTGATTGGTGACAGCCAACATGGCTTCACTAAGGGCAAATTATGCCAGACAAATTTGGTGGCCTTCTACGATGGGGTTACAGCATTGACAAATGGGGGAAGAGCAACTGACGTCATCTACTTGGACTTGTGCAAAACTTTTGACATTGTCCCACACAACATTCTTGTCTCTAAATTGGAGAGACATGGATTTGATAGAATGAACACTTGGTGGATAAGGAATTGGCTGGATGGTCACACTCAAAGAATTGAAGTCAACAGCTTGCTGTCCAAGCAGAGATGAGTGATGCATGGATTTCCTCAGCAGTCAGTGTTGTGACCAGTGTTGTTCAACACCTTTGTCAGTGACATGGACAGTGGGATCAAGTGCAGGCTCAGTAAGTATGGTCACAACACCAAGCTGTGTGGTGCAGTCAACACCCTGGAGGGAAGGGATGCCATCTAGAGGGACCCTGACAGGCTTGAGAGGTGGGCCAGTGCATGAAGTCCATGAAGTCCAACAAGGCCAAGTGCAAGGTCCTGCATGGTCATGGGAATCCCAAACACCAATACAGTCTGGGTGGAGAATGTATTGAGACCAGCTCTGAGGAAAGAGGCTTGGAGATGTTGGTGGACGAGAAGCTCAACATGACCTGTACATGTGTGCCTGCAGCCCAGACAGACAACTGAATCCTGGGCCGCATCAAAAGAAGTGTGACCAGCAGCTAGAGGGAGGTGATTTTTCCCCTCTACTATGCTGCCCTGAGACTCCACCTGGAGTACCATGGTCAGCTCTGGGGCCCCCAATACGAGAAAGACCTGGACCTTAGAAGGACGTTAAAAGGACTTACTGTTGGAGTGAGCCCAGAGGAGGGCCACAAAGATGATCAGAGGGCTGGAGCACCTCTCCTATGAAGACAGGTGGGGTTGCTCAGCCTGGGGAAGACAAAGCTCCAGGGAGACCTTATAGCAACCTCCCAGTACTTAAAAAGGGTCTGTAAGAAAGCTGGAGAGGGACTTTTTACAAAGGCATGTAGTGATAGGATGAGGGGGAACAGATTTAAAATGAAAAGGGTAGATTTTTATTAGATAGAAGGAAGGAATTCTTCACTGTGAGGGTGGTGAGGGTGGCATGGGTTGCCCAGAGAAGCTGTGGATGCCCCATCCCTGGTGGTGCTCAAGGCCAGGCTGGATGGGGCTTTGAGCAACCTGGTCTAGTGGAAGGTGTCCCTGCCCATGGCAGGGGAGTTGTAACTAGGTGATTTTTAAGGTCCTTTCCAACCCAAACCATTCTATGATGTAGTCAAAACTGATTATACTCCAAAAAAACCTACAAACCAGTTATCCACTGAAATGTTTTGGTGTGAGCCGTTTGAAGTTAAAACACAGTGTAAAACTTTTTGACTGAGCTCTATGTCTCATCTTAGTACATAGGGCTCTCATAATCCACCAAGTAACCTCATTCAAAGGGAGAATGAGGACCTCAGGCATTGCAATTGCAATTGTAATGTATGGCACGGCTCCTTGGGCAGTTGTACTTCAGTGTCACCTTAAGTTTAAATAAAACCTTTCAATTTGGGAACAGCACAACCTTTCATTTCTATGTATTAAAAAAAAAAAAAAAAGAGTTTTCAGATCTGTTTTCAGAGCTTGTTCTCCCCTTTCAACTTTTTGACCTGATTTAAAAGGGAAGAAAGTGTCAGAACTGGTTGGTGGAAAAGGAATTCCGATTTTTGTTCAAGTTCTAGTTCAGTGTCTGCTGTGCAGTGCCATAGCTCACCAGTTTCACTGTCATTATCCTAAAAAAATTTTTACAGCTATTTTTGGGAGTTTTGCTGAAGCAAAGGCTGTAGGACTTTGACCATGTAAGAACAGATAAGAATATAACATGAAACCCCGCTGATATGCTATGTTGGGCTGCAGTTGTTTCATACATAAGGCAGCACACTCACACAGGGAACGGAAAAAGTCTTGAAATCTCCCATAGATGGCTTTCTGAAAAATAGTCATTAGCTGAAGCATGAACTCTAGAGCTCAATAACATTCACCTAATCTTTTTCAGAAGAATAATTCTCTCTACTGTAAAAGAGGTCAAATCTGTGCCCCACAGACCTGTGCTGTTGGATAGGCTGCAAAGATGGATTTTTTTCTTCCTGTATACCTATGGATGAAATTTCAGTAGCTGGTCCAGTGAGGTATTAGCTACCTGAACAGAACTCCAAGATTTCAAAATTAAAGGGCAAGAGGTCTGGTCTGATCTCTAATGCATAGATTAATTACAGTGTAAGGACCACAGCAGAAGAGCACAGCTGGTAAATTTTCTTGTTACTGAATTTAAAAGTGTAATAACGAAGCACACCGTTACTCGTAATTTCTATTATACAATAGTTAGCACCACACCCTGCAATATTAATTTTTACTCAGGCAAAGTACATTTAATAACTGGAAGTGAATGATACCTTTAACCCATTTAAAAGAAAACAAGATTTGCACAGTTCTTATCACTTCTGTCTTTATACCTGACTAAAGGCTTCAGATGTTGTCTTTACTGCAAGGAATATGAATTAACATTGATAAGAAAATCCAAATTATGATTTGTGTATCAGAAGAATCTACTACTTTTTGCACATAGCCCTTCCTTAGCCATTTCTCATCCAGATTTCAGCAGAAATTTTGTCTGAATTGCACTAATAGGATTTGATTGAGTTTCTCATGGTTTGCCTTGCAGTATCACAGGCAAGTTTTGTTTCTTTGATCGTATGTGGAATTTTGTAATAACATGAAAGGAGCATGGTCTTGCAAAACAGGACAGAGGAAGGGTCCAGCTGGTCTGCCAGTACATGAAGGCACTCTGGGAACGACTGTCAGCACTTTCTGTGGCCATAAGCTTTTGCATTTTCCTTAGGGTCCTTGTTATTATAAAATTTATGTATGTGAACTATTGTTTCTGCAAATACCCATGCAGATCAGCCCAGTAACCTGCATTACCAGTTGTTGTATATATCAAGAATTATATTAAAAATGTCTATGTGGAAGTACCTATTTCTTTCCATTGACTATAGATAATATAGATTGCCCAACCCTTAGACTGCTAAAACTGAATGAGATAAACTTGACTGTTAATTCAACAGTGGGGGATATGGCAAGTTAATATAACCTAGAACAAAGAGTATAAAAACAGATCAAAGGGCTTCCTGAAGTTAATATGTTTCAGTTAAAAAGAAAAAGCAAACCCAAAACAAACAAAAAACCCAATTAGAACCAAATTTAAAATGCCAGTAGTAAAGAACTGATCATTATCCTTGATAAGTCATTCCATTCCTCAATTACTCACAATTAAAAACTGTACCTCGCTGCACCCTGCAGCCATTAGATGCTTGTCTGACAGGCTGAAGCAAACACAATCAAAAGTTACATCCCATAAGAATCCATATAAACTGTGACTATATCACTGTTTGCCTTCTCTTCAAGTCTGTGTAGACAGAGGTCTTGGATCCTTCCCCTACAAATTAAAACCAGAACCATTCTTTAAATTCTGGGTGGAATTAATCTCATTTAATGCAAACTATCTATTAAGTCGCCAGCTCATCTAAGCTCAACACTGAGACTTCAAAAGTGAACGGAAAAAAGGTGTCAGCATGATGAAAAGAATTGTCCTCTTATGAGTTTCTATCAGTTACTAGTGATAGAGCTACATGATGAGCTCTATCTAAACTAGATGCCTAATTAAAGCTAGGTGAAAACAAATTTATACAGTATATCAGAACCACAAAACGATTCCCTAATGGATGACTTTACAGTTAGGGGGTCTTTTCTTAGTCCTTCTCCTTGGTATTAAGCAACTGAGAAAGAAGTCACAGACTTTCAACAAATTAACACCTAATGTGCCCACGAGTTTAGAGAAAGCCTGGGAAAATTCTGCTTCAGAAAATTACAAGCATCAAAATAATCATAGAAAATAGCTTTATGATGCAAGTTTCTGCTCAACCATAACCAGAGCACCTCCACTGTGGCACTATGATGTTAAATATTCCAGCTTTGGAGTCGTTTTATTTATTTATTGGATAATATTGGGATGCTGATAACCAAGTTTATAGATGGATATAAAATCTTTCTGCTGCACTTAATTTTCTTTTAATGTTACAAATAATAAGAAAAAGGGACTGACTACTTCATAAATCACCAAGATTCTTACCTCTAATTTCCATGGAAAAAAACCCAATTCAAATGACAGCATCACGCCAGCTAGACTTCCACTGGAAGGGGCATCTTTCATGATGAGATAAAAGTGTCATTTCAGTCACTGACAAAGCTTTTGCTGGGGTCTCTACAGAAGAACCTCTTATCTTATCACTGAACACAGCTGTAAGCTTTATAAATGTATGCTGCATGCAGCTGCCCAACTCTAGCTCCTATTGTCAAAGCCATCAGTAGAAAATTGATATGCAAATGCCTGTACAGTTTCTTGTCCTTGGGCTAAGTATGGCAACTTATCAGGAATTTAGTGATACTCAGAGATATTGCCAAGCAATTCTTCATAACACAGATGAACTCCCATGCCCTGTCTCAGTTCTTGAATGTTGAGTGTAAGGCTTGTTTAAGCACAGTGATGTAGAAAACCTAATTTGAATTGCATAACAGAGCTGTCTTTTAGGGAGATTCACCTCATTTCAGTTTAGCCATGGAAAAGTTGTGCATCTGGTCTGTCTACTCACCTGGGTGTTTTCTCCATGAGATGCAGTGAAAAAGGTATTTTCAGCTGGCTGGACCTAACTCAAGGACACTTTTCAAGCATAAGTCTGCCTGTGCAGTGCTTATAAATTGTTATGTATGTTATGGAAGAACCTCAGTTACTTGTAGAGGTTAGTGCCCAATTTCCAGTGGGAAAAATATTTTCACACTGCCTAACTTTAGGTACCTAACTACGAGGCCTGGGAGGTTAGCCTGTGATTCTCTGGATGGTGGTGTGGAACACCAGTCTCTTCTTGCACTTTGGAGAAACCCATCTCCTCCTTGATAATACAGAAAATCATTTATCTAGGCACCCAGCATTATGTGTTTTATATCTTATGTTTTGTGTCTGTTTTGTGTCTTATATATTTTGTGGTTATACGGCAACCAGGACACTGTACCATTTGCCAGACTATATGGATGAAAACTTGTTGTGACAACTGAAGACACAAACGTTGAGCAGAGTTTAGCTATATGTTTTGTTCTTTGACTTTACTCTGCTACAAGACAGGACTGGTTTCTCAGCCATGCAGGAGACTTCACTCTAGAGCCTGTGCTGTGGATAATTAGGTACAAGTGGGAAGGAATCCAGCCTGACAGTAGCCTTCATGTTGCATTACAGGGCTAACAGTTTGAAAAATCTTGTAGTAACACCATGTGCCTAAACGGAACCTGGCAGCCAGAGATATTATGACTCCAGACTGCCACAGTGTTAAATAAAACCCCCTGAACATGTCATTTTGAGTGGAAAGCCTTTTTGTAAGTGGGATAGTCTGAGCAGGAGCAGTTTTCTTGGGAAGCGTATTTCTTTCTGTCGAGACTAAGACCTCCACCACAGAGTACCATCAAGGTAACACATATTTTTGCAAAGCAGAAAGATTCACTAGTAACTTTTGTCCTCCGGCTTTCAAGATAGCATTGGACAGTGAAGTCTTGCAAGCTCCTGGTAGGAGCTCCAGGCCTGCAATCTCAGATTGCACGTTGTTCCCTTGACACTACATGTTGCAGTTCACTCTTCTAAGGTGAACAGAAGATGGCTTTAGTGTACTACGTAATGATTGATTCAAATGGAGATGATAGTAAATATGAAGGCTGTGGTAGACTGGAGATGCCTGAAACAAGTTGCAGGATTTCAAACTCTTGAAGCAGTCATGTTTCTCTCTCAGCTCACAATGTTAGGAGATAGAAATAGAAGACATGTTGTGAAGTACATCCTTTTTGCCCATGCATAACTCACCACTTCTAAAGCAACCATTACATCTAATATAAGAACTTTTCAGGTTCCAAGTTCAGAAAATGGTTATTATTATAAGCATCTGTGAGCTTCAAAAGCCATTAAAGAACAGCCGTGTTGCAAGGAATGTAGAAAGCAGATTTCGTACCTCATTAGTATTTTCCTTTTGGATTTTGTCCCATCCTGCAGAGGGACTCCTGATGTGTTTTGGACTTATTTCACTTTGCATAAGCAATTAAATATTCACTGACATAGGGACATTTCCCTCAACCCATATGTGCACCCCAACATCCAGCTTCTAGAGACAGCTGCTTTCTAACCTAGTAAATATTACTTCTTTATTTACAGAAAGTGGAACTGCTCCAAGTGGACAGAATGAAATGAACATCAAAGATGAATGGCTGTTTCTGAAGATGAACTCTTTTACTGAAAAATTTCTGCCTCTCCCTAGTCCATTTCAAACTATACACCAAGAATATCATCCGAAAAAGACATTTCTCATAGAATGTTGAGTTTATGAAAACAAGGATTGCCACCAAATTCTAGTAAACAGAGGATATGTACTAGCTTGATATAATACTTAGCCCGGGTTTTATGTCAGATGGAAACAGATTGGCTTAAATATAAGAACAGGAAAAAGATGAGACAGCAGGAAGCTGTTCCCTAATGACTGAGTTCCCTCTTCAAATGACACCATCACCTTCAGATTGAGATACACGGTCACCTCTAGATTTTACTTTTAGTTGACATCTCTGTGTAAGTACACAAGCCAACTAAAGAAGGTTGAGACCAAACTGTCTGGGTCCATTATTCTCCTGCTATGAAGATTTCTTGCACTGTCTGCTGTAACATCATACACAGACATCATGTACCATCCTGAGTCCTGTTTGGCATGTAGGCTGGTTCTACATGATGATTCTGTACTACCTGCAGGGAGTAAATGAAATTAAACAAACTGCTGTATGCTAGTACAAAATATCCATTTTGTATCAAATGCCATTTAGACTTGGAATCCAAGTTTTACTACATACAATATACTTTCCAGGCCCAGCAGGTAAGGGGGAAGTAATAAAGCAAAGAGAGGCATATCAAGACTAAAGGATTTCCAGGCTGGAAATTGCCACATTGGTGATTGTCCTGCCATCAGTGACGAGCAATTTGTTGTCCTCCTTTGACCACATATAATCAAGACTATTTGTTGGTAAAGTATGCACACACCTGGTGTCCTGCAGAGGTGTAAGGGGGAGTTGTATGGTCCACAGCCATAAGAAACTCAACCAAAAGACTAGTAAGGTCCTGTAGCAATTAGACATTTCCTTTAGGCTTGACTCAGGAATGACTATACAAGCTAAAAGTAGGAAGCAGTTGACTCTCCTCCAATTTCCTCTTTCCTAATTATTTTAAGAAAGCAATCTTTAAGAAAAAGAAGAAATAAGTCAGAAAAAGAGCACAGCCTAATAAGCTCATGTAAAAAGAGGGGAACCAGGCTTGGTTACAGATATCAGGCTGCCTTTGGAAGCAGAAAAATCAGTGACTCTAATCATATTAGGGAGATGGGTTGTCCTTGCCTATCTCAACCTTTCATTTCCCAAGAGATTTTCAAGACAAAGCAAAAGGCATATTTTCTCTGAGGTGCATTTTAGTATCAGCTGAAGCTATGTTTAAGCACCTACTACAGATATATACATGCCAACTTAGATAATGAAAGTGTTTCTTAACTTAGCAGTGATGCTTCTGTTTCTTTGTATGGCTTCACTTGCACTGCAAATGTAGTACTAGACACAGCCACACGCTGTGCAGAACCTCTTCTTTGAATAATTAGGCATGAGAAGGAAGGAAGCCTTCTTGACTTTCACAATTCACTTGCAGGAGCAGTGGTATGTATGGGATCGTCTCTGTGCTTTCAAGCATCCTGTCTCAGCCTTTGAATGCTCTCTACATGCCTCTCAGACAGCGGCAGCTGGATGTGCAATACAGTGGATCATTGAAAGTTACTCTATTGTGTGTGCTGCATGATGTTGGGTCAAACTTTGAACCCCTGCTGTTACAAAAAAAACAGGAGAAACAAGCTGAAACCAGACAGTAGGTAGGACTGTCTCCTGCTGTTTTACTCCCATGTCCTGGTGTTCCAAGGAGCCAACACTATAGTATGGTTAATACAGAACAAATGTGACCATAAACACTTTTTTTCCCCTCAAGGGTAGGTATCAATAGATATTCACTGTCCAAAGAGCCCTGCCTTCCTATCTTTCCATTGATAATTTCATGACTGTGGTTGTGGAATGACCCATAGAAGTCATGTAACTGCAATCCTCATCGAGATTCTGAATAATACGTATTTTCTACTTCCCAGGAAAATCCTTCATTCTTAGAAATGCGGGTTTTGAGAGCTACTCTACTCAGTTATGCTTGGAACCATATGGATACATTAGATTAAGGTTATTCCATGCCTGAAACACTATCCTGAAACACTACAGCAGTTCTTACAATACCCTTATGATCTACCGTACCACCTGCTATACACCTACTTTTTGACTGATAGCCTACAGTGAAGATGGAGAAAGTTTCAGCACATCTGTGCACTAAACCAAATACCCGCTATTACAGGTGCTAACACACATTACAGAATAGCCCAGGTCCCTTCCATTAATACATATGTGTGCATGTATTTATGTGTTTGTACACATATGTATGTATATATAAAAGAACATAAAAAGAAATAATCATCTTAGGTTTTATTTTTTTTCATTATATTTTAGCAGCTGCCTATTTTTAAGACAAACTAGAAATTAATCATCTGGCTCTAACACTATGGGAAATTCTTAAGTCTTTGAACACAAGCTCACATACCTGTGATAAAATCCCAAATGCTTCGGTTTATTTCTCTCATTTATACACATTTTCTTGCATCTTTGCCTTCCAGCCACAGACAGAAACAGAGGTGAGATTGTTGAAAAACTTAGGGACTATCTCCTTTTATTTCCACCTAAATGGGCCCTACTTTGGCAAATGTCCTCAAGACATTTCAAAAACACTTTGACAATTTCATGAATCAAATCAACATAAACATGTGCGCTTTAAGGGAAGCATCTGTTTCAAAGCCCACCTAAACATTTAGCTTTTCAATGCTTAAGCATTTGCTGTTTGAAGTTGTGCTATAGGTGCTATCTTTAAGGTTATAGAAGGCTTTGAACACAGGCCACAGTATCATGCAGAGAAGGAAAATACCACACAAGGATGGAGAAACAGGAATACACGTTCCAGGATACTGCCAGGATTTCTTCCACTTTCATCCTTGGCAAGGTGTACAGTGCCCAGTGTTGGGTGTCAAACACCTTGAAGCTGGAGGTCCAAAAGAAGACTGTCAAGGGGAAAACACTGGGAATGATGAGGGGGAACGAAAAGAAGACCTACAAGCAAAGGCTGCTGGTGTGAAACAAATTTTTAAGTCTAAAGAGAAGACAGAGGAACAGGAATAGCTTGCAGAATGAACATTGCTAGTGGAAGTAGAGAGTACTTAATTATCAGCTAGATAAACTGCCATGAAACAGGTACCTATGGATGATATCACTCTCAGGGAAGAAAGGACCAGATATTGGTTACAATCCAGATGATTTTGTAACCCTATTAACAGATCTGTACCTGCAGTTACCTAGATACATAGTTTTCTGGAACAGCTGCTCCCATGCACTTTTCCTTAGGTTTTTCTATTTCTTACAGCGCAACCACATACTCTCCTCTGTCTGGAGCAAGATCTTGGCTACAGCCCTGTCCCTTTATTTTAAAGTGGAAAACTGCAAGCCACCAGTGCTCTGAACCTTGCAAAAAGGCTGGGCCACATGTAGTGGGAAAGAATAGGGAACAGAGTGAATAGTACAACCACTGAAACAAAGCCATTGGTTTCATCTCCTTAAACTGAGATGAAATCACCAAGGAATCCAGCATGAATTAGGAAAAAGAAAAACAACCAAAAAAACCCCAAACTCACCCCAACACTTTTGAGGACTTAGAAGACCTCTTTTAGACATTTCCAGGTCTGTTTTTGATAGTCCCATGTTCAAGATCTTTGCTTGAAGATCCAAGCTCAATTCTTTTCTGTGCCTGAGTTTAAGTAGGCTTTGCTGCCATGAACTTCTGTTTCTCAACATTTGGCTTTCTGCATTGGATCACAGTCTCTTTTCCTTTTTGTTTGTTTGGTTGTTGGGATTTTTAAAATAATTCATCTCTCCCAAGATAAATCTGCTATGGAAAGGGCTATACCCTAAACAGTGTGGACTAAGGCCAATTTGTATCACTAGATTTTAGTGGTAAGGATCAGTTCTGGCCTTTCAATCACTATTGACAGCCGCTGCGAACTTCTTACTTGTTTTGTGCATGAGAGTTAAAATCCTGTTGAATTTAGTCCTTTCCTTTTATTTTTAGAAGGCAAAAATGCTGTCAAATACATCTTTTGTAATGGATTTGGCCCAGTATTCAGACTCACGTTCTTTATGCATATATACATACACACACACACACACATTTTTGTTTGTTTGTTTAGCTGTCAAACTCCAAAAATAAAAGAAAAATATATAAAGAAATCATTAATCTACACAGTCCTTTCCTACAAAGAACTTTCCTTCAAGGACCTGTGACAGTCTGCGGAAATGTAGAGCCTGTGTCTTCAAAACAGCACATTACTCATTTTTTCCTCAAAGTGTTTAAAGTGAAGTGTAAATCAGTAGCAGATTTTGCTTACACATGTACTGCTCTGGACCTCTCTAAGCTCACCTCTGACACGTGGCAGTGGCTCGCGGAGCCTGTAGTGTCTGTGTGCCACAGAGTGTGATGCCCTACAAGGCCCTGAGCTGACACCACACCAGTAATCTTTGATAGAGATAGCTATTTCCATTTCTCGACTGCCTGTGTTAAGTGTCCACTAAGCCTTTTACAGTTAACTCTGGTATCTCTGCATCACACTGAAGCCATCCCTGCAACCACCTGCTGTCCTGTGTTTCAGGTTCTCCTACATCTACCTCTGACAGCCTCTGTCAACCCACCTCAAAACTCTCCCTTTTCAAGGTAATTTTGGTTTTAGCTGGCTGTGTCCAGCCATGGGAGGAATATTGCCTTCTAGGCTGGCTGGCTGGCTGGTTAGCTTCTCCCCTGAAGCAGAGATGAGATGACAAAATCTTCCTGAAACCTATACAATTAATGTTGCCTTATCTATATAATAAATCACTTGGCCTTAGCTGTTTAGTTCTTTAAAAAGCCAGTTACAGCTTCCTTTTATTTAACCCTTTGCATTCAGACAGGCAATTCAATGCTATGCAGAGAAAATCAAACAATCTCTAATATTACTGCTGTTCAAGAACATCAACATTTTCCTTGCTGATCATAACAAATACTGCTGTATCGTGTATAATAACAATCAGTTTTCCCATCTCTTTTTTTCATTACCTAGCTTTCTAGTGTACTGATGCTGCAAACACTTAATTAGCTCAGATCTTGCCCCATTTTTCATGAGTCTGAAAAGTATTTCTGAAAGACAGACTCTTCCCCATCTCTTTCAAGTCAAGGCTAGGACTTGAAATGGGTACTAACAGCTTCCAAAGGAAACTGCATGCATCTCTGTGGAACTGGAAAGAGGAAGAAATGAGAAAACAGGGAAGAAGATGAAACATGCTTTAATGCTATCCTGGGGAAAAAAAAAAAAAAAAAAAAAAAGGAAAAATTCTGGGTTTTCAGGGGTATGATCCTTTGGGCAAAATGTAAGCACAGCTACATACACTTCCAGCAAACATCTTTATTAGTACATGTTCTGAGATTGCTTTCAAATCAGTTGCTTCCCAGAGCTAAGCATTGAGTCGAGTCCCCTTGATGCATGGGGATTTTTCTACAGGTGTGGGCACTCCCAGGGGGAATCAGGCAGGACCCTCTGGACATCCAGGGCTGTGCTCTGTAATCACTGACTTCTGTTTATGCAAGGGACCCCCAGCCAGGCTGTGGGCATCCATGGGCTTTGTGGTGGACAGAAGCACCCTGATAGCCTCACCTCGGAACTGCTGGTACACTTAAACTGAGAGGGTGCTCAAAAGCCCCTTTATTATTTATTAACTCCACTTCCAGACAGAGGATGATGGACTGATTCAGTGCATCAGTACCTATGTTTTTTCTGATGTTAGATGCAATACAGAGCGGAGCACGGACCCATGATGCTTTGGCAGGTGAGTTAATATGCAGTAACAACGGTGTTGTGAACCTTGGGCACCAACCAAAGAAAAAAAAATCCCTATGCAACAGAGCATCTTTTAGAGGCTCCTTATGAAAACAGGCCATCTGGCTTCACTGCAGTGTATTTGTTAACTCTCCAGCCTACTACTGTTTCCCTGCTGGGTGACACATGCTGAATCTGTCACACATCTAGAACAAAATTATAAATAAACAATGGTGTATTCAAATAAAACAGAACTTTCACGCAGTAGGCCTATAGGAAGCAAAAGAAGAACCAGAGAGGCAAATCCTTGTTCTTTGGTGTGCGGAAAAGTAGGTCCCTTGTTCAGCACTGGAAAGGAGACTCAGATCTGCCTGGAGGAAGATGCCTTTTGCTGGGTGATGCTCCTCATGAGCGTGGCAGATGCAGGCTTAAAGGCACTATTGCTAGCAACCGTTTGGGCTAGCTAGTGTCTTGACCACGGTCATGGCCCTATAGTGCTGTTCACTGGCATGTGGCAAGAAACAGCTTGTAGTACTCCAGGTTTCAAAAGAAATGAGGGCAATGGGGAAGCAGGGAGGTGAAGCCCACTAACAGATTAGTAGGAAGGACAGGAAAGAGAGCCCAAGTTTCCAGTAAAGCAACTGGACTATGGGATTGCACTTGCACCACCGTTTGTGGGCATTTTGTCTGCTGTCTCAGACCCAGAGCAGTCCTCTCCTTTTCTCTTAATCAGAGATCTTCTTTAGCACAGAGAGGCTCTTAGATCTGAGAAACCCAGCTGCACTGCAAATCCGTGTAAGCCAGGATGCAAGATCAATATTTAGGCCTTGTCTCTCAGTCATACCCTCGTTCTTTAAGCATCAGAAAGCAAGCTGGAGAAAACTTACATGCCAGCTCCCTGGCAGCCAGTTTCATCCATAAGCCAGACGTCGTAGTCCTGTGAACTGCATGGCAGTAAAGTGATACTTCATAGTGACACCTCCCGGGAAAGACAGAAGAAGCTTTCCATAGGCCTGTGAGTCAAAAGGTCATGTTAACATGCTGCAAGCCACCACTGTCTGTAGGCAACAGCTTTCTCCATACTAAGAAGGCAACAGGCCGTACTAACTGGGATACTCTGCTTTTCTTTTCTTCATTCCCTAAGTCTGTATCATCCAATGCCTGAACAAATTATACTGGAAAACAGTGCAAAATTGTTGCAAGTCATATTTCCCAGCGGAGGTGGTGCATTTGCACAGGCTCCAGTGCTCAAAGGCCAGAAGCTGGCTTGTTAAAAGATTAAAGAGTTATTCTATTTCAGACAATCTTCAAAAAACAAACACCTGCTGGGTCTGGTTTTGCCCAGTTCAACTTTCTGCAGCTTATTTGAAGTCACAGCATATGAGTGGAATTGCTTTGGATTTGTGTTCATGTGAATAAGAGATAAGCTGGGCTCACGGGGGTGAATGGATGTGTCCTGAGGCATCATTAGAGTCAGGGCTGTCTGTCTGTATGTGTGTGTTTGTGCATGCACAAACCATACAGCTAGAACTCTCCTCCTACACACACACACACACATACACACACACACACACACACATAACATGTATCATCAATTCAAAAACAGAAAATTAACAAGAAGAAAGCCATAGAAGCTATTGAGACTGCTGTGCCATTCCATGGAAAATTTAAGCTGCTTTTGGAACAGTCTTCCGTGAAAAGGGGTGGCCCACACCTCTACCCAGCTGCTGTCTCCAGGTTTGTGCTCACCTTCTCTGGTGCTACGAGTCACAGCATCCCTCTAAAAGTTAATCACAAGGTCACAGTGGCCACAGAAGAGCCATGATTGTACAAGCAGTCCTGGCAAAGTCAGGGGAGAGGGACAGGACTGATACTGTTGGCAGCAGGAGGGTCTTTGGTTGGCACAAGGTTGCTGTAGGATGTCACCCTCCTTTTTGGCCTCCTTTACACCCATTTGTTTCAGAAGAAACTGCCCTGGGGTCACTGAAGTTCCAGCACTGACACATTCATCCAAGCTCCACAGCAAATCCAGGCTGCATTAACCCCAGCGCACCGATGCCCAAGATTCAGATGAGCATTTTTTAATACTAGCCATTATTTTTGATGTTAAATTTGGAAACAACACATCCTCCCTCCACAGCTGAAAATCTCCAAAGGCCATAATAAAGAAGCTGGCAAGAAGCATACATCTCCCCATTGACTATATAAGGAGTCAACTACCTCTTTTAAGACAATGTAGCGCACTCACATGTTGAGGGTGAAGGAAGCTAAAGCCAGGAAATTAAAATGAAATCAAATAAGCAGGTAGAGGAACAGGCATCTCTGGGCTTGCCGGAGGCAGCTTCATTGACATTAGGCTGTTGGTGCCACCCATGTTTTCATTGTCTGTAGATGTGGGAGGTTTGGGTCTGGGACCGTTCACAGCCAACAGAGATTTCCCAACAATCACAGGCCATGAAAACATTCAGACCTGCAGGCAATAAAGCACACAGACAGGGACTGAGCTGCGCATCTCCTGGAAATAAAGCAGAGTGAGCAGAGGGGAGCCCAGGCAGGAGCAGAACTGGAGCACCAGCCCCTATTATTATTATTATAGGACAACAGGTCCTATTATTATAGGGTATAGGCACCTATTGTTGTTATAGGACAATGCATTTTTCTTTTGACCAGGTAATGGCAAAAAATATCTCCATTCTGTTTCACTTTAAGCACACAGAATCGTCTTGCAAAAGCCAGGAGTGACCATGCTCTTCCAAAATGTGGCTGTCAAATGGCTCGTGGTGCACTTGAGTACTTCCACCACCACCAGCAGGTACTGGAGAAACAGCAGTGTGAGACAGTCTGTATAGACCCATGTGCTCACATCACAAAAACGGGTTTTGAATACAGCCCTGTGAACTGTGATTTACCTGTCACTTGGGCCAACTAGAAGATTTACCCCACTGAGCCCTTGAGACTGTCCCTGTTAATCTGAGCACAACACCAAGCAGAGGCCCATATGCAACAAGGCATGTTCAAAAATGCACATACAGGTGTCATCCCATACCCTGAAGAAAGCTCCCTGCATGCCTCCTAATGCTGCCGGGGGGGTCCCCAGCAGGAATTAATTCAGCCTTCACATGAGGAGCTGGGATGCAAACTTTCCCTGAACCGTTGCAAGCGTGGCTGTGCTCCCCTCCCTCTCACATACCAGACAAGCCAGGCACCAGCTCTTGTCAGGACCGAAGCTTTATATCTTTACCACACCAGAGGTTCCTTGCATGCAGCACGGCTGCTGAAAGCAGAGGCTGCTTTCTATTATTCAGGTCAGAGTTCATGCTCTGGTCTGTGGGGAATCAGACTCCACGATCAAATGCTTGTCTCCATTTGGCGTTACTCCAACAGACGTGCAAGGGAGTTTTGCTTGTGTAGAGACAGATTTGTCCCCACATTCCTCCAGGGAGAGCTGCACAGCATGCTCTGGAAACCATGAGCCACGGGTATTCTTGTCAGAGTGAATTACATTTGCCAGATTTAATTTATTCAAATAAGAAACATATCCATCCATTTCCTACAATATATTGTTTATAAAGTCAGCAGTGCAGCATCTCCGGAGAGTCATGAGCCAACTGCTGCACATGACCCGCTCTGGGATTCAGGCTGCAACAGGAAACTCAGCTTGGAACAAGAACTCTCTCTCAAAAAGAACTTTTGGAACTGGATCTACATTGTGAAATATTTGGATATTGAGCAATGGAAGAATGTGGAAGATAAACACTAGCAACTCCTTTCTTTGAGCATGAGCAAGCTTCAGCAAGCAGGCTGGGTGCTGCTGTGGTACAGGGAGCACAAGGAGGCTGGTCAGAAAGGGAGTCTCCTAAGGGTGCATTCACAATATGCTGATTAAATTGCATTACTTGCCTCCAGATAGCCATTCCTCCTAGTAACTACTGTGGATGAAGCATTTGTAAGTGAGAACTGATAATGGTGCCTTTTGCCCCTCAAGGCTCTATGGCAATCCTTTGTTTAGTGGCTACGATACTGTTAGGAAGTAGTATTTGACTGTTCAGAGGGTGGGTTTGTGTCATTCGCTACATCTTGAACGTTCTGCTTGAAGAAGTCTAATTTAATCAGGGATTACTTGGATGTCCTACTGAGCCACACTAGGATTTGACTTGCAGGCAAAGAAAAGAGGGCACGCTCTTTATTGGCTCTAATTCAGTTACAGTGAAAAGCTGCAGGGAGTCAGCTCAGACCTCAACAAAATATATTGCTGCTTCAGCAAAGCGAGTAGAAGAACACCATGCCCTTCTGGAAGCAATTCTGAGCCAGCAGCTTAACAATAAAGAAAACACCTTTTTTTTTTCTTCTTTTTTTTTCCCCAAAGTAGTGTCCCAAAACTTTTATCTGACTAATGATGATGCAGATTTCTGAATTATACAAATTATACCTGCGAGCAGTAACTTTGATCTGTTCAAGGGTAGCCTGACAAGCAAAGCCTCAAGTAAGAGTAGGACACTGTGCTGCTTGGAAGGAGAGACTGAGGTAGAAGTTTTCTCTTCAGCCAGGCTCAATGCCAGAGCTTGAAAACAGCTGTGAGCTTTAGAGTCATTACAGTGCTGCACTGGAACCTTTACACAGCACACTGACGTTCAGGGTGGCCTTCCCAAGAACACTCCCCACACACACACACCTCTCTGCGTGGCCATTGTGGCCAACAAGCCTGCTTGTGGCACCCACATTGTCACTAAAGAATAATAAACCAGCAATGAATGATGAGGAGGCAAAAATCAGGAGACAAGAGACTACGTATTATGCATGGGTCACACACTCAGCCCTAACTCTTCTCTTGTGGGGGTGCAGTGGTATCTGTGTTTGTTGAATGCCTGAAAGATTGCTTAGTTTGAGTTAGGCTGCACTTATTCTTCTATTATCGGAGCAGAAATGTCACAACAGTGTACTCCTAAATAATGCCCTCTTGCCTTTTGATTATTTACCTATGGTCTGTTCTCAGGTAGTTCCCACTGAAATATTGCATTCCGGATTCACAGAAAACACATAGAAAATGCCATGTAGCCAAAGAGTGGTGATTTCTCCCAGGCCGTAAAAACAAGGCTTGAACACTTTCTTTTTTTTGCTTTTAACTTCCTCACATTACCTCTCCACTCTGGTTCAAAATGTTGGCAGAAAAGGAAAGACATTGTGGGATGTTCTGCTCCTGCTCAAGACCATGGTAAAGCTTCCACTGACTTGAGGGAGGCCACAGTTTTGCTGTGCTGGTTTTGGCTGGGGTAGAGTTAATTTTCTTCATAGTAGCTCGTATGGGCTGTTTTGGATGCGTGCTGGACACAGTGTTAACAATTCAGGGATGTTTTAGCTATTGCTGAGCAGTGATCACACAGCACCAAGGCCTTTTCTGCCTCTCACCCCACCCCACCAGCAAGTGGGCTGGGAGGCACAAGAAGCTGGGAGGGGACACAGCCGGGACAGCTGGCCCCAGCTGACCCCAGGGCTATTCCATACCATATGGCATCATGCTGAGTATATAAACTAGGGGGAAAGTTGGCTGGGGGTCGCTGCTCAGGGACTGGCTGGGCACCAGTTGGTTGGAGGTGAGCAACTGTGTTTCATTTGCATCATTTGTCTGTCTTGGGTTTTATTTCTCTCTCTCTCTTTTGTTATTTTCCTTTTCATTACAATCTATTACAATTATTATTCTTTTATTTCAATTATTAAACTGTTCTTATCTAAACCCATGATTTTTCTCATTTTTACCCTTCCGATTCTCTCCCCTCATCCTGGAGGGGGAAGCGAGCGAGTGGCTGTGTGGTGCTTAGTTGCCAGCTGGGATTATACCACGACAGTCCTTTCTGGTGCCCAGTGTGGGGCTCAAAGGGTTCAAAATAATGACTGATTTGATTGGAATGTGCTAGATTGAATTTATAGCTGTTATTGCTGTTTAGGTATTAAATAACAGGCTTCTGCACTTGCCATGGGGCTTGCTTTCCTGACTGTTTATTAGAGCCTAGTGCTCATTAGTGGCTGCTTTTTGCTTTTTCTGTTTGCTGTAGTGCTGTACTGCTTATCATCTTACTGTGCTGTGCCTGGGAACATTTTGATAACAGCAGTGGTGATGTGCCTGGGCTGGCAGACGTCCAGGGCATCGCTGCTGTTTCTGCGCTGCGGTACTGGACAGGCTGGAACTCCAGTGTGAATTTGAGTTGAAGAGACTGTGACCTGGAGATGAGTCCACATGGGAGCAGGACACCCCAAATCATCTGTGGCCATGAGTAAGTCCACACCAAAGCAGGTTACATCTGGAAGTGTCTGTGGCTCATTCTTTTATTTCAGTTATTAAACTGCTCTTATCCGAACCCATCAGTTTCCTCATTTTTACCCTTCCAGTTTTCCCCTGGCCATCCTGCCGGGGTGGGGGTGGAGTGGAGTGATTAAATGGTTGTGTGATGCCTAGTTGCGAGCTGGGGTTATACCATGACATTTGCCTACAGTCTGCTTCGAAACACCAGAGCAGGAGGGAGGGGGTGTGTGTGGGAAAAGATTTTTTGCAAAAAATTTCCAGTTGTGAAATCCAGTTTCCTGGCTCCATTCTCCTCCTTTTTAGATGAAAAATTCTTACTGCTTTCCAGCACCTGTGAAAGGTGTTTCAGTGAAAGATATTTGGGTCTGGTCCGGCAAGCCATGGTTTCACAGGGGTGAATGTGTCACTTTTGGCTGTAATTCAGTAAGCACTGGTAACACTGCTGTGTAAACTGGGCAGCACAGATCCTACTGGAGAAGAGCCACCCCCAGAGGTGCCCAAGGTCCCATGGGGGTTATGGCTGTACTGAAATCCCTTTACTATTAATCTGTTGGTGTTGCTGTTATGAGCTGAGTCAAAGCTGGTGTGGGCAGACCACTGAGGCAGTGCCTCAGGGTATATATCCAAGATATATGTCTGTGAGAAGTATGCAAGGATAAGATGTATCTAAAGCAAAGATAGAAGGAACTTTTCTCCCTCCCTTCCCTAAGAAATCATATGTCTCTGCTATCTTCCTCACTCCTGATTTATTCTTAATACAGCATTTGGATGTTTTTTTTTAAGCTTAAAGTATCATCTTAAACAAGCCTAGAAACAGGCTGGCTATGATTCTTTACTGATTCGCTTTGTACCGTCACCCAGGCTCAAGCTTAACAAGGCACCCAGTCCATTGCTTTTCTTACATTTGAGCCTCAGGAAGCTCCAGTCCTCGCTGGACATTGTTCTTTAGCAGCCCTCTCTGGGAGACCGTGCATCCAAGTGTAAAACAAGACAATAAGTAATGAAGCCTATAGACAAATCCAGTCAGCAATGGCCTCAGCACCTTCACATCTGGTCTCTGAGACACCGCAGTGCACAGTCTGAAGGAGGTAGTAAGTGAAATTTTGCAGATACATGGGGAGAAATCTCTGTCAGCTGAGACAGCATGGAAATATGTGGCCATCCACTTTGTGGAAATATGCATAGGTAGGAATACGAAGATGCTGACAGTTAAGCCTAAAGTCAATGCAACTCTCTGGATGCCTGACGTTAGGCAGTAGCTGAGGACCTCTGGCAAGGCAATTGCCTACAGCTGTACAAACTGGAGTAAAAACTATCATCCAGATCTTGCAACATTTTAGCTTTCAGCTTCCAAGAAGACTTACACTCATGTCTACTTTTACACAGAGTTGAGGAGTCTCACCGACTTGGGTTCTTCCATCTCCACTTGACCATGGGTTTAACTCTGCCAGGCCTAAGCACTCTGCTCTGACCCAGCAGAACACTTGTGCATGTTTATTTTTAAGCAAGCAAGCAGTCCCGTTTCCTTCATAACTCTTGCATGATACATTCTTTAATGGATCTACTGTTACCACAGTTATCACTGTTACTCTTCACCCCATTTATTTTCCCTTCACTTCCTGGCCTTTTCCCCTAACCCTCTCAGTTTTCTGATAATGTATGTACTTTTAAGTATTATGTCTTTTTGCTTCTCCAAGTTTGAGTTTGCATAGACCTTTAATTCACAGTGAAAGGGTATCCAATAATTAACTGGTATTATGGTATCATTTCCTTCTTTCTTATTAAGGGAAGATAGATCTCTGTTTCATAAACCTACACCATCGTTATGGTACTCCAGAATGTACTCATTAAGAAGAATTATACAGACAATTAAAGATTCTCATTTAATTTCTCCCTTTTATTCATGGCTAAGAATGTGAATGAACTAAACACATAAGTTACTGACATGATTCTGTATGGATGTTTTGTCTGGCATATTGTGCCAGGCAGCTTCCCTTTTACAAGAAAATACTGAAATTAATTAGTTTATTTTCCTCATTAGTTACTACAGATTAATGATTTCTAGGTTTTTAACAGGTATGTTATGGATATAGCAGCTAAATTTCATACCAAGCATAACAATATTGGTGAGATGATGTTTACATTTACATATTCAGCCTTGCCTTCACTGATCTAAAATTAGATCTTCTCTGGACTTTAGCACCACTGTATAAAACCTGGTCTGAAAACAGGACCTGTATCTCTTTGGTGTCTAGCAACTGCTCTTGGGCCAGGCTTTCTGATAACATGTTGGAGTTTCCTTCCTATCACAGATTAAGCTGCCTACATCCATCCTTCTCTCCCAATTTTATTTCTAACCCTGAGCTGTCCCAGATGCTTCATAGGTCCCTGAATGCATCACAGCAATGTAAGAACAGTCCTTGTCAGACCACAGGTTCACCTCACCTAACATCTGGCCTCCTGACAGCAGTGGCCCAGAAAAAAACTAGAAGAACAATGCACTTTTTCAGCGTACCTGCACAGGACTGTGGTTGTGAAACTTTCTTTGGTGTCAGTCACCAAAAGCAGTGACTTAGCAGTTTTTTATCCCACTGTATTCTTCTTCCATGTAGTTGTTCAGTTGGCTTTTTGAACCTTTGCAAACTTTTAGCAACTGCAACACTGAAGTTTGTAAACTCTTCCAAGTGCACTGCAGCATGAAAAAAATCTCTTTTCTTTTCCCCTCTGATTTATGAGGTGCTCACAACTGTCTGCTAAAAAGAATTGAAAGAATAAGTTTGCTTACAACAGCAAATTATCAGACCTGCTACATATGGCAGTAACGGTGGGATGGGTTTTGTCCATAAGACCATGCATGGAGGCCAATAGCCTGGCCAACGACAGGACATGTGGCCAAAAAGTGGTTGCTAGGGTTCAAACTGTTGAAAAGCGCAGTAGTTTGGCCATAGATCCAACACGGACCCTTTGCGGATCAGGAACAGAAATGACAGTAATAAATACCTTAAAAAGATTGCATGTCAAATCTGGTGGCTGTTTGGTTTTTGTTTTTTCGGGGTTTTTTTGTTGTTGTTTTTTTTTTTTTTAATTAAATCTTCATTTCCTTTCCAAAGCCACATTTTTTATTCTATATGAATTCAGTTTCTTTTAGGTAGCGTTGTGCAGATGAATGATGGCAACCCTGGAGCATGGATTTTCTGGCATTATTTTACAACAAAGTACTAATGACCAGAGCAGTTTCCAGACTGATTTCATTATTTACTTCATCCATACACCATTTCTACATTCAGATGTTTTCATACCTACACGTTTTTATGAATATTCTGTCAGTGTAAGCATCAGTAACTCAGAGCTGAACTTGGGCCTTTGTAAGTGCCTCCACATCACAGCAGGTCAGGAGTGTCATGCAGATGAGCATCCTTCAGTCTTGACTGTAGTTACCACAGTAGTAACATTGAACACAGGCAGTCATAGTAGGTGGTGTAGGGATGTTCAAAAGCAATTCTGAAGCTACGGATTATTGCAGCCTTCAAACCAGGAGGTGACAAAGACAGAGGTGAAGTTTGTATCTGGAAATAACTCTGTTAGCATAGACAGTAACAAGCCAGGGCTGGATGCAGGCACAACAGGTGTTAAGAAATTGCTCCCTAGCCATGCTGTATGAAGCAGGCAGACAGGGTCAAGAAGTGTTAGTTGGGGGGGGGGGCGAAATATGTGCCTTTCTCAGCCCACTCATTGAAGCTACCCTTCTAAATTTGCTTATGGACAGTTTTTCAAGGAGCACCCAGTGAAAGGTCTGGAATAGATGGTTTTGAGCACTGTGTTTGCTTGGTCACTGCTTCCCGCCTGGCACTCTGCCGCACTGAGAAGCAGCATAGGTGACTCAGAGGTTTGGACGTGGCTTGTGGTTTAATTTAACACAACCCACAGACACATGACTTTTTTTCCACATTATTACTGAGTTATGCTACAGGAATGTTAACGACCCACAATGAAATGACTCCCTATGCCAAGCAAGGCAGACCACTATCCACAAATCCCCCATTTTCTTTCTCTTGCTTCTATTAAAATAATTAATCACACTGGGGGAAAGCACACACAGCCTTGCTGTGAGGTCGCAGTGAAATGATACATCACAAAGGCTATAAAAAAATTCTAAAAACAAAGTTATCAGCAGCATTTAAAAAAAAAAAGAAAAAAGGAAAAAGAAAAAAAAAAGAAAAAAAGAAAGAAAAAAATAAAAAAGAAAAAAAGAAAAAAAGACAAAAAGACAAAAGAAAAAAGAAAAAAAGAAAAAAGAAAAAAAAGAAACCACTGTGGAAAATAAACCAGAGAAGACGTGAGAAGCTCACTGTCCAGCTTTAAAATCAGGATGAGGAGAACTCCCACTGACACACAGTTTTAATATTTGCCAAATGAGGGACTTTAGCAAGGAACAAAAGGGCCATAGAGGAAGGGTTTTGATGGTCAGGAGGCAAGCAGCAGGTGATGCTGGAGAGAGGGAAAGGCTGTGTCCCAACGCATGTTGAGAGGAGGCATGTTGCAGCCTTGCCATGGCTGGCACAGTCACTGATGTCTTCCACCAAAAGGTGAGCGGCAGTGCAGGTGACTGCTGCGCACGTCTGGTGTCAGCCAGGGTGGTCCTCAAGGACATAACCAGGAAAGCTGATGCCTGGTGCTCACTTTATTTCTCAGCTTAAAACCACCATGCACTAGTAAGCAAACATTTCTGTTAGGCTGGCAAAGAACTACTTCACGAATACAAGTGCCTGTTCTTGATGAAGTAGGTCAGTGAAGAGCCAGCAGCCAGGCTGGACACGCTGTGCCAGCACAGGTCAGATCTGTTTCCCTGCTGTTCCAAGGAAAGGCACAGAGGGCACTCACAAGGGAGCTTTTGATAGTGCTGTGCTGCTGCCAAATGATCTCCCTCCACAAGGGCAGACAAGCAATAAATCCCTTCCCAAGGGTCAGAAAAGGTGTTGGTGGTGTTTGCCTGGAGCAGACACTGACCTGGGGCTCCTAAAAGAGGGCTCTGAGACTGGGGGATTGACACCGTACTGTGCAGTGGGGGCAGGATTTGTCTGTCTGCAGTCAATGCCACGTTCGCTTTCTGGTGATGGGGCAGTGGTGCAGCAAGAGACCTGCTGGCCTGCTCTGCCTGCTGAACTCCTGCCACTCCACACGCAGCACGGCTCTGGTGTGGCAGCTGCCTGCATAAGCACTGTGGTGAAACTGGACCGGATTAAAAAAAAAAAAAAAAAAAAATGGAACCCCACTGCAGTAAGAACGCATTCAAATATCCACAGTCAGATAGGAAAACATTTTGTTTGTTGATGGAAATACCTCTTTCCTTGGTACACTAAGCCTGTCTCACTAATTCAGAGGTTAAAATGGGAATAATCTGGAGGACTGGCATAGCCTAATACTACCAGAGCCAGAGATAAGATTTCATGCATGGAAAAGAAAATTGATTTTATCTAAATGCATCACTCCAAATAAACCTGATTCTTCCCTAGCGGGCCTTGAGGAAAGCAGGAACAATACTGGAGCAAATCTATCTGTCGCAAGTGCTAACTCCATGTGCCAGGTCAGAAATATTTACTAAGATAATCTTTAAAACACGAAAGTGCATAGCAAGTTAAACATCTATAGTTAGCAACAGGACACCACGTTTGCAATCATTTCTTTATAACACCATGTTTCATCGTTTGCTGTAATTGAGTTCTGCTGACAAACATTTTTGATCATGTCTGTTTTCTAATTTCCCCCCTCTAGACAGTCAAGAAAAAAAGGATTATATGGTATCCAGAATAAAATTAAGATTCTGTGGCTATGCAAATAGCTTGAGATTAGCGTGGACTAAGTTATAACTAAATACATACATGTATGATTTGCAGGAAGAAGAAAATGTGCTCAGAATGCAAAATGCAGCATAATTTCTATTTGTAGTATAACCCTGGAGTACTATCAAAGTAAGTGTGATACTCTTTTAACAGGAAAAGGCAACAAAGTTTACAACATAGCCAGAGTTTTAATTGAAGAAATACAGAGGCAGAAGAGAAACTGCTGATAAAATGATGGTGCACCCCCAAAGGAACCTCTACTGGGGATACACTAAAAGGAGTTAACTGTTTGGGTAGAATCCAAATAAACTTTATGTTTCATATTACTTGTTTATTTTTGTACCATGAAAAAAAAAAACCCCAAAACCCAAACCCAAAAAAACCACCAACAACCTACGTTTGCACCTTATTAATGGAAATCAATTAGAAACAGTCCAAAAATCAAATAGAAGCCAAGTGAAATGCAGAGCTGACTAGAGGCTCTGAAGGAAATCTGCTTTGTCTTAACTAAGCTATTAGAGAAAACAAAATATAAAAAGCAGTAAGAGCTTCAAAGAAATGCAATGGACCAGGTCCAAATTCCCAGAAACACATTGGGCTGGAAAAGATTCACTGGACCATTTGATTTATTTAACACTTTCAATTCCTAAAAGTACATCAGTTATAAAAAATACAGCACATACTAAAAACCACATTACATTTCTTTGAAATTAATGAATGGCTGCTGAATTTGAGCTCCTATTTTCCACTTAAAAAACACTTAGTATAACCAGAAGCTAAGTAGTTTGGATACGCAAAGCAGAGGAATGCAAACAAAAGAAATCTTGGGCACTGAAAGATTAAGAGTAATAAAGGCTATTGACTCATACCATTTCATGTTTTAATTCTGCTAGAGCTTTGTTTCTTGTAGATGGAAATTCTGCCCTAGTTTTAGGGCATGATACCAGGTTAAAGTATGCTCCCTTTGCACGAAAGCACTACAGTCGCCCTGCGTCCCACTCTGTTAGAGCCAGCTTCACTAAGTGAGCTACCAGCGTAACTCCCGAGATGAAGAAATAACTTCAGCTTTCCTACAAAGCCCCCACACTTCCAAAGGTGATAGAGAAGATGTCCTCTCCCATCCCTCAGTGACTTTTCCTGTCTCCCTCCCCTTGTGTCCTCTGCACCTACAGGCAGGTGGCTTCTGGCATCTTGAAGTTCAAAGCTGTATCCCCCTGGGAAGGAAATCAACAGCAAATTCTCCATCAGTGTAAACAGGCTTGGGTGCATTGGCTTCTCTGGAGTTACACTAATTAAACCCACAAACTGCAGAGGATTCAGAGCATTTTAAATCCAATAAAAATACCTTGAAAAGCACATGAGATACCTATGAAGAAGGTGAAGTCTTGGGTGCATCAATGAGAAAAAAGTCCATAGACTGGTGGGGTCGAGGACACACACTTTGTGCGTATGAGCAGCGATGTGCCTACATGTCAGCACAAGCCTATTTTCTGTGTTACTGACAGCGCCAGGTCTGCTTCGAGTTCAGGCTGGGTATGAGCTTGAGGGAGCTTAATTCCTCCAAGGGAAGAAAACTTTGCACCATGATCTCCGCGTCAGCCAGATGGCTTTTGAACCTGCATGCTGGGCTTTACCCAGCAACCTGGAAATGTGTGACAGGCTCTCACAGCCCCAACTGATGGCCAGTGGGACAGAGGGAAGGGGGAGCTTGTACTGTCTGCAGATGAACAGGAGACTCTCCTCTCTATCGCTGCCAAGCCAGCGCTTTTCATCAGTATCCAATCAGTGCCAGAAATGCCTTAAAAGAAAGAAAGAAGCTCTTTGGAGCAGAGTCCTTTTGTGTATCATCCCAGAGCACAAAGGGGCCCCTAGTTCTAAGGAGGGCCTCTGAAGGTACAGACTCAGTATAACAAATTGTAATAATAAAAATAATTTATACTATAATTTTTGTAAGTAGGGATTTTCCCCATCTTTCTTTCCCTCTGAAACCTGCCAAGCTAGAGATGAAGACAATGGCTTCTTTGTTACCGCTGGGAACGCAGGGAAAGAGAAAAGATTTTTTTTGTTGTTATTGGAGGAGATACCGAAGAAATGAAAAAGAATGTTTATATTCCCGTAGGTCTTTGTGTAGCTGTGAGCATTTCAAAGGCAGGACAAGAGCTTGGAGAACACAGAGACATATAAAATCCAGGCTCGGCTTTAGCCTCTGCTGTGCACAGAGACAAAGCACCAGTCAAAATATTTGTGTCAGCGAGTGTTTGCATGTACAGGTGAAAGCAAGAGAGATAAGAAGACGCAGGGAAATAGGAAAAGAGAGAGGGGAAGAATGGATAGCTGGTTAGGGAGGGACTAGGACACGGGGAAAAATATGAGATATATTTATTCACCATAAATATTAATAGATTTTGTTACAACTGGTGTAAATATTTCACTTAAAGTGCTTTGGTTGAAAACTCTTATTAAAATAAATGTTTAGGAAAATGTAATTTCAGTATTTTCCTTCTTTTTAATAAAATCTAAACTCCAAATCTATCTTAGAATTTGAATTTTACCCCTTTCACAGGTAAGAGTAGAAAGCAGGAAAAAATCTAACAGAGAGAGAATGAAACGAGGGAGAAAAGAAACAGTGAAATAAATGAAGGGGGAAAACTGCAAATCTGAACACTCTGATAATTGTTATTTCTGACAAAATGTATATATCATTGAGCAAAAAAAAGTGTTCCTATTAAAAACTAACATTATTCTTAATTATTCCGTACAGTACCAGGCTCATCTTTCAATGACATCTTGTTATTATTATATATTATGTTAATTACAGGAGAGCCCAGAGGTTTTCAAGCTTCTGTCACACTAAGTAACTACAATATTTAGGAAAGATTATCCTAATCTTAAAAAACTGACAAGTTATCTAGGGACAAGATGCAACAAGTGGACAAAGAACATGAGAAGATGGAGAAGTGGAATAAGATGAGGGACCATGGTGAGAACATGAGGAGCACAGCTGGAGGGATTCACCGTGTATTTCACAAGCATTTTCTCCTTTAACTTGGATACAAACAAGCTGTGGGCTCCAGTGCCTCCCCCAGAATTCACCTTCTCCATGATTAGTGAGGACAGGGGCTGAAAAGGGAGCTGTTTGGCTGGGTGGTAGGCTCTCAGTTGATGCAAATGTGGCGGAGGCACACCAGATAGCACACCAGCCTTTGCCAGCAAACAGGTCAACACTGGAGCGATCACATGCTGGAGAAAGTCAGGAGGATGGATTAAGCAGACACACTGCATAATGAGTACATTTCTAAAACATTCAATGTATCGGGGAATGTAGTAACTTGTAGGCACAAGAGTGAGTCTTCTAAGGCGGCACAAGTTCAGGATTGCCCTCCATTAGCCACAGCCTCCTGCTTCTCCGTTCATGCATACCTGTCACTTAATGTTAGCAACACAGCTATCATGGACAGAAGGGCTCTGAAGTCTGTCATCATGGTTGTGCCAAGCTCTCAGCTGGTCTGTCGTAGTGGCTCCATCACTGGATGATGGGAAACTTTTACTCCAAATCCTCTACATAACTTTGCATGTTGGGACGAAGAAAGACTCAGTTTCCCTTTTTATCCAAACATTCACAAACCAAGACACTCCATTTGTATCCATTTTCCTTGTATTGACCTGTGAAGTATCACCTATTGAGTATGAAATTGTTTTTTGTTTCTCCTCGAGGCTGGGGTCGTGCTGCACTCATTTATAGAAATCCACACATGTTCCTCATCCCAAGTGCCATGAAAAGCCTTCTGCAGCCTCACACCAGTGGTAACCCTGCACCACCAGGCACTGCCACACCCAGTGAACATCAGGGACCATCATCTCATGCGCCGAGAAAGGACAGTGGGAGGTCTCATCACCATTTACCAGGACTGAACTTCTGCTATCTCCCTATGGATACAGAACAACCCCTGCTAGCTACTTTGGAAGCAATACTGTCTTTATTGTCTGCTAACAGCAGAGAACTACAACTGCATATAGCAACCGCACTGTTATCCTCTATTCAGAGGCAGCTCTTTTACAGAAGAGAAATTCTATTACTTACTGCTCTGGGCTATTTGCAGGAAAATATCTGCTGAGGAACTTTCCACTACGAGTAAAGGTCTCAAAAATATCTCCTCAGCCTCTTTCATTTATATTAAACTGTGCTAACACATGTTCTTGTGACTTTCCCAAGACTTGAGAAAGACAAAATTAGGGAAAAAGAATACATATATAAGAATTTAACTTTTAATTTTTTAAAAAAGCAATGACTCAGAGTTGTGTGAAACAAAAAGTTTTGTGGCATTTGCTTGAGATTGCCCGTGTTTGGTGAAACACCCCCAGTAATGACTGCTTAGAGTATCACCGGCCAGGAACTTCAGCATTAGCAGATTTATGCCTTTTCTATTACCTGCAGCAATAAACCGCCTTAAAAAAATCCTCTTGTTCCCTAACTTCAAATTGAATTTCAATAAATGTATGTAATATAGCCACAGGAAAGCACAAGGCAGAGTTGTGTGCAATCTTAAAATTTTACATGCAGCTTTCATTGCCTCAGAAGTTTGGATCAGATATTGTCCAGCCTTAATCTATCTGCACTCCCTGGGCTAGGCAAAGCAAAATACACCCGAGTGAAAACCTTCTGCTATAGTCAAATTAAAAGCATAAAAAAATAGGGTGCCTTTTGCAGAGAAGGGGAAGCACTACAATGGCCTTGTAACCTTCAAATTCTGTGGCTGACTAATTATAGAAGAACCTTGGCCTAAACTGGAGCATCTTCAGGGTTGTCATAAATTGGAAGAAGGATCTCTGGGAGCCTTGTACTACACTGACATAGCTGGCACATTTCTAATTTCTTCAGCCTTGCATCATGAGGTTATAAAGCCTTGTCTTGTGACAACCCATATCTCCTGCATCTGGAGAATTTGCTTCTCCAAAGAAAAGGTGATTCAATGGCTTTCTGCTCCCTTTACACCTGCAGTGTAGTATAAAGCAACCCAAGGGAACAAGGTTTTAATGCCTAATGATTGAATGCCATTATATTAGCTACATTGCAGCTATGCCCATTAAACTCCCTACCTTACCTTTGGCAATTCCTCACCTTTGAAAGGTCACAATTATTCTTGTTATTATCTGTATCCTGGTATTGTCTGAATAACCACATAGCTTTAGCATATTTTTTTTAACACAGATCAATCTTTAGTGAATAACAGAGAGCTCTATCAAAATTGCTCTAAAGACTTAATGAAGGCCCACTTAAGGGTACAGTTTTACTGTTGTCTGTGAGTCTGTGGTTGTTAAGTAAGCAAAGGATATGTGTGTCCATCACCAGCACTTCAGAGGTGCAGGCTCAGTGCTGCTTCACTGCCTCCTCTTTTCTCTCTTCTTCCCATACTGGCATGTCACTATGGTGCGTATTCTCAGTAAAGTTTAGGCAAGAGGTTCCCAAGCTGTGATCCCTGCTGAGGGGTTATCAACAGATTCGTGAAATGATATTACACAGTAAAATGTTTTAAACTTATGAACTCCCTCTGGCTTTGTGGGTGGTCTCTGAAAAAGAAGGCTGAGATTGCCTGAGGCATTTGGGAACCAGTGGTTTAGGCACTGAACTCCCAGTGACATGAGAACAGGCTACAGTTAGGAACTAAGCACAAGTACAGCCATGCACAAAGGTCCTGTGAATGCACTCGGGTTTTATTTTGTCAGGACTCATTATCCCGCTACTAAAATGGAGATAACAGTCCTGCCATGCATCATACAAAAATCAAGCCATATTAACGGACAGTGCAGTTTTTTGCACTTCTATGTACTTCCAGTCACCGGTCTCCTAGGGATCTGGCTGTGCCAGAGGCAGCACCAAGATCCACAGGACAAGCAAGTTAACCACTTCTCATGCTGAATACGGTGCTAAGCTGTAGTGGCAGCGATCACTTTTCTTGCCAAAAGGGAGCGTGCAAACAGTTGTCTGTGCCTGCAGCTGTGTTTGTGGACAAGGCTCATTCACTTCACCATCTGCAACATCATATCTATCTTGGAAATAGTAAGTTGGCAGTGACTGGCAGCAGGAGGTGCTTATGGCAGCCCCTGCTCCTTCACCGGACAGCATTTCGCCACTTCCCAGGGTGCAGGAATAGCAATGACACCATTGTCACCATGGATTGTCATAATGAGAATCAACACTGAAGGTAACATTCAGCCCTTCAGTACTAGCTTTTTACTAGTGGCCCTGAAATCATCAATGACAGCCTATTGTACTGGGATAGTCCAGCATTCCCACGTCAGAAAATGTAGTGTGGTACCTCAGACCCCACAAGTGTAGTTAAATATGGACTTTTAATGGCTGCTATTACTTATAGCACTTTCAAAATGATTTATAAACAATAACCCAAAAGTTTCCTGACTGGATTTTCTTTGATGACAACTGTTCCCCTTGATTCACACCTACTTCTAGTATTTCTTTGGTCAAATTTGCCTCATTTGTGACAAACTGACTTGAGTTTCTCATTAATAGGAACTCGTGTACTAAACCCCCAAGGTCACAGGTTCAGTCCCCAGTGGTTGAATCTCTCTTGGCACACGGTCTTAAATTTCTTAAATGTACAAGGCAAGGATATTAAGTAACTTGTCAAGCTAGAGTAGATGCCACTACTGAAGCTAGGGTCATAACTCAAGAGCTTCTAGGTGGCAGGATGTCTTCATGACATAACTGAGAACAAAAGTGACTGACCTAAGAATGTGAAATAAACGAGATGTGCCTGCTCACTTTATTGCACAAAGCAGCCAGTAATGACTAGAAACACAAATGGAGATTCACCTTGGAGAAACGTATAGTATACAACAAACAGATTTTAAGTAGAAAATATAATACTGAAAATGCCTCGGTGGAGAGGGAAATATAAATTAGGCACATCTATAGCATGATATAGTAATGCTAAATATCACAGAAAATCTCAGTACTATGTTTAAAATAGTTTTAAGATCGTGCAGTGGTGGGTTAGGAAAAGCCTGTAGACAAAAGAAAATCCTGGCAGGGCAGGTTTGGCCAGGGGATTTCCTGTTTAGCCGACAAGGTGGCCAAGCAGATCACACTGTATGGCTACTCAGCAAAACCCAGCAGCGCTGCCACAGTGTGAAGTCCTGAGGAGGGCACCTTCCCCCAGACGGGGCACCACATGGTGGCAGCTGCACTGCTCTGGAACCGGAATGCCACAAGGCACCTCAAGCAGGCACAAAATGCAGTGTAGACGCAAACTCTGTGGAGGAAGGGGATGGGAGAAAAGATGTGCATTAACACACAGTATGTTGCCTTTGGTGCCCAGACGGCTCGTGCTGTACCTGCTTAGGTGCTAATCCATGCCACAGCCTAAACTCGGCCCCAGAGTTTCAGGCAGGCACAGCTCTTTGCTGAGAGCTGGTAACTCAGTGGTGATGTGACCACGTGCAGCTTTCGACAGGCTTCCTCAGCTGCGACTGACAACCTGAAGAGTGCTTTAGGCTCCTTCCATTGCAGCCGTATGCCAGCCCCCACCACCTCCAGCAGCGCCACAGGCTCACCCAGTTGGCACTGCCTTGCAGTGGACTGGAAGCACCTGCTGGTCACTTACAGAGGCAGTAACACTCCCTGGGCACCACATCCTTGCTCTCCGTGGCATGAGGGATGAGCACAAATGCAAGGGGAGATCTGGGCTTCCTCTTCTCCTGCCCCTGGCAAGGTGGGGAGCAGGAAGGACCCTCACCCACAGCAGCAGCTTTTGCCACAAGTGCTTTGATCCATCCTCCGAGCGCAGCAGCAGCCCATTCTGGTGTAGGCGAAATTGTCAACTCGGCCACAGGTTTATGCTGCCTCCAAGAGCCTAAGGCCCTCGAGAACTTCTGTCTGCAGCTGTCCCTAGTGCCAGCATGGCAGGCAGAAAAGCAAATGAGACTATTTAAAAGCTTTCCAGCTGGGGCTAAACTTTAGTGCATTGCCATTAAAACTGAATACTCTAGGTCTGTAAGTGACAATTTGATCTGGTTTTTAAGAGGAGCAAATTAAGATTTGCAAACCCTGGGTTGTATTCAGGTCATTTTCACAAGCAGTTATCTGTTCAGAAACGCAAACAACATCCCAACCAAGTCAGGGCAGGCTCTGTAGAAAAATAAACTACACTTTGATTATTGCTGATGATGAAAACGCAACTTAGTTCAGTTTTACCGAGGAGATGGAATCTTTAATGCATTCTTACAGTCTTTTGCAATTATTGCTGCTTGTGCCAGGGCCAGGCAATTAAATCTGCAGCCCAGCCTTTGCCTTACTAAGCACTGTCACATTTGCTAGAGGCTCTGGGGAAAGGAGCCTGCAAAGAGGAATACCAGACTCCTGCCAGTCAGTCCTGCATAGAATTACTCTGCACAGCGTCCTTCTGATTCTATGAAATTAAAAGCATTTATCCCATCCTTGATTTGTTGCCTGTAGACAGTTGAGATCCCTGGCTTGAGCATGTTTCTGAGTTGTAACCATATACTGCATGAAATTATGATATCATTAAAGAAGAGCTGCTAGATATGAGTCCCGTCAGCTGTGTTGTTTACTCTGTTCTCCTGAAGTCATTGTGGATTCACAGCTGAGATTTACACTTAGCTTCCCTTGTATTATGTATGGCAACCTTAACTATCTGTCAGCAGAAATTTCATGACCATGGTGGGGAAAAAAAGGCATAGCCTAGGATAGTCATACATCAGATATCTAGCAGTAACATCTACAGTAGCTGTTGTGCAATATGACTAATCAACTTGGTTGTGTCATGCATTTCTGAATATGTTGCCACAGCCCCCAGTTTCTGAGATGGACTATAAAACATCTATTTAGGATCATACTCAAGGAGGTTGTGTTTGCACCTTTTCTTGTTCTCATTATTGCTAGTGTCATTAGATGAGATTCATTTGATGCCATTACTTGTGCTCATTACAATCTTTGTGACTAGAATATGGTACCGTATCAGAATTTTAATGCCTCATATATTCTCTGAGAGATGATGGCAATAAATGCTACTGCTTTGACCTTCTCTGTGTTTTATCATTTGATTCACTGGTCATCTCCATTTGTTCAATCTCTATTTGTGCCCATATATAGACTGAAGAACCACAGAAGAAAAACTGCAGTTACCAACAGATAAGAATATTTACAGAATTGAATGTCACCCATTTGTAAGCATATTAACAGTTTATAGCTTTTCATCATGTGCATGAAGCGTTAGTATTCTGCCTTTTCCTTGAGACAGGGATTGCTGTGAGTAAGCAGAATGGCAATGTGTGGATCCTTTAGTATTACAGGAATATTACAAATGGGCCCGGTAACTATACATGCTTGTGACAATACTTGGGATGGGGAATGGAGAAAGAGCTTCTTGCTTTGTACAGTTTCCAAGAGTGACCTCAGAAGAATTTCTAGAGAGCTCTGTTTTGGGTAATATGAATAACAGGTGTAGAAGCGACCACTTAACCCCTTCACTGCCAAGCTTTCCTCAAGCTTTCTTTATGGCTGGCACCTCGTTACTGTACCTAGTCAATAGGATATAAAAAGGTCCTCAAAGTAGGGATATCCAGGTGAAGAAGAGGTGTTACACATACTACCAAACCACAGGCACCAAACACAGGGGCCTATCATAGCAGCCTAGATTGGATTAATCTGCCCACAGCTCCCTGGATAATCAAGAAGAAAAGCAGATAGAATTAGGACTCATCTGACCTGTTTTAGACATCACCCTAAGTTTTCCTTATAGGCAATGGGCAGAAGGAGCTCTTTCAGAGGATGATCTATAGCACCTCAGTTAGACATCTACTCTGGATTGCTGACCGGAATAACCTCTCCCTTGACTGTTGAGGGAGGGCAACCCTTCAATTCAAGTTCCTAAATTGGGTGCTTAAAAATAGGCAACATGATTGCCTCCTCTCCTCAAAACACTTGACCTGGATGCTCGTGCACGGTGACAATGGAGTGTCGTACAGTGCACGCTCCCTGCAGCAGCAACTCACAATTCAAGGGGGTGTTTCTTTCACAGGCTCAATGTCTTGAGGGAGCTCACCTGATTTATAGCACACATTGGGGTGTGGTGCTTTGAAACTGAATTGCTTGAGCTTGTCCATAAAGAACAAGAACATTTCAGCTGGAAGTGTGACAGAACCATTTTTTACCTATTTCCTTTCACAAACATCTACTTTTCAACAGGCAGATTATGAAATAAGGCCACATTTTCTCCTGCACTGTGCCATGCTTTGGTACAGGGGAACGACTCTACAAGGGGGTTCATTACTTCATGAAGCTCCAATGACTTCCAGCACTGTATATAAAGCTGCCATGAAAGACCAACCTTTCTTTTATCTGTCACAAGAATTTACTCATCTAGCTTTGGGCAGGAATTTTTACAGGTCTCCAGTACATCAAAAATATGCCAGCAGTAAAACATGGTCCAATTTAGTCTCATCACCCAAGCCAGAGCTCTTCTGTGAACAAGCAAAGCAGGTAGCTGCCCCAAGCAGCAGCCTTCTATGGGGAAGAAAAACACCCACGACTGCTGCTGGGTTTGTGTTAGCAGAGTATGGGAAAGGCAGACTGGCTGCTGCTCCTCTTCCAGGGTCAGTGTCAAGGGTTGTGGCTGGTGGCTACTGTTGTCAGGTGACGCAATGGACTGGTGGTCACCACCTCACCCTCCCAGCTCCTGGCTGCAGGAGCAGAAATCCAGCTTCCCTGGACACCCCTTCGCCTGACTCCCCGCCTTCCTTTTCAGGCAGGGAACGTGCCCCAAGCAGCCTCCAGCCCCTGAGCTGTGGGGTGGCAACACTTGCTTCTGAGAAGCCTTTGTAAGCTCTGGCCACAGGTTTAGAGAAAGCATTTTGAGATGGCCTATTAATGGCATTTAGCAGCCCTCATATTATACTCAGCAGGAGACCTGGTACAGAGGTAGTCAGAGCATCCCAGACACATACATCACCACAGTGCGTTAGGCAACGTAGTGGCTCAAGAGCAGACCGCAGGTTTTGCTTGTCTGCTTTTTACCTCCGCAGCAGGGAATGCAGGCTGTGAAGCTGGTTAATTGATGGTATGTGGAAGCAGGGTGCACCACAGAATCACTGCTGTGTTCTCCAGCGCTCCAAAATCTCCCCTGAGCACAAGGGAGCTCACCTGCAACAGGCCGGCAAGGATATGGGCTGGCTGGCACCAAAAGGGTTAAAATGCTGGGTCTGAAAAATACTGAGGAGAGGGTGTAAGAACACATGTAATCAAAACTAACTGCTAAGAAGGAATATTTAGAGAAATTCCTTCTTCTCTCTAGAAAAACAGCAGTGAAACCAAGGATTCCTTGTGTCCACTCACATGATCCATGTGAGACAGATCGACAGACAGGTCAGGAAGGAGCAGGCAGCAGGATACTCTGTGCCAGGAACTGTCAGCTGTGGCAGGAGCAGATCCATCCCTAAACAACATCACGGTGATTTGACAGGTCGAAGCACCAATGTGGAGACAAACATGATTTCACACTCGATATTTACCAGCTATCATCCAGAAAGGTATCTAACCTGACATCCTGGTGAAGTAGCAAGAGCACAGCCATGGTTTACTTTCCATGAGGACATAGTTATATCCTAATTGGGCCAAACCTAGGCTAAGCATGGTTGACAGAAAATTAAAAACTTGTGTGGGGACAGAAAAAAAGCAAGGGGTACTCTGTCCAGTCAGAGATGCAAAATCTCCTGTATTAAGACAAATATATTGGTTTAGGCATTTTTCTACTGTTTATTCTTTGGGTTTTTTTTTTAATTCTGTATGTGCATAACCAACTACAAGAACAGGTGTTGACATGTTTTACTGCAGTATCTAAAAATTACAATTCTTTACAGGTTTACTTTACCCAGATATCTTCTTCTTTAACAGGAAAGATCTAAGATTCTTTTTCTCCTTCCTGTTGGAAAGGAGATATTAAATGAGATGGCATTTCACTAACTTCTGTGGTTGTATTTCGTAAGTGCAAATCTATTCATACGTCAATGGCAATACTTGGTTTCCTATTTATCTCCGACTACGTATATAGTTTATTCCAGACATTATTCCACTTCTGAGCAGTAGGTGGGGAGCTCTGAGTCAGATGGGTTTTTTAACTCAATAGTTGGAGGAAAACAGTGATGTGAGAGGTCCTCAAACAAGCACTCATGCTTCAGCTTGAGGTATGAGAGTGAAGAACTTGACAAATAAAGAAAACATCTCAGCTTTAATTCTGGGCAATGGGTGAAGTCAAATAAGAGGACAGAATTTTGACCTTTCTTGCCTGGGAGGGGTTGAGTTGATTTGGGTAGCAGTGAGTGATCATTCAGCATGGAAGAAGTAAACTTGAGTAGCCTGCAGAAAGATTATTTGAGAACAACTACCTGTAAAAGCCTGAAAAGCAAGGTCAGACTCTCTTCAGACATACACTGGTGTTAATCCAGAGCAGCTCTACTTGAAGCAAAGTTACGTACTGATGTAGATGAAGTCAGACATAACCTCCTGTCAACACAGTCAAATTTTAAGTTGATCAAGAACAAAATCTTCCCTTGTGTATATTCAGAATTCATCTGATGACTGTAGACAGATTTAGATGGAAATATTTTCCCCAAAGAACTCAGTAAGTCCAAATAACTTTTCAGTGTGAGAAAAAAAGAAGTCAGTTTTTTATAAAGGGAACACTAAATCAGAATATGTGGGCTTTTTTAAAATCATAGAACAGCTCCTTTGCAGCCTGTTGAGTTGTGTATCACCTCCAGTGACTACATTTTCAGTCACCAGTGATGTATTGAATGCACCATGGCTACAGCATAGATTGTTTTAAAAGTTGGAACTCTGAACAGGATGGAGAAGTATTTTGTGCCAACACTGGCTAGAATGGGAGTTGTCAAAACCAGTCTTTTTATTCTCCCTTGATCTCATTCAAATACATCAACTCCATTTATTTCAGATTAAAGTCTGCAGCATTCTCATTAAACATTGGCATTAATATTGGAAATCCAATCTGTTGCCATGGCTGGCAGTGCCAACACAAGCTAATCATTTAATGCCTCTGTGGTCCTTTACTTCCAGCTTTTCCTTTTGAACTTCAGCAAGCTGCTTTCAAATCCTGGCATTCCAGAGAACTTGTTCAAACTCGGGTGAAAACACAGCACAGGTACCTCCTGCCTGGCACACGAGTACTGAAATGCTATACGGCATTCACGCTGCTTCCCCACACTGGTTTGCCATCATTCCCAGTTCTGCTGAGAGGCTCATCTATGGAGGTGAGAGGGTTATCTGGTTTTCAAATCCAGCTCACACTGTTTGCTAGACAGGAGCATGAGTGATCACCACATCTACCAGCTGTCTTGACAGCTAACACTGCTGGTGGTGGTTGTCTCAGGTTGGCCCATTTCTCCTGTATGCAGATAGCAGTCTGTAGCAGGGGAACGCGATTGTTGCTTAGGCAAGATCTGGGTGAAGCAGTGCTACTGAAGATCCCATACATTGTGGCTGGTAGGCCAATAATATTGACAAAGGCCAGTTCCTGAATACCTCACTCTCCCTATCCCAACCATCACATGTATGGTGCCTCAACACTACGAAGCCTCTGCAACCTGGTGCTTTCAATCAGAATTTCACCTCACCACAGCATTTTAAATTTCTTTATTAGCTCTTCTGAAGGGCGTCATAGCAGTAAGCCAAGAATACAAGCTTAGTGAGAGAATTTCTTTACTGTACAATATCTGTTCTCAAGAGATCAGTAGATATGTGTACAGTTTTCCAGCACAACACGGTCTTTGGGCATGTCCCATATTTTTAGTCTGATCTCACCTATTCAATGAGTCAGAGCTTTAAGGGTACTTAAATTATCTTGCCTCTTCCTTCTGCGGTTTTCTATAATACGGTCCCCAGAAGCCCTTGCTTACATATGCACATTTGTTTTATATTAGACAGTTACTAGAATAAAGTCCAGGGACAGCTGTAAGAACATAAAGCAGAAACCAGGACCCTCCTTTTCAGCCAAGTGCCCAAACTACAGAATCATCCTTGAATCCCTTCTCGCTTATCTTGCCTTAGTGATTGTTGAATACTTCTTGGGTCAGGTACTCATCCCCAAGGAGCTATTTAGGGTGTGCTGGCACTAAGCTAAGGTAGAAACCTGGTAAAATAAATCATACTGGTAGTAGCAGAGAAGTTGTGGGTTTGAATCTGCTCAAAAAAAAATTGAATCTAGGTCTGCCATTTCCTAAGGAGTACTCTAGCTCCTACCTAGTTAAGTAATAATATCCAAAAAAAGCTTCTCCCTAAATATCTGAGACCTACATTTGAGACTTCGGGAGATGAGACCTACATTTGGGACATCACAGAATATCTCTGGGGCTATTATCAGGACACCATCTTTAAATGCTTATTTTAGTGGCTTCTCAAAGTGACAAAGAGAGGAATGAGCAACTTGAAGAGCTTGTTGTCAGACTATGATGGCCCTTTCAGTCAATTTGGAAAGAAGTTATAATGCTTAAATTAAGTGTCTGTAATAAATGACCTACTTAGGCTGCATAGAGACTACCTACTGTAACATGGCATGGCATACCCTTGGGTCAGGCTGCTCCTTGCACCTCCTGTGCCTCGGTTCCCTTTGCATGGAAAGCAGGTCACGTAGAGTTTGGGGAAGATAGCATATCCCCAGTTCTTGCTCCAAAATTGAACTGGGTTGCGATTAGGATAAATAAAACCTGGGAGCTAGGAAATTCTCCCCCTGTTCTAAAAATGAAGCCTTCAACCATCAAGTCTATTTATATTCAATAGTTTATACAGCAAGGGAGGCTGGTCTGAGTAGCTCATCAGAATGAATTATAGGCACACGTACACAGTTCAGTCACTGCAGCTGTTAGTCTTCATATAGCCCCCAGATCGTGGGCTGAGGGGCAATATACAACCCTTGCAGAAAATACAGATTTCTACAGAAGATACAGTATTTGCATTTTTCCATTCATTAGCCTTTGCCTTCTTCACTGCAATACCAAGATCACACATTCATGATTGATTCGTGTTATCGGGGAATATGTGGGAAAGGAGACCAAGTGCCAGTTGTGGCAGGTCTAGTAGATTTGACAGTAATTGGGATGGTTTTTGCAACAGAGGCTGAAAGCATCTTGTGGCTGCTGTGGGTTGTGCCTACAAGGCACGATTAGGTGTGTTACAGCACATGGGTGTGACTAATTGTTTGCAGCTGCATGCACAAGACCAGCCTTGGGCAGGCTTAATTTCTTGCTTATTCCTTTCTGCCAGATTTTTTTTCACTTCTGGAAACTCTTCCTACTTTTAAGAACAAGAAAAAGGGCTCAGAACACTTCTTGGCTGCTCTCAGGAGCAGGAGGTGAAAGCTCTGCACCCCAGAGAAGGGCACTGAGCTCTACTGAATAGCTCCTCAGCTGCAAGACAGGCCTCTCAGGAGATGCGACAGGACTTGAGTGAGGTCCATGTATCCTGTCTCAGGCCAGCAGAGGAACAGTAAACCCAAGTTATGGTTACTGTGGAACCCAGGAAGACTATGCTCTTCTGGCCTAACAGGCATCTAGTATCTTCAGGTGACCTCATGGATGTGCACCATCCTTCACCTGGGAAGATGTGAAGCGTAAAGTCTAGAAGGCTTCAGCCTCTCTAAGATCATGTAGCATATTGCCAGCTTACACTTACCAGCATTAGTACATGATCTGGAAACCTTTGCTTTTAGGACTGACCTGGCAGGCACACCCACAGAACACCATATGGTCCTAACCTCATGAAATTTTCCAAATTTCTCTACTCATTTTCCAAGAAATTAATAATTCCATATCCCATTATAAAGCCCACCAACAATCTGTTCCCTTCAGCCCACCCAGCCTGTGTCACATTCCTACCCATCTTCATGTAGCACATCTCACCTGCTCCTCTGTGAGCTGCCCTTCTGGGTGAGGAGAAGGATCCCCACATGAAGGCCATTAGGAGATGTCTTTGAAAGTTTACACAATATATTACTATTTTTCAATACAGCAAAATTGAGAATGGAGTTTGTCCTCACCTGACACTAAGAATTCAAAGACTCTCAGAAATGTTGGTTAAAAGGGGCATCTGGAGGTAATTTAGTCCAAAGCCTTGTTTGTAGAAGGACTGTTGATAACACTAGATCAAGACAACTGCAACTATTGATCCGCTTCTCCATTTCCCTATAGCCTGCATTAAGCTCAAGGGTTTTTTTCTCCTCTATACCTTCAACCTTTCTAATACAACCACCACCATTGCCACTCTATATTCTCCAGGCTTCTGAGCCTTCTGTGCTCCTTCTGCAGTTTCCTTTTATGTTGTCCTGCTGCTACCAGCTTTTTTCCCATTACAGTCAGGACGGCATTTGAACTGATGATGCACATCTTTGTTCCTTGAAAAGCAAAGCAGTGTTTCCTGCCCTCTTACAGACCACAGGATGCTATAAGCATGTGTCCTGACTGTATTCACTGAATCTTTGGTGAAAGCAGAGACGTATATCACTTAATGGAAAGGTTTCTCCTCTTGTTCTACTTTCTTTAATGAACAGGGTTAAACATAGAAAAGTCAGTTGTAACTTGCCCACAACCTTAGAAGCTATGCACAAAGATTCATCCTCAGTACTGCTTAAATAGTTTATAGAGAACATAAAGACATGAATAACATATTAACCACTACCCAGACTGATTCTGCTTCAGGGAAATCATGAGAATACAAGCAGCAAAAGACACACCTGTATTATCTCTGAAACTAAATTTAGACAGAGGTGCATCCCTGTCTAATTGTTCAATCCATTTTCTGCTCTTGCAGTAGAACAAGGATTCCGATGGATGCCACTCAGTGTTCTCTGTTTAACTTCCTTCCTATGAAATTCAGCTTTTACTACCACTAGCTTTTTGGCTGAGTACACCTACAGCTAAGACTGTCAGATCCATCTCCCTTTACAGCAGAGTTTTGCTGTGTTACACTGCAGTCTATTGCCACAGCACTATCAAAACTAGCCAGCTGCAACAAGGCTTTTACCACCACATACCAAGTTAACTTCAATAAGTAGTTCCCACACCTCACCCTGGCACAGCCACCAACCCCCCACAAAGTTTCAAAAGTTCATCTACTGCCTGTGCTGTTTCTTCATCCTCTTCAGGCCAGCCCACCCTGCTTCTTGCGCCTCTGCTGCACCCAGACTCTTCCTTCTCCAGGCTCCTCTTCCAGCCAGCCTCTCCTCATCTGGGCCCCCTTCTCTGCTTCTCCTGGGGGCCTCTCCTACATTTGAGACACCCTCTCTCCTCCCTCTGCTTCTTCCAGGTCTCTCTTCATTCAAATCTCTCCCTTTATATCCCTTAGAGCTATTTAACTACTTAGGAGGAACCAGCCACAGCTACACCTTATCCACATCAGCCAACCCACCACCCCTGAAGCCAGCCCACAGCTGTATATTATCAATGATAATTAACCCAGCTTCATTCTTCTACAATCCCTCTACAGTCCTTCTACAGTTCCTCTACAGTCTATGACACCCAGCTGTTTTACATTGGAAGGATCCCAAGAGTGACCAGTCCTTCTGTACCATCTCAAACCAAGCCTAGCTTTTTAACATGGCTTCAAAAGAGATGCCTCTTAGATGAAATAGGGTGTGAAACAGAGGAAGATTTCAGATGTAACATCCTAACTGAAAGGCCTGACATTTCTTTTGTGACGATTTTTCTTATAAAACATTGCAGCACCCAGCATGCCTGACCAAGGTGCTGTGTCTCGCCATCAGCATACTGATAGAACTAAACTGATTGATGAGTAGTAGGCTTTTGAACATGAAAATCATTCCACTTAAATAACTAACCAAAAGTTAACAATTTGGGTGGAAATAGTACTACTGATAAGGTAGCTTATTAACCCTGTTAATAAGAAATAGGGTTAGACTATACAGCTGAGCTCAGCTGAGCTGAACTGCACTGACATCTGCTTGTCTGTGAAAAGAGCAGACCAGCTCTCTCATTTCTCCTCTCCTTTCTTCGTTTCTGCTCTCACCATGACTGCTTAACCGGCTCCCTTACTAATATTGCCTCTAGTGCTCCCCTGACTGCATGCTGAGCATCTTCAGCTCACCGATCTAGTCAAAAAGTAATTGAAGGGGAAAAAAAAACAAACCACCAACCCAAAAGCAAGCACAGTTTTCTAACCATTTTCAAGTTGAAAGGACTTGGTACAGGGTCAGAAGACAGTGACAGCCACATCAACAGAAAGGAAATACAGCAAAACTGGAAGGACATATGCAGGGAGAGATGCAAGGGAAAGGGAAAAATGGGAACAAGACAATCCCTTTAGCTTGCAGCGAGGTGTTAGGTTGGCTCAGCTGCTTCATTTAATCATATCAGTGGTGGGCAGCTCAGTTACAGTTTTTAACCCCCCAGCAGGCTTTGTACAACATTACTAAACACAGTTAACAAATCGCTTAATACTCATAATTTAAAACAAAGTTTGTTAACCTGAGTTAGTGAACCTATATTAAATATGCTTTTCTTTCACCTTTTCTGCTCTTACTGCTGTGTGACTCTATCCTCAAAACTTCTCCGTAGCTCTGTCAGGAAGAAGACATTACTAACTCTGGAGATCAATGTGAAGACTAAATAGAGCTATTTGAGAAGGAGACCCTGGATTCCACCAGGCTATTGCTAGTTCCAGTATCAAAGCGGCTCACAGAGCTGCCAAGGAAGTCAGAACTGAAGATCCAGAAAAAGCAGAAGATTTTTTTTTTCTTTTAATTTGCAAATTAAATGTAGAAACATTTTTCACCAGCCTTCCTCAAGAAGTACTAACATGCTTGGGGTCTTCTTTTGGTAATTGTTCTCCCTGGTAGCATAACAGATAGCATTAGGCTGTTGACTGCATACACAGGACATAAGCTGTAGGCTAGTTCTGCATGCCACAGTGATATTACCTATCCAAGCTAATTTTGAACTAGTACAGCTACTTAATCTGACATAATCCAGTAGTAACAAAGCTGTACTGCTTCCAGTACTCTGGTGATTTTATTTAAATATACACAGTGTTGTTAATGTCTTGTTCTGTATAACGAATGCTGTTATCTCATTTTGATAAATAAGTACTCATTCTGATAAATAAGAATGACAAGAAACACTTTTCTCTCTTGGGACTGGAAGCATTTGCATTGCATTTTCCCAGCATTCTGGCTGTAGAAAGCTAGTATTAACTGCTGGCAAAGATTTCTGAGAAAAAAACAATGTACAAAATTCTCATCTAATACACTCACAGACCATGTACAAAAAAAGGAAAGAAAAATAGGGTGGAAGATGACCACTTAGTCTTTCATGACATCACACAGTCCCAGAAATTCTCCAGTGCCTCCCATGGCTATTGAAGTAACATGAGGACTTGAAACAACATTAAATGATACTTCTCTAAAAATGTGCAAATTATTTCTTCTTATCTTCTTGTCTGATCCCAAAACATGCATCTGCATAAGTACTTTTAGGTAAAAGGAAATAGCAAACCAATGACAGTTTTATTTTCTTTTGATTTAAAGTTTTTATTTATTTTGTCTGTTGTACGATAGCCTGAACGTGGATATAAACAACTATGTGCCACTTACTATACACAGCTGTGTTTATATTAGCAGACAACGCATTTTCTGTTTTCTTACTGAGTTTCTTGTATACAACATATATATGAATTTGGTTCCTAGGGTAACTGAGCCACAAATCTCAAAAAATGAAACTACAAGTGAGATGAATGGCCACCTCACTGGATGGAGAGGGCTAATTCTCTTTGATTGAGTTTGGATTTGCTTTTACTAGTAAAAGGCTTTAGAAGATGGGATATTCACTGAGGTGACTGTCTGTGTAGGAAAATACTGAAACAAAGTGAATTTTCTAATACTGAAATTATGCCTCAAACACTCAATACTTGCTGAGATGTTCATCTAAGCCAGAGAACAGAAACAATACTGCTGGATCTGCATGAACAACCGTGATAAAGCAACATGCCTCAGGTTTCAAAGATTAAATCCTTTCAGTAAACTCATCTTAAAGAATTCCCAGAACAATGATTAGGAAGATTTGCACCAGATTAATTTTAACTTTAAACTGCTAAAATTAAGCCAGAGAAAACCCTTTTCATAGGTATCTTTTAAGCAGAAAATGCAAGTACGTGTCAATGTGTTTACTTAATTTATAACAGTGTGTACATAGATGAGGTTAAAATGTAGGTTGGATACCCATGAAAGAAAACCTGAATGAACAGACATAGCTGATTAAGTGTTCAGCAATTATTTGTACAGAATGTGTCCCTGGAGAGAGCTGTGATTATCAGACAATGGAGAAGTGCATCATTTTCTATGAGAAAAAACATTAGCATTGACGCATTTTTGAGTGAAGGAAATCCAGAAGTGTTTCCTATACAAACAGTGAGCAAAAATGCTCGCTGTTTTCCTCACTGTCTCCCAATTCCATCCGTAGTGAAATGGCCCTGAATGGCTTTTAAAACAGGGTGTTTGGCCCAGATATCCAGAAGAGATATCTAAGAAGGTAGGATGAATCTCCTTCTTAAGGCAACTTTCTGTTTCAATCATTTTAAGTGTCTTAGTAAAGCAATGCCAATCACAGTATCTCTGATTTTTAAGAATCAATAATCATAAAATCCTTGCATTTTTCATATCACTAAGCAATATGATTGACTTGATCTATGAGTATTTCACATTGCCATAACCCTGAAGACAGATCCTAAAGCCTTTGTTTAGTATTTACCATAGCCTTGTTTCAGCAAGTTCCTTCTAAAATATATGCAGCAACATACCTGGACATTGGTAGAACTGGGGAGTGAGGGTGGGGGTGAAGAAGACATGGATTTTGTTGATGCATGTTATTCAGGTTTTCTAAGGCTAGCTGAAAAAATTCTGTCAAAACTCAAAATTAAGATAACTTTTTTTTTTTTTTTTCCCCTGAAAGGGTAGGGTTTCCCACACATTATATATATTTTTCTTTGGAAAAGTAAGAGCCTGAGAATGAAAGCGTGGAATGAAGATTTGGCCAAAACCCCAGTATTTGAGGGTATGTATAACTAGTGTGCCTCAGTGGTGCTGCAGAAAAGATGCTCCATGTCCTTATACTTTTCCATTTCCAGGGTATCCAGGTACAGTTTAGATTTCCTGAAACGTACCTGTGACCATACAATCCTTCACAAGTTTCTGAGGCCATTTTCCTCTCCAAAATGAGACACTGTGGGAACTGTGACCCAGTGCAAAGGAAAAAAATGGAGTGCTTATGGCCACTGAACCACAGATCACATAAATCATCACTGTAACATTTAACAACAGTTTTTTTCTCTCAGTTGAAATATTTGAGACATTCTTTTCTTTGAAAATTCAAGCTTTTTTTTTTTTTTTTTTTAATGTGACACAGAAAGCTGCTTTCCCACCGCTGGTAACTTTTATCCTGTTCCCCATACTGCAGTTTTATTCCAACTTATTTAATCATTTCTTGGTGTCAACTTTGCTATTTTACTTATGCTATAAAAGACTTCTCAGGGACCTGCCTCCTGAAACCATGGGAATACCTCAGCATTTTAGGTCTTATGTATGAAAAAGGAAGTTTCTGAAGCACATATTATTTGAGAAAAATATGAAATCAAGATCTGATTCTGTCCTAAGATCCTGAAAGACAGAAGATAAAGAGGAATTTCATAAAACTCTGGAAAGTGATGGAAGAATGCTGGCTCATTATGTATTTCTGCAGTTTCTCCAGTGGGATTTCTGACCCAGGACAAAATTCTGGTATTAGCCTAAGGTAGCTAAGTGTTAATTTTACCAGTGGAAACCAAGAAGGAAGTTACAGGTATAATGACCCATTGCTGGAGCTATTGAGAGGACAAGTAACATCCTGTGGTGGGTACTTTACTATATGGGTGTAACATTCCCTTTTTAAAAGAGACAGTTCTCAGATTGTTGGGTGATTAATGACACCTGTGAAAAGTGTTTTTCTAATTAGTAACTAAATTTAGACTATGGTTCCTCAGATTCTCAGCAGCATGCCGGCTGCATAAAATTATCTCTTTAAATGATGGCTTTGTCCCATGCCTATTTGTGCTTTGATTATCAAGTAAGAATAAAACTCTTCTGGCAGGTGTTTTTGTTTCATGACAAAGAGTTGATAGCCTTGTGAATCGAAGTATCTTTTTATGGTCCCATAACTCATTCAAACCTACACTGCGGGATGACTTTGTGGTTGCGCACATATAGAAAAACGCAGATAAATTCTAGCCATGCCCTTGCTTCACCAATTCTGCAATTAAACCACATGCTGTTGAGAAACGGGAGCACACTGGAACTCACAGACACACCTGCAAGGCTCCCAGCGCTGTGCTGCGCAGTCAGCGCCTCAGACAGTATCAGCTATCTGAAGGAACACACATTAAATACGACATTTGAAAGTAATACAATCCATTACAGCCGACAGGGCTGGCTTTGGAGAGAACTTGACAGACAATGAAGTGATCAAAGGTGCTTTGATACAGCTAATTTTGGCTTACACAGCTGAGTTCCCCTGTAGCCGACAGAGGTGCTGAGAATAGTGGTCTCTTTTGTGTCTTCCTAAGGGAGTGATCAACAAATAGCATAGCTTATGCAAGTGACATGGTGATGCAGCTTTTCTTTTTTTCTCTCTATTTCTTACTCAAATTAAACGAAAGAACAAATATTTGCAGATTGGAAAATAAATTTAACTGAATGTCCTTTTTTTTTTTTTTGGTTCTAACACTGCAATTTTCTAAGAATTGTGAGACAATTAGTATTACCTTGCAAATGTTAACCCTTCTGCAGACTAAATGCCAGTGTGTCTTTCAGTAGACTATGTAGTTTTGCTATTTGCTGCCAGGGAAATAAGTGCCATTCTGTATTCTCACATCACAGGTGTGCTTAACTGGGAAGGGATTTTTACATCAATAAGAAATAATTTATGAATGTATTATATTTGCAGTGTTTCTGTGAAGCATCGTAACAGAGTTATATTTTCTCTGCCAACTACACAGGGTGGTAATAAATTAAATCTATTATATGAATGCTTCTTAAAAAATGTGTAGTAGAATTATGAGTTAAATTGGACTGAGACACAGATATTTAAAAGCAACAGTTGAAATTTAAAATCTTGGTGAAAAAACAAGCCATTTTCTACTACACAGACACTTAATGCCTAATGTTCTCCCAGTGTTGAGTAACTCAGATGTGTATAGTGACTTCTATCACTCAGCACTAGACGTGCAAATTAAACAGCAGATTTGAAACCTTATTACCCACCACAGGAATGATCAGCATAAAGCAATGGGGTATGGCAGCCACATCAGCCCAGGTTCCTAAGGGTGTTTTGGAAAATCTTTGAAATAATTTGAGATATTCCAAATGCTAACCAGATATTTTTTTTCCGCATGGCTCTTACTGTGTTCTTCACAATGATACAGGAGATAACTGATGATGCTATTAATAACTATTTCTGATCAGATGAATAGTGCCATGAATGATCAAACTAGATGGACCCCTGGATCTATCAACAGGATCCTGAAGCCAGCGCAGGGGCAGGGACAGGAGATAAAACAAGGCAAGACTCAGGGAGCCACGTGGAGGGGCTCTTGGCTGCAGCCCACATAGTTCACATCCTAGGCTGTGCAAGCATCCCCTCTGCCAAAATACTTCCCGGAGGAAACCGGGGTTGTGAGAGAGCCCTGGAAAGGAAGAAATCCAGAAATAAAAACTTTACAGTTGTTTCTTGGCTCTACTCCTGTGTCCTAGCTCTTTCCCTGAGCTAACTTCAGACAGACCTGCTTCTAGCAGATGAATAGCTGGTTTACTAGGGCCTGGGCTGGTGGAGACCTAGACCTCTGACTATTAAGTGGCATAGCTCATTCTGTGAAAGTACAGTCATCCAGCCAGCTATTTTCCATGATGTTTTTCCTTTTTCTTTTTTCACGAAAAGCCAAAGAGAAAAAAAAAATTTGCTTGTAATTTTTGTCTCTTCCTACTGTCTCTATCATTTCTCTGTGAAAAGACTGAGGATGGGAGAGGAGAGGATCCTGCCTTTCAGGTACTTTTTGGTCTTTTCCCTTAAGACATGTCTAAATCAAGGAGTCAGTTTCTAGCTCAATACTTCTGGAAAAGGTTTCAAAGTCAGAAACAGTCTTCTGAATGACTGTATCACCATCTAACAGAATTAGAATATTGCTCTTCTCCAGTGCCTAGAACACAATATTCCCCACCTTACTTCAGACTTTCAATGTGATCTTTCTGTTTGGCTCTTACACTTTCTCTCTCGAACCTCTCCCACGCCTGCAAGTTTGCTAGCACAATTTGGGTGAAAGATTGCTTTCATTCAGCCCATATGTTACCCTGCCCTTGTTCCACCTCGCCTGAAAATCCTTATCTCCTCTTTTGTCCTTGTCTTCTCTCTCAGTATCATCAGCATTGTGGTTTCTCCCTGGGATGTTGGCAGCGTTCAGCTCTTTAGATCCTAGAAACTGCTGCTGTTCACAACCAGCAACTCGGTACTCCTCCACCACTGGGCAAGAGAGCTTTCTGAGGCTGAGCTCTTCTCTCAGGAGAGCAATGTGTGTAGTTTTCTGTGACTGAAAGCAATATGACAGGGGGTCTCTAGTCAGAGGGCCAGGGACTGTGGACCACTGAGGTGCAGCTTCAGTTTCTAATGGCGTAACTCATTTGACTTCAGCAATGAATGGCAATGCATGGAAAACTGCAAGCTATCACACCTATGAACTTGGAAAATACCCATTTTATATTCAGAATGAAAGTTTAATTGTAGAAATGTACGGAGATATGGCTGTGTACACTCAGACCTCACGCACACACGCCTTTTCTTGTTAGATATGCTCTTTCCTATCTCCACATATTCAAAAGGGAGTTAATTTAGATTTCTTTCCTGATGTGGTTGGGAAGGGAGGGAAACGAATTAGTCTCCCCTGCCTCCTTAGGACCCTTGATGACAGGAGAGTGTTGATACTGATTTAATGTTGAGCCAGAGCCAGTGGAGGACCCTATGATGTACAGGGTGCCAACTGCAGCATCCCAGGAGGGGGCTGCTTCTCAGTGGAAAAGGCCAAGTGACAGCCTGAAAGCCAGGCCAGGTGTGGTGGGTTGACCTTGGCTGGCCACCAGGTGCCCACCAAGCCACTCTATAACTTCACCTCCTCAACTGGACAGGGAGGAGAAAATACGACTAAAAGCTCATGAGTTGAGGTAAGGACAGGGAAATCACTAGCCAATTACTGGTAAAACAGTCTCAACTTGCAGAAATCAATTTAATATATTGCAAATCAAATAGAACAGGATAATGAGAAATAAGAACAAACTTCAAAACACTTTTCCACCCACCTCTCCTTTCTTTCCAGGCTCAACTTCACTCCCAACTCTTCCACCTCCTCCTCAAGAGTGGTGCAGGGGTATAGGGGAATGGAATTGTGTTCAGTTTATAACGCTTTGTCTCTGAAGCTCCTTCTTCCTCATGATCTTCCTCTGTTCCAGCATGGAGTCCCACCCACAGGAGACAGTCCTGTGAAGTGCTCCAGTGTGGGCCCTTCTTTCCATGGGGTGCAGTCCTTCAGAAATGGACTGCTCCAGTGTGGGTCAGCCATAGGGCCACAGGTCCTGCCAGAAAACCTGCTCCAGTGCAGGCTCTCCATGGACTCCAGCTTCCTTCAGGGCACATCCACCTGCTCTACTGTGGCATCCTCCATAGGCTGCAGGGGGACAACCCGCTTCACCATGGTCTTCACCATGGGCTGCAGGGGAATCTGCCTCAGCGTCTGGAGCACCTCTTCGCCATCCTTCTTCACACACTTTGGTGTCTGCAGAGTTATTTCTTTCATATTTTCTCACTCCTCGCTCCCAGTGTTTTTTACCCTTTCTCAAGTATGTAATCACATACGAGGTGCTACCAACATGGCTGATTGGCTTGTTTGGGCAGCAGTGGGTCCATCTTGGAGCCAGCTAGAACTGGCTTTGTCCAACATGGGGGCAGCTTCCGGAATCTTCTCACAGAAGCCATCCCTGCAGCCCCCCACTAACAAATCCTTGCCATGTAACCCAATGCAACTGGATAGCCATTCTCTCACAATACCAATGTGAAGGAATTCCTTGATATTGGTACTTACACATTACAAACAGTGGCTGTTCAAAAATGGACACAAAAGCAGCTGAGGAAGAATTGTGAGTGTCCTGACTACCAGGTTTGTAGCCTCTGCCAGGATAGGAGATAGAGTTGTCCCCATCTTCAGTAAAACAAAATCTCTGATACCTAAAATAGTCACAGAGACCGTAACTAGGGGACAAGAGATTCTAGCCTCTTAACTGCAGGCTATGGAGCCAAACGTTAAAGCATCAAGTCGCGTATTGAAAAAGTGGAATTGTGTTGACCTGTTTTACACCAGGAACTTCTGATCTGTTATGACCCCAGAAAGCAAGACACCCAGACTCTGTAAAATACCATTTAAATGTTTCTTATTAGAGCTAACAGTATAAAGATGTAATTGCCAGTACCGAATGGGAGCTGGCTGTGGGCTCCTCTGTTATCATCAGCCGATGAGTCTGTCCTGCACCAAGGGAGGTGTAGGGCGTGGCACAGACCTGGGTCTATGCAGGTTCATTGCTATGTGGATCACTGACTCCTCGATGTACAATGGTCTTCCAGTGAGCATCACTACATTCCCCGCCTTAATCCACATACAGTTGAACTTTCTTAAAGTTATTAAATGCTATTGATTATATCAGTCAACTGTTTGGCTACTAGAGAGATTCTTATATACAAGGCGATTCTGTGAAAAATAATACAAGCATAATGGCAAGTAAAACAAATACTAGTTGAATGAGTAAGTGCAGAACAGCAACAATTTTATGACTAGGACCACCAAAGATGTCCTGACATTGGATTCTACCCCTCACCCCATCTCCCATAAGACAATGGTTGTGCAGATTTCACCATATAGACCAGTCGCTTGTGTGATGTAGTCAACAAAGAGCTTTGGTGCAGCTGGAGGGTAGGGGCCTCTGGCACTTCATGTCTGTTGATACACAGGGAGCGAAAGCAGCAGTGTGGGGATTCACATAGAGGTTCTGCATGAGATATAACGAAGGCATTATTTTTAGCTACAGCTCAGGAGTTTGAGCCACCTCTAGTTTCACTAATATAGCTGTTAGTTCTGCGTACTGACCACTATCTTCCCCCTACCTTGCTTAGCTGGATTATAGGTGGCACCCTTCTACCACCTCTCCCTCTTAAAGTATTGGCTGACCCATCTGTGGACCAGGCATGCTGTCTCTACTCAGAGCCGAGATGTTCATCTGTTGGGGCTTCCTGAGCCCAGGCAGGGGTTAACGGTTCCAGGTGAGATTGAGTTGCATTTGACAGTCCTATATGGGCTATTTTTTCCTGCAAGACACTCATTTTGTGGGAAACTGGCTTTGCCTGCCCATTTTACAGTGTGGAATTGCTGTGCTCTCCATGGATTAGTTTTGCAGCCATGCTCTCTTGTAGTGTTGATGACACTCCCCCATGCCTCTCTAACATCCCGCTTGGTAGGTGCAGTCACCAGGGTCTTGCCAGCATAACAGGACATCCCATGCTTTGGGGACAGGCTGCCCTCCAAGGGCTGTGCCACTGTCCCCTGCCAAGGTGCGGGTCTGCTCCCACTTCCCTGAGGTACCACCAGTGCCCTCTCAGGAGAAGCCAGACTGGACCTGGGACTTCCCAGCACTAGGAATGTCAAAGGAGGCATTTGCCCAGTCAGTGACAGCAAGCCAGGTGCTCACCCCAGCCTCTGAACACTCTGGCAGAGTGACACTGCCGGGAATGACTGCAGCCCTGGGGGCCAGCTGTGCTACAAAGCCAGTAACCCACATTCCCATGCCAGGACGCAGACCCTCTTTATAGGCCAAATGGGACTATTAAAGGCAAATGTCTCCACTGGAGACTCCCTGCTTCTGACAGCTGTTCAATTGTCTGAGAGGAGCAGGACTAAGAGGCAGCCAACAGATAAAACAGCTCGTGCAACAGTGTCTGGGCTCTGCTTCTTTGAGACCTTCTTGAGCTTCTGGGCACTTTGTCTGGGACCTGGCAACTCCTGGGAACCCACAGAGGAACCTGAGGGTGCCTGCTGCTGCCAGGTAGAGGTAAGGACAAGGTAAGGGTGGCTCCAGCAGCTTCCAACAAACTCTGCTGGAGGTCCTTGATGAAGGGGCACCTCCAGCCTATGTTCTAGATGAACCTCTGAGTAGGGATGGTCAAGCACCCTTTCAGCTGTTGTCAGGCAGAGGCCTGTAGAGGAATGAAGGCAGTGGGTTGATTGACATTGATAATATGCAGCTGTGGCCTTGCTGTGAAGGCAGTGGGTTGACTGACATGGATGATGTGCAGCTGTAGCTCATCCCCACAAAGTGGTTAAATAGCACTGAGGAGTGTGGGAGAAGGAGGTTGGATGGAGGAGGAGCCTGGAGAGGGAAGAACCTGGGTGTAGCAGAGACGAGGAGCAGTGTGGTCTGGCCTCTGGAGGATGGAGAAGCAGTACAGACAGTAGAATCTGACCCATGGTAAAGCCTTGCTGCAGCTTGCTAGTTTTGCTTGTGCTGTGACAATTAGTGCCCAGTGTGAGGCAAACTGGCTTGGACTCAAACTACAACATGCAAGGTTGGTGGGTTTTTTATCTGATATTGTTCTGCTGAGGGAGTGACAGAGCAGTTTGGTGGGCACCTGGTGTCCAGGCAAGGTTAACCCACCACACAACATAGCTTGGTGTACTTACTCCTCAGTGCTCCAAATTATCAACACCAATCTCTTAATGCATGTTCTTATGATAGAGCCCTGTGGTGCATTAGAACACCCCAGAGCACAATCAAACCTGAGTGGGAAAAACAAGCAATTGTGATTAGTTTGTATTACAATCAAACCCAAGGATCCTTAAAAGAACCAGCCTATCTCTGTAGCACAACATTGAGTGACAGGGTAATAGTCAGGGGCATGGAGGCTGTACAGAGCCTGACTGGGATGCAGTTAACTTCTGTGCTTCACATTTGTTGCTAAAACACTGTGGGTTACACAGCAATGTTTGGGAATTGCTTGTCCTGGTTTTAGCTGCGATAGAGTTAATATTCTTCTTGGAGGCTAGTGCAGGGTTGTGTTTTGGATTTGGTGTGGGAACAGTGTTGATAAGGCACTGATGTTTTTTGGTTTTACTGGGTAGTGTCTGCACTGGTGTAAGGGCCCTTTCTGAGAAAAGGCTTTGTTCATTGCCTGGGTGCCAGGTGGTAGAGTGATTATGCCATGCCTGTCTGCAATGAGGGATGTGCCCAAAGCCTCCCACATCTGAAGTGTATCAGGGAAGAAGAGACCTCCTCAGGTGAGCATGGAGGGATTAAATAGTTCAGTGGTGTGTGAACTGGCTGCAAAGGTGCTTTGCTGCATGTAGGCATATTCCTACTTGGTGGATAAGCAATTGTGTATAACCAGCACTTAAATATGCAATAAAGGATTGCATTTGGGGTCCGTGCCTTCATATGCCACGTACTGGGTTGAGCACTTTTTAGTTTCTCAGGCCTTGCCAGCAGGAGGGCTGGAGGGGCACAGGAAATGGAGGGGACGCAGCTGGGACAGCTGACTCAAACTAGCCAAAGGGATGTTCCATACCATGGGATGTTGTGCTTGGCATATAAACTGGAGGGCTTGCTGGGGTGGGCTGATCACTGTTCGGGGTCTGGCTGGGCATCGGTCAGCAGGGGGTGCGCAGCTGTGTTGTGTCTCATTTGTTTTCTTTTCTCCCTCCCCTTTGGATTTCATTCCTCTCCCCTTCCCCCTCCTTTTCATTATAACTGTTATTGTTATTACTATTGTTCTTTTGGTTTTATTTTATTTCAACTAGTAAATTGTTCTTATCTCAACCCTTGAGTTTTACATTAATTTCTAATTCTCCTCCCCACCTCTCTGGGTGAGGGGGGAGTGAGTGGCTCTGTGGTACTTAATTACTTTCCGGGGTTAAACCATCACCTTGCTGAACAGGACTTGCATAGTGCCAGGGCTGTCTCTCCAACGCCCTCCCATTCCCAAAGACCAGTAGGCTGGGGGTAGGCAAGATGCTGGAATGGGACACAGCCAGTGCAGCTGACCCAAACTGACCAAAGGGATATCCCATTTCATATGATATCAAGTTCAGCAATAAAAGCTCAAGGAAAGGGGAAGTAAATGGGAATATTTGTGGTTAGAGTGTTTGTTTTCCCAAGAAACTGTTATGTGTGCTGAAGCCCTGCTTTCCTGGTAGTAGCTAGACATCTGTCTGCCAATGGGAAGTAATGAATTAATTCCTTAGTTTGCTTTGTTTGCCTGCACAGCTTTAGCTTTCCTTTTTAAACCGTCAACTGACAACAAGGTCTTCAAGTACATCAGCAGCAAAAGGATGACTAGGGAAAATGTGGGCCCACTGCCAAGTGAGGTGGGTGCCTCAGTGGCAAAGGACACAGAAAGCAGAGTTACTGAATGCCTTCTTTGTTTCAGTCATCACCACCAAGGCTGGTCCTCCAGTTTCCCAGATGCTGGAGGCAAGAAAGTCTGAAGAAAGGAACTTTCCTTTGAGGAGGATCACATTAGAAATCACTTAAGCAAACTGACACCCACAAATCCATGGGTCCCAATGGGATGCATCTCTGAGTGCTGAGGGAGCTGGCAGATGTTATTGCCAATCCATGCTCCATCACCTTTGAAAGGTCATGGAGAACAAGAGAGGTGCCTGAGGAATGGAGCAAAGCCAATGTCACACTAGTCTTTAAAAAGGGCAAGAAGGAGGACCCTAGAAAATTACGGGCCAGTCAGACTCACCTCTATCCCTGGGAAGATGATGGAATAGCTCATCCCAGAGGTCATCTCAAAGCACGTGGAAGAAAAGATCATCAGGAGCTGTCAACATAGATTCACCAAGGGGAAATCATGCCTGACCTATCTGATAGACCTCTGTAATGAAATGGCTGGCTGGGTAGATGAGGGGAGAGCAGTGGATGTTGTCTACCTTGACCTTAGCAAAGCTTTAGACACTGTCTCCCATAACATCCTTATAGTTAAGCTCAGGCAGTGTGGGATAGATGATTAGACAGCAAGGTGGGCTGAGGGCTGGCTGAATGCAGAGCTCCGGGGGCTGTGATCAGTGGTGCAGGGTCCAGCAGGAGGCCTGTAGCCAGCGGTGCTCCCCAGGGATCAGTGCTGGGTCCAGGCCTGTTCGATTTAGTCATCAATGACCTGGATGAAGGGACAGAGTGTCCCCTCAGCAAGTTGCTGATGGTACAAAACTGGGAGGAGTGGCTGATGCACCAGAAGGCTGCGCTGCCATTCAGCAAGACCTGGACAGGCTGGAGAGCTGGGCGGAGAGGAACCTCACGAAGTTGAACAAAGGCAAGTGTAAGGTCCTACACCTGGGGAGGGAAAACCCCATGCACCAGTTCAGGCTGGGGCTGACCTGCTGGAAGGCAGCTCTGCGGAGAAGGACCTGGCAGTTGTAGTAGACAGCAAGTTGCCCATGAGCCAGCAGTGTGCCCTGGTGGCCAGGAAGGCCAGTGGGACCCTGGGGTGCATTAGGAGGAGCGTGGCCAGCAGGCAGAGGGAGGTTCTCCTGCCCCTCTGCTCTGCCCTGGCGAGGCTGCATCTGGAGTGCTGTGTCCAGTTCTGGGCTCCCCAGATAAAGAGAGACAGAGAACTACTGGAGAGGGTCCAGTGGGGGACTATGAAGGTGATGAAGGGGCTGGAGCATCTCCCTGGTGAGGAAAGGCTGAAAGGGTTGGGCCTGTGTAGCCTGGAGAAGTCTAAGAGGGAACCTTATCAATGTCTACAAATATCTTAAGGGTGACTGTCAAGAAGAGGCAGCCAGGCTCTTTTCAGTGGTGCCCAGCAACATCATCAGAATAGAGACAGAAAGAAGAACAATGAACAAAACAATTGCTAATGCTGCAGTGGCTGCTTTATGCACCATAGGAGGCCAGGTGCCCTCTAGGAATCAATCAGAAAACAATATTAATGGAGGGATAGGGTCCACGAGAGGTGGTATAAGTGCTTCACCTAGGGGAAGTCAAACACTCCTGAAAGATCAGTATGCTTATTGTAAGCAAATGGGGCATTACAAAAAGGATTGCCCAAGACTAGGCAAGTTGGTGATGGTTACTGATGTGCAAGCTGATTGATGGGAACCAGGGGAATCTTCCCTAGCAGAGCCCTTGGTAGAAATTCAGCTAGGGAAAAAAGGGAAACCTGTAGAATTTCTAGTAGAAACAGGTGCCACATTTTCACTGCTAAATCAGACCTTATTGCTCAAAAGTGAATGAAATATTAATATCATGGGAGCAACTGGACAGTCTGAGAAAGCTTCCTTTTTGAAACCGTTAAGATTCAAAATTGGGAAGGGTGTGGGGATTCATAAGTTTCTCTACCTGCCTGAGGCTCCTAGACCACTTCTGGAAAGGGATTTACTAGAGCAAGTTTAAAGATGGGGAAATTGAATTTGAAATACCAGAAGAAAACTACATCGAAATTTTAAGTTTGACTCTTATTGAATCCCAAATGAAGGAAGAAGAAATTATACAAGAAATAAAAGACCAGGTATACCCAGGAGTACAGAATGGGTTGTTGTTAAACTTAAAGAAGGAGCATGACCTATTAGGGTAGAGCAATACCCCTTGAAATTGGAAGACAGGCAAGGAGTGAAAGGTATTATAAAAGAATTTATAAAATGTGGGCTATTGATCGAGTGCTCTTTAGATATAACACTCCTATTCTGCCTGTCAATAAGCCTGATGGCAAAACTTACCGATTAGTGCAGGATTTGCGGGCAATAAATTGGATAGTTGAAAACTTGTGTCTGGTAGCGGCAAATCCATATACTCTGCTGACTAGTTTGAAGGAAACCTATGGTTTATTGTATTAGACCTAAAGAATGCATTCTTTTGGCTCACCTTGGCCCCTGAAAACCATAATTTATTTGCCTTTGAATGGGAAAACCTCAATAGAGAATGGAAAGCCCAACTAATCTGGACAATGTTACCTCAAGGTTTTACGAATAACCCCACCATTTTTAGAAATCAATTACTCAAGGAATTTAGAAACCTGAGTGGGGCCTCTGGGAAATGGGATTCTTCTGCAGTATGTGGATGATACTTTGATAGCCACAGAGAAGAATGGAGAGTGTAAGGAGTGGACTGTCAGTTTAATTTTCTTGGACTAGGTAGTTACTAAGTCTCATTACAGAAAGCCCAGATCTTGAAGGAATAAATAATATACCTGGAATTTGTGATTTCTAAGGGACAAAGATGGCTCAGAAATGACTGAAAAGAAGCAGTCTACAGGGCCCCAGAACTGACCACAGTAAAAGAGCTTTGAACCTTATTGGGACTGACAGGCTGGTGCTGACAGTGGATTTGTAATTATGGACTTTCAGTGAAATCTCTATAAACTTCTGAAAAATAACCAGACACAATTAATATGGACTGATAAAGCTAGGAAGGCATTTAAAGAACTGAAACTGGAATTGATGAGGGCCCCAGCTTTAGGCCTGCCTGATATAACAAAGCCCTTATGGTTGTTCTCATATGAAAGGTGAGGAGTGGCTCTGGGAATTTTGGCTCAGAAGCTGGGCCTTTATGAAGGATCTGTAGTATACTTCTCTAAACAACTGGATGAAGTAAGCAAAGGATGGCCAGGATGTCTTTGGGCAGTGGCCACCGTTGTTCAGATTATTCAGGAAGCTCAAAAATTTACTCTGCAGCAGATGATTCTGCACACTTCCCACAATGTAACATTTGTTTTGGAGCAAAAAGGGGGACTCTATCTCTCACCATTGAGATTCTTGAAATATCAAGCAGTGTTAATTGAACAGGATGATACAGAAATGGCCACATCTACCCTTATAAGCCCTGCTTCCTTTTTGAGTGATAAACAGGAACTGGAAACTGTTGTGCATGATTGCATAGAAACTACTGAGATTGTGTATGCAAGCAGGCCAGGCTTGAAGAAGGAGCTGCTAGAGGAAGCTGGCCACATGTGGTAATACTGATGGAAGCAGTTTTGTAAAGAACGGAGTTGGCATGGCAGGATATCCTGTGACCACCACAGACCAGCTGGTGGAAGCGAAGTCACTCCCTACGGGCATATCTGCACAACAGCTGAAATAACTGCTCTAGTGAGAGTGTTGGAGCCTGCCGAAGGACTGCGAGCAAATATTTGGACAGATTCAAAGTATGCTTTTGGTCTAGTCCATGCCCATGGAGTAATTTGGAAAGAACAAGGACTCCTAACTAGTGAAGAGAACAGTATAAAACATGCTGATACAATTTTGCGACTTTTAGATGCTGTACAGCTTCCGTCAGAAGTGGTGATTATGCACTGCAAAGGACATCAGAAAGGGAAGTGGGAAATAAATAGGCTGATCATGAGGCGAGACAAGGCTGCGGAACGAGGTGAGGTATTAAGTTTAATTCCTGAAAAGTCTTTGCCACTACCTGAGACAATTGGATGTGATGGAGAGGATCAGAAGTTAATTACTGATCTAGGGGTTGAGGCTGGCCCATCAGGATGGGCGGTGTTAAAAGATAACACAATAATAGTTCTTTTTAGGATATTATGGAAACTTCTAAGAATAGAACATGATAAAACCCATTGGGGAACCGAAGCCTTGTATAACTCCCTTATCAAGCAAATAACAGCCAGAAGACTGTATCAAACCATAAAAAACATAGTCAAAAAGTGTGAAGTATGCCTAAAGAATAATCCCAAGGTAGAAAACCATGTGAAACTTGGAAGTGTCAGTAAAGGGAATGTTCCAGGTCAAAATTGGCACATAGACTTTTCAGAAGTCCCTAGAAAAGGGGCTTATAGGTATCTGGTGATACTAACTGATACCTTTTCCAGATGGCCTGGAGCTTTCCCTTGCAGAATGAATAAAGCCTGAGAGGTAACAAAAAATTTATTGAAGGAAGCTATCCCCAGATTTGAAGTACCAGAAGTGATTGCTGATAGGGGACCACACTTTGTGTCACAAGTAGTTCAACAAGTTAGTAAATTTTTAGAAATTAATTGGAAATTGCACATGTCTTATCATCCACAAACAAGTGGGCAGGTGGAGAAAATGAATCATTTAATTAAGATGCAGTTGAGTACAATTTGCGAGGAAACAGATTTATGATGGGATCAAGCCCTTCCTATTGCACTAATGAGGCTTCAAACCAAACCAAGAACTAAGGAGAAACAGAGTCCTTCTGAAATTGTGTATGGGAGACCATTTCAAACTGGATATCAAGGGCGGGATCTCACCCAAGCAGAAGAAACTGATTTACAGCAATATCTAGTTGCATTAGGTAAAGTATTACAAGAAGTGAACGAACTAGTCATATTTACAAGAGCATGGGATTTAGATTCCTCTGTACATTTGTTTCAACCTGGAGATTTGGCTTATAGTAAAATGATTTCAGGTGATCCTCTTGGAGAAAAGCAGAGCAGCCCTTTTCAAGTTCTGCTTGTGACTTATGCTGCAGTCAGGCTTGAGAACACTGTTTGGACCCACTATTCAAGAATTTAGAAAGCTCCTGGTGGACCATGGAACTCCCAATCTACAGGGCCTACATCTGTAAAGCTGACTCAAAACCGTTAATGATTTTATTGTGTTTGCTTCAGTATAGTAATGCCCTTCACTCCCAGTTGGCCCTTGAGAAGAAAAAGGCCAACTACTTCAAATCTCATGTGGTGGTGGCACAAGGAGCTTATGACAAGGAAGCAAGACTATCTTATTTGTGCAGCCTTGTCCATGCCTTTATGTGGACGTTTGGTTCACTGTAACTTGTTCTTCATAGACAGCCCTCTCTAAGCATGCAAACTTGACTCTAGAAAAATTGAACAGGATCTTGAGCCAGTCTCAGGAACTCAAAGAATATTTAAAGAGACAAAATAAGATGCTAGTTGAGTTTATCATTAAAACAGTAATAACTCAAGACAAACTTTTTGGACTGTCTAGTCAAATTTAAAGATGACACTGCCCACCGTTGGTGGGATAACTTTTCAGGATACTTATCCTCTGCACAGAAAAGTTTGGATATCTCAGTACACCCACTTTTGATATTATTAGTGTTGTTATACCAACAGCTGTCAATTGCCTTCCATGTTATAAGCTAAAGAATCTGATGGTAAGGATTCGGGCTTTACCTAAGGTAAAGAAGTATGATAACTTAGAAACTTTTTGGTCTTTGTAATACACTTTGTAAATAAAGTATTTACAAAGCTTAAAGAAAAGGGAGGAATGAAAGAGCTGAGGCCACAAGAACAAGGAAAATGTCAAGTACTAGACAGCTGAACAGAAGAGGCTCGGGATGGTTGTGAGATAAGGAGGTGCCTGGATAATCTCACTTTGCACAGATGTGCAGGACAATAAAGGTAAGAAAGTTTCAAGAGAATGGCAACAATGGCTTTGAAGGACATGGTCCACATGATCCCAGATCTGAGTTTGTGCAGAAGTAAAGGTCAATCAGTGGGTGCAGTGAAGAAGACTACAAGCCTTCACCTGAAGACCCTGATGACCACCCAAAGACCACTAGGGAAGATGACTGCGCATGCGGATCAGACATTTAAATCTCATGTTTATGTAAATAAGTTATCAGATATCTTGTGAATATGTATAACTTTATGATACATAGTCTCTGAAAGCCTGCCAGATTGTTGGAGCACTTATGGTGGAGCTATTCCCAGTGCTGCCCCAGTGCTTCCAATAAAGGATGTCTTGCTTAATAACAGTCTTGCTGTTATTGGGTTTTATTATATTGGACTCCTTACCCAGCTGCAGCTAAATTCCCAATTTGGTGAGGAAAGTTAGAAAGCAAGGGGGGTTGGATCCTGCCGATCTTTGTATCACTTTCAGCCCTGACTATTCCGTGATTATAGTGATCCATGAGACTCACTTAGCCTCACTGACTGGGGCAAAGGCACCTTTGCCAGTAGGATGGCTGACCTGGTTAAGGAGGGCTTTAAACTGGGAAAAATGGTGAAGGGAGAGACCAACCAGTAGCCCTGAGGGAGTGACGGACAATGTTGACAAGCAAAGGGCCTGGGTAATGTGAACAAAAGGGAACACAAAATCAAGAGTGCAAATTAAGATGCCCCCACTTAAACCCTGTTTTCTTATGTAAGCAAGGAATTGCCTACTAGAGCATAGCTAACAAGTAGCCAACAGATGCAACAGACTCTGGGTTCTGCTCTGGGATCTTCTGGATGTTCTGGGGACAAGGACCAGGGGCATCAAGGGATGCCTAGGAACCCTCTAAGAAACTTCGGGGGGTGCCTAATGCTGCCACATAAGGACAAAGTAAGAAGAGCAAATATGGTGTGTGCCTGAGGAAGCAGGGGCATCAGTAGCTGGTACAATGTTGTGTTTTGGGTTTAGTATGAGAATAATGCTGATAATGCACTGATGGTTTTACTGGTTGCTAAGTAATGCTTCTACTAAGTCAAGGACTTTTCAGTTGTTTAGGCCCTGACAGCGAGAGGCCTGGAGGGGCACAAGAAACTGTGAGGGGACACAGCCAGGACAGCTGACCCGAACTAGCCAAAGGGATATTCCATACCATAGAACAGCATGCTGAGTATATCTGCTGGGGGAGCTGGTGGGGTTGGTGTATTGCTGCTCAGGCACAGGCTGGGCATCAGAGAGCAATTGTCAGCATCGGTGGTGAGCAATGGTATTGTGCATCACTTCTTGGTTTCTTTTCCTTTCCCTTTGGATTTTAGTTCTCTGCCCTTTTCTCTCCTTTTCAATACAATAGTTATTGTTGTTATTATTATTTTTTATTTCAATTATTAAATTGTTCTTGTCTTAACCTACAAGCTTTACCTTTTTTCTGTTTCTCCACCCTATCCTGCTGGTACTTAGTTGCCAGTGGGGGTTAAACCACCAATGGGCAACAAACAGGAGGAACTGGGAAAACTATGTTCCCGCCACAGAAACATGGTGGGATGACTTGCACAACTGGAGGGCTGTAATGGATGGCTATAAACTCTTCAGGAGGGATAGGCAAGGAAGGAGAGGCAGTGGGGTACCCCTGCCTGTTAAGGAGGTTTTGACTAGAGCTTGATGGTAGTGATGAAAGGGTCAAGTGATTATGGGTAAGAATCACGGGGAAGGCCAACAAGGCAGAGGTCCATGGTGGGACTCCATTATATATCACCCAAGCAGGATGAAAAAGCAGACAAAAGATTCTATAAGCAGCTGGGAGAAGTCTCACAAGTCTCCCACCTTGTTCTCATGGGGGACTTCAACTCACCAGATGTCTGCTGAAAATACAATACAGCAGAGAGGAAGCAGTCTCAGAGGCTCCTGGAGTGTGTGGAAGGCAACTTCCTGACACAGTGGGTGAGGGACCCAGCTGGGGAAGGCATCCTTCCATGCTGGAGGGATGTCTTCCAGAGGGACCTTGAGAGGTGGGGCCATGTGAACCTCATGAAGTTCAAGCAGGTCAAGTGTAAGGTCCTGCACATGGGTCAGGGCAACTCCTATCCAACACAGGCTGGGAGGAGAATGAGGAGTATGGATTGAGAGCAGCCCTGAGGAGAAAGAGCTGGGGGGGGTAGGGGAGCAGGGGGAAGTGGTGGTGGACAAAAAGCTTAACGTGACCTGGCAGTGTGTGCTTGCAGCCCGGCCAGCCAGCCGAATCCTAGGCTGCTTCAAAAGAAGCGTGGCTGGCTGGCTGAGGGAGATAAATCTTCCCCTCTACTGGGGTCTCGTGAGACCCCACCTGCAGCACTGTGTTCAGCTCTGGAGCCCCCAGAATAAGAAGGACACAGACCTGTGAGTGCAGAGGAGGGCCGGGAAGCTGATCAGAGGGCTGGAGCACCTCTTCTTAAAGACAGGCTGAGAGCTGGGGTTGTTCAGCCTGGAGAAGAGAAGGCTCCGGGGAGACCTTGCTGCTGCCTTTAAGGTCCCTTCCAACGCAAACGCTTCGGTGATTCTAGGACCCTGCCAGCCCCCAGTGCGTTCATATTGGTCCGTTCACACCCGAAGGCGGGTTACAGGCGTCCGGGCCACCGCCGCCCGCCGGGCAGCGACCGGTCCCCCCCGCCGCCAGCCCCCGCGCACGACGCGCCGAGCGGAGCCAGTGGGCGCCGGTGCCCCCGCAGTGTGCGCCGTGCGGGCGGGGCCGCCGCTCCACGGCCCGGCTGCGGGCAGAGGGGGCGGCCGGGGCAGCCGCACCTTCCCGGCGGCGGAGGGGTCCCCTTCGCCCCTTCCCCCCGCCTCGGTAAGTCACCGGCCCCCAGCCCCTCCGTACCCCGCCGCCCCGGAACCCCCGATCCGTGCCCTCCCCGGGCCGTCCCGCTGCCCGCCGCTCTGCAGGGCTGCCCGCGGCGGCTGCGCTTCACGCAGAAGCACACCCAGCGCAGGGCTCCCCCCGGCCTTGCCCTTCTCTGCCTCGTGGGTCCCGGGACACGCCAACGCCTGAGCCGGGGCGAGGAGCCCAGACAAGCCCTCCCCGCTTCGCCGGGCCACCGGGTCGGGCGCCCTGCCGCTGCCCCCGGGCACTGCGCGCGGGCACCCGGCCTCCCTCTCCCTCGGGATCCTTCCTCCAGAAAGGCGTTTCCAACCAGGACTTTCCGACTGCAACAAGCGTTTTGCATTAGGAGGTTATCATCCCAGTAAGAAAGGCACCCGGATTTTTAAAGTATCATTTAAAAAACCTACTTGTTAGAGCTAACAGTATAAAGAAAGAGAGTGGAATAGTTCATCTTACATCCCTTTAGATGCTGGGAACCCCGAGTCGTGCAGGACCGGGCAGGTCTCTCATCCACAAGTGGCGTGTCATGCAGACCCCATCAGTAGAAAGGATTAGTCTATCCTGGTCGTTCCGAGCTCTTACAGGCTTTTCTTACAAGAAAACAACTCTATTCATCATTTCTACTGTCAAACAGAGAGGATGTTCTCATGACAACTTGTTGCTGCACTGAGACAAAGGCAAGGCCACGCAGGTGTGTAATAGCTGGTGCTGTGTGGGAGCTGCCTGCAGGATCTTCCCTTTCCCCCACCCAGCTGCGTCTGCCCGGCACCGAACGAGATGCGCAGCCCAATGCAGGCCTGAAGGCAAAGCTGTGCGTGCAGCACAGTGCAGACCCGTGCCTCTGCAGTTCACTGTTACCTGGATCACTAATCCTCTACGTGCAATGGTCCTTCAGGCAGGATCACTGCAGGAGACCATAAAAGTAGGCCGAGATCTCCATTCGTCTGGATACATTTTGAAAGAGCCTCACATTAGGAGCAGTTGTTCTCTGTAGGGGGGGATATGGGTTATTGGTGTGGAGTGTGTTGCTCATGCTGATGAGGCAACAGTCTGCAAGGAGTCCCTACGCTGACATTTTGACAGCATAGATGGATGGATCAATCAAAGTTTTATTATTTAAGAGAAAGGGATTGTTCAGAATGTTAGCTGGAGCTCTGCTGGAACATGATCGAGACCTGTCATGAAGGAGACTTTGGCCTGCCTTTCTGCATCCAGCTTCAAAATGAAAGAACTGCTGAGTATCTGTCATGCACAGTGTTTTCTCCCAGAGGTTCTTAGTTACAAGACATACTTTGATAACAAGATTGCTATAGTCTGACTACTAATTCCACTAAAGTCTATTATAAACTCCAGAATGATATTGAAGTTTATTGAAATTCTCTACTGGCTACATAATAATTGTCTTCATTTATCAACAGCAAAAACGTTTCTGTCTTTTAATTTTCTTCTCCATGGATATTCCTTATTTTATTATCCTTACCATTTCACTAGTTGCTTTGTAAAAGTTAATTTCCCTTATGAATAAAGCTATAGGAAAGACTCAGTTGTGTAGTGTTTTGGCTAATTTAAAGCTCCAGTGAGACAGTCAGGGGTCAACTCACAGGCCGTGCTGCAAAGCAGGCCTCTTTCAGCCCTACTGTTATGCCCCCCACCTCCTCCTGTCCCACAGGACCCTGGGATGCTAGCAGTGACTTACACAAAGCTCTTCTGCCAACACAACAAGCAACCTAATGTCTTTACAAAATCAGAGAAATAAACAGGGAAAGCCAAACAAAACTTTTCATGGGAAGTTCAAGCATCAAACTTACTCCATACCGCAACATTCAAAGTCCTTGCTTTTCGAGGACAGCAAGTGTAACCTCTTAGGCCATCAGCATCGTGCTCTAAGGAGGATCCTTTTCACTGTTCTGCTACCCTTGAAGTAAACATGGCAGAAATTGTCATTCCCCTTGTCAGTCAGAAGGACCATCTGGCACTACATTAGAACAGTCTTCTATTAAATTCACCAGCATGCTAATTATAGGATGACTAGTGAATGGTTAAACTGCCAGATGCTATGAAGATATATCACTGTCTTTTTACCTGGTTAGGCAAATGCTTAATTAAGCCTGCAGCTGCTGTGTCTGCTTTACCTGTGAACATATCTGAATTGCATTCACCTGTGGGAAAGATGGAGGGGTTGTCTTTCAAGAAGAAAAGCAGCTTGAATGCAACTTTGCTGAAACATACAGCATGTATGCATATGATTTAATTATGCACGCTGGTAATTTCATCAAAACCAGTTACAGACTGTTCTATTTCAGTTCTCTGGATTGTGCTCCCTGATGCCCAAATAATCTTTTAGTGCCTTTGCAAGCTTTGATAGCTGAGTTGTTTTAGAGGCTTCAGCAAAGTGACATTAGAAATGGCAGTATACAGCCATGGTTATCTGTTAGACACCCTGCTACTGCTTCTGATTTTGAAATCCCTGTGTATGTGGAAACATTCTACAGCCTTTTAATTTTCCCCATTCTGAGGAGTCTTTCATTCAGAAAATACTGAAGAGGGTAAGTGACCTTCCAACTTGACACAATAAGCAATGTTGGTCCCAGGGTGTTTAGCATTCCCATGAGGCTGCTGCTTTACTGAAAGACAGAATCCCACAGTTCTCACAGTTTGGGATGTGGTCAAGGCTGAAGCCCACAGAGGATGATTTTTCCTTTGTATTTGAAAGTGTTTGTATTTTGCTTTACTTAGTATTATAAGGTATAGGGGTCAGATTTGGAAAAATGAGGTTTAGACATCTAGCTAAAGTTTAGCTTCTGATCAGTCAAGTTTTGATTACCCTTCCCTTTTTTGTGTTAGGAAACAAATTTCAGAAAGGTGCTTTATTCTCATTAGTCTGCCTGGGGTCTTAGAATCCATCCCGAGGCACAGCCATTGAGGTGACCAAAGACACCGGTGGGCAATAAGCCCAGATTCAGCCATAGAGCTCAAGACCTGTGAGTCAAGAGCTTTTTTGGATGGGCAGCATCCTCGACTGGACAGAGCATGTTGCTCTCTGCTGATTGCTGAAGGTGCTTCTTGCAGCTGAAATTGCCTAAACTGTGCTGCATTTTTGCAAACAGCCCTTTGGCATGGTTTTGGCCTGGGCCCACAGGCACTTTCCCATTACATCACAGAGCACAGGAGTTACGTCACAGAGCAGTGCCAATAGGCAGACTGGACGTAGCCATGCAATTTGGAGAGTAAAGGAATTTCATAGTATGAGCATAGGTCATTTTGTGCCAGTTGACTGTTTTGCCACAGCACTGTCAAAAGTAGAAAGAAATAGGATGCTGGGAGGTTATTTAGCAGATACCAGGGGCACAGGCTTTTGGGAGTTTAGAGCTTCTACAGAGGAAGTCATAGTTTAAATAATTTCACTGATTTTTAAGCCTGATTTGTTTAATAATTTCTTCTTCCTTTGCAAGCATACTCTTTAGCCAGTTTTCATCACACGTATCTCATTAGACATGTGCAGCCTTCACTCCTGGGCACCAATAATGTGATCCGCATGATGGTTACCTCAGGGGTAGATGCCAGTAATATGTCTCATGCAGCTTAACAGCTGAAATCCATGCAGAATATTTGGGAGTATGTGGTAGGTTTCCTCCACCTCTGCCATCATCACTGGCACGGGGGAACAGTTCATCACATGTCTCTGCTGCTTCTTCCTCCTCACACTCCTCCCCTGCCCCAGCGTGGGGTCCCTCCCACGGGGGACAGTCCTCCTCAAACTTCTCCAGCGTGGGTCCTTCCCACGGGCTGCAGTTCTCACACCCTGCCCCAGCCGGGTCCCCCCACGGGCGCCGTCCTTCAGGCACAGCCGGCTCCAGCCCGGGTCCCCCCGGGGTCCCCAGCCCCGCCAGCAAACCTGCCCCAGCCCGGGCTCCTCTCCCCGCGGGGCCACAGGCCCTGCCAGGAGCTGCTCCGGCGTGGGCTGCCCACGGGTCACAGCCTCCCTCGGGCACCCACCTGCTCCGGCGTGGGGCCTCCAGGGGCTGCCGGTGGGGATCTGCTCCTCCGTGGGCCTCCCCGGGCTGAGGGGGACAGCCTGCCTCAGCGTGGGCTTCACCGCGGGCTGGGGGGAACCTCTGCTCCGGGCCTGGAGCCCCCTGCCCCTCCTGCGCTGCCGTGGCGGCTGCGGGGATGGGCCTCTCGTGCGTTCTCGCTCTTCTCTGGCTGAAGTTGTTGGGGTTTTTCCCCCTTTTCCTAAATACACTATCCCAGAGGTGCTACCACCATCGCTGGTGGGCTCGGCCTTGGCCAGCGGTGGGTCCATCTCGGAGCCGGCTGGCACTGGCTCTGTGGGACATGGGAGAAGCTTCTAGCAGCTTCTGACAGAAGCCACCCCTGTAGTCCCCCCGCTTCCAAAACCTTGCCATTCAAGCCCAACACAGAGTATAAGATATTGGTGTCTCAGGAGCTGTATTCAGTGCTTCACAGTCTGCCTGGAGTTGATAGTGTTTGCCTGGGAAAGCAGAGAGAATATAGCTGTGGTTGCCCCTTGCAATTTTACTTATTCTGCATGTTCATTAATTTGGATTAAGAGTGTCAGGTCCTCTCACACACTCAGTTTTTTGTGCACAGTAAAGTGTTCTGTGGACTGGGCCTGAAACACCAAGAAATGGCCTCTTTTCAGAAGCTCTAGCACCTTGAAACTGGGAAAAGCACAGCACTTGCAAAGTGTTACATTTCATGACTCTGGAAATTGTTCCCCTTTTTCTCTTGAAGACATTGAATTTTCTGACTTCCCAGGCACAATGCAAAAGACATTTATGCGAGAATGTTTTCAGCAGAGGCAGAGACATGCTTTCCAGATGAGAATGGAGGTAGATAACTGGCTGACCAAACTGCTGAGGTTTAACTTAATGGTATTTTTGCATAATTTATTATGGCAGGTCCGAAGAGCCTTGGGAACTGATCTTGATTATTTTAAATTTAAATAAATAAATAAGTGATGGATCGTTGAACAAACTGGCACTCAATTTCAGGAGATGAACCTGAGGCACATCAAAGGCAGGTTCTCAGTGCCAGAATCAACTGCAGTTTTACAACTATGCTAAGCTATGCAATTATCTTAAACCACAATGATCCTGCTGGATTTGCAGGGGGAAATTTAGCATCAGTCTCCTTACACAAAACAAACAAACAAAATCAGCACTGCATTTTCATATTTACGCAGCATAAGACAGTGCCAGAAATGAATTATCATCTGCATTCAGAAGCACCGCTACTGTGCTGGTTGTCTCATAGATAAATAAAAATGTATAATTGTTAGTCTGAGGAGCTTGTGTCTATACAGCACAACAATGACCTGTAGAGACTGTGACCAGTAAGGTAACTTGGAAGACACTTTGATTGCCTAAAGCAGTGCTGGTTAAGTCAATGTTTTGCCCTGCTGGGGTATGCAGCCCTGCTACTTTCATTCATAATTGTCCCTATTTTTTCCATCCATTCACCCACCTCTAGAGAAAAAGGACCACAAGAGCTAACCCTAAGACAGATAATGGCAAAAACTGTCCCCAAGGCTAAAAGACAGGAGACAACAACAACAACAATAAAACAGATGGGTGGCAAAAGCACCGGAAGGAAAAAAACAAAACCACAAAGTATAACTTTCCTTTTAAACGAATGGGGAGAGACAGCAGGCAGCAATGCAACAGAGATTAACGATGGCAAATCAGTGAATAACGAAATTGCCATTATATGTCACTCAACAGCATTGATCATTGTCAGAGAGAGCAGAACTTCTCTGGAGTTTCCTTCCCTCTTATCTGGGCTGGAATCCAGTAGGAGAACAGTCAGGGGCAGCTTTCATTTGGAAGACAATTTATTTATTAGCCAGGCAGAAAATCCTATTTAAAAGAGAGGAATTTCCAGGATTGTGCTGCAGTATTAATTTTCAAGTATTCTGTCCAAAAAATTGGGTGTTTTGCATAAGATGAAACCATAATTTTGGATGGGACCTTGAGCAGGAGGTGGGGCATGTGCTGAGTTCCCCAGGAGAACTCCCAGGAGGCACTTTGACTTGAGAGGGAAAAATTCCTTCTGTGTCAGATATATATATATACATATACATGATTTTCTTTTTTTTTTTTTCTGGATTAAACTAACAGCATCCGATGGGAATGTCTGCTTCTTGGCAGGGAGTGAATGTATGCAATGTTGGCTATGACTCGTGTCACTCCCTCTCTGTTCATTTGGTAATGGTATTCTGGCTAAAATAAGACACTGACTCCTGGTGTGCTAGTACAGCTAAATAAATGTGGGGGCAGGGCACGGTGCTGAGCACTGGCCCCCAGCTCTGCTGATTTTTTTGTTTGCTCATGGGCTGGCATGACCAATCCCATGAGCTTTTTCCAAGACAGAGCCCAGGCAGACTTCTGGGTTTTTCCCATCAACTCCTCCCAGAAGGCACCATGGCTGAACCTGACCCCCCAACATTCACATATGTCCTCGTGTCACACACTGGTGTGACTAAAACACCCACTCACAAGTTTATGCCATTCAGAGCAAACCTCGTATTATTTCAGAAAAAGAAAAGAAGATAAAGCTCCCTTCCCCTTCCTTCCCCCTCCCAAAATCATGATTCTTTCACTGGAGGGGCACAAGCAGGGTCTCAAAGGATATCCAGGGAGAGGGTGGGGTGGGAGCGCTACAGAAGGGACATGCTCTGGGCAATCTGGATGTGAGACAGTCCAAGTCACTCAAGGATAGGGACCAAACCCTCTGGTTTGTTATTTTTCATAGTGTAGACATAGCACAGCCTTTTCCATCTAGCCTTCCAACATGAGATACTGGAAATCAGACCCTACTCCAGGTGCCCAAAGAAAAGAGCAAACATTTTCCCACCACAGAGAGCATCGGGTGGGTGTAAATCAGGGCAGCTGCCGGGAGCTGCACATCCCAGGTCAGCACTGGCTCACACTGCTGTGCCTGCCCCTAACCACCTCTGGCAGGAGGGTTTTGCAAGAAAAATAGCTGACAGATCTATGAGACCCTTGCCTGCACAATGTGAAGGATGGATGAGATCTCATCTGGAAGCTCTCACCACTGAGAGGTTTTCTGCATTGTGACATGTAACATTCATGTGAGCTGAAGGAAGGGTCAGTTCTGCAATGCAGATGGACCAGACCCTTTTACCTTGAGCACCTTGCAGGGCTACAGCGTGGCAGAACCCCTACAAATGTGCACCAACCCCATCGGTTAGGCTCTCCTGATTTGTACCTTCCTTTGCACCAGCATGCTGTCAGTTACTGCATCTCAGCTGCTGGGTGGAAAATTCCAGCCAAAGGGGATGTATCTTCTATAAATTGCTTAATTCAGTCATAAAGCACTCATATGACCATCTCACAAGATATTTTAACTGGAACAAACCCAGCAAGAATAGTCATGTAGAGATTATGAGGTTTTAACTTTGCGGTGCCATGACCTTTTAGCTGATGGGAAAGTGCCCAGAAAGATTTTCTTGGGAATTGATTTTCCTTTTTAACATTTCTAATAGCAGATATGGCTAATAAAGATTAACCTAGGTATCTGTAAAGAAAAATGGCATGCCCCTACTGTGGTTCACTTGCAGAGAAACTGATCCAAATACCTTTCTAGAGCTAAGGACTAAAATAAAAATACAATGTGCAAAATAATTACTATAATTCATCAATTTCAGAGAAACAAAGCAGAGCAACAAACAATTATGACAGTAAATTGAATCATAAAATGGCAATACGCCAAGCTGTATATCAGCTGGGTCTTTTTACTTGTCTGTTGGCAAAATAAAGAGGATTAGGGGAATGACTCATCTGTTGATTGGAAAATCTACTTTAAAGTTGCAAGGAAATTTGAACAACATTTAATAACCAATAACTTGCTACACAAAAGCTTCTGTTCACTCACAGCTCTTCTCCCCAGTATGTAAACTGTGGATGCTCTGGAGCAGCAGAAGCAACCCAGCTCTGATGTCAGTCCCTCGTAACCAGGTTGTGTCTGCTTGTGTTTGTTGCAGTCCTAGTGAGCGAGGTCGTATTAGTGACAAGAAAAAAATGTGATGTATTTGCATAGGGGGAAATACTGTTTGTGCTGTACTGTCAGTGGCAATTTTATTCCTGGCTGCAGTGCAGTCAGGGTTTTAAACTTTCCTACAAGTTTTGTCTCCTCCTATATGAAGTTTGGATTCCTTCTGTATTGAGTTTGGATTCATAATGCATCTGAAGTTGTGGTTTTAAAACCATCTATGGCCATCAAAGTGATGTAGTAAGGGCAGTGGGCAGATCATGCTGTTCAAACTCAGACTTCAACAGCTCCCCATTACTGGAGCTGCCAGCAGCTCCCTGCCCCACAGGTGGCGTTGGGGGCTTCAAACCAGGCAGGACTTCTGGGCAAAGCCATCAGTGCTGAATGCTTCTGGCAAGCTGCCCGTCCATAATCTCATCTCTACCCTTGGCTCATTCAGCCCAAGCTGCTGCTTCATCTTCATCTCACAGAATCCCAGTGTCACCAGACACCTTAGCAAAACTCAGACTTCGCTCAGCAGTCTGGTGAGGATCTAGGTAACAGGTTTATATACGTGCTATGTGGTTATGCCTCCACTGCGCATAATTGCACTGTGTTGGTGTTTGGCAAGTGCCATCTGGTTTTCATTTTCTTTCACAGTATAATTCATCACCTCCACCCCCACAGATTTACAGTGCGACTGCCTTTCTGCTTTCAAGACAATTTCAGCTACACTGAGTGTGTTTTGATTTATTTTAACTGAACCCAGCAGACACTACCATCAAATCATTCTCCTTTAAATTAAAAGGAATTTGATTTGCAATTTTTAGCAAGATAGGACAACTCATAAAATCTTAACTGGTAAAGTAATAAGGTACTAGGAAGACAAAAGGACCAACCATAAAATAACTGTTCACCGAAATCTAGGAAAATACTCTGGAGAAACATCTTAAGCATATTAAAACCCATCAAAGCTATATAAAGCAATAAGAGTAATAGTAAGTAATTAGGTGTAGCATGGAAAACACCTATTGTAGCTCAGTACAGTAGATTGTTTAATGTTCTTGTGATTCAAATCAGTATTTCTGTTTGCAAAGGACTGGACACATCTTTCCTTAAAAGCTATTTTTTTTTAATCTGATGCTGTGAGAGGGGACACTGGCCTGTTCTGCCTGTGTATCTGTGTCCAGGTAAGGCGAGAAAAATAAAATTTAAAGTAAGGAGTAAAAGATAGAACTAATTACAGAAGTAACAAAAATGAGTAACTGTCAAACCAGGAAGAATATTTTTGTTGTAGGTTCTTGAGACCTCCAGTGAACAGTTTTCTCCCCTTCACTTAAGCACATACACTGGAAACATCATCAGACATAGCTATAAGGAAAACTGTAAAGGGAATAAGATCTGAAGAAGCAGCCCACCTCTGGTGACACAAATTATTTCTTTTCTCAGTAACACCAAAAGCCCACTTTGCATTGTAATTTTATGTGCTCTTCAGCTATGTCTTAGCGTTCACTTTGCACAATGGTTATTCTTATTGAGTGATATTGTGTGCTGAGGTATTGTGAGTTGTGAACAGGATTACCAGGTTAAAGGGACGTCAAAAAACATTACATGCACATACACACATTAAAAACCTTATTAAGTCTACTAACTCAAGCAGGCAAAAGCCTAGGATGTGTCAGAATTAATGCTATCTGTGTTACCCTAAATCTGTCCTTTCCCCACGTGCATCATGGCTACAATCTTTAATGCCATGATTGCAAATTTATGTTCTCCCCAGGGGCTCTTGTCTTATTCAGTGTCCTCTGCTGGATGCTCCTCCTTCAGCTCCCCATTCCTCGGACATCTCCAGGCTCACTGCACAGCCAAAACATCCACATATTTTTCACAGGAATAACAAATGGAAATTAGCTCATGCAGAGGACATGCCCTTTGCTGAATTTAAAGCCATAATTAGTAGGAAGGTATTAGAGCTTCTCCATGTTTTCTAATTTTTCTGAATAAGTGGGGAAAAAATACTTTCCTAGAAGTCACTGATTTCAGCAAAAGATAAAGAAAATCTGTTGCATGGATGATTTCAGCCTGGATAGTTTAACTTCAGAAGTCGAAAGCAAATAAACCCAGTGTCTAACAAAGGCAAATGTTGGAAAGTTTCAGCTTGCTGACACAAATGGTTTTACCTGTCACACAGCTCATATTCTGATAAACCCGCTGTAGTCCCTGGGTATTTCTTCTGTGGTTGGTTGGAGAGGAACAGGATACTAGAGGCTAGGGTCTAACACTGATCCCCAAGTAAGACACCTGCAAAAAACTGGAGGAGAAGTTGTCCAGGAGGGTTGGTGCTGTTTCCTCTCCCCTTCTGTCCTCTTGGGGGGGTGTCTGTGGGTGGGTAGGGTTGCTGCAAAGCAAAACCCATCCATGTTGGGCACCTGGAGACTTCTCCAGGCTATGTAGAGGCACCTGTGCTCCCAACGGGTGCAGAAGCAGCAGCCAGCTTCCCCTTTTGTTTCATTCCTTTCCTTTGTGGAGTGAGTGGGAAAACAAAAAGTAAGGGACCAATGGAAGGCTCTAGGTCTGCTTTCACCCACTTAAAAAACTAAGGCTAGGCAATTAAACCAACTGCAGCAGCCAAAATAGTCTCATCCCATAACAAGGATGAATCAACCCAACCCCATTTGTCCCACAGTTTCTGGGTTGCCAGTGTTGCTTCAATTTTACCCTTCATCCCTTCCCCACTGCGTGTGATTATCTATATCAAAGGCTAACAAATTCTCTCTCCTGAATTTTAAAAAAGCAGCAGCATTTGCATTTTGAACACTCAGCCATTCAGGATTCAGCCCATTTAATTATTACGCTTCAGAGGATGCACCCAGTTTTGCCACTCACCCTCACTGAGGTGGCACGGGTAGCGAGGGATGAGCCGTGGGATTACTGGCCGCTCACCCTGCTGGTGTTTATTTAAATATCACCAATTGCATTTCCTGGTTTGGAGCCTAAAATACACTTCAGGTCTGAAACCAGTATCCCAGGGATAGCTCCATCCTGGTGCTAGCTTTTAAAATGTATGCACCAGTAATCACATTTAATTTGACTAGGCTTGCATAAAGCTTTGTCTAAGAAAAAGGATACATTTCCAGCCTGTCTCATGGACTCATATTCTCATTAAATGCCACTATGGTCTTCTTAAATTTTGAATGCTTTGTTTATTTGGATTCACCTCTAACCACATTCTAGTGACAAATTTTCCACAACCGAAGAAGTATGTTCACAATAAAACTTTTTAGAAGGTGCTCAGAATTTCCTACTTCTTAATTTTTTCACTGTTTCCATTATCTGTAATGTGCTTATGTCAAACTCTCTTGACAAGGCACAGGCTTTTATCTCATGTATTGTATAGTGCCAAGCACTTTTTTTTTTTTCCTTTTGAAATAATTATGGGGTTTGAGATTTTTAGATCAAGCTGCAAATGTTTCTTCTCTGATAAAGATTTGGGTCAAGCAGCTATTATTCCTTTCTTATCCCAGATGAAATTTCCCCCAAGCAGAACAGTGAGAACTGAGGATGTCATAAAATCCATTAAAACTCACACACTGGAATTAACACAATGAGTTAGACTGGTGCAATAACATATCTTGGGACACCTGAGCTGATCTAATGGATCCCTAACACCAAAATGGACCTCCTTTCGAAAGCAGGGGGATTTCAGGTTAGCTTATTTGTCTTACTGAATATATATTGCTTTTCTTTTACACCAGCCCATTTCTTTGGCAGTGGCCTCCAGGGCAAAGACTGTCTCTGTTGCATGTATGTACAGTGCAAACACAGCAGGGAACTATGGCAGATATTGGGTGGCTTAGGCAGTTTCATTACAGAAGCATTTGTTACCGCTTTTCTCTCCCAGCATGCCTGTGACCCAGACTAGATGAATAAGAATTAAATAAAAATTACATACATATATACAAATGTTAGATTATATACACTGCATCTGCTACATACACCTCTTCTGATAATATTTATCTACATACATATGTGTGTGTGTTCGTGTTCAGGAGCTGCAATACATACAATCCGAAATTTGTTACATGACTTCTGTTTCTCGAGCAAGTTGAGATTTGCTGGGGGAAATTATAACCTTTATTACACCCAGTGAGATAGCTGTTTAAAACAAAATTACACAATTGCATGGTCAAAAGCTTGTCTCCCATTTTAAACTGCCACAACCGTGCTAACAAGAAACACTATTCTTCCCTTGCAAATGTTGCCGAGCTTGTGTCTGCAGATCATTATGGGTTTTACAACAGTAGCGCGATTGCTTCCTCTGTTGGAGAAGGAAGGTGGTGCTCAGAGAGGAGCATCTGACTGAAGGGACCAAAGGGCCCTCGAGTTTGGTGCAGAACAGAAAGGGCACAAGGAGCAGACGTCATGCACCAGACCTTACAGGACTTGCTCTGCAGAACCGTGCACGTTTCACAGCACCTGGCAGCCTTCCTAGGACAGCCTGATGGCCAGTCCTGCTTTAGATGTGGCCTCTCCAAGACTGCCAGCAAGTCTGCCTTTTCAGATAAGCTGCATCTTTCTTTGCAACACTTCGTTAAGAAAAGAGACTTTTTTAACATAAGCCATCCCAGTGCTGTCAGGGATTCCTGACTTGCAACCCATCCTCCTCTCCCATGCATTGCTGGGGAGCTGCATAGAGGGATGAAGACTGTGCATTGCTAAAACTGCATGGAGATGGAGATTAGATGATCACCAGAGGTCCCTTCCAACCCTGATGGTTATGGGATTCTATGAAACAGTGACCAGAAAGCAGCAGGCCAGAGAGAAGATCAGTACCTGCTGGGGGCTGCGTGGCAGCCCTGTGCAGCTGGGTGAGCTCTGGGGGTAGATCCCCATGGGTCGGCTGGGGACAAGGCTGGCTGGCCGTGCCTGCCCCCGAGCAGTGGCTGGCAACTCGGCTGCATCCCAGGAGGCGATGGCTGCCGTGTGCACACAGACATCGCAGGGTATGTAGGCGCTGCACTGTACCCCCTGGGGGGGTGTTCCTCGTCACTAGCACACCGGGGTGATCCTCTGCTCCTGGGAGAGCTGGGGTGGGTCTCCCAAATGGTGCTTTGGCAGGGTGGCTGGGTGCCTGAGTGCTTGGAGCAGGGAGGTGGAAGCTCTGTGAAATAGTTATCTGCTACGAGTAACAACAGCTTGACTCTATAAATAGCAACAGCTTAATTAATAAAAGGCATTTGATAAATATTGGCTGTGATCTGTATTTCCTCCTGACTCAATTGTCTATGAGAAAGAAGGAAATCTACGTGGAGGTTGAGCAAAATGAAAATCGGGAGCTTTCTGCGGTACCATGCATCCCTCTAAGAACACGGGCCAGCAATTTCAAATTCTTTGAAAGGTGCCACCTTACGAGTTATCCCAAATATTTTTAATGCTTCCAGCTTGTTATCTGGTGATACAAACTTTCTTTCTCCTGTTTTTGCCTGGTAGCATCATCCATCACAAAGCCCTGTTAAGAGAACACCCTGGAGGCACATTGTGGCAAGCCTTAGTTATGGTATAATCTCCCACTCTTACAACAGTGTCTACAGTTTTCATTCCTAAAAGCTCTGAAATTAGGCTGGGCATGAAGTAAGATGCTGCAAGACTTATTACAGAGCTAGTGTGGAATACACTAGGTAGAATCTCTCCTTCCTCCTCCCCCTGACCTCCAGGTCTCCTGCTTAATTGTTTAAAGACACATTTCCACTGTAAGATTTATACATGCTGAAGCACATGCCCCTAAAACGATGATACCTTCCTTCCTTTCTCATTTACAGCATCCCTGTAGAGATAAATATAGGTATTTGCTTGCAGACTGGTCACCCGCTGCTATGAACATTGCAGCTGGGACATAGAAGGAGGCCCCACCTGGGAGCTAACGGTCCTCTCCTGCCAGCTGCACCCATGCACATGAGAATGAAACAGCACAGCCATCAGCATTCTGTCTTGGCTGGGAATTGTTAACACGTTTGAAAGAGCACCTTCATTTTAATTCCAAGATTTTTCAAGCGCTCTGATCTTTGAACAAAAATTAGCCTACGCTTTTGCTACCTCACATTTGTGTCAGACCATGGGTGATGATGCGTTACAGAATAACATAGTATTTTTTGCAATTTTGTTACCTGATGGAGTGAATATAGTGATTCTCATCTTTGGGACAGTGGACAGGTGCCACAGGCAGCCAGGGCATGCCCCATGGGAAGAACATCAAAACTGACCAGACTGAAGTAAGGGCAACTCCAGCCTCCTTGCCAAAACTTTCAATTTTCAGCAAGAGCAATGAACTGACTTCATGACGGTAAGTTCTATCCAAAAGGTACCTTCAACACTAAAATCTTAGGACATTTGCAAACTCTTATCTTCTTCTCAAGCTAACTTCTACATAATAGACACTACATGTCTCTGCCCATCTTTATTCTCCACCCACTTTTGCATGCCAGCAGACTGTACATCCTTGCTGAGTTTTGAAGCCAAACTAGTTCAGAGCAGCAGCTATGGGGAAAAAGGCATGTTCCTGCAAATGCCTTAAACGATGAAATGCTGATGATACCAAACATAGTAGCTGGATACTCAAGGACTTCTAAGACTCTTCTTCCCCCTCTCTCTATTATTTCTAATTCCACTGTAGCCTTCCTGAGATTAGAAGGGGGAAGAGCCAGAATTGCCTACAGTATTCAAAACGAACATGCATCAGGAATTCACATAATTACGTTGCAAAGCATTGTTCGATCACTAGGTACTTTCCTAGTGCCGCCCATGACCTCTTTGTTTCCTGACTGCTGCTGAGTTTGGAAGCTGGTATTTTGATAGAACCATCTTCTACAAGCCTGAGATCATTTCCTACATGGCAATATATATCAAAGCTATCACAGTGTGTACATAAAATTAGACTTCTTTTTACTAATCATGCCTGTTTTTATATTTATCAATGTTACGTTCTTTTTCCTATTTTATTGCCTAGTCATTCAATTAATGATATCCTTCTGCAACTCTTTACAGCTTTCATCTACTCTCAAGCCTGAATAGTGTGGTGTTGTCAGTAAATTCTGTCCCTGACTTCCCAAATCCATTTCCAGATCATTTATCAATATACTTAGCAGCACAGAACTAGTTTTTTAAATACTTCATTTATAAACTTTTAATTAGCCTTCCCTAATTATTGCTTCATTCTTATTCCACACAATTTCTTTACGGACACTTGGCAAGAGATGTTGCTGAAAACCTTTTGAAAATTTAAGCAAACTTTATTATTCAAATCATACTGACATCTATGCTCAGAGATTCTTCCAAAGACCTGTAATAGATTTCATGGTTGTGCATTCAATACATCTACCCTTTCACTAGGGTTTATGTCAATTGGCAAGGTATGGCCATCAGTTCTGTTGGATCTCTACAGGCTCCTCACACATAGGGGTGTGTGTGGAGCGTTTGGTTTGTTTCCTTCTCTCTTTAAACCATATTTACCACTTTTTCTTTCTTCCGGTACTAAAGTAGTTCTAAGCAAAAGTTCATATTTCAGAAATCTTCTGATAATACTGAATGACCTTAATGAAATGAACACCTGCTAGCAACTTACCAGTTTGTTTTAATAACCCATTTACTGACACTTCAGTTTGAGCCAGATCTTCCAATTACAATCCTGTCAAAAAACATTACCAGCATGGAAAGTTTGCTAAAGACTTCAACAACAAGCAGAGATAAAAAAAAAACTCTCAGCATCTCTTCTGGTCTATTCTTCCAGAAGGGTTCCTATAATGCCTTGACCACCTAGTCACCCAAATCCTTCGACAGAACTGTCAAGAGACAGTACTGTACCAAGACCTAGTAGCAGAAATAAATTCAGCCACATCAAGTCATGGGGAGATAGCGTTACTCCAGTATGGCACACAGATAGGTTTAGTGCTGGCAGTTCTAATATCCAGACTTCTGTCACATGGTAAACATTCTTCTGGATTTGTTTGTTTTTAATAAAAAGCACTATGAAAACATTTTGAAATTAAAGCCTTATGAGTTTTTCACTGCAAGGCAAGTTTTCCAATTTATACAGTTTAGACAAGGAGCAGAGCAAGAGATGACTCAATCATCACAGTCATCATCTATAAATGACTCCATAGGGGATACGAAAAAAAATAATTTCTGTATTAGGTCTCTAAGCCAGCTGAAAACAGAAAACATGATATTGAAGACAAATAAATCCAGACAAACAGAAAGTCTTCCCTTTATAACGTTTGTTGACTACTAGGAAGGACTAAAATATATAGAGCTTAGTTATTCAGATTTCTTAAACCTTAATTTGTTTGTAGGAGACCCCACCATAGCTCTGACAGAATTCTTACTCCTGATGTAACTGGGTGAAGTTTTTCACCTCTGTATTGCAGATCCAGTTACACAATTATATTTCCTCAGCCTTAACACATATGAACTTACAATGTCTATTCAATATCTCATTTGTCTCAGCGTTGCTTTGCCTTTAACGCAGTAACAAATAATCCTGTGTGCATAAATTAAAATTCACACTCCTACTTTAAAATTTCATAGAAGCAACTTGACTTTGATGCTTTATGAACACTAAAAGACTGAAATATTTTGAATCATTCACCGGAAGAAAAGTCCACATTCAAACTTTTTTTATGGCAACTGCTGGGAAATACAATTTTTGCAGATGCAATCCCCCAAAAAGTAAAATATAATAATACAAAACTAGGGCAAGGTTTTTAGACAAAGGCTGAGAAAGGAGGGGTAGAACCACATTGGTGAATGAGATTCAGTAAGCTTAGCTCTATTCTCACTCAGGGTCACCTCTGTAGGGAAATATACTGGTATTGCTCTCTTGGTATAATTATGCTGCTACCGTTATATTATTATAAATTATTATGTTTCCAAAGCAACATATCAAGAGTAATTCCATAGCAATCAATGCCACAAGGACTAGAAGAATCAATTCACTCTACCCAGTTGTCTCTGGACAATGAATCACTGGTGCTTTTTTTTCTAGGAAAAACAATGGAAACAAGAGATGGACATAAATCCAGTAGTAACAAGCCAAAATGACTACAACGCAATTACCTGCTTGTTTAAAGCAATCTATTTTGAAAAGAGAAGGAAGTCTGGAGCAGTTCATTATCTTTTTTTATTTACTCCAAATGTTCAGAAATTACCAGCTTTTTACATTTGCTAGTATATAGTTACATTATAGTTAAACTGAGTATGTCAAGCATCAGCAGGGGTTTGATGCCCTCTTGTGTTTCACACAAGCAACATCAGTGACTGCAAACGCCACTTGTGAAGGTTTCTCAGGTTACAAATTAAGAAAGCATCAACTAAGACAACTACCTACCTACTGCTTCAGAAAGGTTAATTACAGTATGAGCAGACCCACAGACATACCTGTGCACCTTCCGCTTCAGCTTTTATAAAGACAGTTCAGGCTCACTAAACTGATCTTGCATGGCATAAATCTGATTCAGGTTTCTTTCGTTTTGGCCAGACATATATTGTTAATAAACTTCTGGCTACAACAACACTAAACCCCACCACCAGCCCCACCCCCCAAACACACCACACACAGAGCCCCCAAAAGTATCAAGATGAACTGTATTAATAGACTTTAGAATCAGAAGACTACATGACCTGGTCTTACCTCCTGGGAATGTCGTCCAGTTAACGATCTAGGTACTTACCCAAAGAAAAGGATAAATCAGAAAAAAAAAAAATAAATGCACAGTTGGAGATACCAAAACATGGAATATTCCTATTTTATTTACTTAAGATACTTCAGGGATAACTCCTGACACGTAAAAGTTGGCACTTGTTAACTGAAATTAGACTTTTAGGAGATTCTAGCATCATCTTAGGCTTTCTTTCTTGTCTAGTTAACACCGTAGTATCTTATTTTCTTCTTGTGCAAGTACTTCTAACCCATGGAGTAGTTCCTTCTTGATCTTCTAAAAACTAAACAGATTTCTCAGTAAATCTTTTCTGAAAAGAAAACCTTATTCTGTATTAAGAAGTGTTTTTCTTCGTTTTAATTTCCCTATTAGCATCAAAAGGGTATACAGATTTATTTTTTTTATACTTGGCACTTACATAACTCACCATCCCATTTTACTAACTACTCAAAGAAAAACGTGTGACACGAAACATGTGATACAAAAGAGATGGACCACGGAAGTAGTAATGTATAAAGATAACGTGGAATTTAAATTACATTTGAATGCTGGCATCAAAAGTTATTAAATATCTTATCCAAGTACTGAGGACCCCATATTTAGAAAAGTAATCCATTGCAATGTTCTGATACTAGTACAGAAATAAAGCACCCAGGCCTTTCATAATGGGAAATTCTCGATTTATTTTATCAAATTATCTTACTATGCATTTTTTCAGAAATCCGTTTCAAGATGATACATAAGAAAACCTTCAGAGAATTAGCAAATTAGTGCACAAATCAATCGTTTTCTGTCTGGTCATAGACGCAGAGGTAAAAAGGAGTCTAAGCATTTCATATTAATTAATAATAAGCATCCCTTCTTATCACAGATACCCAAATGTCTAGAGGCAAGGCACATTTTGGCACCATGACCTATTTCAGTAAAGCCAAACAAAACTGAATGAACGCTCCCCATTTCTAGGGGCTGCAAAAGCCCATGCAACCGAGTTGAGAGCAGATCCACACAGCAAAGTTGTAGAAATAACTTATTTGTCAACATCCAAAAGTGCACTACTCCTTTACTGAACACAGAAGCATGCTCCCAGAGAGCTCTGGGTTCTGTTTCAAATGGACGTGACAATGGAAAAAATAAATAAGGATAGGATGTGGTGAGGAAGGATGGATATGCCTGGACCCCTTACACCACCCAGATACTGTAACATCATTAACTATATTAAAGTGTAGTATTTTTAAAAAGGAATCCACCTTCTGTAGGTGAAAAATAGCTAAATTGCACACAGAGATCCCTGAGGTAGTGGAGAGCTAGTTAGAAAATCCACAGAACACACTGCAAAGCAATGTGGACTTATACCTCCAGGTCTAGAGGAAGTACTGCTACTTTTTCAGGTAATAAATATTGCTTACTAGCTCCCATTCAAGACCATGTGAATGATAGATCACGTTTGCTAGTGTATAACTCTGAAGTTCTGATTCTAAGGCTTGCATGAGGGCAGCCAGGTAAGAGCTGCTTTTGTTATCGTGGATGCAGCCAACAACAAAGCATTCACATTTAGTGCATTAATCTCAAATAATGCTGGAATCAGGCATCAGGGTTCACAGCTGAGTTTCCACAACAAATATGAATCTGACTTTTCTGGATAGATTTTTCCACCTGCTGACCCACAAATTTGTGATCGTAGGTTGAAACCTGACAAATCAAGAAGCACTTGCTTTTGGTAACAGTCACTGACATGGATATTTCCCATCAGAATAATTCTATTTCCCATATTCCCTTTCTAAGGAAGCAGGAAAAGAATTGCTCATCTTAGTTAGTTTTAGTTATTTTAATTAGCATTAAAATAGTCCACACAGCAGAATTAGCATGTGGAAACAGCAAAAATCCTCCAAAATGTTTTGAAGAGCTAGCAGATAAATATGGAAAGTGGGTCCACAGCTTTCCAGAGGTAATCAGTTATTCACGATCTCATTTCTGTCATGCCATTTTCTCCATCACATTTTCCTATATCCAGTTCCCTCCTAAGCTATAGAGTGAATTAACTTAAAATCTTGTAGCTACATGTAAACAAAACAGAATCATTTTGGACTGGGAATGGAAAGAGACAGCATTTTGTAGGACAGAGCTTGGAGATACCTGCTAAGATACAGCATAAGAAACTCTAGACATTAACAGAGTTGATGAAGTAAGTCTAAGTTCTGGATAGAAAACAGTTAAAAATTCCCAAGTCAAAACAGATGCACTGCTATTAACTGACAGAGCTTCAATGAAATGTGAAGAAAATCATGTCTCTCCCAGTCCCTAATGCTGATTAAGACTTTCCTAGCAAATTGCAATGAGTTGAACTTCAATATGTTCCACTATGAAATATTATGGAATGGAAAACTCATGCTGATATAAATCAAATCAGGTTAAGAATTGATCTAGTTAAGAATCAGTACTTGGCTGCTGTGCACACACTTTAATTTAGTTTGAAGTGCCCGATATCAATTTAACTTAAGCTTATTACAGACTTTACCACTTTAGCTAGAGCTGAAAACTAAGATTTCAATGCTTATGTCATTAACCACCCAAGGCAGATGCCAGTTGTCAGTACTGACACCGCTATTCAGCAGCACCTTACTCAACATCATAATGCATCCCTATATTCAGTGTTGGACAGCATCAGCACAATGATTTAAAAAAAAAAAGGGAAGAAACATTAAAATACGGTGCTCGCCTCCCAGGAAATCATTTATACACTTCTTTCAGACAGTTCTGACCTTTGTTTAACACACAGGCTAATTGGAGGTCCCTCAAGAAGACCCTATACATTTAAGAACAGCAGCTGTGTTTGTAAAATTTTATATAATAAAATCAAAATGCATAGGAAAGTCATTTTATAATTGCCAGCAACAAAAGCAAAAGCCACTATAGCATTACTAAAGTTAGTAACAGTTCAAGACCAAGTGCTTTTCCAGGACTGCAGGACAACTAGATTCTTAGCTCTAGAGTACTGCGAGCACAATGTTTCATGCTTGTCTAAGGAAACACAAGCTACAGAAAACTCAAGGAAATGTGGTCATAGGTGTTATATGTCACACAGCTTGTGCCACAGCAGTGGTGGGAAACCATCAACTTATGGGTATGTATTTTTGTACTTGCTGGGCTCCAATCTCTGCAACATAGACTGCTCCACTCTTCATGTCTACATCCACAAGGTGAGGTTTAGTTTCATCTGCCAGCTGGACCGTGTGGACCATAACACAGTCCCCAATAGAGCCAACCGGTGGTGCTGCCAAGATTGCTAACCGGTTGATATTCAGCTGAGCTACAATCAGGTATTTGTAATCGGCAGTAAATCTGTGAAAAACAGAAATACATTTTTGAACTGTGAACTCCATAGGACATCTCAATTTAACACAACCATGCACTTTTAAACAAACAAAACCTCCTTAATATTCAAGTTTTTGAAGGCTACAACAGACTAAATGCAGTGAAGCATTGAAAATTAACCTATAAACCTTGGTCTATATGTTGCTTCCTTGAGACAGATTAAGCTAAGGAAAACTCATTCAAGACAATCTCTCTTCCTCTAAAAGCTGCAACAGTAAGGTCACCAACACACAACTTTAAGTTCCCAATCCTACACTCAGATCCACAGGGATCCTTATAAAGCCAGGATTTCCCTGTCAAGATACACCTGTGCATTATCTTTACATATGATTAGGGCCCAGCACCCTATTAGTTACATTCATCAACTCCTTGTCATCAGGCATTAAGTACCAACATCTTAATTCAACAGTAAGAGTACACCTTATTTATGTAATTGCATGCTTCTAGAAGAACTGTTCAACATCACCTGACAGAATAGGGTCCATCTTCTGAAAAACAGTTGTTCCAAGACCCGAGCCATTCCCCTGTGACTTTATCAAAGACTTGGATTCTTTTGTTGTCTCTGTCTGCAACCCATACCTGTTAAAAACAAAAATCATGGCTGTTCACAAACAGAACAAATCAAATGCATTAGTTTCTTCCATAAGCAAAGTATCAGTATCCTGTAGTAAAAGAGAAGTATACCTTGGAAGAATGCACCTCCCCATTCAAAACTATGTAAGTAGATATGCCTTCCAGATATAAAACAAAACAGAGTTAACATACACAAATTATTTTATACTACTTTAACAGAGAAATCATTGCCCCTGCTTCATTTTTGTGTCTATATTTAGTAGGATTTTCTTCCCCCACCATGAGGACACATTCCCACCTATTCAATTCTAAAGATATTGGTCTTTCACCCGCTAACAATTTGTTTTATAACAGTAGTCTCATTTCATGACCCAAACCTGACTGCATCTGCAAACACTCTCGATATGCCTAACATTACTATAAACATGAGCAACTTAAACACTAAGAGCTTTTTCTCAGCATGTTTTGCCTAATCAGTTTTGTGGAGCTTGTCTACATCCCCCCCTGTGCTAACTGGGTTCACAAACAACGCAAGCCAGCAATACCACTAGACAGTTCCAGTGAAGGCATCTCTTGTACTACAATCATTCAAGTTTCAGCTGCTGACAACCCATCAGCCTGGTAAGTAAACTTCATGACTTTTTTGGGATATCACCCAAAAGGGAGCAATAAACAAGCTGACTTGAAATCTTTCACCACTATTTTTAAATGAAACACTACTACAGCATTCTCTTAAGACTCCTTAGGAATTAATTATTTTTAACCTAGGCTGATGATCAACACTATGTTGGCAATAAAATCATAGCCCATCGCAACTGCTGTCTTTGAATGTATATACCCATGGTTACCCTTCAAAATAAAGGAACCGTGTCCCTCCCACCCTCCCTATTTTGGCAGAGAAGCGATTTTTATATACGCTTCTCCTTCTGGTTCAGACAGCATTAGCAGAATTAGCTCAAACCAGTGATTTCAGACGTTTTAGTCAAGCAATCTTATTTTCCCAGAAACAGACTAAGAAGTGACCATAGAATTCCTCTACAAGGACAGCAGAGGAAAAGCCAGACTACAATTAACACCTGGGAGAAGTAGACTCTTGAGTGCCTTGAGCTGTAGAAAAAGGACTGATGTCTACAAAAAATGTAGAAAAGGACTGATGTCTACAACCTAGCTAGAGCCTTTACTACCATCTTAAGCTTATTTGGAATTTCCAAATACAAAATTAAATTCCTCTGAAGAAACGTTAAGTGCTTGGGTAGATATTTATTACATAAGATAATTCTCCTGTACTCTCGCAATGGCAACCTGTTAGAAACTGCAGGGGGAACAGTCTGTTGTTGCACAGACACTGACAACGTAACCAGTCAGAACCCTTGCATCAACACTGGAGCCAGCTGCTTCAGTAGGATGTGCAGAATGAAACCTCAGCTCATGACCACTATCACTGCAAACTGCAACCCCCATAAAATCACCCAGATCACAGCTGTTCAATTAAAAAAGAAATACAATTTGTTTTGTTCAAATACACATAAACAAGTCTGTTGAAAGATAAAAAAAAATTTCCCTTTATTCTTTACCCGTCCAAAAGGATCCACTGTTACACTGTGAGGAATCTTGAACTGGCCAATGCCGGTCCCATTTGTTCCAGTCAGCCATATCTCTTTGTAATCTACACAGTGAGCATCATGAAAAATAAAAGTAAAAAAAAAAAAATCACAGTAAGCAAACAACAAATACAACAGCTTTAAGACATTCCCTTGCACAGTTACTTTGAGTAATTTTAAAGGTGAAATTTCTAAACTCAGATCGTTTAAACACAGTACTCCTGGTACGTAAACCCAAGAAATACTGGAACGACTACAGTGAATACTGGATTATTATTAGTGGTTTCAGGATTATGGCTACAGAAACGTAGCCACTAGTACAAACAGCCATAGTCCAAGGCTCTGTTAAGCACTGTATTAAAAAAAAAAAAAGTTGGCTGATTATGATATTATTTTTACTAATTTTTTTTTGGTTGTTTTGTTTTTGGTTTTTTTACATTTGTTACCCAGCAGTTTTAACAATTTACCATTTTGCAAACTAGATATTAGGAAACCGACCATTTCACAGAATCGTTTAGGTTGGAAAAGAGGTTTAAGATCATCGAGTCCAACCATTAACCTAGCAATGCTAAGTCCACAGTGGACTTTCAGTGGATTCTGAGTCATACATGACAAGCTACATCTGGTCTCTGCTTTTCAGTGAAGATGAGACTGTTGGGAATATCTCCATCCCTACTGCACAAAGTAGCTGCCAGCACTCTTTCTGTATATGAAGGACAACAGTGTGTGGAAGTAAACATGAGGACTGAGAACCTGCTTCAATACCGTCATAACCCGCACCAGAAGGCTAGCACCAGAATTCTACCATTGTGTTTGCACCTTAACAGCTAGTTTTCTTACCCTTTCATTCCAGGTATGACCTGACATTCTCCAAGAAAGCAACGGTTCAAGAAATTAATCTGAATCTAGATACAAGGCTTGCTATAGGCTCTCATAAATTCATGACAAAATCATGCTTGGCCAAGTGACACAGACATGTGGTACCACAAATTCACAGCCAGAAACTAATATTTTCAACTTCTCTGCAAGTTTCACATGAAGTGCAAGCCCAATCTTATGTAAAAAAAGAATGACTTCTCCCTGCAAGGAGGTAGAAGAATCAAACTCGTAGAATGAGATACAGTTCAAAAATTTAAACTACACTCAACTTTTGAAACGTAACTAATTTTAGATACAACAAAGAAGAAATGGTAGCTCCTCCACTTTTTCCCAACTGTAGGCATGCACAGACTCCTCACTCACTGCCCTGACCAACACTGACGATTTAACCGAGGAACACGAGCAAGCTAATTAGAATCATGGAATAATTTAAGTACAAAAGATCTCCAGACATCATCTGGTCCAATTTGCTTCTCAAAGCCGAACTAGACTTGACAACAAATCCAGCTCTGAAGTTAGATCAGGTTGCTCATAACTTGTCAAGTTTTGAGTATCTCTAGCAGTGGAGACTCCCACACCATCTCTGGGCAAGCTATTCATTGTCTGATCACCCTCACTGTGAATCTTTCCCTCCAAAAACGGAACTGGAATTCACCCCTCTTGCATCTTTTGCTCAGTGTTCTTCATTCTTGACTGTGCACCTCCAAGAAATGTGTGGTTCTGTCTTCTCTATACCCTCCCATTACAGAAGATGGCAATAAGAATCCCCCTAGCCTTCTCTCTTGAAGACTGAACTAATTCTCTCAGCCTCTTGTCATAAACAATTAGGAGAATTCTCCTGAAGTGACAAGCAACAAAACAGGATCTGAGTCAACAAAGCTTTCAAACTAATGTTAAATGACAGCTCTACCTAGTCCTCACTTAAAAGTACTCTCAAGCTGTGTTATTTAACATTGAATTTTCAATGGTCAGCTGTTGCCGTTCATTTTTACATACCGTTGGACAGTTTGAGCAATCTGTTATTCATTCCTCCGTCTCCATCCACAATGTACAGGTCTCCGCTCTCCTCTACAAAGATCTCTGCTGGTTGATCAAATTGTAGGGGAATCAAACTTGAACCAGCATTACCTGGCGTACCCAAGATCTGCATAAGTTTACCCGAAGGGCTATATTGTTTCACAGTGTGTCCGTATTTCCCTGAATTAAGGGAGAAAAGTGCAAAAACACCTTAACAAAGCAAAATGTAAGTATTACAACTGATTGAAAAGATTAAAAAAGAAAATCCCCTGATACTCATAAGTGATATTAATAAATCAAATGGACAAAATTCTATAGTGAGAACATGACTATGGGTTAGTAAAACCATAGGCTACAACAGTACTCATCCATTGTGTTAAGGTCACCAAATCTAGGACAGACAGTAAGTTTAGCCAGAAGATTTTTTTTTTTTCCTGATATTTCTCCTGGGCAACGGGGCAGTGCTTACTGAGTTCAGAAGCTATAAGCAGACAGACAGCACACCTCATGAACCTTTAGGGTATTTTCTGCAGCACCTGAAGAAGTTTGTTCATGGTAAGAAAAACTCAAACAATTCTGAGACAGGTTTGTAAGACTTAAATAAATGAGTTGTTTAAAGCAATACCTGCAGTATCAGTGTTTTCTTTCCTACCTAATACTTCTTATATCACCACCATGCATACCTGTTCCAACATCTGTGATCCATACTGAACTATCTGTTGCAGTGTTCAATACAAAGATACCGTGAGGCATTTCAACTGTATTATTCCATGAGTAAAGAAAATAGCCTTCCTCTGAGAATACAAGTACCTTTGGCACATTGTCTCCCCTCTGAAAAGGCAAAAAAAGGTCGATTAAGAAAACAAATTAAGCAAGTAATTATATTTTTGAAAATTCCTCTTTGTAAAGTTTTTGCAACATTTCATGAATCATTAAGAATCTCCTGAGATTGTCACTAGTTCTCATTTTTTCCAGTTAGAAAAGGGGAGAGACAGAAGAGTTTAAGTTCAACAGGCAAAACCTTCCATTCATTCTAGAGTTCCAACTTAAATCATGTAACAGTCCAATTTTCAGAGCAGCCAAGTTCCTGCAGTTATCCTGGTCTTCATTTTGAATCATGTTTTTATGTTCTTGCTGAAAAATATGCCATGCATAAAACAGGCATGAAAAACTGTAACTGTACCTGTTAGCTGCATGGCAGTCAAGTACTCATGCTGTGCTTCATAATTAAATCCCACCACTTTCCATGAAGAGAATGTCTTATTCGTGACCTGGAGATACCAATGCATGGAACTGGGCAAAGTGAATAATTGAACTCAAATTACAGTAACGGGCCAAAAGAGTTGTGTGGTTTTGATTTCATGGGACAAAGGTTGAAAAAGCGGAAGATTCAGTTGCCCCAGAATCATGTTTTACCTTACAGCTAACAGAAGAAGGTACTGTAACTCAGTTATGTTGGATGACACAGAAATGCAAGGCTTTTAAGAGCACAAACAAGTGTGGTGCCTAAACCGCTTGAAAAAATGGATATAGCAGAGACATCTATACTTACATTTTCATCAGTTTTGATAATAATTATTCACATATATCTATACAGACACACACATATGTATCTTAATCTAAACCAGACACTTTAGAAGCAAAAATACATTAGAGCAACAAGGAGAGAAATATAGTATTCTCGCTCACCTGTCCCACATAGACCAAACCATGAAGAGAGTCAACAGCAACACAAAATGTTTGGCCAGTGAAGTATTCTGGAATTTTAGGCCAGCCTATGTCCAACTTGTACATCTGTTGCTGTTCCTTCCAAGGAGGGAAGTAATCAAATGCTTTTAAAACCTGGAAATACAAAACATACATCCAGTAATCGTTAAATTCCATTATGCTGGGATCAGAAGAATGAGCAATAGAAAGTAACTGTGTACTGAAGCATCATAAATTGATTTATTCGATCAAAATTAAGATGACAGATAAACAGAATAGGCTTGAAGCTAGGGTTTGGGGCTGCAAACGGGAAAATTTCTACAAACTGGAAATTAGCTAATAAAGTCCTTCAGATCGCGGAGCTCTGGAATTAGAAGGCAAAAAACACACCCTGAAATTTCTACATTGAAGTTGCAATTACTATACACAAGCCACACTCTAAAATGAGGAAAACAGTAGAGAAGGTTCCAAACGCAACAGACTCAATAACCTCTTCAAGATGATACAACAATAAGAAAAAGAAGTATCAGTATAAAGGGAAATTACGGGTCAAAAAAGAAAATGAAATCCTGGAAATGGGGAAGTGTAAGCTACCAGGAATGGCAAAACCCTGGGCAATGTATCCTTTGTAAAGGAGAATGGAAAAAAAAAACAACCTTCGGCCTTTCGGTTCTCTTTCCGGCAGCAGAAGGGAAGCTAAGCGCTGAAACAGAAAGATCAGGCTAGACCTAAGGAGCAACAAGCGCTGACCCTGAAGGAGCAAGGCCGTTTAACATTTCTGTTAATTGCCTTGCCAGATGTAGGGCTAAGCTGATGCCACAGAACTAGGAACGTCTTAAGAAAGACCAGACAAGCACGAAGGGAAACCGTGAGCACTTAGGCAGGGAGAAAACCCGACAGTAGGGGATGCACAGCTATTCGCCCAGCGGTTCAGTCGCTCCTCTTTCAAGGGGAGCATAAGGCTCGGAACCCCCCGAAACACCGTCACCCCGCGCAGGCACCTGGCTGGAGGGGCAGGCAGGGCACACAGCCAAGCCTCCACCGCGAACGGCGTAAGGAGCCGAGGCGGGACGGCGCCGGGCCGGGCTGGGCCCCGGGAACCCGCCGGCACCCCCCGCCCCTCCGGGCCCCCGAGCACCGGCGGACGCTGCGCCCGCACCACGGCCCCGTCCCCGCCGCCCCCGAGCGCGGCCCTGCCGGCACCCCGCCCGCCCCCCGCCTCACGCCCTCCCTCGGGCCGCGGCCACCGCCCACCTGCGAGCCCCAGAGCAGGGCCAGCAGCGCCAGCAGGACGCCGGCCATCACCGGCCACAGCAGCCCCGGCGGCCGCTTCCGCCTCATGCGGGCCGGGACGGGGAGGGGCCGCCGCGCGGGCGGGCCGCGTTGCCATGGCAGCCACGTGACCGACACGCACCGCCCCCTTCCCCCCCCCCGCCACCGGAAAGGGGCGGCCTCGCCCTCCCGCCCCGCTTACTGCCAGCGCCGGGCTGCCCGCCGCCGTGCCGGCTCCGAACCGAGCGGCCCGGCAGGCCAGAGGGGGCGTGGCGGCGCCCGGTGGCAGCTCCCGCCGCTTCGGTGCGACGCTTGAGAGCTGGGAGAGGGGCGCGGCCTCCCCGAGTTCCGCCGCCCCCGCGCAGGCGGCGTTGCGGCCCACCGGCACGGAGGGGGCCTCCGGCGCCGCGTGTGATGCCGTAGGAACGCGACCGCGAGGAGGGAGGGCCGGCGGAGCGCGGTACTCTGTCGGTGGCTGCAGGTTGTGCCCTCGCTTTCTGGGCCGCCTCGGCCCGCACCCGCGCTGTTCCGCGGCGGCCGCTCGTAAAGCGTCCTCGGCCTCTGCCCGCCGGGATCCCGGGGCGGCGGCGCAGCGAGCGATGGGGTGCGGGGGCGGCCCGCAGGTGGCCGCGGGCCGGCCGGGCCTGGGCGCCGCGTGCTGAGGGGAGCGGCGCTGCGGGGTCGCTGCGCCTAGGGGCTGCGGGGGCCGCCGCCCGCCTGCCGCCGCCCGGGCCCCGGCCCCGCCGCCTTCTTCGCTGGGCAGAGCGGGCGGCGAGCGGCGCCCGTCTGCCTTTGTCTCTTGCCTGGGGTCCGGCATTCTGAGGGCGTCAGCGCTGAACGCCCGGGGGCTGAGAGCATCCTAGGCTGCTTTTCTTCCCCTGCTGCTTCTTTTTTATATATATTTTTTTTCTGTATGTTTAAAAATTCTGAGTCTTTGGCCTGGATATTTTTTTTTTCACTTCACGTTTAAGTAGCTGCATTGAATGAACTAATAAAGATGGATAAGAAATCATTTGAAACCGTGCTGGATGAAATTAGAAAGGTAACTTCTCGTTTTGCATGTTAGTTTTCACGATTTGATGACAGAATATTTCTTTTGATGAACACACCAGGTCAGGTGTTTTTGTTCTTTAATAATCACTTCGGCGTTCAATAAAGACTAAATTTCACCTGTATGAACTGTAATCCTGTGTTGCTGGTGTATCCTCGATTTTTTTATGTCAGATATTACAGGGTAAAGCTGCTGGGACATGCTTGTTCTCTTTGAGATGTTTGTATTTTCTCAGAAAACTGAGATTGAATGTCCAGACCGCTACCACTGAGCTGGGACCCTGTGCTTGAAGAGCACTCATTTGAAATAAGCACTTGAGGAAATTTTATCACAGCATTTTTATTATCAAGGAGGATGAGGAAGGAAAGCCAAAATAACTAAGTAGCTCTTATTTGGGCGGAGGGTCTGCGTTTGCTTGGCCTGACCGGAGACTGGGACTTTCGGTGCGAGGTATCTGCCTTTCATGTGATGGTTTAGGAGTTAGAGCACACGAATGTGACGTGAGAGGGCTGATTTCAAAGCTGTGCTCTGCTGTCCTTGTTCAAAGCCGCATCTCACGTTGCTCAGGAGTGTGTGCACACCTTCTTCCTTCGAGGTGTGAAACCCTGGGGTTTGCTGTATGCTCTTGAACTGCGAAACGGGCTGAGCAAAATGCTTGCTATTTGTGGGAAGCAGGGGTACAAACCTGGGCTTCCCGATGTTTGGCCTGTCGCTTGTTTCTTCCTGCACAGAGGCCTGCTTTTAACAGGAGAGCTAGACATTAGTGGTTGCGACAGTTCCCCAAATACTGGAAGTAGAAAAGGAGATAGTAAAACCAGAACCTCTGCGATTAATAGTTTCTTACCTTATGTGGGAGGTACAAACCTGGGATGTCACATTTTGCTGTAGTTAAGCAGAGGTGATTTAAGTGTCACAGCAGAATGTGATATATCCTGCTTAAGATGTCCTGGTGTGAAAATGAAGGGCTTGTTCTGGATAAGATTGCCTTATGGTAGGAAAGGAATCCTTAGCATTTTTCTGATGGGTGTTTTTTGTTACGATGGGTTGTGTAGGTGAAGTAGATTCCTTTATTTCGACTTGGGTGCTACGGAGCTGAGTTTCAGTTCGGCTCCTCTTCAGCATGACATGCAGTGATGGCTGCAGTTGTAGTAGTATAATTTTGGAATATATTGAGATACAAACAGCTGTGCTCAAAAGCCTCAGGTTTTTCTATCACAGCTGCACTTACTGGCATTTTTTAGTAAGGTCATGGTCATAAATTCTCCTTTATAAAACAGGTATATGCCATGCTGCGTAACCAGCTGAAAACATGACAGCCTGAGATATTCAGGGTGTGGACTTCCTTCCCAACCTTAAGAATTTTTATGGAAAATCTGGGGGGCAAAAATCAAGGAACAACTTGCACATCAGTATTTTCTGTGAGAATTGATGGTGGGAGGGAGTAATATTTCAAATATTACTACTGCAGTGCGGCCCTTGAGAGTACGCTCTGTGATTACTAAAGACTTCAAACAAAAGGGTTTTGACATGTGATTTTAGGCAATTACATTTCCTTATGCTATCTGCCTGTATTCCTGTAAACATAACTTACTGTTGATATAAGGATCAGTGCTGTGCTGTGTTAATACTAGCTGTGCTATTGCAGTATAATGTTCATTTTCCAAATGCTTATTTTGTGTCTTTGTTGCTAGGTCTTTGTTTAAACTTAATTTCTAGCTCACTGGTAGAACCTTGTTTTATTATGTGATTCACAGGTCAGTTGTGTTGGTGTGTTCCATTTTCAGTCCTACAATTAGCAGGAACAATTATTTAGATGTCTTAATGTGTAGCTTAGTTCTGTCTTTCCCTGCATATAGTTACAATTATTAACAGACTGGGGCTTTGTTTGTTTTTCATAAATATACAGAGCAGTGCTTTCTGTTTGTGTTTTTATTATAAACTCATTCAGTTGTTGATTTAAGGATGAAGAGTGACATTTGTTTTGGTAAAGAAGTTGCTATAAGACATAGCAGGCTTTTTTCAGAAATATGTAAAGAGCAGGAAGGGAGAGGAGAAAAAATGAGCATGAAGAGGGAAGTTCTTTTTCCCCTGTGACTTCAACATTTCTGGTAATGTGTCTTAATGAGGTACAGGAAGGAATGGGTTGCAGTGATGGAGAGCTTCACGTCTGTCTGTGTGGAAGTGCAAGAACAAAAAGAAAAGAAGGAATAGGGATAGGTTTTTAGGGCTATTGGGAAGAAGATAGAAATGGCTGTGTGGGTAAAGCTGGAGGTGAGTTGAGAAAAAGCATGAGAGCTAGCAATAGGTGGGGGCCTTGGAAATTGGGGAAGACAGGTGTTTGCACTAGTTTGGGGCAGGAATTCAGTTGTTAACTGTATTTACATCTTGTACCTTTCTCATCGAGCCGGGTATGAGAAGAGGGAGGAAGCCCTGGGTATTAGATAGCCCACGTGACTATCTAATTTTGTTAAGTTATGAGCAAAACTGTCTTGCCATTGATTGAAAAGTGGTGGCCGGTACTGGGTTAAACTACTCTGCTTCCTTTGTTTTGTAGGATTGTGTATTAAGTTTTGAACTGTGGTAAGGTAATGATAAGACAACATCAGCCTCTGGAGGAAGCTTTGTTGTATACTTAATTCTGTCTGTAGAGACTTGTTCTCCAGTCTCTTCATAAATTCACTGAAATAAAGTGCTTTGCTAATTATTTTACAGGGAACATACAGAGATTGTGTGAATCATCAACTGTGTTATCTTGTTTAACGTAAAGTTGATGTAAGCCTTCAAGGCAAAAGGAAGAGGCATGATGGTCTTCTCTCAGAAAAGAGCAAAATGAAATAAATCAGAAAACGAGTGTTTTTTTTAACAGAAGAATTAAATTGCATCTCTGCTTTTCATTGTACTCTCAATTATCTAAGGAGTATACTGTTACTTTAGAATATTGCAATGTAATTGATGCAAATGTCACTTCATAAGGTCAGATTTTTTTAGATTAATGGATTAGCCTAGCAGATGGTTGTACTATAATTACAATTTTTGAGGGACTAATTATACATCTTTTTTTCTCTATCTTCTAGGCTGTATTGACTGAGTACAAATTAAAAGCTATTGAATATGTTCATGGATACTTCTCTAGTGAACAGGTAAAAGTCAACACTGTCATGGGTTTAGTGGGAGTTTTTAATTTGTGTATTCAGTAATTCAGAAAGACAGTGTCTCCAGTTATACCAAGGCTAATCATATTAGCTTTTTTATTAACTGAGGAGATTTAAGTTCTCATTATTATATCAGCATGAAACTGTTAAAAAATCTTCCAATTTGTTTTTATTATCAAAATGATTACATTTTCATCCTTGTCATGTGGGGAAAATCGGAAACATTTATTGTAATGGAATTTAGGATTATTTTGCATGTATTTTCTAAACTGGCATGTAGTTAAAAGTATCCAATTTTGATACTATGTAGATTTTTTTCCTGTTTCTTCTGGGTGGTTTTTTTTGTGGATGTTGGGTGAATATACTGTTTGAGATACTGAATGTTCATAAGCTTATTCAGAAAGACTTTTTTTTTTTAAATTCTAATACTGTGGCAATTATTGTGCACATATATAGAGAGGAGTAAGTATCTATTTTTCAATATTTCCATAGAAAAAACTGCATCTCATCACACTGAATTTTTAGGTGCATACTTAGCAATAAAAAGAACAGTAGATGCCTGTAGGCACTGATAATCAAACATTGCAGACAGACGTGGTTTTTAGCAGTATATCACTGTATTCCAGAAATGGAAAGGTCATACTGATGCTGTTAGCGTGATTTTTTTGATATATAAGAAAGATTGATCGGAGGTCTTTCTGTTGCAGGTTGTTGAGTTACTGAGGTACTTCTCCTGGGCTGAACCACAGCTCAAGGCAATAAAGGCTTTACAACATGTAAGTTCTTATGACATAATTTTGTGGAGTAAATTTGCCTTCTTAATCTCATTTTAGTTTTGTGAAGTCTACTTTTGCAACTGATGGGTCAGTGTACCCTTTTATCTTCATCTCTTTCAGTGGTATGAAAATATAAAACTTCATACGTACAATCAGGGTATCTTTTCTGATTAAAGTACCTTTTACTTTCCTGTGTATCACAAGAATAGATGTAGCCCATTGTAACTATTGTTAACTTCTCGGATTTCTTTGCTTTTGGCAAGTGCTTTTTTGGAGTTGCGTGTTCAGAATTTAGCATATAGAGTCTTCTTCCCAGTGGGAGGGAGAGAATATTAAATGGTTACTGAAAAATACATGATATGAAGCTGTTACTGAATTGCATTGTGAGTTTGAAATAATTGTACTGCCTTATTTTATACACATGTTTTTTCTTTCTTGCATACTTGTCAGAAAATAGTGGCAGTTCCGGCATCGAAAATGGTTAACATTCTCAACTGCTTCACATTCAGTAAAGATAAACTTATTGCACTTGAAATCTTAGCTTCGTAAGTATCTCTCATGTTGCATTTCCTTAACTTGTATTGTTTTTACCAGTGTTTGAGTATATAAAACCTGAGATACTTCCAGAAGGAAGCACTGTGGCCAGTTAAGGTAAAGCACAAATCCATTATTGATGGGGCTGTAAAGAGAGGAATTAGAAGTAGACATTGTGGAAAATTCCATAGGTCATCTGAATCTTGAACATGCTGTGTGGGCTTCTGCCTGCTGGAAAACTGCCACTTTGCCAGTGTTTTTACAGTGTTTTTCAGATCTTGTAGAGAATGAAGAGGGCCTTAAGATTATTTTTGCTCACTGAAATGTAAAAGGCTTGAGACCAGAGTATTCTGAGAATTGACCCTTTTGCATTTGAAAAGCCTTCTAAATATTAGATATGTAAAAATGAGATAAGTAGGTAGTTCTCTTAAATTGACGTACTTGATTTACACATCTAATGTCTGTAAAAGATGTATAGATATTCTAAATTTATGTTTACACGAAATATTGGTTTTTTTACTAAACACAGCTGCTTCAAAATGCCATTTACATACATTTATATTGGAACTTTTCTGTCTGGTTTAGGGCTATGTGAAGTGTTCTGTTTTGGGTCAGGGGTTTTTTGCATTGAGTATGTCTGCCTTGCCTATGAATTATTATTACAGACTTATATTACAGCCAGCTTGAACATTTTGCAGCATATAAATTCATGACATATCTGTAAAACACATAAGACTGAAGATATAGACGTGATCTTGCTTTTTGAGTTGAGCTTTAAGAAACTCTATGAATGCTCTTTCAGACCAAAACAAAACAGGGTGGCTGTTGTGGTTTAACCCCAGCCAGAAACGAAGTAACACGCAGCTGCTTGCTTGCCTGCTCCCTCCCCCAAGGGATGGGGAGGAGAATCGGAAGGGAATGCAAAAGTCAAAACCAATTCAATTATGAAAATAAAATAAAGTAGGAGAAGGGAAAAAAACCCAAACCGATGATGATGATACTGCTACTACTACTAATAATAACAGCAGCAACAATTGTAATTAAAAGGAGGGAGAAGGAGAGAGGAATAAAATCCAAAGGGAAGGGAGAAAAAGCAAGTGATGCAAAATACAGTTGCTCACCACCTGCTGACTGATGTGCAGCAGTGATTGGCAGGCCCCGGCCAACTCTCTCTGATGTATATACTGAGGATGGTGTTCTATGGTACAGGATACCCCTTTGGCTACATCGGGTGAACTGTCCTGGCTGTGTCCCCTCCCAATTTCTTGTGCCCCTCCAGCCCTCTCACTGGCAAGGCCTGAGAAACTGAAAAGTCCTTGATTTAGTATAAACGTTACCTGGCAACAACTAAAACCATCTGTTATCAACACTGTTCTGACACCAGATCTGAAACACAGCACTGCACCAGCTACTGAGAAGATTAACTCTTATGCAGGTGAAACCAGGACAGCCTAAAGGAAGTTCAGCGGCCCATTAAACTAACCAGTTCTGCTTCTTGAAATGAGAATTGGAGCTCATAGACTCTTCAGTTGCTACACTTTGGCTGGTGTGGGGGCAAAGTGTGGTAACTTCTGTAGCTGTTGAATTTCTACAGTGCAAGAGCATAAGGGAGTCATGGTATAGAAATCCTAACCCAAATCTATGTACTACTTTGCTAATCAAAACTAGAGAACAAAGCTGAAAGGTCATTCACATTTTAATACCATTCTTTGAGGCATTTTTCATGTCTTCATTCAACATTCTGCTGATTCCATTTCTTCTAGTATCCTCCTGTGAGAAGTCCTCCTTTTTGGGATTATATTATTTTCAGCAGTTTGGATGGGGCAGGTAGTGTTTGACAGCAGTAAAGGTACTGTGGTCAAGGTTTTGGAAAAGGCAGGTAGAATCAGGCATTAGGGTCCTTGTACTTGCACATTTTGTTGTTATCTTTGGTGTGTCTAGTGTTATTTTTGGGAGGGGAGCAAGGAGAAAGAAGGGTACTTTTTGGAACTATGTGAGAGGTTTCACTAGCTCTGCAGAGCGTGGAGAGAATTGTCAGGAGTTTAATTAATCTTTTTCGTTCTAGAGCAAATAAGATGAAAATTTGTTTCTCAGCCAGTCTAGAAAGAAACAGGGGCAAACTGAGTAGCTGCAGGTTTTCTGCTGTGCTCGGAATTGTGTGCTAGTATCAAATTAAAGCTTTCTAGTGAACTGTTGTGATGCAAAATTAATTTTGTCAACATAGTAATTTTTGCCATAAAGTTTAGCCATCATTGTCCATTGTTCTGTATTGATACTTAATTCTAATATCATGCTTTATTTACAGGTATGAAGTTAATATTTAAGCCTGGGGGGTTTACTTTAATAATAATAATAGTATTATATGAACTAATAATGTTTTTTTATTGTACTGTTGGGTACTGGCTGAGTAAGTGTTGATCACTTTTCAGTAGTTCATTGTTTCTAATAGCATATAGAATGGCAGTAATCATCTGTCAATGTCTTTATTTATAGCAACATTGTTGATGCTCAGAATTATCGCCTTATTGAAGATCTGTTCAGAATTAATATGTCAGAGAAGAAAAGATGCAGAAGAATTCTTGAACAGGTAGTCAAGATACTCCTAGTGTCCTTGATTCTGTCAAATACAGTATTGTTTCCATTCTTATGGTCCTTATGGGGTCAGGACTTACCATGAAGACTTCTGGAAACTACTGGTGGAAGACAGAAAGAAGCAGCTGCAATAAGTGCTATGTGTAATACATGTGCAAAAAAAAGAGAAGTTTGTTAGGCATTGGGATCATATGGAAAAGGGTACAGGATTGCACCCGATGCTGAAAAAAAACCAGTAAATTTGTTTTGGAGAATACCAAGTGCTTAACCCCAAATTCAGTAGAATCAGAGGTGATCTGAACAGGGTTATTCAAAACATAGGTGACTTTGGCAGAACCTCATGCTGTTTGGACTATTTGGAAAGAAGCTTTGAGACAGAGCTCTGAATTGTTCCATGTAGGTTGATTCATGCAGTCTAAATGTTACGAAATAGTAATTAATTTCTTTAAAGCATTGAATTTGATAGCAAATAATGTCCTTTCTTGATTATTTTGCAGGCTTCAAAAACGGGCTGTAAGGCTCCTCATGCTATGATATCATCCTGTGGCATGATTCCTGGCAACCCTTATCCCAAGGGCAAACCAAGCCGCATAAATGGAATTTTCCCAGTAAGCATGATCCTATGGTATTGCTTTTCACAGCATCCTTGATTTAGGATACATTATAGTATAACCAAAACCAGGATTCATATATATAGAAGGAGGAGTGGAATTAAAATCAATGGGTTTTTTGTATTCACTCATTCCACATTTGTAGGGAACTTGCATTATTTCTATTTCGCCATTCTTTCTGTGTTGCTTCGAGTAAAAATTACTGCATAAATAAGACATTGTTCATATAAGGAAAACATTGTAAACTCCAGCAATATTTGGCAGAAATAGGAGAGGTGTAAAAAACCTTACTGGTAGGTTGATGAGATGAACTAATATGGTCACTACAGTACACTACTGCTAATCCTAGAGTAATTCTTGAACAAACATTTTAAGCATTTCCTGTGAACACTTAAGGGATTGCAAAATGTAAGTTATCATGTCCACAAATCAAAATGCAGAATTCTAATTATGTCAGAAACATGGACTGTTTAATATGTGTCTCTTTAGAAAAGCTCAGTGTTATAAGTTAAGCTATTGGAATGCTCTTACGTAAAGTTTTACAAGTCTAGAACACAGTTTCTTTTTCCCAAGAAAAATCACTTTCAGAATATTCAAAAGCTTGAATGTAGTTTAGAAAAAAAAAATCAAATATGTCAGAAATTCTGTAGCAAGATTCCCTTCTAAATTAACAGTTTAATTTTCTTTGTTTCAGGGAACCCCTATCAAAAAGGACACAGAAGAATGTACGAACGAAGGAAAGGGAATAGCAGCTCGTATACTCGGACCATCCAAACCAGTATGTCTAATAAATGAATGAATGAATAATTGAAACTTATAAATAAATAAATAATACAATCACCAGCCAGTTCAATGAGACTTCGATACAAAATGTTGGTTTGTTGCGAGAAGATGGTACAGCAGCAATTTAAACAAAGCTTAACTTCTGTAATGGAAGATAATATGACCTAGTATTTTTTTATTTAACTTGAAAAGAAGCTGTAATTTATATATCTGGGGGATAGGATTCTCTAGTGGATACAGTGTGTGTGCATTTGAAGGCAGAATTTAAATTGCAGTAGCAGAAGAGCAAACTAAAAGCATTTTTGGTAGTCCATGATGAGCTAGTGGCAGTTTTAGATACCAATATATGCAGGTTTTTATTACAGTCTGAGGGTTTCCCACATGAACAATCAAAGATGCCTGCATCTTGGAAACTTGAATTACAGCAGTGCCTTAGAAGGAGGTTCTTGTTTCTTAACAACACAGCTGATCTGTATTTCAAGATTTTTAAGCATATGGGACAAACTTTCAATGGACCTGATAACACTTTGAAATATTGCCCAGATGTTGTATTTTCACTTTTATTACGAGATATTTCTCACTAAGATGTATTATTGTAAAGGGACAGGTATTTTCATAACTCTTTGTTAGTTTTAAATGTGCTAAATCTTTAAAATGAGAAGTCACTCCAAGACTGCACAGTGTGAAAACTACAAGGCAGGAAGAAGTTCCCTTTCCCACCTCTGTTCAGTATTAAATCAAAATCTGAAGTTGTGCTGGTGATGTTTTTTTCATTCTTTTCAGAAAGAATGAAATATTTTCAGTCACTATTACAGATATTATGAAACAGTTTGCTCTAGCATAATTTTCCGGTGAAGAACAGCTGTCTGTACTAGTATCTGAATGTTAGCCTTTTGTCTGAGGAACATTAGGTAATGCTTTCACTATTGCTTCTTCCGTTTGTTTTTTGTTTATGTAGGCTCCATCAACCTACAACCCACACAAACCAGTTCCATACCCCATCCCACCATGTCGGCCACATGCAACTATTGCACCAAGTAAGGCTTCTATGTGTTTTTGCTTGATGCTATTGTTTCATCCATTTGCCTTTTAATTAAAAAGTGTCAAGTGTCAGTTTCACTGACCATGAACATATCTGGAATTGGCTTGTGCTCCCTAAGCCTGCTTTGGGTATTGGTTTCTACCTTTTCCTGTCATGACTGCAAGAGTTGATAAAAAGAGGAATTTATTGACTTCTTTTTCCAACATTCATCATAAGGAAAATTCACAATCCTGTTCTGATGACAGACTATTTCTTTTATGGGAGGCATTGTGCATGTTAGACAAGACTAGGGCTGTGTCATTGTTGTAATGTTTGACCAAGGTTTGGGTTGACAAGTCTGTTGACTTGTTGCTGTTGTACCAAACTTAGGATATGGTCAGGCACAGACCTGCATTTGGGTGGAAATACGTAGGAACAGTAATCTGTTCCTCAGTTGAAGGGGTAATCTGTTTCTTAGTTGCCTTCAGCTTTACTTTCTCTCCATCACTATGGAGAGAAAATAGTTTCCTAAAAGAAAAGTTTAAGCATGTAGATTTCAGGCTCAGAAGGAACATAGCGATCACGTTTTCCTGTGTTTGGTCTGACTGTTCCTATCCTTGTGCCTTAGGTAACGTTGAGTCTTTCTTCATAAACTCCTTTCTCTTTGCTCTGCTGTGCATCAGTTATTTGATTCCAGACATTGTTGGAAGGGAGCAAGGCAGTTGCCATTTCGTTGGAAGAAGTTGGAGTACTAACGTAGTCAGACTCTGGTCTTTCTGAGCAGCAACTGAAAGCTTTTCCTAATTGTGCAATTCTGTACTGCAAAACAAGGAGTGCTCTGTTTAGGAGGCTTGCTTTTCACTGATGTAGGGGTTTCAGGGAGTTTTTAAGGTATTTGATAAGAAAGCATGGTAGAGCTCTTAGTGCACGTTGATGGGTGAGTCATCTAACCACCTTGATGCCTGCAAGTCTCTTTATAGTCAGTTCAGAAAAATGGGCACTATTGGTGGCTAAAGTAAGTCTGAAGATTTGCGCTTTAGAAATTACTTGCTCCCCAGAAAAACATACAGGAAATTTGCAGGCTAGCCCAAATTTATATTATACAAATCCTATCCAAAGTAAGTTAGGACACAAAATTTGTCCTGTGACTGGATGTAAGTATGAGTTCATTTTAGGATATGAAACAGCTTTTGAGGTTTAAAGGCCTTATTAGGCTGCATGTTTCTTTAACAAACTTGTGACAACGGAACTCATAATTGATAATATATATTTACATATATAAAAATGTGTTTAATGAGATTGCAGATGCTGACCTAAACTATTGAATGTGATTGTTTTCAAGTGATGGTCAGAATGATGTTTTGTTTTCTGCCTCTTATATGTGTTGGTTTAACATTTCCTGGGTGACACAATGATTGATTTTCAGCCAAGAGTTGTCATGCAAGAAATCTTAACATTAGGTAGAACTATTATGAAAGTGTGAAATCAGAAAGGAGTTGTTTATGACAAATTACTGCACTTTAAGTATTGTTCAAGTGCTACCTTTTCCCATGAAATGTACATTCTTATGCTCTTAGAATATTCATTCAGGACCACTGTGAAGTGTATATATGTTCCTGTGATTTCAATTCTGTGCTTCATCAGAACTGTATACCACAGCAATGCAACAGTTAGAGTTGCCTCAAAGAATAAGGAAGGAAAATGGTGGGGTTTTATGTGTCAAGTAAAATAAGTATTTTATATTAAAATAATTTGCTAACCCACTTGAATTTCTTATCAGTTAAAGAAATATTGAAGAATGATAGGCTAAGTATTAGAGATTTTTTTCTCTGAATTTTCTGACTAGTGTTAGAGGGCTGGTTTTGGTCTTTTGTTTGTCAAGGCTTTAATGTTAAAGGGAGAGTTGCAACAGCCTTTAAGTTAGGAATAGAAAAAAACCAAAAAACACTGCAGACACTCTGAATCACTCTTCTCCTTTGAGTTTTTCAGGCAAAATGGAACTGAAAGCAATTGAAAGCTGACTTTTTCAGTCTTTTTCAAGAGAACTACCCTTACTAAAATTTGGATCACAATGCACGCCATTCAGGCAGACATTGGCAATTTTTGGCAAAAGTCAGCATCCAGCCTGGATGATTAACTGATCTGGCTTTTTGGTGAAGGAATGTCTTACAATCTTGGAAATGTTCTTTTAAAGGAAAGGACACCGGTTCATTTAGATACAGTTTCTTCTGACAACTGAGATTTGTATTGCATTTGTTATTTTAGGTGCTTACAACAATGCTGGCTTAGTTCCAATGGCTAATGTCATAGCTCCAGGCTTACCAGCTCCTCCGCCATACACTGCTAATCAAGTGGTATCAGGTAAAGCATGCATACCTTTAGGAATGTTGATGGCGTTTTTTCTAATTCATTGTTGTGAATGGATCATTCACTGATGGAGTTTGATTTGCTTTTAAATAACAAGCTGTTATTCCTTGTTTAGAAAATGAGGACCTTTCTGGCCAGGCAAAACCTTCCCAAAATCAAGGTAAATTGCAAATCCACAGGGGGATTTTTTGTGTTGATTGTATCTTTGTTACTTGTTTAGAAAATGTAAAGAACTCAATTGTTTAGTGGGATTTTCATAAGCCTCTAAGTATTTAACTGCTGTTGGAATAGGACCCCTTGAGAGTGGAGGGAAAAATCATCTCAGGCATTTGGCACTTAGAAGCATTGAAATATTAAAATTCACCCTGTTGGGTTAGCTCACTAAAGTTTTAACATCTTCAGCATATAAGTGTGTGAGAAATCATGTAAAAAACTAAAAATACGCTTTGCAATGTAGTGCACTGAAGCACTTCAGTAATATCTTTTCAGTTAAAACTCTGGACATCTATTTGAAAACTCATTTGCATTTCAATTTCATATATTAGTTGCAATGGGAAGCTAGGAATATGGGAGAGACGGGTTATTTATTGTTTGTTTAAATCTGTGTGTAGGGTGTCTTATCCCAGACTTGCATCCAACTATGTCTACCTGCACTTTTGTCTTACCCTTTAAAATCCAGTTCTTTTTTCAGAAGAGAGAGTTGTGCATTTATTTTTTTGTTGTCTCTATTTGTATGGTACTTCATATGCTTTGTACACTTAGTACAAAATAATATTAATCCCATTATGAGCTATGTATACAAAGACTTCTGTAATACTTTGTTAGGTTTGACAAATAGCAACTGAGAATCTACTGACCTTTGAGTCAGGCATATTAACAAATACCCAAAACAGATAAAATGACTGTGATAAGTTTAGCTCCTCTAAATATTTCTAGGACTAAAAAAGTTAAGTTTTGTTTTTTCTCCTTGATGCCCAGGGATGGTTCTACAGAAATGCTGCTGTTTCAAAGAATCACTTTATCCGTATATACCCCTTTTAGTGTGCATGTACTTACAAGCTAGTTTATGTAGTTAAATGAATACGGTGTAAGAAATAACATCTCTTAGGAGGAGAAATTCAGTAACAGCCCTGGGCTCTATTGCAGCTGTATTTCTCTGGTGATTATCTTGGCTGTCAGGATTAACAACTGTGATATTTAGGAGGGTCTTCAGCCTGGAAATAAGACGAGGAAAGAACAGAATCCGGAGCCAAGCAGTCTGGGTCTGGATCAGGGGTCCTCAAACTACGGCCCGCGGGCTGGATACAGCCCCCCAGGGTCCTCAATCCGGCCCCCGGTATTTACAGACCCCCCGCACCCCCCCCCCCAGGGGTTGGGGGGGGAAACCAAGCAGCCGCAGATGACTGCCTGCCACTGCATCCGTGCGCTGGCCCCCTGGTTAAAAAGTTTGAGGACACCTGGTCTAGATTTTTGGAAAAGAATATGTAAAATGAAATAGGTTTTTTGTAAAGTTACTGGGTTTTAGGCTTTCAAGGTACACAGGAGTTTCTCATATCAGTTTAGGTCCAGGATTTGAAAGATTCTGGTTTGGGGTTTGTGTGTGTTTATGTAGAATTTGGACAAGAGAGAAATTTAAGCTGTTACAGACTTATGAGTAATGAGTTTGGCTGGTTGGATCAGTGATGTGCTTACAGTTGAACAGGTTATTTTAAAAGTAAAATAAAGCACAAGGGTTGTTTGCAAGGAATGATTAACAGATTCATATTCCACATGTTCCACAGATAGAGGCATATCAAGGCTGTTGACATGACAGTGTTCATAAATGCAGCTTCTTTCCATTAACCTCCACATCCCCATTTGCGGTGTGCCTGCCTGTTTTCCCCTCTTTTCTTCCAGACTGACTGATGTCTCTGACTTAGCTTGTATCAGCCTTACAAAGTGATATTCCTAGTGGCAGGTGCTTGCCTCAGTTATAGACACCTGACTAAAGACTTACAGAAATATTTGTTGATAAAGTCAAGTGCCAATGTTAGTTTAATACTGTAGTGTGATACATGAATTTAAAAGTGTACCTTCTTAGAATCAAAATCTGAAGGAAACACAGTGAAGAGAATGACCTGATTTTGAAGGAAAGAAAAATACCAGCACCTGAAATCAGCTTTCTTCAGTTGTTGACTAAACTTCTTTGAAATCCTGATACATTGAATTAACTGGTTCTGAAGGAAATTCTGGCCTTCAGTGAGAGTGGATGCAGAGGAGCGAGCCCAGGTGATCTGATGCCGATGGAATATTAGGTCTGGTTTGGGTACTGCCAGATGTTAGTGACCAGAGGGAGGGTATTTACCTGTATCACGTAGACATTCTTATGGAGTGTATTTGAGTATCTAACTGTCTTGCATGAGATCATGAAGAGATGTATCAGATGTCACAGAGTGTTTTAAAGAGGAGTGTTAGCCTACATGATGTGCAACTTGCGTGATGTGTTTGTATGTACCTTTCTGTTTTGTTTTCATAGACTTCAGTGTTCATTGTTTACAGACATTGTGTGTTAGCTGTTGCCTGTGTATCGTATTTTGAAATGCTGTATAAAATGTGTTTGTGTTGATTTCAAACATTTCTGACAGTTTCAAGTATTCTTACCAGTTTTGTTTCTTTGCAGCTTTTTCTGCACAAGCGAATCAGCTCTTTACTCCTCATGGTTCTAATCCTTCAACACCTGCTGCTACTCCAGTCCCTACCCCATCACCTGTCAAGGCAATAAGCCATCCATTAGCACCTGCAACTCCACTCATCTCTGGGATGAACATGTCTACCCCTGTCCTTCCTGTTTTCCCAGGACAGGTCTCTTCCATCCATACATCTCAGCCATCCACCCCAACCCCCACTGTCATCAAATCCCTTTCATTGCCTGGTGTTCCTGTCACATCTGTTCACAGTGCAACCTCTACCCCTATCCCTGCAGTTTTTTCTGGGCTGGCTTCTATACCCACTGCTACGCCAGCTCCGCAAGGTTCTTCCACACCGTGTGCCACACCTGCTCCTAGTGAAGCTTTCGCATCTGCTACAGCACCATTTGCTGGCCTCCCATTTTCTGCAACCTCTTCAATCGCTTCCGCTAATAACCCCGCTCCATTGTCATCAGTTTTTGCCGGCCTCCCTTTGTCCTTGACGCCCAACGCCCAAGGGATTTCTAGTCCTGTTCCATCTACAATTGCTAATCCTCCTGCCACTACCATTCCTGGTTCGCTTAGCTTGCCTAACCCGATTTTGTCTGTCTTAAAGGGATTTCTGACATCAAATGACACTTCATTAATCAATTCATCTGCTTTACCTTCTGCTATGACAAGTGAGCTTGCTTCTTTATCTGCTCTTGCTAATCAAAGCTCTGACCCTCCCACTTCCTCTGTCAACAAATGTTACACCCCATCAGCCACCCCCACCTCACAGTGTTCCTCCACGCCCGGGCTGGCCATTTTTCCAGGTCTTCCATCCCCATCTGTAGCCAATTCTAGTTCCACTCCTCCAACATTGCCTGCACAGTCACCTTTAGCCACTTCGCCATCAATTATGCCAGTCAACTGTGGCTCATCAGCCTCCCTCTTGCATGGCGCAAGCCCTACTAATTCTGATCAGCAGCTCTCATCAGCCCCAGCTGCCACAAGTATCCCAGTTCTGGTCAAAACAGAACCCATGAGTCCTACCCTCTCGGCCTTCAAAGGTCCTTCTCATTCGGCTAGCCCTTCTCATGGCACTATAGGACTGTCAGCGCTCGGGCGTGCATACACCTCAGCAGCTTCGGTGCCAGTCAGTTTGCCCAGTTCGCTGAATCCGGCGCTATCGGGTCTCTCCTCTTTGAGTGCTCCCCTAAACAACTCCAGTTCTCTGGCTTCCATTTCCCTCGCCCCACATGGCTCCTCTGCTCCCATTGCCCCTGTGTTCAATGGACTTCCTCCTTTTACGTCTCTAACCAGTAACTTTGCTTTTACTGGTAATCCAGCACTTACACCACCCGTCACTCTGCCAGGGTCTTTGTTAGCTACTCCGTCTACAACCGCTTCAGCTGTGTCTGCCCCTCATGTGAATTCCACCGCCGCCGTACTCTCAGGACTCGCCGCCTCAGCAGCAGTCTCTGCTCCACCCTTCTCGCTTAACTTGTCCAGTGCCGTCCCTTCCCTTTTTTCTGTTGCCCAGGGACCTCTGGGATCATCAAACCCATCCTTCCCTGGTTTTCCTGTCTCTAACACACCCTCTGTCACTCCTGCTCTCCCTTCTTTCCCTGGCCTCCAGGCATCTTCTGCAGTAGCAGCAGTTGCACCGTTGCCGGCAGCTGCCACAGCCCCATCTCCGGCTCCGGTCCTGCCAGGGTTTGCCTCGGCCTTTAGCTCAAACTTCAACTCTGCACTTGTTGCACAGGCTGGGTATGTTTCTGTTTCTGAAGGAGGTCAGAACTGTTTCTTTTTCTCTTGAGCAAAACACTGATTTTACTGAGGCATAGACATTATTTTCACCCATAGTTCATAATTACAGTTAATTTTTAAAGTTAGTTCACCAGCAGATTTCCACCTGTCTTTAGAAACTGATAGAGTAGTTACTAAATAGGTTGTCCTCGGTAGTCCCTGTTACAACAGTCTAATCCAGTGAGGTGCTGAGTGATCTTATTTCCCAGATAAGGATACTTGGCACCTCCTAGGCTTTTACAAGAATGGATTCCACGTGGGCATCCATTGACACATCCAGGTAATAGCAGACAATATCGTAGATGTTCCTATGTTTTAAGGAAGTACTCAGCATTGACTTTGTAAAGTTTTTTTCTGTGCAAATTGTAGGCACAGCCAAGGTACAGAAATTTGTGAGTTCCCTTCTTAATTGTGCTCCAGACAGTCTTGGTTTGTGTGTGCATGAATAATTTGTAGGTGGGTAGACACTGGGTTTCTGTTTGGAAATTCTGGCCCTTATGAGGTTTAGAAAAAGAGGTGGGTTTGTAACTTCTGTAGAGACAAGCTTGTAGAGAGAGAAACATAGGATAAAACATGATGTTCCTAATAATAGCCGCATCTTGCCGTTCTTTCAGCTTGACTTCTGGACTGCAGACACCAGGAAATGCAGTTTTTCCTGGCCTTTTATCTCTCCCTGGTATCCCTGGCTTTCCCCAAGGTGCCGCACAATCTTCCTTACAGGAATTGCAGCATAGTGCGGCAGCACAGTCAGCACTACTACAGGTAACATGCCTATTTCTTAATACTGTTTTGCTTCCTGTAATCATTTGAGCACGTACTTGCGTGTTAACTTAGTGGGATTAGTTTAAGTCAGTAAATGATTAAAACTCCTAACCTGTTTGAGAACCGATTACAAGGGTGATAATAAAGAAGAACTCATTAACTTCTTATTCAAGGCCAATGTGCCGTGCTTCTGGACATCATGAATGGGATTAAATGCTTTTTGAAAAGTCTTGTAAAATGGGAAGGAGTAAAAGAAAAAAGACTTGCAAGTGAAATTTTTGCTAGATTAAATCTAATGAGCTGACCATGTAGTTGCAAAATTTGTGCTCGTTTCCTGTCTGACTCTTTAATACTTAAAGTTCTACATGGAAAACCACTTTGTTGTGAGTTATATGTGCCTCTACATGCACAATCAGATTGTCTTGAATTTGTTTCTGCTGTGGTTGTGCCTTTCTGTTGATAGCTCCCACAATTGCAATTGTAATAGAAGCTTGAGGTGGCTTTAGGTGATGTCTAGTTTCATCATCTCTCTTGTCCATGAAATAACTTGTTTCAGTCATTGACTTACACAAGTTAACTGAAATTACCATCAGAGTTTGTATTTAGATGTTCAGTTTGCCTTTTGTTAAATATGGCCTCTGTATAGATTAAGGATTCTGTTAGGAAATTTGTCCTTCTTTACAAAATACTGAAAGAGGCAGTTGAGTGTCTTGACTTAATGTTTTCTTTCTTCTGTGACACAATAAGTTTGTGAAATGGAGCATGTGTCTCAAGTACTGTTCAATGTGCAGGATATTGTCAGGTACCTTTTGAATATCAGGGGAAATAGACTGGAAGAAGTAAATTGCTTTGTCTAGGCTATGCTGCTTTTGCAGCTCAGGAATTTATGTAATTTGTAGAAATCTATGTATGCAGATTGCATTAGGGAGACATCAGTTTTCTTGTTTACAAGTTCTGTTCACTAAAATTAACACTTGGCTTACTCAAGCAATGAAGAGAAAGTTTGAAGTCAGTGAAGTACTACAGCGCCTGATTAAGCTATGCCTTCCAAATCAGCTGGTGCTTACTCCACTGGAAAGTATGCTGTTAATGCTTCCTCATTTTCCCTCTTAATCCAACGGCTTTCCTCATTCTCTGGTATTTCAGAGCAATAGTTGCACTACATTTTAACATCTGCATACAGGTGCATCGCTCATCTCTGTTCTTTGCAGATTATATTTTATTTGCTTTGGCTTGAGTAGGACTGGTATTATGCCTGAAATTTTGCCTAATACAGTTTTTTGTTTGTTTCTTTGTTTTTATCAATGCTGTTCCCTAACTTCTTCTCTTCCTTGAAGGCACATTCTGCTTCTGCTCTGGAGAACTATACAGCTCAGCCCGAAGGTTTTGCTAACTATCCGTCAACACCAGGAACACCATTTTCATTGCAGACAAGTCTGCCCCAGAGTGGATGGCAATAAATCCCAGACATTTTTAAAGACTGCAGTGGTTGCTTGACAGAGCATGATCCTATTCACTTTGAAGGCTATCTCTGCATTAGTGGGAGCATGGTCTGAATTGGGGAAAGAGGGGGAAAACATGAGGATAAAATGATTCCAGGAGATTGTGTCAGATGTCAAACCTGATTTGTGATTGCATTCAATTGATTCAGGGTCTGATCCTGTGGATTGCTGAGCATCTTTGACTCTCCTTTTAGCTTATGAGTTGAAAGTTCGGTGTTGTACAGGATCAGGAACATTCAGATGGACATTTATGTAAATAGAGCAAATGGCTGTTAAACTAAATGGGGAGAACAAGTATACTTAATAGTGTGTATAAGAACCTATCCTGTTATGTTTTCTATGGTATATGTGGTTAATATAGAATGAGATCTAGACCAAAACTAGATACTTAAAGCTGTAGACGATCTTTTGTCCAGATACACACTTCTTGTGTGTGCATAGATCAAGATCAGTTTATGGTTCTTTGGATCTTTTCTTAGATGTGTGAGGATCTCCTGTTAGCATCAGCAGAATGTTAAGGGGAGGCTAGATCAGAGGGGTGTGGGGGGTTTCTTACATTTTGAGATACTGTCACGGGCTTGCTGCTGAATTGCATACTCCTTTGTCTGAATCTGACCAGGAGAGCTAGGAAATGATGCTTTACTGTATTTGGGTAGAAGTGGATTATGTTTTAATGGAGTATGGTTTAGCTAGCTGAGAATATGTCTTTCTGAAGTAAATAAAAGCATTTTAATTTGCCTCTAAAATAATGTTCCATAACATTCTCCCTGCCCCCACACCTCTCTGCAAATGAAATAATTGTACTGCGGATAGGCTGCCCATCTGGCACTTTTGACTGCAGACTTTTGTGAATGTTTACAGACATGGGTCAAGTTCTTCTCTCCCTTATATTCAAAAATGAACTGGTTCTCTATATGCTTTTCACCTATAAACCACAACTTGATGGTGCTTATGTTACCCTGTGAATATAAATGGGAGCAGAATTTGGACCATGGATTTTTTTAGTATTTTTCCTTGGAAAATGTACATGATTTTAAAGGCATAGAGCTAAATTAACTGTATTGGTTAGGAAGGATTATGACACAGCATATAGAAAGGTCTTGCTTTGTTAGTGAAATTGGGTTGTGCACTCTTCTAATAATGTTAGTACCTGTGGCAATGTGTAACACATCATTGAATATCATCTATTTAAGATAAACTCTTGATCGTGTTCTAGAGACAATAGAGATGAATGATATTCAATCCTGTGATTAAATTAAAACGTAGAGGATACTATACTGTAGAAAAGCTCTGCACCTAGAGTTTTACTTTTTTAAAGATTAATTCTGCTGGGAGATGTTGCTAATGTATTTTCTTTCAAGATGTGAACAGACTTTTTTAGAACATTAATGGAAATTCCTGTATTGGTTTTTAACACGATTTTTTTAAATAAAAAGTTTACAGTCATGTCAGAAAGGCTTTGCTGACTATTTACATATTTGTCTAAAATACAGATGAATAAACTTGTTTTTACTAAGACACTTACTAATGTTTGATCTTGCTTATGCTGTTTCTTTATGATGCAGGATTATATACTGAATTATAAAATTGGTTTCCTAAAAAGTGGCAATAGAAATATCCTATGAAGTGTTTAGATAAAAAAAAAATAGTGTCCTTGGTACTTTGTCAGCAATTCAGTAGCCTTGCATTTTAATAGTCAAAAGTATGTATTACTTTGAAGATAAAGGTAGAAACGTATTGCACTTTTAAATTTTTTTATTTTGTGAAACCTGATGAATTCTAATGATTATTCTCCACTCTGAACTGCTTTTAAAATCTGTGCCTTATATCTTGATTCAAGGAATATGTGGAAAAATCTCTACCATCTTTCATTATGCTTTCCTTCTTGACTTGTTCTTTCTAGATTTGTAGATCAGTTGGAGAACGAGAAAATAAAAATATAGGTATCTTGGCAAGAACAAATTGGCTTTTGTCTCGTAGGTGTGAATGTAAAGTAGTTCAAAGTCAGTAAGCGTTCTGTCACCTTACTGAGGTGCTGAGTTTGATCTCTGATTTGAGTCCTTGTTTCCCCATCAAGCAATCCAAGTTTAAACTAATCTACATTACCTTGTTGTCAAAACCAAGACATCAGCTGTTATGCAGGGTTTTATCAAAAAGTAAGCAGTTTTTAGTTGGTTTCTGAAAATGTCTGTGGAATGGTCATGGGCTGTGGGTTGTTGTTTTCTGTCTGAAGATTAGACAACTCAAAGACACCTAGCAGACTCTGAAGCCCTGTTTCTCCAAATGAAAACAGGTGAGAAGCAGTGAATATCCACTGCATTAAATGCTGTTCTCCTGAAACAATGCAGTTGCAAAGTGGTGTCTAGTCACTTTACCCAGAAAAGAGTCTTTCACGCACAGCTGATGTAGTTTTACGTAGAAGCTGATAATTCGTATTAGACAAGTGAACAAATAAGCTAAGAAGCATTGAACTGTCAAGTTTTGTTTGTCTAGAATGGGCTCTCTGGTTCTTAGTGAATCATATTGAGCAGGATTTTGTAAATTGAACTTCCCAGTGCTTAGGATTAAGGTACATTGCAACTTCTGAAATATTTCTCCTGATGTAAAATTGTTTTTTATTAATTTTTTTCTCTTCAGGAGTAAAGTCTGTGTTCTGCATTGCAGCAAACTCCTGTGACCCAGCCTTGGAATTTCTGAAGGGGGTGATTTGTCCTGAGCTCTTTCATGCTTGCTTGAGCACCATTTTTAAAAAGCCAAGGAAGAATGTGCTCCTGAGGCAAACCATGCTGGATCTTACACTGAGCCGGTGCTGGGAAAAGGCTGTTGCTGTATGACTTCAGTTCTGGACTATGATTTTTTTGTTGTTCAAGTTGCCTATTACTGCTGTATTTCAGCTGTGTTGACAGACTGCAAAGATAAGGTGTAGTGTTCTTTGAAATAAAATCTTTATTCCAAACATCTAAACATACTGGGATTGTGTTTGCAAATATAAGTTTCAATATTTCTTTCAAGTGCTGTAATTGCAGTTGTAGTGAGTACAGGAGAAACAGCAATTTTCTGTCCTACTCTTCCTCTGGTTTGCAAGTGAGTGTTGTGAGTTTGGCTGGGCCTGGAGGGAAACTCGTCATAGTACAGAATAATAGAATTGTTCAGGTTATGAATGATCCTACTTCCTTGCAAATTGCCTTCCTTTCTGGGTTGAGATGGGAGCTATCCCTTTGACTGACTGTCTCATATTTGCTCATGCTCTAGCGAAGTGTAGCTGAAGGGTGCCTCCTGTCATCTCCCCGTCTTCAGCTATTGAAAGTTGATGCCATTTTCATGAGGAGGAGCAATATGGGGATGTTCCTACAAGCAATAAGATGGTACTGTTAATCAGCTCTGTGTCCTGTCCCTTCTAAATTTTGATCTGAGGGAAATGAATGATGGGCCTGAAGCAAATAGGCTGGTGTCTGGGGGACAGAATTCAGGGCCAGGAAAGGAGAAGGCTGAGAAATCTTTAGGAAGTGGCCAAAGTCCAGTGTGTGGGAAGGAATGTGGTGTGGGCCTAAAAAGGTCAGAAAAGGCTTAACTGAAACTTGTAACTTTTTGTTATATGCAAATCTCATGTGTGGACTCTGATGACTTTCGATACCGTTGGGATTGGCACTGTTTAGAAATGGCTGTGTGTAAAAATTGCCATTCTGGTTTTAACAAACTTTGAAGTGGGTGCTTGGTCTGTGGGATTAAGTTACTGCAGCTGGGTGATGAGATAAGCGGGAGCAACTGGACACTTCAGGGAAATTGTAAAGGACTGGTGCCGTTTGCAAGTGTAGCAGCTGGTGCAGAGAAATGGAGAGTGGCCTGCTGCCAGGTAAGCACCTTATCATCATGCCTGACCTGAGCCTTTGTGCTGTTTGCAGAATAGAAGGCTTTATCTACGTTAGCACGCTGCAGAAGGGGTTGGACTGCTGCTGACCTGAACATTGATCTAATGTTGCTTATAAGTCCTGCTAAAGTGACTGTGGACTCAAACTGGGTTTCTTTGTGGTACTGCTCTGGGATACAGGGCTGTCAGGCTGTTCAGCACCCATGAGCTTGCAGCTTGTAAACTGTTTTGCCCCTGAGTGCTCAAGTATTTTTTTTTATTGTGTGTTTTATAGCACTCCGGGACATGAGTTATCCATGTGTCCCAGTATAGCCCCAGGGAGAAAGGATTAAGATTGCTCTGCCTTTGACTTCAGATTTTTGAAATGGGGAATAAAAGTACAGCTGAAGTTAAGTAACAGGGAGAAACTTACACAGTGATGGTGATGTTCCTGAATATAAAAGAAAAACACCATCTGCTTTAGTCACCTTTCAAGGGATATGTTTACAGGCACCTCGGGGACTTATCAATAAACAGTAGGGAGCAATTATTTTTGTTAGATTTTATGATGTTTTGCTCCTCCATGATGGTAGAAGCAGCTGTGTAGGTTGTGGTGTTCAAATGGCTTGGAATAAAGTTATTTTCAATAAAACCCGAGTTGCTCTAAAATGGAAAAAAAATTATGTTGGGTAGTTTTACATATTATGTTCTGAAATAATTTGAAGTGCGTTGTTCTTCTAAGTGTTCACTCTTCCCACCCTGCTAGTAGGCATCTGTCCTGAACAGGCTGATCTTACAGCTCAGCTTGATGTGCCAAATAATGAAGAAAATGTTACAAATGACTTGAAATAGATGTTGTCACATATTTGGGAGGGTTTTGCAATAAGCATGTCAAGCCCAGTTTTGCAAGCTGTTTGTGCTTATGGTTTTCACTGTGATTTAAAATACCCATTCAGTGGTGCAGTTTCCTCTCTGTGAAGCTGAGAAAGGATTCTCTGGGGAGCAATCAGTGTTGAATGACCCACCTGGGGCCAGTGTGATTACTGGCAGGGAGGAAGGCTTAAGCGAGATGCAGCTGGAGCCAGATCTTCAAAGGTATTGTAGATGATAGATGCCACGGAAAACAGCAATATAATTAATGCAGCTATATGTCAAAACTCATAAATCACATATGAAAAGCCACCTCTCATTTTTTCTCAAATAAGAACAGGTTTGCATCCTTCGAGAAGGCTGCTTTCTGCTGCTGCAGCCTGCAGAAGTGGCTTAGTCTGAAATGCTATGCTTGATGGGATTGTTGATATTAAAATGTGTTTTGTGAAAAATATTTTGGGGAAAGTTTTAAGACTTTGGAGCTGAAATGCTTCTGCTGTGGTATTTAGGTTATCTAGCACAACAGGGTTTAACCTGTAGCGGTGGACAGTATCAAGAAGTGTATGATGAGCTATTCTACACAGCATGGGGACCTCACCTGGAGGATTATTTGTGTTGCTGGTGTTTGAGATCTGAACAGCAGCTGAGTAAGGTGTACAGCAGAGGAGCAGTACTCGATCCGTACCCTCTGGCTTTATAGAATCATACAGTTGTTTAGATTGGAAAAGACCTTCAGATCATCGAGTCCAGCCGCTAACCTAGCACTCCCAAGAGCCATGCCTATGTGTCTTTTAGATACTTCCAGGGATGGTGACTCAACTGTGTCCCTGGGCAGCCTGTTCCAATGCTTGATCACCCTTTTGGTGAAGAAATTTTTCCTCATATCCAACCTTAACCTCCCCTGGCTCAACCTGAGGCTGTTGCTTCTCATCCTATTGCTTGTTACCTGGGAAAAGAGACTGACACCCTCCTTGCTACACCCTCCTTTCAGGTAGTTGTAGAGAGTGACATGGTCTCCCCTGAACCTCCTCCAGGCTAAACAGCCCCAGTTCCCTCAGCTGCTCCTCACAGGACTTGTTTTCTCCTTATCTTCTCTTTCTGTTTTGTCTTGTTCTTGTTTTTTCTCTGTGGTGACAGATACTACTCATTCACAGGAATTAATTTCCAGCTTGGATTTTGTGGGGTCTAAAACCAGCTGGGCCAAGTGTATCCCCAGCCAGAAGATGGCTACAGAAGACCATGGAGTTACACCAGGGACAACTCTGACCCACAAGACTTTGTTTTTGTAAACATCCCCGCCTCACCAGGGTAACTAGCTCCCAGAGGGCTCTCGTACAAGCGGGGATTTCTCCTTTTCTCAACCTGCCTCTCAGTGCTGTGCATGAGCGCTGTGCAGTTTCAAGGTGTGCTGCTGGCTCATCTGTGAGGGGGATCAGAGCTTCCCTCAAATGGGATGGATCCCCAGAGAGAGACGCCCAAGAAAAACAACATGGAGCATCTAATTGGTAAGCCTTACTTTGTGTGTCTGTGTGTTTTTTTTTTTTCTCAGTATTAGTATAAAGGAGCAAAACTAACCAACCAAAAAAAAAGTACATTTGATCCCAGGCATTCACCATGTCTCCCACATAGGCTGGAGCTGAAAATTCAGTATGTGCCACTGTGAGTGATGGAGCAAATTGCCTCATACTGCCCTGCCAGCATGTGTCAGCATCTGCCTTCCAGCAAAATAACCCCAGGGACTAAAACGGCCAGTTCAGCTATTGATACACTTTTGTATGTAGGGATGGGATGGAAAGGGAAAAAGATGAGTTAGTTCAGGAAGGTAGAAGAATTTTTCAGCCCCAAAAGGACACTTGATGAGTTTGGACTTCTGTGACGAACACCTGGTGCTCTCTTTTAAGCAAGGAAACTGATGCCAAACCAAGTTGTTACTGGCAATGTGTGCTGTTTTCACTCTTGTGTCTGGCTGTAAGTACGGCTGCTGTGGTGGAACAAGCATAATTCTAGGCAGGACTGATCTGGGTGCTTGTCGAAAGCAGGGCGGTACATAGTGGTTACAAGAAGCTGAGGCTACTCTGTCTCTTTGTTGCTGTAGGAGACTTAGGAGATTTTTGCCTGCAGCACTTTATGTTCACAGGGCGACTTGGACAGCAGCTTTTCATTTGTTTTTCAAGTTTGATACACACATCATGATTTTGTGTATCAAGTGTGTTCATGATGTACCATCATGATGAGAGTATTAAGAAAATGCAAAGTGAATCTTACGATTATCCTGGAGCTTTTCCACAGCTGCTCGTTGATGAGCTCTGACATTTTGCAGTGTATTACAACTCGTGGTTTGCTCTGGACTGTAGACCCAAGTGAGTGAGGTTTTTTGGTGTTTACAACTATTGTAATCCACATACGAGTGTGGCAAAACAGGTCACTGATAGTTTGGGTTGTGACTGATCCTTATTCTTCACTACTTTTTTAGAGTCTTCCATTTGTCACGTGGTAAAATGGTTTGAAACTTCAGGGTAATCGGAGAACATTTGTGGTGTGTTTGGGGAAGCTAGGTCTGGATTCACTATTAAGAAGGCAAACTTTCATATCCTCCTTATTGGAATCTATGTTTTCAGTTGGCATGAGGATCTCTAGGACAGTTCTCATGGAGGATTCCATTGTACTTTGTCGAGTTTTGGATGTGTGCTTTTTGCCCATAGTGGTGATAGGTGTTATCTTGACCCCCTACTTCTTCTCAGCTGCTTGAATATCAGTCTGCAAACTGTAGGCATTTGTTCCCAGCCATTCTCCCTGTCTGTGGATTATGTCATTCCTGCCAGGTATCTTCACAGTGGTTTCAGGTGGATGATGGTAGATGATGCTACAATCCAAAATTGCTTTTGAGGAGGTTCTTCATAACCACGTTTGGCACTGGAGAAATAGATCTGCAGACATTTTCCTGTAAGCTAATCGTTTAAGTGAAATAGAGGGAGTGCAGAATGTTGAGTTCTGCTGAATACAATATCCCTTCATGATTGATTTCCCCAAGTTTTGGATGAAAAATTATGAATGTTGCCCATTCCATGAGTTTCCTTGACCTCTCTCCACTGATTAAAAGGCACTTGACTGCTGGTATATCGTGTACCTGTTGTAGCCTGACTAGTTCAACCTGAAGTACACTGTGTGGCAAACAAGCAGCAGTGAAAGCGTTAAAGATTTTCACATTAAAGCAAAAGCCCTGTCTCCATACACATGGCCTTAAGGTCTTCCTGGTAATTTACTCAGGGGAGCTCCTCGTACCATTCCTACCACTGATTGCAGAATGGCTGACGGTACCTCACAAAACAGCCAGGGATTTCAAATTACTGTTTTTTGGAAAGGGTCGGGAGGAAAGCTGGGCTCCCAGTGCACCAGTTCTGTGCTCAACTCTCAGGAAGGCTTGAAACTTGGCCTTCTTGGATGCAAACATATTTATGTGCAAGTAATTAAACCTGCAGTGGGGACCTCAGAATTAGGACGGGCAAGACTGCAAGCAGCAAAGGGCTCGGCTGGAACACCCAGGCTTGGAGTTTGCATTGCCAGAGCTGCACGGATGGATGCTGGAGGGAGGAAGGAGCTGCAGGAGCGATGTGTTGTGCCTCCTCCTCCATGGTTGCTGGGTATTTTTCTGACAAACCTGTCAGTCCTGCTCTGCTGGTCTGTTAACTTGTGTGTTACAGATCAGGTAGCCTCATGCTGTTTCGCTGTGGTGACAAGTTTTTTCTCACAATGTATAAAATGAATCATTTTCTTTTCTATTTATCAGTTTCTATCTGCATATGAATTGAATTTGATGTCAGAATTTCCCAATGCAACCCTGTAACATCCAAATCATGCTGCATCTTTCCATCAGGATGGGGGACATTCTTTAGAAGACCTCTGAGCCTTCATCCGTCTCTCCTGCCTCTTCCTCTTGGGCTGGGAAACAGGGTGTGGTGTTCAGCTTCTTGTCTGCTGATACTCATGCCTGCAAAAATTTTCTTCTGGCCCAAACCTGACAGTCGGGCAGCCCTTGGGGCTAGCCCAGCCCACATCCCTGCAGCTTCTGCTTTTCTTGTGACTCTCCTGAGCCAGGGCATTTCTACATTTAGCAAAATTCAGTTGACCTTGCAGCACTCCATCCTGGTGGCACGACTGTCCTGTTCCACTCCTCACTCTCTTCTTTGAGGACCTCAGTGGCTCCAGCTGCTTTTCAAAGAGCAGCTGCTCCTTGGTCACCTTTTCCTTACAAAGAGACTCCCAAACTTCTAGTACTTGAACAACAACTCACCATTGCCTTCCCTTCAGGCACTAAAATGATGAAAGTATTTTGATGTGTTTTTATGATAATGAAATAATGAAATTTCATTATCATGACGTTCTGGGATGAGACGAGCTGCACCCAGTGAGAGAATTGTTCAAAATGCAGGGGCGTGCACTTTGACAAGCACTGGTTTTTAAGCTTATGGTCCAGTGGATGAACTGGTCCATAAATATTCCTCAAAATGTTCATCTAAAGGCAGCAGGAGTTCCACTCATTTTCATTATTAGCTGTTTCATATGAACTAAATCTTTTGCCCCACTCATGGCACACTGACAGAGATTCATATCCATGGATACTCCACCCAATGTTTTATTTCTCCTTCACAGCCCTCAGCTTTGGCAATGCTTTTCATTTTTCCTCTTTCTTTCCTCTTGCAAAATGTACTTTCTGACCCTTTTAACGTTTTGGGCAAAAGGGCAATATAGCTGGATATTTGCTTAGGTGTTTTTATGACTTTCTATGAGGGATAGGAGGGAGGAAGAGGGAGTGAGTTTGCAGTCCCTCATGATTGCACTGGGCTAGATCTACATGCCTCAGATAACTTTTCAAAATTTGCATTCATTGCTCTTATTCCTTATTTTTGTTATAGCTGACAGACGGGAAGGCATTGGTGTCTGTGGCTGGATCCTGGTTTCGCTTTCATTCCTCCTGGTGCTTGTTACCTTTCCTATTTCCATCTGGACATGTATCAAGGTAAGCTAGTGGGATCTGAGGCACATAAATTATCATCACTGTTACTTACATTTATTGATTTCTTGATTTTGTTAAGACAAGGCACTTCACATTTACTTTTTGGAAATCATAGGTGCTTGTAGCGAAGATGCAGTCTGGGACCGAGAGTCGTGTTCTTCCACTGACTTTCTGTATCACAAGTTACTCTCTTAATTTCTTCCATTCTCAATTATCAGTTAAATTTCCCTGCTTTGCAACACTGGGAGAATAAATCTACAAACTTTTCTGAAGAACTCTTATTTGATGCTGCCAGCAATAGCGATTAACATGAGCACATGGGAACATGGCTCCCTGCATTGAGCTGCTATATAACCTAAACCCACAAAATGCCCCATCAAGACATGGGCAGAATATGATTAATTTAAAGCAGTTTTTAGGGGTGAGTTACCAGGGTGATTGCCCTGAACACCAGGCCTTGAGTAGTCCTGCTAGAGTAACCACAGTAGTTAGCTAGATTATCTCAAGCAAGACATCCTTTGCCTATAGCTCCTCTGAGTGTAGTATTGATGTTGAGGGCGTTGTGGGTAGCCTTGTTAGATCAGTGACAATTCTTTCATATTTGATCTGTTTAGTACTCCATTTGCAGGACCAGGGGGGCTGAGTTTTCGCAGAAAAGCATGAGGTGAGGAGAAGACTTGAAATGCCTCGTGATTTGCAGCTTTGTTGGTTCCTATATTATTGTACATTTATTCACATTTAATATAGATGCCAAAGATTTAAAAAATCAAACCAGAGAGCAGGGATAGAATGAATGGTAACACTCTAAATTTAAAATATTTCCCTAGGTTATCAGAGAATATGAACGTGCTGTTGTATTTCGGCTGGGACGTATACTGTCTAAGAAAGCAAAGGGACCAGGTGAATGCATGCAGTTTTACTCCTGTTATGATGTGCTGTTTTTATTTAAATATGATGCACTCTAACCACATAGAGAATTGCACAGGTCCATGAAATAAATCCTTCTTCGTAGCACGAGGGGGATGAGACTGTCCTCTCCACTGCAGCTCTTTTACCTGCAGGGTGTTTGTTTTTCTGAAGAGAAGATAAAGCCCACCGCTTGTCACAGCACAACACAGAAGGTTGAGGACCTTGATACCAGGTGTGGATTTGCTGTTGAGTAGATTGGGCAACAACAGGTTAAGCTCATGCTGCAGACACTGGTGCGGGACAGGGAGGTTTAAATTCAGTCTTCAGGTCTGCCACAGACTTTTTGGAGTGACTGTGGCCACTTTCCCTCTACCTCACTTCCAACACTACCTGTTGCTGCCAGTTCTTTAGCTGTCTGCTGCTCTGAAAGTGGTAAATGCGCCAGGGCAGGGACACTCAGCATCTATCCAGAGTTTGTTACCGTCACCTAGGATCAGGCTGCAAATCACAAATACAAGCCAAACCCATGAGGTATTTGCACTGGTGCAGTTACCACCTCTGTGCAATGAAACTGGGCAAACTGGAAGTCGAAATAAGAGGAAAAAGTCCTTTTCAGGTACTGTCCTTCCTCTTGAGTAACAGCCATGTGGTCCCAAAAGCAGCTAGGGCAGGTGCAGAGATCTTCTGCGTGGCTCTGGGCACCTGAGCAAGGTGCTGAGATTAGAGGAATAGTTATGTCAAGTGTCCGTCTCTTATGTCGGGGACTCCTTCACAGGATGTATCAGACCCTGGGACAACGTTCCTCATGTGGGAGCCTACAGGTGGTGCAGGAATCTGGACCTCAGCAGTGTCTTTCCTGGGGACCCACATACGGTACCATAGATGGCTTATGATTTAATAAGGGGAAACTAAAGAAAGGCATGGAAGGAATTTTTGCCAAAAGTCTCATGGTAGATTTGAGACCAGACCTGCAATCTGGCCATTACCAGTCCGGAGCCCGAGGTCATTAAGCTCTAATAAATTCAGATTGTTTGCAGATATCTGCATTTCCCTGTTATTTGAAAAAGCAAAACCTTACTGTTGTCACCTCCTGTAGCAGAAAGGACAGCTGTAGTAATAAGGTGGGTTCATTCCCCACCCTGTGGGTATTTCTGATTGCTTTGTACAGGATACCTGGTTCTAGACTTAGCTTTCAGAGGTTTTTCATCTAATTATTTTTATTTTTCAGGTATGATCCTCATACTTCCATGTACAGATACGTTTATCAAGGTTGATCTTAGAATGGTTACCTGTAACATTCCTCCACAAGAGGTAACTATTCTCTGGCAGCCATCTAAGAAATAAAAGGTAGAGTGGATTCATGGCACGATCAAAAACAATGCAGGTGTTTTATAGCCTTGCAGCTGTGAGCTACAATATAGAATTTAGCTTACTTGCTGTATCTTCTGGCTTCCAAACTGTTTACAAAACTTCTGCTTATGAAAACCTGCAGACACATCATTGCAGGCCAAGCAAACTCCTTTTGCTAATATTCAGAACTGTGAGATAAATGATAAGGGGGAGGGGAGGCAGAACTGCAAATGGTAAACAGAGAGGACAAGAGAGGAGAGGCTAAAAAATTTCAGAAATTAATGTCCTAATAGAATTGGGTCTGACGTGCAGCTCACCATTCCAAAAAGCCTTCACTGATGTAGCTGCTGCTTGAAGGTACACATACTCTGTGCTTCTGAGAAGGCAAATTACATAGGGGTAACAAATCTCCTTAAATTAACATGAATTAGCAGGCAGCCATCCACTAAACTCAGATCCAAGCAGGAATGGAGGGGCGTTATCTGTAGGCATGATATTGACAGACATTGACTGAAGAATTTAATCTGAAGTATCAGTTGCTGAGCAGTTCCCATCCTCCTGATCAACTTTTCACTCCGTGTGGCCCCAGCCCCACTGCAGTACAATGCTTCTACTCATGGAGCTGGCACTGCTGGTCCCCATCCTTACACGAAGAGCAGAGAGGGAAGAGATGGCCCCAGGACCCCTTTGGCCCCCAGGGTTGCCCTTGCGATTGCCTCCAGAGCTGTTCCCTGGACCATTACCTTTCCATAATCACAAAGAGCCTTTCCTCAGAGTGCAGGTTGCACGGGTGCATGTTGTGGAATGAAAAATGGCTCCCCTGAAACAGGAGTCTGGAAGGAAGACGGTTGCAGTACTTGTGCTGTACAAGGTCTAGCAGCTTTTGCTGTGGCTTCTGCAGCCGCTGGCAGGGCTCCCATGAAACATTGGTTTGCAGGCAGCAGATGCTAAGGAGGGAAGAGACAGTGGAACATCATCAGTGCTCCACTGAGGCCAGCTGCCTGCTGAGGCATGGGGACTTGTCTGGCAAAAGATAACACAACTCCTCTATGAATACTTAAAATATTTTTTCAGAGTTTCTTCTCACAATTTCTTGCACTTTGCTTTTCATTTTTGTTTTGATTTGCTGGTGTTTCTTAGAAATACATTGTTTAGGGGGAAGTAGTGCAGATCTTCCAAACTGCATGCAGTGTATAAAATTATTAATGGCCCTTTCTACAAGAGAGGAGAAGGGTAATCATAATCTATTATTACAGAAGAAATTAATTCAAGTTATGATATTCACTTACCATTGAAACAGTTTGTTTAAAGGCCATGTACGCTATTTTGCCCCAGTTTAAACTGTAGTGATGCTGTATAGCTTCTTTGAAGTAATTTCTCAGGGGAATGTCAAAGAAACCAAAAGAAATTCTTAGCTTCCTTGAATTACCAGGGCCTTTGTTTCACTAAGGGGAAAACAAATTATTTCCCTTCTTTAATTCTATATGTTTCTGGAATGCAGATTCTCACGAAAGATGCCGTTACTGCCCAGGTCGATGGGGTGGTATGCTACAGGATCCACAGTGCTGTCAGCGCAGTCGCCAACGTCACTGATGTCCACTCAGCTACCTTCCTCGTGGCACAGAGCACCCTGAGAGGTGTGCTGGGTACACAGAGCTTGGCTCAGCTCCTGGCAGGTCGTGAGGAGATCGCGCACAGTATTCAGGTAAATCTGGCTCTCAAAATTCACGGAGCAGCATGGAGACAAGTTCTGAGGAGTAGCAAATTAGGAATAATCTCTTTTTTTTTCTTCAACAACGATAATAAAATTTTCCTTCATGTTTTCTTTTCAATTACCGTCTCATTGTTAAAAGTCAGAAAGAGTTATTCTAAAGGTATTTCCCCAGGTTCTTGTAGAAAGGTTATTTCCTACCAAAAGGCAATTAAGATTCTGAAATTATCCAGTTACTTGAATAAATTACTTTAATCTTTCCACAGAGGCCACTGCGAGTGGTGAGGAAGCCTGCTGTTCATGGGAAGCTCTGTCTTGAGCAGACCCTTGACTGAGGTTTCATGGAGGCAAGGCTTGTATCTCCTGTCATAACAACTAAGAGTGCAGAACTGAGTTCCTTTACACTTTGAAATGCCATCTGTCTGGGGGTTTTATTTCACAGCCAAGGAGGGAGCAGAGAAGAAATCCAACAACTGATTTACTCTTGTCAGTCAGAGACGAGGCATAGCGGAATCCAGGAGAGACTGTGCCCCTCTGCAGCCAGGAGAGCGGCTGCGGGCAGAGCCAGGGGCACGGTGGTGACGTGAATTGCGGTAGTGCCCAGGGGCCTGAGCACAGAGCAGCGTGCAGCGCTGTGCGCTGTCTTTCACCCACGGTGTGCTCTGACGTGCTTTTACAGGGTCGCGCTGTTGTAGGAAGTTCCCTTTGTTTACTTTGTAAAGTTTACTTGGTAAAAGGGTGAAGTGTGGAAAGTGGCCCCCTAAAGAAAAGGCAGGGACCGTTGCTTAGGAGGCAGTAGAGAAGCCACACAGGAGACACCAGTGTTGATGGACAGGAGTTTCACAAGGCTGCGGTGCCCGCTGTACGCGCAGCGCGTTGGGTGTTAGTGCCCCTGGAGGGCCCCGTCTTTCTCCGGGGCAGGTCTGCGTGCTGCCCTTCCTTCTGCCCAAGCAGCAGGGTGCGGTGCGGGGTTTTCTCTCTGCCGGCACTGTGCTCTTCCTGGTGGGTTGTGTGTTTGTCCCTAAGGCTATCCTCAACAGCGCTACGGAGCAGTGGGGAATCCAAGTGGCCCGTGTGGAGATCAAAGATGTCAGGATTCCTGTGGCCATGCAGAGGGCAATGGCAGCTGAAGCAGAGGCTGCTCGAGAGACAAGAGCTAAGGTGAGACCCGTGGCAATGTCAGCCCCCAAGCTCTTGTATTCTTGTCCCAGGCATCCAAGTGCCTGTTTGTTTTCTCCTCATTGTAAAGATGAATTTTCCCCCACTATGGACACCATCACAGTGCCATTTCCATGTCTCTTACTTGGCAGGTCGTGGCAGCACAGGGCGAGAGGAATGCTTCCGAAGCGCTCAGGCAGGCCTCCATGGTGCTGGCTGAGTCTCCAGCAGGTCTTCAGCTGCGCTACCTACAAACACTAACAACCTTGGCAGCAAAGAATAATTCCACCATTGTCTTCCCTTTCCCTATAAATATGCTTAAGAGTTCGGGGCAGAGAAGTAAGGAGGGATAGAGACTGTTCTACACTAGCTCCTTGGGCAAAGAGATTTCCCAGGCTTCCTGGGAAGCAAGAGGTTCCAGATTACCAGAATTAAAGGAGAAGCATGCTTGGGTCCTCTGTACCAAAAATAAAAGTAAAAATAGTTTAATAATCACACATAGTTTCCACATTTGGAGACTGCATTTGCAAGGTTCAGGCACTAAGCAGTTTCAGCTTAGACTCATCTCCAAGTTAAATGGAAGAAAATATATAAAAATGGAATAAAATATGTAAAATGCATGTTAGACTTAAAATTAAATTTTAATGATGCTTTCACCACATTTTACAGTCTTGAGTGTAGCAATTATTTGGTGATTTGTCTGCTAAACAAGAACCTCTGAGCTCTTGATGTATGCAACACAGCAAAAGTGTCAGGTACTGGTATTTAATTTAAGTCCTGTGGAGCAGAAAGAAGAATTTGGCCCCTAACCTTAGAGGTATTCCTTCTAACTATTAGCAGAATTACTGGATAATTGGTATGTCAGTGGAACGGCCTATTCTTTACCTTATATGAGTAGAAATCAGCGCTTGCTTTACTGACCTCAGCTGGATTTTGCCATATAACTGACATTTCTACAAGCTCTGTAACAAAAGGAGGAGAATATATGTCCAGATATTACAGTCATATTTCCTGGATCTGAAAGCTGGGGCAATTCTCAAGGGAAATTTTTTTTTCTATATTAATCAAAGTATCTGTCTTGCACCATCAGGAAATTTCTTATCCTCCTTTGCAGATGTCGTTATGCGGCGGTGCAGGTCTTATATACAATAAGCATCTCCCTTCTTCTGAGGAAAGGCTGGGAGAGCTGGGCTTGCTTGATCTAGAGGAGAGAAGACTGAGAGGGGACCTTCTCAATGCACACAAACATCTTGAGGGTGAGTGTAGGAAGGATGGGGCCAGGCTCTTTTCAGTGGTGCCCAGCAACAGGACAAGGGGCAATGGGTACAAACTGCAACATGGGAAGTGCCATCTGAATGTGAGGAAGAACTTCTTTACCTTGAGGATGACAGAGCACTGGAAGAGACTGCCCAGAGAGGCTCTGGAGTTTCCTCTGGAGACATTCAAAACCCACGTGGATGTGATCCTGTGCAAGCTGCTCTAGGAGAACCTGTTTTAGCAGGGGGTTGGACTAGATGATCTCCAGAGGTCCCTTCCAACCCTGACCATTCTGGGATTCTGTGATTCTATTTTCCAGCTGCCTGCTGTGAATCTGAAGGCTCTCGTGGTGTAGCTGTTCTGGTAGGTGCTGCTGCTGTCTAGTGTCTTGTCCCCACAAGGCTCACTGCTCTCCCTCCTATCCAGTACACATTTGATTCCAAATTAAGCAGATCAGCATGGACCTACTAATTATCATATTGTTGATACAACCTCTTCTTATTTTTACTGCAGTGTAACATAAGCAGTCCAGGTGGCCAATTTTTGTGCTCAGTAGCTGCTGGCAGGAAGACAATGGTATGGGCATCTGAGGATAGTGACCTGTTCAGCTTTTCGTTGTAGCTCTTGTCTGCTTCAGACATGATGGCCAACTGGCATTTCGCTGGCAAACTAAAGATGTAAAACCTGTATTTGCAAGTGATCTACTTATCAGTGTTATCAAAACGTTTTCTACAGACTTTTTCCTATCCTAAGAAAAGAGAGAGTTTGAGTTTTAGGGTCATGTTTCATCATCAACTTAGTTTACCATTTGTGGAAGCCTTTCTAACTGTGACAGCAAACCCCCTACCTTTCCCTGACAAATATTGCATCTCCACTACAGAGCTGTTTGCATAGCTGCAGAAGCAGCAGAGCTTTAGAAAAATGCAGCCACAGGTTGCGTCAGGTTTTTTGTTTTGGTTTGTTTTTAAGTAATGCAAAGTAATTAAACTCTTTAAAAAAAGAAAAGCTTGAAAGACTTGTGATTACAGGGTGCAGTTAAAAAGCACTTCTATGCCCTGAGTGAGCTGTCAGCACTAACTAGCCTGTGCATAGCTCCTGGATCAGGCACAGGACACATCCAGTCCTGTTGTGGGCCAGTTCCTGTTCCAGCTTCAGCAGCACGTATGGGAATCCTGCTGTGGTACGAGTGGGATCATCTGTTCCCCTACCTGAGGACTCACAATGAAAATAAGAAATTAACTGATGTGCTGAAGCATGAGTGTATCTCTTTTCACTCAGCAGCAGTGTAAGACTGGCTGTACTCGCTAATCTCATGAATGCCCGGTCTTGTTTCTGACCCATGCAGACGTCTTGGCCTCTTTTTTTGTCCAGTGACAATGACTGCAAGAATTAATCACCTCTGCAAGCCCAATGATTTTTCATTTGATCCTCTGCAGGATAATTGCACTGTTGTATAATGGATCAGGGAAACAGAAATTCCTGCTGTCGCTTCACCAGTGACAGGGACAATAAACGCAATAACTAGTAGAGTAACTGCCATTTTTATTGTATTACCCCCACACATACATCTACAAGAAGATACTCCAATCAGTGAAACAGATAGCAACAGAAGCAACTCTGCAATGTTTCAGGTGCCATTCTGATGCACAGGTTTTGCAAGAAAAAATTCGGGAAGAAGCTGAGTCACAGTCATACAGCTACGCTGTGGGATCAGAGCGATCGTTCAGAAGAGGCAGAGGCCATCAGGCATGTTCATGAAGTCCTGCAGGTGAGCACAGGCTTCCCGGTGCAGAGTGGTGCGGCACTCTCTGGCACTCGGAATTTTCTCTACCCAGGCTTGTGCATCAAGGAAGTACTGCATCCTGGGTGCAAGTGGGACAGGCAAAGGAGGTGAGTTGTTACTGCTGACATGGAGCAATGGGAAAGGTAATCCCCGTGACATCCCTCCACCGAGGCACCTCTGAGATCAGAGTTATACTAGCTAAGAAGCTTGCCTGAAACCTAGTTTCATCAGCAGGTTAACTGAGCTTATAACTTGATAAAGTTTGGGAAGTATCAGTGCTAATCTGGGACAAATCTGGCTGTACGTGTATTTTGAGTGACACCAGGTAAGCTTGGACTAAGTTTAGAGTTTTCTGGAGTGGTACAAAATGCCCCAGTGCATGCCAGTGGGACACAGCGAAGGGGAGTTTAGCTTCAGCAGACTACTCCAGAATGTTTCCTAATTTTCTGTGATCAGAAGCTGTGTAGCTTCTGGCATTTTATGACTGGACTGGAGAGGACTTCAGAGGTTACACCTCTGCTGGGAGCCTTCAGTCTTTAGCATGTCTTTGTTGAAGCAGGTCCCTGGCTTAAGCACTCACTTTGGTGTCATGTAGAGATGGGGAGAGGGAACTTTTCAAGGTTTTAGGAAGTGGTGCTCACAATTTGATTGAAAAAGTCTCCCTCCTAGAAGCTCTCAGAGGTACTAACTTTCTCCAGTTCGGTGCAGGGAAATGAATCATATAAGATGCCTTCCTCACTGAATATTTGATGGTGTCAGACTAAATTCCTCTTCAGATAAATTCCCGTTTTTTCATTAGTGTGCCAGTGAGAAATGAGAAGAATATGCTATTTGCATGCATTGATATAACAGAAAACTTGAGAACTGCTCTTAGCCATGGTCCCACCGATTTCTTTTGCAAACACAGGAGTTGTGTAAGGCATCTGCAGTAGATGGAATTGTGTAGCATTTGCCTTTCTCTTTTTCTAGCTGTGCGTTTTTAACCCAGTGGAGTCAGGGCCAGATTTTGATTCTGAAAAGTGTGGGAACCAGGCTCTGCACAGATGCATGAGCCAATAGATTTGGGTGGCTCAGATGTTCCCCACAGCTACTCTTTTGCCACCAAAGAGTGGTACTCTTTGCACGTTAGTAAAGCCAGCAGAATCAATCCCTGAGAAATCTGTTCCTCACTTTGCTTTCTGGAGGTTCACGCTCCTTGATAGCAGCCAGTGCTGCTCAGGAACCATTGCACTTACTTGTTGTTGGAATCAACAGTTTCCCCATCTTTCCCCATGAGGAGGTACCGTTTGCCAGCGACCATGTTTAACTTGCACATGGAGCGCGCTAGGAACTGTCGGTGGGAACCTATTTGGATGCTTTCATCAGTAGCTGTGACAGGAGAAGAAAAAAAACCCATGAATTTTTCTAATAAAGAATAGAACCGTAGCCCGCAGGACACATCAGCCCCTTGTGATCATTTATGCCACTGCTAAGGCAAGGTAATACTTCACTTGGGGGTTCTGGCTTGACATGGGAATAAATGACCATGCTACGGTAGGATATCTTTACCTTAACATTACCTGACAAAAAGTAAGCCATTTCTGTCTCAGCTGGTTGTCTTGGCCTCCTCAGTAGTTATTAAAGGAGCTGTTTTGCTATAGAGAACTTTCAGTCAGGCCTTATGGAGTTTGTTTAAATCTCAAAGATTGGAGGAAAAGCCGAAGGAAAAAGAAAACATGCTATCATATATTTCAGATTGCTCAAGCTCATAGTGGTCTTAAGAGCTAGCAAACTAAATTCAAGCATCTGGAGGCTCAACAATGCAACAGGTAGTATTAAAAACTCACTCTCCTTAGCACACCTGACCTGAACTTCACCGATACAGCCTTTATGCTATTCCTCTGAAGCTGATATGTAGGACATGCACTTGGTGATCTCCACATTAAAATAACTTAGCAAGATTCTGGTCTGGATTCTGGCCCAGAAGATTTTCCATTCAAGAGCTGCACTTCCATTACAGAACTGGACATCCAAGGCAGAAGAGAAAGCTACTCAGGTACTGCAATGACATGAGAGCTGGAGAGATGCTTATTCATCAGACTAGCCACGTATCATGAGGATACTGTGGTGTTTGGCTAGAACAATGGTTTTCAAAGTCCATTTGGAAAAAAAAAAATCAAATAACAGCAATGTTCTAATTGCTTACTCTCTAACTATAATGTGAATTGTCATGCACAACTGTGGTGACAAATTCAACGTTAAACCAGCCTAAATTACAAGTAAGATACCAGTCTTCCTACAGCTTCCACAGTTAATAGAAGTTTGTGCAGCTTCTGCTCTCTAAAGTATTATATTACAAGTGTGGAAAGTCTAGTATTTAAAATTAAACCCTAGGAGTAGAACAAAAACCTGAAGTAGAATATTTTAACAATAATAAAATTTCAGAGAATTTGATGTAGAGTGCTAATCTGTGAAACCTAGCACTAAGAACCTTATGCTATTCCTTAAAACTTGCTTTAATTTTACATACGGTACTTACAGACCAGAGAAAAGTCACTCTTCAGTATTGTATGCTGTTTTACATGTGCATTTTTCCAAAGAATAATACAATACTGAAGGTTTTCTCATATAACCCAAGACTTTTCTATTGTTCCTATGCTATACGGTGTACTGCATTTTCATTTTGTTCAAGGAATGTAAAGAAGAGTCAGAACTACTTGACAAAACGATGATGTTATGTCTCAGGTTTGTTGTGCTTAAATTACCATGGTGTTTCTTGGTTCATATGCTTCACAAATGGCCTAATACAGTTCAGACTGTGAGGATCATAAGCATTTGAGTTATTACTTTAACAGGTTATTATGTAATTTCCAATTCTAAAGCTCCAATTAAAAAATAAATAATAATGTTCCAAAGCGTCCAAGCAGAATTTAAGGGAAACAATTACTTCAGATTTTAGAATATATAACAGTAAATAAAAAAAACTGAGGGGGGGGGGGGGAGGGGAAGGATTCTGTGCTGTTTTTCACAGGCCATGCTATTCCCCTAAAGGAATCGTGAGACAGCATATATGTTAGCCATACAAAACACATGCACTAATTCTATTAATAATCAAAGTAATCTGAGGAGTGAACATCTGCGATATTCTCTTTTGCTGACTTCCAAGCCCAAATAAGTGTTTCCATCTGTCTTCTGAAGGATTTATACTGAAATGATGCCATGGGTCTAGAGAACGAGAATTTATCCTGCTAATTCTCACCTACCCTCGGTGACAGCAACAGAGACCAACTTCACTCAAAACACCCACAAAAAGTACAAAAGATAACTTTAGTTCAGTCGTGAGCTGATATGGATGCAATGTCTTGCTTTTTCTTCATCATCATGGCTTCATGCCTCTTCCCAGCCTTTCCCAAGCCTGCTGAAAGCCTACCATCATATAGCACAAACCAAAGGGGATTTTAAAGGGATCAAAAAGAAGGAGGTAGCAGTGGGAGAAGTCATCTCTTCCTTTCAACTTTATGTTCAAAGGATGTTTCTTCTCTCAGCTGCCAAGAAACAAAATTTTTCTAGTTGTGAGTACAAATGCACAGGGGCCTAGATCTAAATCCTGTAGGTTTTCTGGGGGGATTAATGAAACTTTCAATCATGGTACTGTAATCACTAGGTATCATTAACCCTGCATACAGAAAGCCCTGGGTGTGACAGATGCTGTCTCTGGACTCATGAAGTGTGGACATGATTTTCCAACAGGAACTGAACATTGGGCACAGATCACAAGTTGTGTGCCATAAAGTACCGTGTGACATTGCTAGTCCCCTGGGCAAAGTCTGAGGGAGTTAATTCTTCTGTTTCAGACAGGGAAGATTTCAAAATCTTTGAAGTTGCTTTTTAAAGGCAATCTCTGGCTGCCAAACTCAAAACTGTCAACCGCATGATACCACAGCGGCTGAAGACTGAGAACTCACCTGACATCCTCTCCAGAAATTACTTTGAAGAGTGTCAGTTTTCACTGATGCTGCTGATAAAGTTCACCTGGGGACAGCTGGGATGGCAGGCCTGAAAAATGTCTAAGAGCAGTGCAAATCTTTACACTGCACCTAAAGAAATAGCAACAAAGAAGCCTTTCTATCACCATTACTAAACTGAAGTTCTTGAAGTTTTCCTGTGTTCACCTGACTTCAGACAAGTCATCGTGGACAACTTTTAGCCTGTTCCGTAAGGATTGCAAGTGCTTGATAATTTACTAGAGTAACAAGCACTTCAGAGCTTCATCTAGTATCAAAACAGAGGTCAGTGTGTATGTGTACGGTAGAAAAAAATTGTGGATCAGTAACAGTAGTCTATTATAGACTTTATGTGAACTATTAGATACAGAAAATCTAATATTCACTCTATGCATGTTTTTGGAGGGTTTACCTTAAACTAGCTCCAGTTCAGAGGCATAGACCAAATGCAGCTGGAATAAGTCTTCTGGTTTAGTTTAGTCTGAAAGGATTGATGCTCCTGTGCTCTGAATGTGAACCAAAGCCAACAACTACCCCTGAGCTGAACTGAACAGTGAGGTAGCTGCACAAAATGAGCCTTGCAAGAAATCAGGCTTCTTGCAAGCCTAGTATAGAAGTATCTCTGACCCTACTTTCTACAGCAAGAGAAGGCATCTGCATGTTCATACCGGCTAATGTTCAATCAACCCAGTTTTCCTACAGGTCCATGAAAGGAGCCAAACATTTGGATACTTACTGGCTTTAAGGATTCTGTGGATTTTACCCTCATAGTAATCAAAAACATTCTTCTGTGTAGTATTGAGGACCTCCACCTCGTACACTGCAACAGACAACAACTGTGTGAAGTCAGATGGAAATAAAAGATTTCATCCCAAACCTGAAAAATAGGTATGCTTTTACCAGATGTTTATGCAGATGCTGGTGTACCATCTATTCATAAATTATGAGGGTATGAAAGACAACAGGGTAGTAATCCTGTATTCCTGATATGCTTTTAGAAACTCAGGTATTGATCAACAACCTCTAGATTTTTATTTCTGCTTGTATTTTTCTTAAAAGAAGATCCTATATGATTAGGTTTTCACTTTTTTCCCTGTCTATTTGTTAGCATCTCACCTAGCAAAGCTGCTGAACCAGTTTTCCTTCAGTAGCTCTTCCAACTTCCCATTCAAAGGGGAGGCCAGGAAGGCAAATTAACAAAGGGGAAAATTGTTGCCTGGCTCTGCAGAAGGAGTTGCTGAGCGATGGCATAGCATGCAGAGCCTGATCTTTATCTCCGTCCTGTAACATTAGGGATGGTGGGGATGGTGGCACTCACACCCCTGGTCTAAACCATGTGACATTATGTTGTCTGCGCTTCCTTCCCCCAGCATCCCACTGCATCTTTCTGAGGCCTTTATTTTTCCCTTTGATGACTGCGATAGCACACGGCTTTGTTTCATCTCAGCCTCCAGGCCAGATAGAGAAACCCTACCCATTTCAGGAGAGGTCTGGCCGTATAAATCTACGAATGTATCCTTGCTAAAAAGAACTATGTTTAAACAAAATCAACAGTTGTCTTTCATGCCTTACCATAATCTGAAACAGGGTAGTAGCAGACAAAACTGAGGCGGGTGGTTTGTGTTACGGCTTTACTGAAAGTTGATCTTTGTTTTGGGCAGGGACCTAGAGTGAGGAAAATAAATGATATATCTGTCTCTGAATGAATGGATATTTAGGAAATTAGGAAATATTTACAGAGAATAGAATAAAACAGCAGAACAACTTTCTTAGGGGTATGGTGGAGGTCTTTTATGTATGTATGCACATGTATATATACATTGCACTCAACTATAAAATAAATCCTGGATATCTTAAATTTTTTTTCAGTTCAGTACTGAACATACTAGAGGATGCTTTGTGTCCTGTATTATGCATTAGGATAATTGTAATGGTCCTTCCTGGGCTTCACAGTTCTTATGTTAATTGTTTGTAGAAGTAACTGTCTTCTTTTAGACCAGTCTATTTAATCATTCCTTACCTTCTGCACACTGGCAAACACTGGCGTGGCACAACTTTGAAAGCATGGCGCTGTGCATGGGAGCACTGTAGGACACGCTGCACTTTCTGTCTGTGAAGAAGAAATAAAATGGCTTGTCTCAGAAAACTCAGGTGGAAAAGCCTATGCAGTGGAAACAACATTTGCAGCTTAACTTTTGCCTGGTCCAGGGAAATCAGAGCACTAAGGGGCGCATCAGCAGTCCACAAAGACCTATAGCCTAGGCACTCAGAGTAGGGGCATCACCTTGCCTTTCAGCTGGGCAACAACCTGGGTTGTTGCTTTTGGTTTATTTGGGTTGTGGTTGTTTTTTTGTTTTGTTTTGTTTTTTTGGTTCTCACCCACACACACACCCCCACCCCCCACCCCCCTTCCTGTTTCTTTGTTTTGCTCAGTTTGGGTTTTGGGTTTTTTTGTTTGGACATTTTCTTTTAAAGTTGTACTCTTCCCTTGTTTTGGTTTTGTTTTTTTGGGTGAGGGTTTTTTGTTGTTGTTTCCTCTGAAAAGCATTCATCTTAAAAGCATCTTTAGACCATAGAGCTGCAAGTGAGAACTGCGCTATTTCAGAAGAGAGAGATAGGATCACCAATAGTTAGTGGTTTAAACAAACCTAGTTTAAACTGTCTTGTATCTCTCAGCTTCAGGAAAAGTAGAGACTTGACCTAATTTTCAAATATTGCTTATATAACTCTGGCAAATGGGGATGATTTTCATTTAACTTCCTTTGAATGGAGAAGAGACTGGTTCCTCCAGCAAGCACAGTACATAACCCAAACCTCTAAGGTTTTCTGTCTTAGACGCCTAGAAAGACAGCCTGACCAAAAAGACAATGTGAGTGGAACATGCTTAAAAGCGCCATGAGAGACAGGAACTCGGAAAACCTGATTTAAAAATCCACAAGTGTTAAAGTTTGTGTTTTCAGTCCATTTGCAGTAACAGACCTTTCCTGAGAGGATCTCTATTTAGATGGTCTTAAGCCATGGTAGTAGAAGACAGTATTAGAGGCAGGTTATTTTAACACTCAACAAAATCATGTCATTTCACACACTACATCCAAACCATCATTCTGTAGACTAGAGCTGTTCTTGAGTGTCTATTTTTCAATCGGCTACATATCATTTTTCTGTGCCCTTACCAGGGTTGTAAAAATCATAAAGGATGGCATTTCCTGGCTGAACCAATCCCATAGGATTGATTTGCTTTGCCCCAAATGATATACAATCCGGGTCTGGTCCGCTTGTGAGCTGGAGGAAAAAGGAACAATAGTTATGTTGAGTAAACCAACTCTCCCCGGTCAGTTCCTTATTCATTTGTGCCTGTACTAGCTATTGAATCCTTGTTTCTGATGGCATAGGTGAGTTAATCCTGATAGCTGTAGCCTCAACTTGAAGAAGGCATTTCCTTCCATGATTTTATCGGGAGATGTTGTGGATGAGCTAAGCCTGGTAAGGGCAGTTCTGTGAGATGTGTGCAGGTCTTTTCTGCCTGAGACTTTCTGATCCAGACTCATGTCATCACTACTTTGGGGTTTACTTTTCAGCTTTTGCCTAAAGTCACCTGCACGGGTATAATTAAAGGGTGTAATATATGCTCACAGCCTACGCTGTACCAGTGGCTGCCAGTGTATACACTTTCCTTAGTAAAATGCTAAAGTCTGGGGCAGTTTTTGACCTATGTTACATATACAGATTATCTAGGACACACATAGCGGCAATAACGTTTACATTTTTTCATTTGCCTATAGCCTTATATTTTAAAAAGTCATTGCCTTATGTGTGCTTTCCACAGGGACACTCCTGCTTTGCCTGTGGAGGTGAAGCAACTCGTGTGGGTGTAGGGTGCAGTCATTATACAAAATATGGGGAAATGCACAAAGAAACTAGGAGTTTCAATGTTTACATTTGTTTGTCCCTATATGGATCTTGGTTCAGAAATACTGAACTTCACATACAAGGTGTCCATGTGGAATTTACAGGACCAGCAGTTAACATTTTGTTAATCTTGGATGAAAAACATCTTCTGGCTAGAAAGGATTTCTCTTTTTAGGGGGGAGCCAAAGCCCAAACATGGAATACATCTCCTGGAACTCAGAAAGGTAGAGGATGAAGGTGCATGTTTCCCTTCTTCCCCTCTGCCCTCTTTCATCTGAGGTGTTCAACAATATATGACATAAATCACAGGAAGGCAACTGAGTGTGAAAAACTATGACTAGGTTTAAAAGAAAGTCTATATATGCTGTCTGAAATGACAGAGACTGGAAAAATGATTGGGTTCACTTACCTCACCAAAATAGAGCAAAACCCTTCCTTCCTTGTACTCATAGTGCTCAATGTACTGGTCTGAAGACATCACCAACTGCAGGAAAGCAAACAAAAAAAAAATCAGAACAAAACCCTAGCCTAACAGGAACACCTTTGTTACCACCCTCTATATTCTCATTTACTTTGTTTAGCTGTTTGCTTTGTTCTGGCCTCTTTCTTCTTGCCTAAAGCAGACAGTCCCTGAGAGCATCAACCTGGGCAAACCTCCCCCAGCTAAGCAGGTTCCAGAACCCAAAACTCTGTAGCCATCTTTGCAGAGAGGTGCGACCCATCTCCTTGTCATGGTGCCCTGCCAGCAACTACCTCTGAAAGATGTGCTTGCCTTCCCCCCTGCAAGCACAGGGGACACTGTCCTGGCATGTTGCAAGACAACAGTGCCAGTGGGGATAGCAACATGTATTAAGGGCAGGCATGGATTTAAGTGCCGTGCTGAGCCTTGCCCTGATTTCTATTACAAGAGACTAAGAAGGCTAAGCTCTGTTCACCACAAGCTTTCCATTTCTTGTATATAGTCAGCAAATATTTTATCAGAACAAGAATAATGAAAATATATTTATCCAAAATATGTTTTCTCTTTTTTATTCTGTAGACTTTGGAAAGATTTCAAAAGACACATTTTCTATAGAAAAGGCTATAAAAGATTACACAGAAAAGTGGGTTTCTAACCTGATCAAGTTCCTTTGTGTCAGGCTCCAAGCCACTCAGCAGAGAGAGATCAACCAGGGACATCTTTGGTGCATTGGAACCTGTGGACCTTTATAGGGGAGACCGTCAGCAGTGAACATCTGCACTGAACTGCCAGCTTGCTTTGAAAAGTTTGGCTCTTCAGGCTTGCTAATGGTGAAACAAAACATTCTGCTCCATTTAACTTAACAAAGCGGATTTTAATTTCAAAATTGGCTGCTAACCTCATTAAGAATCATGAGGCAAAATTAGTAATCTAAACTAGTCAAATGGTGATCCAAACCCCAGCTGTCTTGCCTGAGCTTGTCATCTAGGCTTGCTTTATAGGCAGAAGCAATGACCTTCAAAGGGCAGTTCATTCCACCATAAAAACCCTGTTGAAGATAGGGAAGGTAAACAGCACTGACCAAGTGTCTGTTCTGTGTTACCTGGAGAGTGGAGACAGGAAATGAGTTTATCATCTAAATTCTTCATGGAGAAAGTCAAGTTTACATCACCTTTGCTGTCCAAGACAAAAGTCCTCATTGCTCTAACTATCCATTATTAGCCATATATTTTGGACTTCCAGTCTTTTCTGCTTCTACCTTCTCAAAAATCAGGTAGTTTTGTCGTTGCTGGAAAATGAAGTTGTTCTGCACTCACATAGGGTGGCTTGCCATAAGATATTCTGCATACACTTAGTGATACTTCAGAAATTTTTAATTTGACACCCTCCTTTACCCATAAGGGAGGTACCATGGTGCAGGAAAGAAGTATGATGATGTAGGCAGTACCTTCAGTTTTTCTCCTGTGTCTTAACTACAAGAAAGCGAGCTTCTCACATTATTGTTTAAGCTTCACCCTAACACTCAGCAATATTCTGCAGAACAGTGGATATGATAGTTGATAAATGTTACAGAGCAATTAGTGGGGAAAATGGTGCTTCAGCCAGCACACAATTCACAGAATACATGTTTGACTAGGGGGAGTGAAACCTGGGAGTTAGGGTAGCTCCAGCCCTCCCCTGCTATTGTTCATGCTGCTGCCTGGGAGTGGGGATAAAGACCACTGCCTCGGAGGCTTTGTCAGAAGTCAGTGGGAAGGCTAAATTCTGTTGGGGAGCAAGACCTGCCTCTGCCACCCAGCACCTTTCTAGAAGGAGAACTCTGGGCAGCCACCACTTTGTGCATCTTCAACCCTTGCCAGATTGTGAAAGAGAGCACAAGCAGTTTCAGCATTATTCTGCATGGGAGGATTTCTTTCTCATTAGCTCTACCCTTGCCTGCTTCTTGATCATCGCAACAAGATGTCCCTTCTGCCTCCTCTCCTCCCCACAAGAGTAGTAGACATTTTTTTCTTTTTTATGAGGCCAGAACATGACTATGAAGAAAGTAATAGCGTATCTCCAGTAAGCAACAAAACTCTGTAAATGTGTTGTTACTGTGTTCCAGTTGTATTTACTTTCTTTAATGAAAGACTCCTTTCAAAGGATTAGCCATCCAGGTGCTTCAGAGTCTGCCCAGAGTTTGATGGGGCAGAATGTGAACCACCTAAACCTAATACATTCTGTGGAAACCTTTGCTCTTGCCACGGTACAGATCTCGCAGGCTTACAGTGTATGCATACTCAGAGAAGATCACCAGGCTGCGTGCCAGCCTTGTGGATATAAGGAAGGTGGCAGACAAGAATTACAAACAAAAAAGAATGCATTTTCTAGTGAAGAGCTGATCTTGCAGACTTACCTGACGCAGACTTTGTACTGCAGCAATTCTGCTTTATTGGGAGAGACCACATCCCTTTTCCTTCTGTTGTGGATATCAAACCACTCTATTTCAGACAGTGGCTCAAATGTGGTTTTTTCTGCAGCAATTATCTCCTCATAATCATAGATTTCGTCAGAGTATGCAGCTTCTGGAGATGACAGACATGATCAGCCATGCACAGATTTGACTGAGGACTTGGTAATTTGGGATTTTACCCTCATTTGTAAATTTGGGAATTTATCTTTTTTTTTGTATGTTGGTAAGTACCAGTGGATAGTCATGCCATCTATGGATTTTATGAAAGTTTGTGGTACACCACTGCAGTATTTCTAATTCATTCAGAGTTAACATTTTAGAGTTAATTATAGTAAGAACAACCAACAGATCTAGCTAAGAATGGGGTTTAGGCTGTGCATAAATACGTAAAGGACAATCCCTGCTTCCAAAAGTTGGGTATTCAAACCGGAAAAAAAAAAATGCAGACATCAGCAGAGAGGGTGATGAATGCACACTTTGGGGGATGGAAAACACAGTCTTGCTCACATGAAAAACCTGTGGCAGATCTGTCCCAAAGAATTTTTAAGGACACATAGTAGGTCCCTTATTAGCCAGGTAATTGAGCTGGGCTTTCCCCTTATGGCAGCCAGGAACACCGTGAAGGGAGTTTACCTTGCTCTCCAGTAACAGAGTTACTAATGGTACCTGTGTATCTGTTAGGCACCCGCTGTACCTACAGTCACTTGAATAGTCATTAAACTATTCAAAAATATTAATGAGCTGAATGAAACAATAGCTGGGCAGAGTTCAAAGGCCTCTCTCTTGCCTTGTTTCATTCATCTATTCCTGCTTTCCAAGGCTGGAAAGCCATTAAGTATCATTAGCAGCTGGCCAAACGTGCCACCTTTGAGACCCAGCCACTTCCCTTCTCACTCACCGGCATACTTAATGCTCCCTTCCATTTCCACCGTCAAAGTCAAATCATTGCACGTGTTGTTCTTCAGCTCAGAAGACCGGTACACTTTCAATATCTAAGATGAGCACACAAACAGCAAACTTCTAAAACCATCATTTAAATGACAAGGGATTTATACATACAGGAATCCAGCAAATGTTGATGGCACATGAGTGTGTGGAGAGCAACACCGGTCTCCCAGAGGCACAAACTCCAGTTGCATAGGAGTCATGGGTACAAGCAGGAGAAGTCCCATGTGCAAATCATAAATGGTGAGGGACCTTAGAGGTAACTCTCCATTCCCAACCACAAAGCAGTCTTACAAACTCCAGCTGCTTCTATCAGCACTGACACTTCATGGACTTAAAGTTAAACCCAGGAAAAATTGACTACCCACCAGGGCAGTCTGTAGGCCCCAAATTTCAGAAATCTGGGGGTAGGAACACAAAGGATGAAGCTATGGCAAGTGATTTCTCACCGTTTTCAAAAAAGGATTAAAAAAAGTCCAGTTGGACTCTGATTTTCTGATTTATAGCTTACACTCATTGTCCCATTTCCTCTGCCGTGTACAGATACTTCAAGTTTTCTTCCAAGTTCAAACTGGAAACCAAGGAGGGGGAGGGAAAGAAAAAGAGATTTAGTCTTTGCTCAGCATTTGATTTATTGTTTTCCTGTGATCTTGACAGTATTCTATGCCTTTACCTCTCCAAACTGGGGTAGGGAAAACCTTTAGCTACGGGAGGAGTTACAAAACCTCAGGTCTCAGAAGACTTTTAATGTACTGGGCTGGCGCATCTTACTCTGCCATTCTGGGGCCCAGGATACGTATTTTCCCAACTTCACTCTCTCCTCTGCAGTTTGGACTTGACATTTTCACAGGTCCCAAACACACTGGGAAATATTTCCCTTCTTTCTTATTCCCTAGCAAGATTCAGGGTCCTGGCTGTTATTCACTACTGGGGGAGACTCCTGTCACCAAAGTCCCTGAAGAGGCACAAAAGCACCTCTAAAGTGTACTGCTAAGCATCTGTTGATTTTGTTTTTCTTTAAAAAGATTATTTTGTTTTAGAGATTAAATTATTAGAAAAATACTATAAACCAGCTACGTCATGTTTGGTTAACCTTGGCCGGATGACGCAATGTTTGTCCTGTTTGAGGAAACAAAGCCTGAAACAATGGATGGTTGTGTACCTCTAGCTGCTTCTGAACCGCGTCATCAGTACCAGTCAGAGTAATACTGAAGTCTTTTTGTCTTCCAGGTGTTCCCAGTTGTACAGTCAGGTTTGTGGAAGCAGTGTTCAATGTCTGTATGCTATAGGCTGACAGAGCTTCCAAGGCCACCACTGTGTCCTAGGTGAGAAAGAAATACAAAAAACCTAACAATTATGACAGGATATTTCAACAATATGTAAGATGACATGATCGGTCACCTGGAGCTATTCTTCAGTTTTATCTTTTTTTGCTGCTTTGTAGTTCTCCTGTATCTGCCTATTCCTAACTGTATGGACTATTCCTTTAATTTCCCAGCTTCTTCTTTTAACATTAAAATCCTAAAACCACTGAAGCTCTGACCTTCGATTAAAATAAGTTTTCATAAACACAAACAATCCTTGCTGGCTTATAACCATTTTATTTGGGCACCTTTTTCATTAATGAGCCAAAATCTTTAGTGCTTCTTACATCGCAGAAGTTCAAGATTAACTGTTCTGATGCTTTCAAATCTGAAGTAGTAAGCTTTTATGGGGTTTCCATTTTCTTCCCTCCCCCTGAAGCTCTACCCAGACTGTTGGTCAGGCACCTGTGTAGAGCAGTATCCTCCACCGTAGTTCCTTTTTTCTGTCAGCCATGTAGCAATTGGCCTTGCGTACTCTATGTCTTCCAGGAGCAAAGTCTGAAGCAATGCATAGGCAGTGGTTTCCACTGAGACTGCATTGTTGCCATTTCCCCAGGAGCGCTGCTGCTTTGCTGCAAGAATAACTCAGTCTTGAATCCCCTTGGTAAAGACATTGTCCAAAAAAGACTATTGTTCTACACAGTAGATATTTTATGTCATAGTGCTGAGGAACCACAAGACACAGATGTTGTCATGAGAGCAACAAATCAGTTGGGAAGCAGAGATAATGGAAAATGAAAACCACAATTTTCAATTTTGACTTATACAACCATCGTAGTCTAATGATCCCAGTGCACAGCCATGTCCATCTGATGGAGTGGTATCATTGTGCCTGGTGGTCCCCAAGAGAGAAAAGTATTAATTATGCCTATAAGTTCAGCCATGATTAAGGAGAAGCATATTCTCTATGCTTAAACTATGGCTATTAACCCATAACTTATTTATCAAACAAATTGGGAGAAATTAATAATGTGGCAGTGCAGCCACACAACCAGCTGACTTAGCATTGACCATGGCCACACACTGGGTTGGGGGAAAGATGTGATTGATGTAGAGCTGGAACAAAGCACTTGGAACTGGCAGGGGGCTTTGAAAGCAGGTGGGCTGGAAAAGGCACCTTCCCTTTTAATCACAAAACCAGCCTGGACTACTCCCATAAGTAGTTGTTCATTCCTATTTACCCATCAAAAGTTTCTTTCTCAGCTAGCTTGGACTTTTTATTTTTAATGCACTTCAGGGATGTGGAAACTTTGGTAGGCAGCAAGGGAAGCAAAGAAGTTAAATGGCTATTTACCATAGTTTTGTTCCAATTCTAACAGCTGATAAGATCACGATCCAAACTCCACAAAGCTAAGTTGTTACTTTATAGTGATAATAATTAATTAGATATTAATTAACCAAATTATATATTAAATTTTCAGCATGAAAATATTTACTTATTTAATTTAAATAATTAAGTACATTGCACATATACAGATATGCTTCTATAAAATTAAATTGTCATAATTTACTTGAATTTGTTTTGTTCATATAAGAGTGCTCCAAGTGCTTCAATTAGGCAAAGTGCCTTCTAACTGAATTTGGAAAAATGGTTACCAGTACCTGCATCAAAAATAGAACAGCCTCTTAATTTTTCTTTTGCAAACCGGGCTTCTTCACTATCAGATTGCACAAGCGTCAGACTATAAGCAGTGATGGCTATAGAATAACAGTTGGTATTTCTTGAGAGTTGGTTTTTCATGTAAGCCACTGCTCCTCTAACTGCTTGTACCTGTGAAAACAGAATGGATCCATGTGAAAAGGTCAGTCAGTCCTATTAACTGTTACCACTGTAGTACTAGGAAATTAGAATACTTCACTGTAGTGAGTAGAGAGACATTTTTAAATAATTTTTGCTTAGTGATTAAAGCCATTGATGATAGACTGCATAGCCTGAAACACCTTGTCATACATTAGGCCGTGGCATCTTTTCCTATCCACCACAAATATAAACAGACTTTTACCTCCTCCTTTGCAGTACTTTCAGATAATAGGGTGGACATGCCATCATGTAATAGCCTTTAGACTTAAAGACAGACAGGCTTCCTACCACATCAGGTGACTTGTAGACCTGTAAAGTCTGTTGCAGTGCTATCGTTACAAAAGCTGTCAAAGCCAAATCCTCTTCTGCTAACCCAATGCCACCCTGAAAGATTAAACATGAAAAGGAAAAGTTAAATGTACATGCATATTCCTATGAATAAGTTTAGAAAATTACTTTTCATGAAGTCAAGGACCTTCATCTGACCACAGACTATGTAGTTTTACCCTTAATTTTGCTCACTAACTTGCGTCCACCTAAAGTATATCTTCTACAATGGCAGTTTGCATCACACTGTGTTAAGAGATTAGGAAACCACTACATCCTTCAGCTGGTAATCAAATATTTAGTTCTATTAACTTATAGTTAAAAACCTACGGTTTCTCATTAGAATATTCATAGCTTCAATTTCCAAGTGCTAGTAGATTGGTTCTTTTGTTTCTGTGCTACTCCCTATAGACTAAAGAGCCCTCTAACACATAGAACTTTTCTCCTGTAAAGGTATTTATAAACCATTACTAGATAAGTTCTTATTCCTCATCTTGATAAACTAAACTACAAAGTGTACTCAGCTTTTTTCCCTGAAGGTCTGCATTTTCATTCCTATTCTTCTTTGTGATTTTTTTTTTTTTTTGCTCATGCTCTACTTTAACAATAACCTTAGGATCATCAACAACCTCTGATAACAACTTTCTCCTTCACTCAGCCCCAAATGTTTATCATTAGGAGAAGATAGGTTGTTTGCTTGTGAAGACTTAAGTCTCTACAAAGTTACCACGCACAGCTCCTGAAGCAAATGTGAAATAGAAGTATCTCAGAATGAACACAGGGCAGAAAACTTTTTTGGCCAGTTCTTGAGCTGCTTCTTAGGGTAAAAGCCTCACTAGTGATTTGATAAAGATCATTAATAAAATTAATACTTTTTTTTGTATAAGATCACTCAGAATTAATTCTCCAAGTGCTCTAGAGGCATAGGTCAGCTGCAAAATTATCTAAGACTGGGTGAAAAAATGAAGGTGGTCAAGTGCTAACTATGCATCTCTGACCTTAACAGACCTTTTAACAAATTCATTTTACAACACAGATTTCTTTTCTTTACCTACATTTCTTGGTACTCAACAACTCACAATATTCCTTCCAATCCCTAGGAGCCCTAAATGTGCAAAAGATTCTTCTAAATACAGATGACCTACCTGCATTTTCCTGTCAAATACTGGGTGATAGTCATGGAATGAATCATCTGCCTGCTGTTGATTAATCAAGTAGGAAATTGAATTGCGTATGTGACTGTCTTGGATACTAATGTATTCTCTGCTCCTTGTGAGTACCTTAACAACAAATGCAGTTAACCTGCACAAAAAAAAAAAAAAAAAAAAATCCAAACTTGTGCTGGCATATATTTATAGAAGAGTATATTGACAGGAAAAGAAACATACTAATTTTGTACATGGACTCATATTCAATACAGTGCACTGGAATTAGTGAGACATCATTCAACATCAGCATTAACATTTCTACTCTGTGGCAAATGCAAAACAATCAGTGGCCTGCTATAAATCTCCTTCATCAAGGAGTAAACATGCTCAGAGACTTACATGGCTGACATCCATGACAAAATCACATAGGCAACACCATACCCACCAGATTTTGAAAATCCATCCCCCCAAAAAAACTCCTGATGCATCAAATGATACTAGAGGTATCTGAGAAACAAACAAACAAACAAACAAAAACCCTAAACAAAAATCAAAAGTGTGAAATATACACTTACCATACGCTACTAGGGGTTTTTTTAAATGCTCCATAGGAACCATCCACCTTCTGAAACTCAAGCAGTCTAATATAACCTGCGTGAATGGGACAGCACATAACCGTTCAGAGAATACACATATTTCTTGGGCATTTTCATACATCACTTGTATTAACATGTACATGTTTGGTATTGACTAGTGGAAGAGTAGATGGAGGTGTTGATGGGCACATTAAGGAGGAAATGACTGGGTCAGCAGGCTTTTGGCACAGAAAAAGCACTAGGCTTAGAAGGCAATCTGTCTTGTTTGACTTAATTGAGCCATGACAATAACCTGAAAACTGCGGGTATCTAGTTACAAAGCATTTTCTGTATAATGAATCTTGGGAAAGGTATTTCCCATTGCTGACAACTTTTCAAACCATTGACTTTATGGTGCATGGAATCAAAAAATATACAAAACCGTATCTCTTGGGTCAGACATAGGCTTAGAAATCATGAGTTGTGGCCTCTGTACTTGACTGCTATTATCTTGACAAAGTCTGTACACAGCCACACAACTCATTTTCTATCCTGGTGAACTTCGATAAGAATTGATAAAAGCATAATACAGGCACTAAATGCTGCTGATAACACCAAATACTTGTCAGCAGGATCTCATGTCACTTGAGGCAATTTTAGACAAATAGGCAAAGACTTCCAATTCAGCAACTGGTAGCATGTTTTAAATATTTATACCCTTACTTTTCACTGAGGAAATGTGTGTCACATGTTGTCTGACAGTCGTGAAGACAGGTGCATTACATTGCTTTATGCCGTGCACACACCACTACAGTCAGAAAGGTCAGCTGCACCTGCTACAGCACTGGTAACTCTTGAGCTCTGTGTTAGTGCCTGTGAGCTGGACCACCTCCCCTTCTGTGCTGCAGCACTGGCTTTGCTGGACATCTAACGCCAGGTTTGGGTCACATCTTGGAGTGAGCTTTTTAAGAAGCAGCCTTGCAGCTCTCCTCTCCCTAAGGGAACTCACTCCCTGGGTTGGTCCAAGGCTGTTGGAGTCATTCTAGCTCATGTAATGAATATAGGAATGTGGAGGAGAGAGTGTCAATATCATGATTACCATTGGGAGTTTCCTTAGTGATACGCCTCTTGCCAACTACAGACATCTCCAGCAGAGATGTCTACATCCCAGCTGGCCATCCTAAGCACTGTCTAGGAACTATGAGGAGAAATAAGCATTTTTAGGACATTATTACTCTACTTTGCATATCTACGTTAGGAGGAAATGAACAACTGGCCTTTGCTGCCCATTTACTCTGAAGAGCAACATTGATCAGCTCAGATTTTACTTTCTGCTTCTAAATCAGGCAAGAGAGAGGGTGGACTGGGAATGTCAGTCCTGTACAATGTCAGATGTAAGCAATTAGTCTCCTAAATCCTCCTCACCAGTTCTCTGTCTGTCTGCAGATTGTCAGAGGCATTTCTGCACGGCTGTGTCAAGACAATACTCGCTCCTTTGGCAAATAGCAACGATTAGTGTGCAGTGCAAAAGGATAACAAAGACCATGTGGATTGGTCTCTGGTTTTGGTTTGGTTTGGTTTTTTGGGTTTTTTCTTCTTTTTTTTTTTTTTTCTTTCTTTTTCCTGCATACCTTTTTCAATCATGTTAATGGCTTCCTGCTTCCGTTCAGGATTAAAGTTCACCCACTGCTCACTGGCATCCAAGTACTCAATAGCGTAGACCGCAGGGGCCATTTTCACCATTGTTTGCTCTGCACAGCCTGTGGGCACTTGAATAAGTTTCTCAACTCCAGTGAGGCTAAGACAATTTTCAACAGACTCGTCCATAATATTCCCTGTTGTAAAAACACAAGCCACAGTATGTACCGTATTTAAAGCTGGTTAGTATAACGTGAAGAAAGGTGATAGTAACTATAGGTTGACATTCCAGCATGGCCTCATACTTCTGATTATTAAACACTGTTTTCAGCTACTTAAGACTTTGTAAAGCTGGAGAAGAACAAGGATGAGGTGCCAAGCCCTAAGAAAGCTTCAGAAAGGAGGCTAGGGCAGTGAAGAAGAAAGAGTCCTGAGGCTCTGGAGGCAGGGAAGCAAGGAAAGGGGGAAAGACCAGTGCTTCAGGTTTGGGCTGGTAAAGTCTTGTCAAACCAGACCTAATCCTCCCACAGAGGGCAAAAAGATCATGCCTTAATCGTGCCAAACATTTTGTGCAGGGGGTTTTGTTTTTTTTCCTCTCTACAGTTTTCTCATTTGATGAATTCAAGCAACCCCATACTTTAGAAGAGGGATTTCAAATGGAATGCTTTGCTTTAAGTATGCATTATTTTACATTGTCTGTGAAAAAAATGTTTTTATTATTAATAACCGTACTTGCTAATAGATTTTTTAAAAATACATATACTTGAGTATATATATATATACACAACTATTTGATTAAATGAATATATGATTGTATATATCTTCTCTTTAGAAAAACAGAACTTACATATCAGAGTCTGACATTCTTATTTATGAAGGCTAAAGCAGATTTCTACAGACTTACATGCAATGTGGGGTTGTTAGAGAAGGTGAACTCTTCCTTCTCTGGCCTTCCCATAAAGTTAGCCTGGGCACAGTGAGGCAGGGTTGACCCTATAAAGCTATTATATCTAATAGAAGTGCGAAGTAGTAATTAGAAAGAGGAAAGATATTGAATCAGCCTTGGGGCTGTTTTGTTTTATAACCTGGGCATGTAGCACAGAGCATATGAGTCATAGCAGAAAAAACTAGAGTGAGTGGAGACTTGACATCCAGGAGTGAGCAGCACAAAGGGGTGTATGTCTTGTCACCTATTCAGAAGTTATTGACAGAAAATTACACTTACCTTTCAGGCTAACAAACACGTGACTATCAGAACCTGGTATCATATCAGCTGGTCTGTTCAGGTCCAGTGTATGGGACTTCACTGCAAATAAATAGTAAATAGAGATCTACATCCAGACCCTTTAAACATAAAAAAAATCCAGTGTGATTTTAGAACATGCTTTTCATTAAACATCTCACATTTGATGGCAATTATGGCAGAAATGTAATCAGAAAGGTTAAATGGAGATTTATGAAAAGAAATATGCTTACTTTTCTTAAATTGATTTAATTTTCAATCATAAGCGATATTTTTTGACTTGAAATGAGGCTTTAAGACCCTTTAGCAAATGAAATACATGCCTACCTAATATTTAAAGAATGCTATCTTGAAACTCAGAAGTAATACAAAGCGATTCTAAACATTCAAAATTAAATTATTTTTCTTTCCAGAGTCTATTGCTATGTATTGGATGAAGAGATCTGTGACATGTTCTGGTCAACCAAGGCAACATTCATATATTAAGAAGTATTTCACATCACCCATCAGATATTTACATCAGGCTTTACACACACACCCTCCCTACCCCAAACCTCATCTGTATCTAGTTCTTTCGTGTAACTTACAGGCACTGTTAATAAAAATGGTCTCTTCTTCTCTTTGTAGAACACCTTCAGCCTGTACAATTGAGGAAAAAAAAGTCAAAAGTTTTGCAAGCGCTCTCACCTGAAATTAAGCTGCATGAAAGCTGCGATCTCCGCCCTTACACTAGACCAGCAGGTGGCAGAAATAAGTTATTTTGGAGTGAGATTTCTCTCCAGGTAAAACTGAAGCTTCGAATCGATTTTCAGTCTCCCAGCTGAAATGGCAATGAACTCTACTGACTTTTTTTCGTTATTATTGACATATTTCCCTGGGTGAAATTCTTTTAACCAAAACTACCCCAGAAAAATTAAACTTTAAATAGAGGAATCTAAATAAAGTTTATTCTCAGCTTTATAAGATGTCCAAGTCAATTTTACAGTGGGACTCTCTTTTATAAACCTCTCAACTATGAAATCCACCAATTTCTGAGTTCATCTTGTTGATAAAGCTTAAAATTATTTTTTTTTCTGATTTCCACACATCCGCCTTCCTACAGTTTCTATTTTAATAAGACTATTCTTACAGACCCTTTTAGTGTTTTGGTGTAGCATTGAGCTCTGAGACGAGACTGTGTCTATCTCCAGAAAAGTTATGGCCTGTAACAACAGCAGATTCCCAGCGTCCCATGTTTTGTCTTTACCTACATGGCTATTCCCTGACATCAATGGTGCAAAGATTCATTTATATTTTGCACTTTTTCATTGGATTGAAAGTAGTCCTCAGTGGGTTACTCGGGTGCTGTAATGGGTCTGTGCCAATCAATGTTGACTCTTGAAAAGTAATCTTTTCTAAAAGGCTCCTCCTTTTCCTAATTTTGAAAGAGAACTAAGGTATTAAATAATCAATACAACATCTTCGCCTGTATGTGTTTTACCTATGCAATTGTTAAGACTGAAGATCCATTAACTAAAAAGAATAAAATAGGGTTTAACTTTATGACAGCAGAGAGTATTGCCTTCTCAAACATTGCTAGATGGACATCTTCCATTTTGGCTTCATAAGGAAAAAATAATTTTTATAAATGTTGATGAAGCAGTTAACTTAGAAGTTAAAGATGGTAAGATGGGCACTAACTGCATGAAGGAAGTGGTTGCTATGTCATGGTTAGAAGGATACTTTTTTGCCATAGGGAGCAATCCTTTCCATATAACTACACACAAGCCACTACAGGGTTAAATTTCTTCCCCATGCTATAGCTCAGTCCTTGGTGAGAAACAGGTTTCCTGAGATTGCTTTCAGCTTTGTTTCAATGATTTTACTCCTTCCGCAAGAGCTCCACACACAGTGAAGGTATGTTTGAGGAGAAACACATATTCGTGAAGTGTCTGCCCGCAACTAGTTATACCTACCACAACATTGAGGATCTTCCTAATGCTGTCACCGTGCCCAGAAACTCTGTCAAAAACAGTAATAGTAATTGGAATTTCTCCCACAGTCAGAGGGACAACTGAGAAGTAGGCTGGTGTTGCAGAGTTTCCTTTAGCCACCAGCTTCTGCTGCACAGCCTTCTCTGTCGCCTCTGCAGTGCACAGCTCATTTACCGCGTCCATTGTCACTGTAACCTGCGGGGACAAAGCAATGCCTGTGATCAGGCTTAGTGCATCACTGCACAGGAAATACATTCCAGCTCCACCATGTCTGGATAAGAATGGGAAATGAGAAACAAGTATAACAGGAGATTAGCTTTTGCTTAAAAAGGAAAGAGCAGTGCAGGCAGTTTGCAAAGACAGAAAGTGGTTTTCACTTCATTCCCCTGAATTCTATTTTCCATTTATAAAATGGGAGAACTTTTTCACGAAGAAGTGATGAAATACTGGCACAGATTGTCCAAAGAGTTTGTGGAATCTCCTTCCTTAAAGATATTTAATATCTCACTGCACCAGGCCCTGAACAACCTGCTCTAACTGAGCAACAGGTTGGACTAGAGACCTCTGGAGGTCCCTTCCAGCCTAAATTGTTCTATGCCCCTACAGTCTGTTAACATCCACCTACGCTGACTAAGGCTGTGAAAGTAAATCAGCTAGTATCCCTTCTTTACACTGAATCTGCAGTATAGTTTTGGCCTATGCCTGAACCACAGGGAGATGTGGTTCATCTGGCTGAGAGATGGGAAGGGATAAAAAAAAGAGCAACATCAGTCTGAGGATAATGGAGGCCCTAAGTCCAGTGACAACTGTGGCCATATGCAGGGCTGGATAGGTATCACCTGCAGGCAAAAAGTGCCTTTGCTTTATGTACACAATGAATTTTGTGGCTAACATTGGATTATGTGCTCGTAATTTACCTCTGGATCTTGTGTACCATCTGCGGTCGCCCAGATTGGCAGGCAGCAAAAAAGTAGCTGGTTGCTTCAATGAAGGGGGAGAAGACATACCCAAAGACAAGGAATTTGACTGTGTAATATGGCAAATAAAATCTATTTTATGCAGTAAGTTTGATTAGCAGGTAGAACTTGATCCTGTTCTTGGGGACGCTTTCCAAATGGGAGCACAATGTCTGGGCTATAGGAGGGCACTGCAAGGTGGCTGGGTTGCTTACATTAAGTTATTCCATAGCTATACATCTAGCTAGATAGATGTGTATAGCACAGCAGTTGGTGGTAATACTACCTGAAAATCAGTGGACTGATAGTTGTAAATCACTGCTTTTATTTCCAGTTGTTCTTGTCGTCTGACTGAGTACGGTAATCTCAGGGACACAAAAAAGTCTTTGAAAACTGCAAAGGTGTGGGGTTCAGCTATGCAAAACCCTGGGATGAGAAAAAAAAAACAAAACAAAAAACACAAACAGAGTTGAGAATTACACACTTAACATCATCTGATAAAAAGTTAAATGTCTAATCAAACTCATTGCTTGGGCTCCTCCAAGGTCAAGAGTGGGAGAGGGACACAGGCACATCCAGAAAACATTTCAACTCACCTGTACTAGAGATCTGTCTCAGGGGCAGACGCCTTGCCCTCTGGAGTCACTGCCATGGTTTTTGATAGGTAAAATTTGGCAGGAGTGTGTGTAGCTTTTGTGAGGGAAATGTGACCAAGCTTTCTTGCAAAGGCCATTTTTTAAACACAATGACCTTTCCTTGGTTTCTTTAACTGAACTCCATGGCCATCACTGTACTCCTGGATAAGCCTCCCTTTCTGAAGGGCGTGGGTTGTACCAGGCGGACCCTTCATCCTTCCTGCATGGTCCTGGTCAACCCCCAGGAGCTCCCAGAGAGCAGCACCTGGGAACCTGGGGTCTCTGGTGTCCAGCCCTTGCTAATCCTCTGTTCTTCTCTCCTCTGACTTTCTAGAGACCACAGACCTTTGTGGTTCTCTGAGATGGCCAGAACTTGCTCCCAAAAATATAAAAATAAAAGCTACCTTTCTTGTGGCTTCCTGGCCATGTGGAAGCTAAAATGAGATGTTTTATAGATTGGAAAGAATAAGAGACAGGTTTGATTGTATAAATCCATCCTCCAGAGCCCACTTCATGTTGTTTTTGTAAATACGTATCTATCCCTTAAATTCTAGCTGGGCTTTAGTAAGACATAAAAGAGAAGAGTAAATGTAACGATCAGAACACTTTGTGTTCCTCAGTACAATTGTCTCACTATGTCAGCATAATATTGTTTCTGTGTTTTAAAGAAATACGTATTTTTTATTTATCTGTACAACGAAACCCAATAAAATATCCAATACTTGTACCTTTTTGGGGAGATATGCTTATGGCTTGAACTTCCCAGGTAGTTATAGAGTCAGGAACAAAGTTTTCTACACTAAGAAACAGAAAATAAAATGTATTAGGAAGGATGTATAAAACATAAACATTATAATTTGCTGAGGTTTGAGTATTGTAAGGGAAAAAGTATTCCCATTTGTGGAGACAAAGTACTTGCAAATATTCTGAAGTCCTCTGTATCAGATAACACATAAAGCTGGTACTTACATAGATTTTACTGTACAAATTTAGACATATTCAACTAATGAAGTAATGCGCTACCTATGTTTTCCGGGCTTTTTCACTTCTTCAAAATTCCACCACCAGCTCTCGGGAAAATAACTGCGCAAGTTGACAGAGCTTTCATCAAACATTTCTTCATGGTCATCATAGTCTGTAAAAAAAGAGTGGGGTTTCTATTCTGAAGTTTTTGGCTACTGACTTTTGGCTACTTGCAGGGAATCAGTTTGTCAAAGAGAAAGCAGAATGAAAACTACTCTGAATGAAAAGACTTCATCTGGGTTTCATCTTGTGTATTAAAAATCAAAAATGCTGAAAAAAGGGGAGCGATGTCTAAAGATTGTCATTGAACAACAGGATAATTCTTTCCAAGTTAGATAACTATACACTACCAAACAAGAAAACATTCCCCTTTAGTAATGCATAGCAAAGATGTTACCACTGTCTTATATCTGTGACAGACAAGAGCATGAAAGGGGAACTCTAAGAAAAACGGTAGCAGAAATTACACGCAGAACAAGGTCATTTATATATTATTTTTTGTTGTAACATGAGCTCTTGTGTGATCAGATAAACTTTGGGGAGAAGAAAGGAAGAAAGACAAAATTGCCCCTGGCTGAAGTGGCCTCTTCTCATGAGGTTGTGTTTTGGAGGTACTTGGGCGTAACAACAGTAGTACCGCTACTAAAATAGTCATGAATCTGGGAATCACTCAGAGCCCTGAATGCAGGCAACCACCCACTTCTCTGCCCCACTGTCTGCAGCCTCCTGGGTTGTGGGCAGGGACCAACAGCTCCTCCATAAGGCTGTTCTGGGGTCAACAGCGGCTAAAGCAATTCCTGCCTTTTCTCACCCCAAAAAGTCACCTCATCCCACTCCCATCTTCACAGTGTACAGTTCTGAAGATGCAATGGCACGTGGGTGCTGCACTACGCCGGGGCTCACTGAAATGTTGATGTGAAAACTTCCTCCCCAGACCCACAGCATTAAATGCCCCTTGGCCCTCCCTTGCCACTATATGAAGGGTATTTTTCTGTGGACAGTTGCATGCCACTGTTCTTTACGTCGTGCCAAGCCCACTCGGATCATCTGCTTTGCCTGCTTCGCCTGCTTTCTGAGGGCTGTGGCTTTTTCACAGCAGTCCTGGAAGGCACGTCTGCATTCAGGGGAGCCAGCCACCTTTGTTAGCCTCTTTGCACAAGAAAACTTCATGGGAATTAATTTCATTCCATCTTCACAGCATATTTGTATATCAGTGTTTTGATATTTGCTGGCTGCAATAAAATTAAAGCCCAGAATTAGTTCTGTGGAATTAGCAATAAGTGTAAAGGCGTTCATTGTGCTCGTTCCTGTCATTCTTTGCAGTTAACATCAGTTGCTATTGCAACAGTCTGCCTCCAGCTGGGGACTTGTTTTCTGTCCTAGAAACAGTCCGCAAACACAGGAGGACAGTATGGCCCTATAGCATCCTAGATATTCTATTCTAAGCTTTCTCTTCAAATTTAAACTGTGAATTAAAACCACCTCCTTGGCAGACTGGAATTAGATATCTTGATAGAAGTAGCCATGTCAGTGTTCTCATTCTTGAATAAAGAGACCGATTTCAAAAGTAAGGACAATCCCAGCTTCAAGCTTTTGTCTTCTGGCAAGGAAATATAAATTTCTGTAATTTTTTTTTTTTTTAAAGTTTAGACCAAATATTTTACTAGCTTTTTTCTTAATGGAAGCACATGGTACCAAAGCCAGCTCAACTTCAGAGCAGAATGTCAAGAAAAAAAAAAAAGATCTATAAAACATTTTATGGCCATACAAATAATTAGAAAAAGAAAAGAAAAACTTTAAAGCCATGACTGATTCCATGATATGTTACCTAGTAGAAGTATCTCACTATTTGGATTATAAACCAGTGAATTATTTTCCATTTGCAGCTGGGCCACACATGGTTTTGTTTTGATAAATTGTTTTGGAGTTGTTTTGATAAATGATGTATCAGGTCACATGGCATAGCATACACACTTGTGCTGGGTTATGGCACTTCATGCAAGAACTGGGCCTGTAAATATCTTGGTATCCTTTACTATCCCATCACTTCGTGACTCCTAGATCCCAGCCAGATCCCTTTACCTCCCCTTGCTAAGCCTTTCAGGCCACCCAGATGAGCAGACATACCAATTCCTGACATTCTCTTGTGAAAATCAAAAGATCTCTTCTGTCTTCTGGTAACCTGAGGGCATTTATAGCCTGGGAAAGCAGAAAAGAAGAGCTTGGTCATGATACTATGACAGTAACAGCCTGGTGACTTGGGTCACTTGTGGAAGATTGACCTGAGGACCCATCTCGTTCACAGAAGACCCATGGTTTGATGAGTTACCTTACAGCCCTAACCAGCTGCTGCCTGCCCCAGCTGAGCTGGACACCCAAGGACCAGCAATCAGAATCTGGGCTACCTGAGCTGCAGGCATTCAGTGGAAAAACCACACAGGTAAGGGAGATTTTACAACATCATGATAAAATGTTTCTGACTTTTAAGCAGTCAGCCTCCCCAGACCTATAGTGGTCTTGTACAAACATCTAAAGTAAAGGGCAGATTGCACTTACCTTCCCGAACATTGGATTTAATTGTATCTGATAAAAAGGCCAGACCAACGTCAGTAAAAACTTGAACACTATCTGCACCACCACCTGGAGAACATCCAAGATCATACGAATTCATAGCATTAAATACCTGCCAAATAAAATAGCATAGGTGGACTGTATACACTTCCAAAATGTTGGGTTTTTTTTAATATATATTTAAAAAAATATTGTAGCCTTTGACCTGCAGAAGCAAAACAAACTGGTGGTACAAGCTGCATTTAGAAACTGGGATTAAAACTGAGACATATTTTAGTTGGGGAGTGTTTTCAAGTAAAGCTTTTTTAATTTACTAATTTCTGCTTACTAAAGTCTGCTGTAGCATAGATATCCCATCTTAAATATATTGTTCATCTTAAATAGATCCTAAATGGCAAAAGCAAAAACATTTCTGAGTTTAGTAAAGTTGTGATTAAGCAATTAATAGGCATTAACTACATTTTGATCACCCCATTAGTAATTGAAAATTTTGCTTGACTAGTAGATATGCTATTTTCCTCTTACAGACATCTTACCTTTTTGGCTGTAAGCTTATTTTTCTTGTTCAAAATAAAAACTGCTTTATCAACCACAGCTAAGGCAACTGTTCCCGCGTGGTCCGTTTCAATCACTAAGTTGACAACATCTGTTGGTTCATATGTCTCTTGTCTTGTTCTCACTTTAATCTAAACAGAAAAGATTGGAACAAAAAGATAAAATAATGATATAATAATAATAAAAAAAAAAAAAAAAAAGTGAAGACTCTTTGGGCCAGGGCACTGTCAAATGTGACAGCTGTGACTGTCAGTAGTCAGAAGCTGGGGGGTGTTCCTGTTTTGTGGTGTTTCTGCCTGGGATCCTGTGTTTTGGAAGATGTAGATGCAGGTATCTCCCACTGGAGGATGACAAGGGGGGAGGGTTAAAAGATGTGTCTGTGCAGGGTATCGGACACTGCCTTTCAATGACACTTAGACACCAATGGGAATTGAAAGTATGTATAAGGGGCTTGCTGAACTAGGTCCTTCAGTGTAATTTTTTTTATTTTCTAGTGGAAACAAAACGGCCATGAAATAGGGCAAAGGACTTATTAACCTTTGTACAAAATTAAATTGCTTAAGTCTGTGATAGTAGTACCTCCTTTCTATCTCACACTTGAATTTTTCAATATGACTGGGTTCAGATCTGGCTCATGTCTGATGCAGATGCTTCTGTAATTTAGGAGGAAATAGCCATGGTGATTATGAAATTAATAGGGGATTATTAATAGAAATGCTAACTTGAACATAACTGGGTTTTGACATTTTATGAATGAGTAACTGGCTTCTGTTAAAGAAGGATAACTTTTCTTGAAAACTTTTTTTCCCAATGGACTATCACATTCTTTTTCCAAAAATAAACATTTTTTTTTGGAAAAAGTAATTTTAGACAGCTAATACTTTTCCTCAGTTGTGTTTCATGCTATCGGGAAAAATTCCCATGTCTTTTTTTTCCCCCACTTTACATTACGGTGCCAAAAAGGAGGAGGAAGAAGGTGGAGGAAAGGCTTAGAAGGACTCCTATTCTGCCCACACTTGATTTTTTTAATGTAAACTTATTTTTTTAAACAGCTTTTGAAGTGCTACAGAATCTCAGAAAAGTACTTTTAGCAGGAATGAAAAAGCTTGAAAAATTACTTTATTTTTTCCCCTAATAAATTGCTTCACTTTCATTCTGACTACAAAAAGACAAAAATATAAAGGAATTCTCCATCTCAATGATTCTGTTGATGTTTCCCTGCAGATTTCTAACATATAGACACTTGCAGATGAGGATGTATCTCTATGAAATTATATTTTTCATCTCCGCGATGCACAGCCTCTCCCAGGGAAGGCAGCTGTCTCCACCATCATTTTTGGGAGCCTTTCCCAGCTATACTCTTTAGCAAGAATCCTGATGGCTCCCTTTTTCAATGAAAATGAAATGTCTTTCGCCTTTTAAACCCAGACCTGCACTTTCTCTGCTGATACCCCATGTTTTTGTTTTCATTTTTTGAACACAACAACAGGAGCTACTTGCTTTGAAAGTACCTTTCCTTCACAGACATCCGCGACGTCCACCCATACAGAATCAGCGACAATCTCTTGATGTCCCTTGTTTGCAATGAAGTAGTAAGCTAAAAAGCGAAAGGCAGGCACCATTTTCTGGGTGATTTCAATGTTTATTATTTTGTTTGACGATGGCACCCTTCCCAGAAGCTCAACTTGTCCCTTTGCTACAACCTGCAAGGCAGAAACAAACAGAAATAAAATACTGTGAATACACACCAAACTGAGCACTATGTTCCGTGATTTTATGTACATATATAGAATTTTATGAGAATTTTCTGTTTAAAATTTATTCTCTTCTAATGGCACTTAATAGTTTTAATTCCCAACCTGCATGCCAGTAGCCTGGAGGAGACCAGCAGGCAGTGCCTCTAGCACAGGAGAGTGTGGGGGTAAACCTCTGCTGCACTGGTCCTGTGGTGGGGGGTTGAATGCAAATCTACCACCCTCCACTCAGTCTTACAGCCTGAAAAGGGGGTCCCAGATGGGAGTCTCATTTCTGTCTTCTAAAATCACAAGTCATAAGCCCCGGGAGGATCTCAGCTTTATTTAATCTGAAAGCAGTACTGAATCTTTTAGACAGCGTGGAAAGATTGGAGCCGGTGGTTTCACACAAAAAGTATTATTCAGGATAAAGTATCACAGATTGGCCCTTAACTGATTTCAGCCCATCTTTCACTATTTAATTCCTTTCTTCTTGTGTTATGTTAATTCTACTCATGGGTCATCAGGGGAGTAGAAAACAGAAACAGTGGGAGGACCGATAGTGCTCTTCCCAGAAGAAAATACATGCAGCTTTCCTAAACATGCAATGAAAGGGCTTCAGGAGGAAACAACGACATGCTGCAGCCTGGTCTGAAATCCTCACTGACTCTGTTTGGGTGACTGAAATTTGGGAGAGAGCCTCACCGCTGAGCTCCAGCCGTGTCTCCCCCACCCCTCCCACACACCTGCCTGCCCAGCACTGCACCTTCCCAGGGCCTGGCAGCAGCAGTTCCAACCCTGTGCCAAGCCATCCAATGAAAATAACCCCCCAAAACATAAATTTAACTCCTAGGAATACAATTATTCCAATATATCAGAGTTCTGTTAAAAATAAGTGGGAACTGGTGCCTGTAGTGTTTATCAACCTGGGAAATTTAAGCTGTCAAGGGAAATTAGGATGAAGAGAGGGAGAAAGGGATTAAACCCATTTGACATTCAACAGATTCACTCCTGGAATGTATCCATGAACACATTTGTCTCCTTCAGCAAAATAAATACTTTGCATTCCTGTCCCAGGCTGAGTAGGATTGTTTTCTCGCTTTCCCATCTATAGAACTGCTTTTCAGACCCAATTTCAGGATGCTATTTAGGGCCATAATAGCCAGTGCCCTCAGTGATCCTTCATAACATTATCTGTTGGAAATAACACTGACCTACCTGTTAACTAACATTGGGTGCAGGTCATGTGGAACCATGGTAATATAAGAATCATGTGTTATTCATGAAATAAACAATAGTTAACTATAAAAGGCATTTTCTGAGATATTTAAGGTCCCCTAGAATACGACTAGTTTTTCTGGTTGCTGGAACAGAATCTTATGCATATGTATGATCTGCCCAAAACAAGGTGGAGAGTTCTGTAATAGCTGAAAAAAGCTATTTATGAGAATCAGAACAATAAAAGTAATATTTAATATTGGCTTATTACAAGGAAAGAATACAGATTCGAAGGAATAGGAAAGAACGAGATCTGGATTAAGAAAAATCAAACTGTCACAGGCATCATAAAAGTTATCTGTCTAGAATTTCAGCTTTAAAGGCTGTCAGTTTAATATCTTTCAAAAATATCCACGTAATTATGCAGATAAACATTACCCCTTATGGACCTCTTTGCTCTAGACTGTATTAGAAAGTACAGACTAAAATTTCTACTTACGCGTCTTTCTTCAGAAGAAAAATTTACAAATATTTGTATATTACGAGCCCCCAGACATATAAAAATAGCAGAATTATACAGTTTCTGGAAGGGACCTATGGATATCTCTAGCCCAGCTACCTGCTGTAAGATGAGCCATCACCAGTGTGAGATCTGGTCGGATGTTGTTTTCTCTAGTTGAGTGTTGAATGTTTCTGAGGCTGACAATTCCCTAAGCTCTCTGGGAAGCCTCTTCCAGTATTGCCTTCATGACTAGTGAAAATGTTTTTCCAAAACGAACCTTTCAGGTTCATACCCTTATTTATGTACCCTTCAACATACCCTAACTACATCACTTGGCACCACCTAGGAAATTTTTTCTCCATTATGTCTGTAATTCCTCTTCAATTAATTTTAGGTTGCTATTAAAGTCACTCTTAGCTTCTTCGCCAAACTGAACAAGCCCAGCTCCCTCAGCCTGTCTTGGTAGGTCAGGTGTGTTAGGACACTCATCATCTCTGTTGGCCTCTTTTGGACGCCCTCTGGTTTCCCACGCATTAGTAACTAGACAGATGTTCTGGATTGTATGATTTCTAGAAGAAATTACTGATAGTCTGGTATTTTGTTTACCATATAATAGAAATAGTCAATCTTTCCACTGCCAGACTGATGAACATCGTTCAAGGTGATGTGCAAGTTATCTCCAGGTGCCACAACAGTATGTGGGATGCTGATGCTGAGATAGTTCTGAGAAGCAGACTGGTATCTTTCAGCTCTGATGCTGGTTTCAGGTGATTCTAATCTTTCTTTTCCCTCTTCAGCCTTTACCTATCAGGGAAAAAAAAAAAAAAAAAGGACAGAGTGGGTAAAGTGTCCCTCAGGAGACAGTATAAAGTGTCACCTTTACTTTATATCTTGCCAAGTTATCCAGAAGATGCTGGAAAATGAGATGAATCACTGCTGAGACATCATCAGCAGAACCTGGCATTAAACACCATTATTACTTTATTCTCTCACCCTATTTTGTCGCTTGATATATTTGCGCCTGGTATTTTTGAGCCTTGGCTCTTTCTGAATGAGAATCAATAGCTCAAAATCATGGTGATTTTGTACTTAGGCAGCTTTTCCTCCTTTTTATATTGTGCATGTAATTGAACCCTCTGAGTGTCCAGATGTAGCCTACTGTCTGCATTGCTCAAGGATCTTTTCCTTCACCTGCTTCTCATCATTTTCTATCACTTTTCATGGTGATATTCCTTACGCTCCTATTTCCATCCTTCATGCCAGGAAAATGCACATCTGAACCACAAAAAAAGCACCACCATCACCCATGCATGTACTCCCAACGCTCCAATGTACAAGTGTCCTTCATTTCAGTGAGACATCCCTCAGGCCCCTGGTCTCTCTGACATACCTTACACAAAGCTGTGCAGGTGGTGTAAGAAATCACATTCCACCCTCTGTGCTAATTTAATGAATACTGATCATCTTCACAGTCATTTGTAATTGACTTACAAGCTTTTCTCAGTGGTGTATTTTTAAACATGGATGTTTGGGTTTTCTTTACCATTATTTGAAGCATCTGAGCATCTCCAGGGATGTTGAAGGCCAAGGGGACTAGACCCTCTTTATTAGAAAGTGCAGTCATCTTCATTGGGGATTTTCCAGGCACGGTAACAGTAGCAGTGACAGGTACAGAGGCAGCAGGAGAGCCGTCAACCAAAGTGACAGATGCCTATTGGAAAAAAAGTGGTTTTCTGTTGTTACTTCAAGGAAATGCCTGGGTTTAAAAAGTGCCCACAAAAAAGAAGCAATTATTTTTATAAAGTGAGAAGAAATACAAACATTAGCGTTTGAAAATTTGAGCTTTGAGAGAAAAGAATAGCAATTGATTCAGCTAGACTCCAGCTAAAGTAAAAATCTGTGAACACAGGTTAACAGCTGCCCCGGATTTTCACTTGGCATCTTTTGGATCTCAGAGGATCCCAGAGATACTTGTCCTTAAGTACTACAAGGTAGATTTCTAACTTTAACTCTTGGTGTGCAGTTTAAAACCTCAAAAACTTCAATACATTTTTTTTAAAAAATATAATACTCTGTTTTAGTTTTCAGAATTTTAACTTGATATGGGATTAACTTGATACATTATTATTTTAATCTTTTGATTTTGAGGTGAGGAAGAGACTGCTACATGTTTTATTAAACTTTGTAGCACACAAATGACTTCCAGACCAGAAAACCTGTATTTTCTGGCTTTAGTTTCCCTGCTCAGGCTCTGTGTGTACAGAAATGAGACAAGCCAGACACTCAAACAGTAGCTCTGTGTTGGACCTATTCCTGTTGGGCTTCTTCCTGAAGGTCTGCGTCCTACAGAGCTCCCACTGGATTAGATAAGAAATTTATAAACAGGGCAGATATAAATCCTTTGTTATGGAGGCAAATGGACACGGCTAAGTACTACATACCACAACAGAGAAGGGGGCTCCAGGCACAAAATACTTTTTGGTGTTAGACAGATCAACAGTGTAAGGAGACTTCACAAACTTCACATTGTTGAGTTCTTCTTCCCTTATCTCACCACCTGTTAATATCAAACAGTATGTGTTGCTATGGGAGCAATAACTATGTACTTGCTCATTACTTTAGCATCCATCATTTCTGTTTTCAAGATTAATTGCATTTTTACCAGCACATATAAAGAAAACCAAAATATGATCCCTCCCCAAAGAGTCCTGAGAAGAGGAAGAGATGGATGCAGGCAGATGGGGAACACAGAGACAGGCCAGTGCAAGGACAGGGCAACCTGTGCGGTGCTCCAGCAAGCTGGCAGTGGCAGGTGTGTGCTCTTGACAGCTCAGGCATCGAGACCTGCAAAACGGTTTGTGACTCACAACATGAAAATCTCCCTCTAACACACTGATTGGAACAAGGTGTCTGCAGACACAGAGCACACTGGTACCACAGGAACCACTGCGGTGGTGCACCTCCCTTTCCAAGCCATCGGGGCTTCATTCTTTGGGAAAGGCTACATCAAAGCACAATGTAAAAGTCACTCAGAATCAGTAGGAAGGGTTGGACGTAAAAATTTTAATTTCCTGAAAGAGCTCTTTTTTTTTTTCTTTTCCTTTCTGAGTGCTGATGAGAGCTAATATTAGCTGATATCATCTTCTGCAACTTTGCACCTACAAGACAGCTTGAGCATCTGCTTCCCATCTAAGATTCTTCTAGTTAAACTGCTCATTCTTCTAGTTAACTTCTAGTTAAACCACTACCCATAATCACCTCTAAAAAAAAAGTTACATGGCTTGCTTTAAACTGAGTGCATTTAGAGATATACTTTCAATGTCCTTATTTTCCACTTTAATACTCCCATCTTGAGAAGTGTCAGTAAAGCCCACCAGCCTTGTCCTGTTATGCATATAATTAACACCAAACCCAGCAAGTACACAAGTGTGGAGGCAGCCTACCCGTGGCAGAAAGAGGAAGCATGCACAGGGTGGTAGAGACCACGCCACACCATAAGATCTTATGTCCATCATGCTGGTGTGGTAACAGGAGGTCTTAGAGTCTCCTTTGCTCTTGTGATAAATTTTGCAGCATAAGTACCTATAGTAGATTATACTACAGAACCACACAGCTGCAATACATTTGACTTAATTTTAGGATTCCAAGGAATCCTACTTAATACTTTGGATTTTTAGTAATTTTTAGAATTTTAGTAATTCTAGGCTAAGTGACTAGACTTCTTCTATAGTCAATGGGAACAGACACCTCTGGAGTGCAGTCTAACCTATCCATTCTTTACAGTGACTATATAAAGTGCCTGGGCTCTGAATAGATACCTTACTTTCAGATATCTAAAATAAAAGGGATCAGTGTCCCTATGAACAACAAGAAAAGTCTTGCCGATTTTGGAAAGGCCATCTTCATCACAGATTCAGCTTCAGAGGTCAGCACTGAAGTTATGAGGTAAGGTGAGAGGTACAAGACTAGCACTAAATACTTACTACAACCAAAATCACCCACTGACTACTGCGTCTAATTGCATGCAGTGCTCATCTGTGGGTAGCTCTAAGGTGCCTGGGAGCATACTCAACATGCTTAGCCCTGCTGTGAGCAAATACCTAGAGAACGATCAATGTAAATACTACAGACTGTATCAGTTAAGGCATAATGTACTCACTTGCTGTTTCTACAGTGGTAACAGCAACATATAAATGAAAACCTTCCAGAGTTGAAATACTCTTTCTTAATTTCTCTTCCAAAAGTGTTGTATTTAAAGTAACTCTTCCTTTTCCATTTTGAATCTAAATCAAAAGTAAAAAAAAAAAAAAAAAAAAAAATAGACAACCCTTTACTGGTTTGTTGCCATTAGAATAAAAAAATTGCTGCTTATAGCATGACTATGGTATTACAGGAATCTGTATTCTGATATTTCTGACAATATTCAGCTCACGTGGGATAAATCAGAATAGCTCCACCAAACTCCACTACTTACAGATAGCTGTTGTTCCAGGCCTGGAATAAAGATTTTTTTCTCATTTTCATCAATTAGGCCAAATCGCACATATGCAACACCTTGAATCCCTTTCCCATAAGAGTGTCTTTGAAAAGAAGAAAAGTGAGCAGATGGATCATTACATTAATAAAAGGCAATCATAAATCAGACTAATAATTTTATGCTGAAATAAAATTGGGATGTCTTTAGGCACCCCATCTGTAACTAGTAGCTTGGAAACAAAAATTTGTCCCGCTCACTGATAACTCAAACATGAAGACTTTTACTGGACTGTATAAAGTGATGATTTCAAGTGCAGAGAAATATAGGGTATAAATTACATCGGCAGAATCACATGTGGAGACATCAGCTGACAAAATTTACACCACAATAACGTCACTTTTTTTTATTTTTACAAATTAATGAGAACTTTAGCTGCACAGTGAAGTCTCACACAGCTCAGCCCTTTTATAGGGAACAAGTGAGGTATCCAGTCTCTTTAGCTTGGATAAGCAGCTAACTTTTGTACGAGACACCTCACAAGCACAACATTTAAAATAGGGGGCCAGAGAACCATCTCAGGGACTAATATAAAGTATTTGGTACCTCTGAAGACCTCCAGAGACACATCGTCCCTGCATTAGGCAGACTGCCCTCCCCCTGCATCTCTCCTATGGGTTTAGGCAGTATAGCATAGGGACCTCTTGTAAGTTAAATATTTGCCAGGTAGGTATCTGGCCAGAGCACCCTTGAACTCTCCACGCAGGTCATGGGGAGATAGGAGAGAGCGTGTTGTTGCACCTGGCAGGTTCCTTATTCAAGGAAACCCTGGCAGATGGCACCCTCCTGCAGCATGGCATGTAACTTGCTACATGAGACCCGTCACAGCCATGCTGTTATCTTTTGCTTGTGAAAATCCTGCTATATCTCAGATCTGTAATACTTACTTTTGTTTAAGCAAAGCCACTTTCAAACTGACCTGATCAGCACTGATCTATACCAATGAAACTGACTGAGAGGCAGTTCTTATGAAAACTGATTAAAATGCCAGAACTAGTAACTGCAGGAAACAACAGTCAATATACCAAATAACTGTTCATTACATGCATGGCTAGCTCAGAGATGGAAGCTCAGTTATCAGGAATTTCCTATGTTGATTTTGATGAAAGTCAGGCAGGCCTGTGCAGCAGCTCTAGGACCTTTTCCAATAGACAAAAGAAGAGTATCCAGTCATTCAACCCCATTTTTTCCTCTTAAATAATTATGGTGTTAATGAGTAGTGAGCTATATACAAAGGAGTTGCACAGTCCATAAAGTAAAAACTGAGTGCTGCAATAACATGCAGAGAAAACTTTAGAAAGAATTAAAATATTAAAGCCTGATAGAAATATTAAATCTGATATCACTTCATAATACAGTATCAACTAATCATGATTAAATCTAGTAATTATTCAATAGAAACAAACAAAGGAAGGTGATCAAGAGAAGATTAGAAGAGCTGTGTTTGTTCAGCCCAGCAGAAGGCGGTGGGTACTGGGCTCTGCCTTCTCTCTCAGGGTGTGCTGGGGGGGGGGAAGGACCAGCATGGTCAAGGTGAGGAGCAAAAGAACAGCGGACAGAAGGCTGACATGGTATAAGCTGGCCAGCGTTGAAATCAGACCAGAAACAAAACGTACTAGAACTGAGGCTGTGGAGGATCAGGCTTCCAGCTGGATACAGTGCCGCAGGCTATGTAGCAAATCTAGGAACTGCCCCCTGCTTAGGCCAGGTTAATTAAACAAGTACAGTGCTGTCCTGGAGGCTGTGGCTGGCTGGCACCGCTCTATTAATCCCCCTGTCTTCCACAGCAGGGTGGCCACATGCAGACCTGGGTGGACCTTGGTCCATGCATCCTCCCAGGGAGTTTTCTGGAACTGTCCAGGGATTGCTGCACGGCTGAGGCCAAGCCTGTGCCATGCACCAGCTGAGCCATCGGCAGCCAAGTTCTGGGGCTCAGGAACCTTTCCTGGAACTGTTTAATTTACTACCCAGATGGCTTAAATATCTTTTCTGGTATCACGTTCAAATGTAGACAAAGCTCCTACTGTATGAGAATAATTCCTCATATAAGGAAAGAATCTGAAAAATAATATCTCAAAAGATACTAAATAGTGCTTGAGTGTAATAATAATTTGTTTGCTGCTCTCAGTTTGGAAGATTTTTCAGAATCAAACATAAAATGAAACACAAATGATTATGGTGTTTACTAAACATCACTAGATGATGCTTTAGTCACATGCACTCATACAGCTAAATGCTAACATTTAATGCCTATTTAACTGAAGGTTACTGTAAGCCAAATTAATTACCAGGCTAGTTACTGTCAGTGCTTAATAAAGGCACAAGCTTTGGTTGTACAGACCAGGCTATTTTATTCTTGTTTGTTTATATAAGCAATTTCTATACCTAGATCTTTCCTCCCTTCTGTATCGACTGTTTCCTCTCCGCCATCCCCATCAGCTACTGGGACAGACACAAACGATCCAATGGTGACTTATCAGTAAGATATTCTTACACTATTCAGTTGTGTGTATGTTTGTAAAAGGCAACACTCTTATTTAAATAAAATTTAGTTTTGCTAGCAAACTAAAATATTTGGAAAACCTTGTTCCATTTTGATCACCACTACTTGGACCCAGGTAGGATTTTACACCAGTGTCTCAAGTTAGTGGAAACAGAGAGTATATAAAATTAACATCAGATTCAAGAAAAGCCAGAAGCTGGCTAACTGTTAGTGAGAAGAAAAAAGAATAAATGGCAAAGTTCATTATCTACTTATCCACTTCCTAAAACAGCCTTGCTGCAAGCACACCTACTTTGCCTCGATATCAAACACAAAGTTTTCATTCCAGATGTGGTAGTATGACTGAACCGGGATGAGTTTGACTTCAAAAGATGGCAGTTCTGCATGAAAAAAAGACGACAAAAGGTCATGACATACAAGTCTCAAACATACCTTAAACTCCTGGCATGTGGCAACACCCACTGAGAGGATGCAGCTGCACTAAGAGAAGGTTTTGGTTTGAACCAGCAGTGCACTTCTGAAGCAAATCCCCTGCTCATTTTCCCTTTTTCTGCTTTTCTTCACATAGTGGAACAGTCTTCAAGCACACAAAATTCAATTATTTACAACATAAATAAGCCAGAAGATAAATTCTAACTGCTCATGGGCATTAAGTGTGCTGAACTACAAGCAGTGTGAAGTAAACCCACCCTGAAATGGCTTGAGGGCAAACATGAGCTGTGACACTCTGCAATTTACTCCTATAAAGCCAAACTATTTGCCACTGCAGATGTAGCCAGAGCAATTGGTTCCTGGATGCAGGTGTTTGCAGAGGATGCAGTAGTCTCTGCTATTCTGTTACATCCACTAGCTAGGGCAAAACCAGGTGTGTTAAACTTAGATTATTATATAATCCTCAGGCTTTCTCTTGCCTTTAAGAAGAAAAAACAACCAACACAGCACCCACACTAAATTTTATAAGAATGCATCATTTCAGTGGAAATAAATCAAGACATTTCTTACCTCAGATTGTTAAATTTCTACTTTTTTACTTTTTCCACAGTACACTTAGAGAAGCTTTTTTAAAGAAAAGTATAGGAACAACTCTAACCAACTTCCAAACTGAAGTCTACTGAGATAAAATGGGTAGCTTTTTTTTTTTTTTTTCATTCATTTTAGTCTTCACTGAAAACTTTAGTCAGAATTGCAATGATTTTTTCAAATGTAAGTGGAAGGCACAGGCACCCAAACCCAGAGTTCTTCTGTGCATCATAGAGTAATGAGGCACTGTAACCCTGTGAATCTTGTCCTTAGTACTTAACTACAGCCAGGTATAACCACTGCAGTATAGCTTCTATCACAGTGATGACTTCCCATATTTATAATGCAAATTAAATATTCTCTTACCGTATTTTTTAACTTCAAATTCAGCAGAAACGTTAGACATTTCATGTTGATGAAACCAAGCTTTGATTTTCCAATTTCCAGGCCTAAAGTTCAGATTCAGCAGAGAATAGTTAATTGGGATTCCTCAGATAATTTATGATGCTAATATATTTAAATTATCACTAAATGCTGATATTTTCCTTGCTTTGATCTCATTCTGAACTAATTCATTAATGGATTTCTCTTTGCTGGGGGGACCCAGCAACATATTTTCAAACGTCTTAGGAAACACCCAAGAAGATTTTATGACCAACTGTAAGATAACATAGTTGCAAACCACGTGTAACATGCACTGCCTGTGGAAAGCCCTCAGAAACAGAGAACTCCTCTTGTATTTCCTATAGCTTATCTTTGCTGTGACATCAAAATCAATCTAGCATGCAAGAACACACTGTATATTAAGTAAAAGTCTGACTGTTTGAAATCAGAGGTAATTAATTACACTCTGCAAACTTAGCCCTTACAGATTTACTCTCCTAAATGTGGTCATACGGTTGAACCGATACTGAAGGAGTTTGCTAAACTGTTCCTTTCCAGGATAAACGTTGCTAACTGTAGCATATTAACTTTAAATTTTGGACTCACCTCTCCAAGGTGAGGTGCTTAAATGTAAAAAGTTATTAACCATAGGCTCAGTCTCTGCTCCGTGGTGAAAGGCAGTTTTGAAAGATAATTCAAGCAATTCTGCAGTTAAAAATCTTAAGTACTTCAGCAGGTAAGGGGGATGAATCTGGATGGTTTGAACCTGCTAATAGGAGGTGGAGTTAATCCGCCTCACTTTAAACATTACCCCACGAGGTCTTTCACCTGCCTGGGTGCCCTCAGGCTCCTCTAACAGCCATGGAGAGAAACGGGCAGTGCTGGGACATGGTACCTCTCATCCTGACACAGACATCTAAAACGGGCCAGATGAATCACAGCCCAAATGTGTGACTGACTTTCCAGTGTCAGAGAAGGGAGCGTGGGGTGACCAGCTCAGGTGTAGACCCTGCACGGCAGGAGGCTCCAGAGCGACTGTGCTGGGTTCCCTGCTGTCATGCACTGACAGTGTGCCGTGGTGCTTCCCAGGTGTGAACAGAGCAAAACTGTCTGCCTCAGTGCACCTCCTCTTCTAAAAAAAATGGTAAAGCAGACAATACACAACAAGAAAGAAAGAGAAGAGAGAAAAACAAGGGAGCGGAACAGAGAGAAGGGAAGGACAAGACTCTTGCTTTTAGCTTGCAGATAGTTTAGCTTGAAGATAGCGACATTTTGAGATGTGAACTGCTTTAATGCACAAGGCACAGGGGTAACGTACTCGGCAATGTCAGGTATTTCAAAGCTTTCACTCAACACTGTTTTGATTTTCCGGTCCGACTTTTTCACGACCATTCCTTTTGAGTTCTGTTGAGAGAGAGAAAACAAGCATAACATTGTATTCCAGGTGTCAAACATTTACATCCAAAAGCTCAAGTTCCTATACTAGTCCTAAGGAAGAGAAAATGCTCTGCTTACTTTCCTACTTTAATAGTCAAATGTTACATGTCCCTCTGTGCTCCTGATGTTGGCCAAAAATGACTAGTTGTATCTCACAACATGTAAATACTGTTTCTGGACGAGGAGTCATAGCTATAGTTTTACTCTTGGATCTTTTGTGGAAGTTTATCATAGTTTGTGCAAGCACTCATTGACAGTGTTTTTTGTATACTTACTAGCACAGCAACTGTAACTGTATCATCTGTTGGCCTCATAGTATTGTCCAGAATGAAGATCCTGTATTTTACTGTTTAACAGAAGAAAAAATGTACTCACATATATATATATTTCTGACCTGTCCAGACAGTAATTATTACAAGCTCTAAACTGAGTTACTGAATTTACAAAAAAAACCACTTTCTTTTAATGAAAACAACTCTAAAAAAAATAATAAATAAAAATGAAAAAATAAATTTGTATTCTTCCACAGGCTTTGTATATTACATGACCAAACAGATACCTTTTTGAAGCAAATTCTAAAAAATGCTCAGGGAGCTTCACTCACTTTTGTATTTTTTCTGCAGTCAAGGCAGCAACCAAATGCAAGAACTTTTTTTACTTCCCTCTTATTATTTAATTAAAGTCTTAAGTAACAAAACAGCTGTGGTCTTGAAGTGCAAAGGATACTTATTGCAGGTGTTGCAAGCAGAAGTAATTGGGGTTTTTTTGCAGGTTTCTCACAATTTTGTTTTCCAAAGGAAAGTTGCTATAAAGCTTTTTGAACAAAAATGAGTAGATATTGTCTGGCTCCTGTTAGAAGAGAGAATGACTTTCTGACTCCAGTGGCATTTCCACACAGGCCGCTGCAATGTGCAGTGTAGACCCTGAAGAAGCCCTGGCTGAAGAATGCAAGTTTAAAAGCTGAACTGGCTAGTAAGCACAGAGACAGCTGGAGTTAAATGAGAAGGATTTACACTAGGGAGGATCAAGTCAATATCACTTTTTCTAATCAAGCCCTTGTGACATCTATATTTAACATCTAAGTGCAACATTTGTATTTTGACCTTTGGAATTTGGTGTGTATATAGGCTTATCTGTCTGAATAAAAATGTAGCCTTTCTTGGAAGACAGGAGGATGCGAGTTGTTTGAGTGATGTCCTTATGAAGCTCCCTGCTTTCGGTGACTAACAGAACATATGACTGATTACTCTTCTTGAACAAATCCTGTTGCTGAGTCCTCGGCTTGATCTGAAAAGGACAAAAGGAAAAACCCCACAGAGTCAGATATGAACCTTGCTAACTTTGGAACCACACAGCTGAGGCCCAAAGACAGCTAAAGTGCTTAAATATTTTTATTATCACCATTCAACAGAAGATACTCAGTTACATCTTTCTTCCTAGATGAGTATTTCTTTTTAAGTAGAAATACTATCTAATCCCCCATTTTCCACCATGGAAAGACATGTTCTTCTGCCCGATGGCAGTAATTCCAGCTCAGTGCTTTTCTTCAGTCTACATGCATGTTAAATTCCAGTTACCATGTCATTTGATAGCTTGAGCAGCATCCTGTAATCCTTCATTTGCTAAAATCTTGGCTGTGAAATTAGAGATTTACCTCATGCAGGTTAATATAATGTTTCTAAACATCATGCTCAAGAGGAACCTGATTTGAAAGCTCAGCTTTTGGCTTTGGGAATAATCAGAGCTATTTTCCCAACCAAATAGCCCAAACTAGCAGGCCCGAACTAAATGCTGGCAAACTTCAAAATCCATGTCAAAGGCAAAAGATGCAAATCAGGATGTAAAGAGGAATTAATCAACTTGTAGGTTTGCAGAAATGTCACAGGCTTTTGTCTGAGAGATTGCATATTTTTAAATATTTCTTCTATTTTGTAAAAATGACCCGTACCCCAAAGGCTTGAATATAGTCTTTAAGCAATACAGAACAACAAACAGTGATACAATAATAAATGTTTTTAAAGTTAATATCATCACTGATCTACAGCAATGAAAAGATCTTTCCTGACCATGTGAAAAAATCTTGAGCTTGCTTGTTGGGCAAAACCAAGCACTCCCAATCACCACTGAAATTATATTAGGCATTGATTTGTTAGTGTGCCTCTGTCACTGGAATTGTTGGTGTTTTGTCACCTGTCTCTAGGGTTCCATGTTGTGTTGTGTTCCTAGTACAGATTTTGTGTTTTTTATCACCAGATTAAAACATTTACATCGCTATGATGGTAGACTCACCATTACTTTTTTCATCTCTTGGTAGTTGTTATTTTGGTTAAGGTTAAAGACGAACTTCTCTGATAGGAGCTGATTTTTTCTATCATCTTTGAAGTATGCAGTAACTTGCACTGGGCCCTGTGCTCCGTGGACTTGAACTGTTACTGTCTCATGTACGCCCAAATGCACCACATTTGGGGCAGTTATAAGAAATCTAAAATAACATAGAAACAGGTTATCCAGCATGTAGGTTGATTTTCTCATAACAGCAGAATGTCCAACAGATATAAATTTTAAAGAAAAAAACAACTCTCACAATAGTTGAACTTGGGACTTGTAGAGATCACCTGGTCCACCCCCCTTGTTAGTCAAAGTAGAGATTAAAAGAGGACAGTTTCTCTCCAACTGATCTCCAAATACAGAACCATCACATTTAGGTCCTACAAAAGATCAGTCCCTATGCAGAGTAGAGAAAAAAACCTGCACTATTTCCCAGGGACTGCCAATGCTGTTTGTAGCCTGGTTTAACTCAGAGAAAGTTCTATAAACTCAACTTTCCGGAAACAAAACTAGGCTATGCACCGAGACACTTAATAGATATTCATAAATACATATTTGGTACTATGCTCATGTACTAGCACCCACATTATGCCATCTTAGGCTTTAATATGTCAGGAGGTATCAGTTTCCATGTATGGGGTTTGCAAGTGGTTGATCTTCATTGAGATGTCACTGTTTGTGAGATCCTGGTAATGAGAGATCATGGAAAGTGAGATCACAGCCCTGGGAAGGAGTGAGTTAGAGGCTAAACTGACTGGGATTTAGTTTTTTCTCTTTATTACTTTCCTTTATTCTTAACTCTGCTCTGGTGCTTCTTGGTAATTAATTTTGTGCCCTTCAAAATGTAGATCATCATTCTTGCCCTCTTTTGTTCAAGTATCTTTTACACACAAAAATCAGAGAACTATGTGAAGAGCTGTGTCTTAATGATATGATGGTACATACACAAAGCACAGTTCTGAGCTCAAGAAAGCTGCTTTTGGAAAATGATTATTCTGCAGAAGGTTCTAAAACAAAAGGCAAATGATTTCACCATTTTCAGAATGGGTTGTCTGAACTTTTTCTTAGGTTTCTTCTTTCTTAAATTTATAAAATGAAAAGTGGGGTGTAGAAATAGGGAAAAAAGCTGATTTATTTTTTAAAAGGAAATATAAATTCACTTCCTTTTTTTACAGTAATCATGTTGCTCTGTGAAAATAAGTAAGAATCATCTCTCTCCTATATGATTCATGAAATGCATCACAGGTAGTCTGAGCCTTCACACAAACATAAGGATCTCAGGAAAGAAAACCAGAATAGCCTTCAATAAACGTGAAAAAGTTTTTATCCATCCATTTGTGAAAATATTTTCTAATGTTTCCACTTTACAATGAAAGATGAAACTTGTCTTTCAGTTACATCTACTCTCATGCAATGCTTGATCCTGATCTTTATTGTTTTCATTTGTCTAATTGTCTTCTCTAACTCATTAGTCAGGCAGGTTTGGCCTCTATATACATTCAAATGGTTGAATGTTGAGAAGAAAGCTCATTTTCAGCTGTGTTCATTGTATTTTCTCAGTGGCACTGAAGGGATTTTACTCTAAAAGTGTCACTGCATGACCCACTCTTATGTTGGCGCTAGCAAAAGTTGACACAAGACCTATCTCGACATATGGAAAAGAGAGTGTAATGCTTGCTCTCTGCCATAGCCTACAGAAATTTAGGGTCTTTTTTAACAGTAGTATAGTTAGTTGTTTAAAAGTTTACCTATGCAATAGCTCCCACAGACGTGGTCACTAGCGCACACTGCCCATGATCTCAACCAGCCAGACACAAGCCAGATCTGGTCTTGAAGTGTCATGATGTTTTCCTGACGTAATGTCCAGTTTCATATACTTAATACATTCAGCACTTTATGATTCCCACATCCATTTACCTTAAAGAAAAAAACCCTCAGTCCTCATTTCCACTAAGATTTTATCACAAATGACAAAGCCTGTGTTTCACTGAAGATGAAGTGTGTATGGTACTCAAGGTATACCATAGGTACCCAGTATCTGGCTTCTGTGGGGCTGATGTGGACACTGGAGGTCAACACCAGATGTCAGGCAGGAGTCTGCACCTGGTTAAAACCTCATAAATATAGAAATAAGTATTTGAGGCTCAAAGATGGGCTGACATGAAGCGGGAGGAGGGTTTGACCTGACTGCCCAAATATTTCATCAATGCTCTCCTCTGGCTATAGCAAGTACCTGAATACACTTGATCCTGGTTGGAATAAAGCAAGAATCTCTTCTCCTGTACCTCTGTCCTACAGATAAATGTCAATTTGAAGGACCTTAGATATGCTCCATAGGTTTTCTCAAAGACTTGCATCTATTTCCAACTGAAGAACCAGTATCAACATACGTGAATCTCCACTAAAATACAGGATATGTATAGAAAAATCATGAAGCTGTTCCAAACGCGAAACCTTTGTTTTCTGCAATGTATATCTCAATTACAGAAAAGAGAGCTATTCTTTCCCAAGATTTTTCAAGCCAATAAATGTCATAAGCTAAAGATGAACAAGCAGCAATAACAGTGTGAACATCTTGCTTTAGTAGGACATTTTTATTATTTGCTACTGAATGGCAATCTCTTTCCTTAAAAGTGCTTTAAAAGGGCAGGTCTTAGCTTTTTAATTTTAACCTATTTAAGGTTACTCAGATTTTCAAAGGTCCAAGAAAAAGGCTTTGTTGAACTTCTATAAAGTCTGTTACCATTTCCTACTTTCTCTTTCAAAGGATTTGTTAGAAGTGAAGAATTAATAACAAAATATACTTACGATGGTGTTTGTTGTGTATTTGGCAACAGCGAAAAAAAGCTCATCAAAAATACCAGCCTTTCCATTGCAAAACTCTACAACATCTGCAAAACAGAAATACCAGCCACCGTCAATCTACTCTCGAGGTGCAGGCTGTAAGAAATGGGCTGATGGCACACTGCAGCAAAGAACATTACCTCTCCTAGTTATTTATTAATAACTTGCAAAACTGTGCAACCAATAATGATGGACTTGCGAGGGATGCACAAATTAATAGCCTGGGGAAAGGCATTCTGGACTAAGCCACAATTCGATGTTTGATCATTCATTCTCTTCCCAGCTTCAATATTTTCACATGATAGCAACCGAAAGTCATGTGCAGAGAAAAATTTTTGCCAATACTGCGAAGGCAATCCCAAAATCAAACAAGACACCATAGCTAAAAGAGTCTCTCCAAAATGCTTCTAAATGGGACAATCAGAAGTAACAGGTCCCTTCTCTATGCTGTTACTTAACTCCAGGCATCTCTGCGGTCCAGCAAACCTGAGGGAAAGCTCCTTTTGATTTAGATAGCACCAAAGGAACTGCACTGGAATTCTAGCTGTACAACTCAGACCCAATCCATAGTGCTTGAAGGCATCCTACTGCTTTAACTTAAATGGAAATAAAATGGATGTCTCTCCCTGAGTTACTCAGCCCAATTTTCCTTTATGGTCAAGACAGAGGGCTTTTGCAGAGGGTAATTAGTCTCTTTTAAGCATAAGCACATAAGATGACTCATCAGCTGAAGACATTCCAGACTGCAAGAAAGACACATAATGTCTTAACAGGCAGGATACTCAAAACCAGGGAAAAAATAATATATCTGAGGAATGGCTGTTTGTGCAGGAACCAGTTTTGATCAAATGAAAATGAAAGAACAAACTGAAAGTCTTATCAGGTCCCATTCTTCCCAGCCTTTACTGGATCATTGTCTCCCAAACATAATTTTGTTGACTCATGAGAATGGGAAAATGGTCATCTGATTTCCAGGCAGGTCAAATGCCAGAAATGATCACATGGCTGTCCACAAGTTCTGAGGATAAACTGCCCTTTAATACACCACATTTAAGTCTGTGTCTTTAATTATTAACAGTGGATGCCTTAAATCAGCACTCCATTATTTGTAAGGTGAATTCATGCTCACAGCAAGGACTCACTGCGCACAGTCATATTGTACTGTGAGGACAAAGGGACATCCACCTCACCCCACCCTTGCCTGAGACATCCCCTGCCTTGGTCTTCAGACATCAGCAGCTCCAGCAAGAGCTCCTTCAAGACAAGGAGACAGGGGAAGAGATGGAGGTGTGAGTTGTCAACTAACCAGTTCACTATTTCACGTGAGTGTGTCACAAGTGGGGTAGCTCCCTCTGAGAGAAAACCAGATGTTTTTTCAGAAGTACTTTCTCTCCATTTGTGGTCACAGAAAGTACCAGCAGCAGTGGCAACAAGAATGTTTCTGCACATCAGCAAAAGCTAAGTTTTGCCTGCTCTAGGTGTAGGTTTTTTCCAAGAGACAGTCAATTGCCTTCACCCTTCCTCTTCTGACTTCCACTCTCACTCCAGCTGTCAGTCAGGAGGGGGAAGGTGAGGAAAGGTACCTGTGGATCCTCAGGGTCCAAATCCATGTTCTTTGGGAGATGTTTACAGGAGATGAGAAATGGCAACTATTAAGACCAAAGTTATTTTCAGTCTGCCCTCCCTCTCCCCCCCCCCCCCCCCCCCCGCCTTATTCTCTCTGCAGTTATGCACTGACAAAACTGATTTATTTCCATTGCAAAATCACACCATTTCCCTCAGGGCCTCTGGCCTCCCAAACCCAAGCTAGGTGGTAAGGAGGAGACCTCCACTACAAAGTTGGTCTGTGCCCAGAACAAAGACAAAGGTTTTGTAGAAGAAGTTCTCTTGGGAACAGGGAGCAGAAGAAGCTGGTTAAACTTGTGGCTGGTAGAATAAGAACTTCTCACTCTTGTATGAACAAAGAGAAGATAATGGGGGAAGTTAATTAAGAGCAGAAGTAGCTGTGGAGTACACTAAGGCTCTTGCCATTTTCAGAGACAGTTCTACCACTAGGTCTTACACGGCTGCCATCCAAGGTTGGGGCTGATGCAATGGCTGAGCAATTGTCACTAAAAGAGAACAAGAAATGAGTATGAATGGGTCCTTTATTGTTGCTCCAGACAAATAAAAAAATAATTTTTAAAATAATCAATATCAGCAAGGTCCATGCCCTTTTCTTGAGAAAGATGTATGGACTTCTCCCAGCTGGAAAATCAACAGTTTGCCGAAGACTGTGACACAACTGGCATGGATTTCCTATTCCTGAAGTGACAGGAAAGGTAACTTTTGCCCTGTGGGGTCACATCAAAATCTTGCTGTTGTGCCAGTCCTTATCAGAGGGGAGGAGAGGGGCTCTCCATCGTCTGGGCTGGGTTGTTTGTCAGGGGACCAAGGTCTGTTTGTACAGCTATACAAATAGCTGTGTATGAGCTCACAGCAAGACATTTTCACATATCATTTTTTAAAGGGGACCTTGCAAAAGCCATTTTTTGCTTTCACTTGTTTTTAATTGGATTTACACACTTTTGCTTCCTTGTGAAGTATGAAGTGTGTATATGGCCGCTATCCATAGTAGTAAGTTGCGTAACTGTTTTATATTTGAATTTAAGGACGTGTTCTGACTCTTAATAAAAGCATTTTTTCTTCAAAATATAAACCAGTAACTGTTATTAAATAGGGATTCTTCTCACTGTCTCTCAAAAACACAAAAGAGCAAATGTATACATAACTATTTAAGTAACTAGACTTAAAATTCCTTATGCTTTATTTGTCTGTCTCTGGGTTTGTAAAAAACGGTCATTGCACTGGTTCTCTAGTGTCACAGATTCTTCACATTGGCTGGGATTGCAATGTCTAGTATAATGCAAAATGTTCCAATCCAAAGCCATATTAAAATATAACATAATGAAAATAGAAAAGAAGAGAAAAGACAAGAAAAGACAAGGAAAGGAAAGGAAAGGAAAGGAAAGGAAAGGAAAGGAAAGGAAAGGAAAGGAAAGGAAAGGAAAGGAAAGGAAAGGAAAGGAAAGGAAAGGAAAGGAAAGGAAAAGGAAAAGAAAAGGAAAAGGAAAAGAAAAGGAAAAGAAAAGAAAAGAAAAGAAAAGAAAAGAAAAGAAAAGAAAAGAAAAGAAAAGAAAAGAAAAGAAAAGAAAAGAAAAGAAAAGAAAAGAAAAGAAAAGAAAAGAAAAGAAAAGGAAAGAAAAGAAAAGGAAAGAAAAGAAAAAAGAAAAGAAAAGGAAAGAAAAGAAAAGAAAAGAAAAGAAAAGAAAAGAAAAGAAAAGAAAAGAAAAGAAAAGGAAAGGAAAGAAAAGAAAAGGAAAGAAAAGAAAAGAAAAAAGAAAAGAAAAGAAAAGAAAAGAAAAGAAAAGAAAAGAAAAGAAAAGAAAAGAAAAGAAAAGAAAAGAAAAGAAAATTCTCTCAGTTGAAGGTCTCCAGCACGTCCATGAAAGAGAGAACACAGAAAACTCACTCTAAAACAACTTATGTGCCTGTCCTTTTTCTAAAGGCAAAGTTCTTTCCTATTTACTCATCAAGCACTTTTCACCTATTGATCCTTCAGTTGACCCACAGTCCAGTACTGCGTGTGGAAAGCACCGTCTGGGATTGATGGATGTGTAAGAAGGAACTAGTAAGCCCTGAACTCAGGGCTTTTTTTGAATATATACTATCTCTCCTTTCAGTAGTTTCATTTGAACTTTGTAGGCTTTCACAGTGTTTTGAGCACCAGCAGTAGTTTTTGTTCTTTGGCTTGAAGTATTTCCATAAAGGCTTTTCCCCCTTAATCTGCCTAAATACTAACAAGAAACTCTTCTTTCACTTTCCTCCTGCACTCTTTCACCTCTGCCTGGCAGACGGGTACAAAGGACAGCTTCACAAAGCACATTTTACAAATAAGCCCTGTGGTGATATCCTCTTTGCCAAGTTACAGGGAATTGTGAAAAACACAAAGGGAATATTTCACTTCTGACATTTCAGAAAATTTGATTTTGAAATCCTTTTTCAACAGCAGACCATGAAGTGTGGGTCTAATTTGAAAGTTCCTTTTAACAGCAGGATAACTCTTCTTAGGCTTTAATGTAAATTGAAAATGTAAATTGAAAATGTAAATTTAAACTATATTTTTTTTCTTTACCAGAATCTAGGTCATGAATTAGAAAGTTAATCTAGGCTCTAGTTGCTTTTGCCATGAGAAATTGTCCTTTTTGTCTGTATTTTCTTTAAATGTTCATTTAGTGCTCCTAAGTGTATCCACTGAAAAAAAATGCACCAACTATTTAAAAGAGGAAAATCAACATATCCATGGGGTTTTCTGCTCTCACTGAGGACCCTGGATTCTGGGGGGATTAAGCAACCAGACTTAGTTTTTTCTCATCCGTTCCTCTGTCATTTTCCCAATGGGTAGGCTCAATTCTGTGGTTTTCCTAATATAGGGTAAAAAAAAAGGAAAAGAAAAAAGAAAGAAGTATTTGTGAAAAATGTACGAACCCAGTATTGCTTCTGGGAATTTAATATGTTGCAATAATGACCTATGTAAGACAGTACAGTTTTTTTAGGTCAAGCAATAATTGCATTATACTACTGACATAGTATTTCACCCTGCTGTAATAATGCTTCCTGTTTTTTTTTGTCAGCTACCTTTGTCAGAATCTCAGAGGTTTGGCACCTTTAAGAAATGTGGGTAAAACTTAATAAACAAACCAACTGGAACCTGGCTGAGAGAAAAAGCCATTGGACACCTCATGGCCAGGAGGGGAGGAGATGTCTGAGCATGCAGGTGGTTCTCTCACCCCAGGTGAAAGCAAAGAACTTCTGGAAATGAGGAATAAAACAGCTTGGCCTATTTCATACAAGGTATTTGGGGTACTACAATTGTACTCAAACATTCTGACACTCTGCCTTGAATCTTACACTCAAATCCATCCTTTGTGGGACTTTTTCCTTTTCTTTCATTTTTGTTATAAAAACCAAAGACAACCCCATTTTTCCTCATTACCAACTATTACAAATTACCTAAAAAAAATTAACATATTTTAAATAATTTGATCTTTCCCAACATCTCCATTCTTCTGGGCTGTAATTAATATAATTAACTCTTTGAGGCATATTTTTCTTCTCCTTTTCATGGAAGTGGAAGATAAGAATAAGTTAAAACAGCAAAAGGCATCTTGAATATCAGTGGCAAAAGCTAAAATTTTAACTAGCTGAGAAGAATAGACTCAAAGTTTCTCATCCAGTTCTGTGGATTTTGACACATATCGATGAAATCAAGAAAAACAGCCTTTTATGCAGGCAAGATTTAGAGATGTAATTTATAATAATAAATAAAAAATATTTAAAATATATATAATTATAAATAAGTAATTTTAAATATTACCGAACCTTGTTCCTTGCACTTCCTGACTTGTTAAATGGAGATACTCTGATGTTTCAGACAATTGCACAATTATACTAAAAAAAGTGTTTCACAAACAAAAGGCAAACAAAAATCACATACAATGTACAACCACAGCTAGCTATGTGCCTATCTGCCACTGGCAGCTTTCCTTGTTCTGATCTGCAAATTAAATCTAAAACACTCCACGCAGTAACTCACAGAAACGTGAGACACAAGAAAGCTTGTCCCCTCCCAAGCCTGGGAGAAGTCTCTGCTCACCTCCATTGCACTCGAGCAAGGTTAGGTCAGCTGCACTTGCAGATCAGAAGCTGTCCCACTTTTTTTTTGGTCCCTTGGTTTTAATGTTCAGGGATGAAATTCGAAGAGAAAGGGGGCAAGGAGGCAGGATGTGAGTGTCAGGAGAGCTGTGTTTTTGTCTTAAAGGAGAAGCTGCTCAGTTACACCGCATTTCAGTGTCAGCAGCTGCGGTATCCCCAGGCAGCAGGCAGAGCATCTGCCGCCCTGTTATAAAGGAGTAAAATCTGGATGGCTTTTGTAGCAACTTAGTGGGACAGTTATTCAGGCAATGTATGCTGATCTCTTCTTTCTGCAGAAATTTAGCCATGGAGCCCTGGCCCTTTGCAGCCATCAGCTTTTTAGGCATCTATTTGGATGAGCAGTGTGCCTTTTTGTACTCTCAGGCACAGGTACTTATCCAGCCTGGACATGGTAGTCGTAGCTGAAATCTTCCCTCTCAATAATGCAATTTTGCAGAAGACTTGCTCTGACTAAATGATGCAAAAGAAGACAACTGACCTGCCCTCTCAGTGGCTTAGGTGCAGTGGGGAATATTGATGCCTTCGGAAGGGGACTGGCTGGATGTCCCCAAAGCCCTGTGGTGGTACTTGGGTCAAACACACCCTGCCCACATTATATGGTTTGCTCATTGCACCTACAGAAAAAAAGCGAGATTATAAGAAAATGTGAACACAGAGGATGTTTTCATTTATTTAGTCAACACATCTTGGAAGGAGCATGGATCTGTCCTAGCTAAATATGTGAGCACATGTCCTGCTATGTTGTGCTGGTTTTGACCGGGATAGAGTAAATTTTCTTCATAGTAGCTAGTGCAGGGCTATGGTTTAGATTTTTGCTGTCAATGGTGTTGATAATACAGAGATATTGATGATGAGATTGTTGATGAGCAGCACTTACACAGCCTCAAAGCCTTTTCTGCTTCTCACACTGCCCCAGCAGTGAGTGTGCTGGGAGTCCACAAGCAGCTGAGAGGGAATGCAGGCTGGAACAGCTGATCCCAGCTGACCGAAGGGATATTCCATGCCAGAAGACGTCATGCTCAGCATATAAAGCTCGGGGTAGAAGAAGGAATGGGGGAACATTTGGAGTTACAGCATTTGTCTTCCCAATTAACCGTTATGCATGATGGAGCCCTGCTTTCCTGGAGATGGCTGAACATCTGCCTGCCCATGGGAAATGGTGAATGAATTCCTTGTTTTGCTTTTCCTCTGGGTGTGTAGCATTTACTTTACCTATAAAACTGCCTTTACCTCAACCCGTGAGTTTTCTCACTATTACTCTTTAGATTCTTCCCCCATCCCACTGCAGGCAAGCGATCAAGAGGCTGTGTAGGGCTCAGTTGCCAGCTGGGGTTAAACCATGATGTATGTATTTTTGTGATGTGGGTCACATTTACAGGCCATTCATGCTTGATTTTGTCTTGACTTCTGAATGAGGAGGGTGAATCTTCAGTCATATTGGGATGTAGTTCAAGAAGACCTCGGCAGTGTTCTGGTTCAGCTTGTGGTCCCAGCAGTGATCCTGCTGCCAACTCCGACAGCAGCCTAGACCGAGGAAGCCAAAGTTGGGGACATACCTCTGCTCTTCCCTCCTCGGGGTGGTGGCGCAGAGAGCTTTGGCAGCCAGTGCCATCCACATCTGGGCATCTATCTTAGCTTTCCTTTTTCTACATGCACTAGGCATGCCTGTTGTGTATGTCTCTACCTTGATGAGGTAGAAGAAATAAACAGCAGGTTTGAAAAAAAACTGGTGCCCATGGCACTCTCAGCTTCAGACAGAAGCCCAGGTCTGAGATCTAATTCCCAGCCTGCTCATGCTGTTCCTGGGCTTGGACACCATCTAGTCCTGGACCCGGAGCCCACTGGCCTCTGCCATCCAAACAGTGAGGCAGGTTACTCCTCAAGGTTGTGCACAGCATGGGGGTGCCAAGGCTGCCCCCTATCAAGCATCTCAGTCTTGGGCTGCTATGCTCTGCCTGACAGGCTTTTTCTCATTCCTTGCTGCCATCAGCAGCAGTTTCTTAAGTAAATTTGGGCCTGGCTCCCATTTCACAGGTTGTTACATTTCTTCCTGAGCAGTGACAAATAAAAAAATAAAGTCATCAGAGATCATTAGGGATTGCAACATAATGTAATAGAATGCTAAGTTTCCAAACATCTTCCATTTCTTTGGTGACTTCAATAAAGCTTCTTGGCTTCAGTAAGTACACTGCAGGTGTGCATTTAGGCAGCAAGCCCAGCTTCAGTTTCCATGGAGAAGAGTATTAACAGCATTTATTTGTACTTTATTCTATAAATATTTGCCATATGTTTGCTGCATGCATTCTCCACTGAGATACCAAAAAGTGTTGACTCACCATGGCAGCATCAATGCCTCAGATCTTGGCCACATGTGGGATGTTAGTGTACTCTAAGACACAAAATCCTGCAGCTAGAATCTGCCAAACCATTTATATACTGCTGTTGTAGCTTGAAGCAACATCAAGGAAGATTTGGGACAAATCAGTTTGGGAGGAAAAAAGTATTTCCCTCTATTCTACAGTCAGAAAAGGTGTATTCCGCATCTTGATTATCCTCTGTGTGATTATCCAGAAATAGCAGCCCATATGGAAAGGAACACAAAGTACTCTGCAGAATATTCTCGTCTGGTCACCACAAAAAGAAACACTGGGTGCTTTTAGTGGGCAACTTGCTGTTAAGGGACACTGAGGTGCCCATCACCGGCTTGACAGAGAGTCACAAGAAGTGTTCTGCCTTCCAGGAGCTGAGGTCCAAGGTGTTGCTGAGAGGGTGCCACAATTTGCCAAAAGCAGACTACTAACCTCTCCTACCGTTTCATGTGGGCTCAGGTGACACTGCAAGCCAGAACGTGGGCATAGTCAAGGAAGACTATAAAGCCCTGGGGGTTCGAGTGAAAAATATTGGTGTCCAAGTTAATTTCCATTTTACCAGCAAGAAGAAAGGGTTCAGGCAGAAATAGATGTATAATGCAAATCAACTGCTGGCTTCATGGCTGGTGCCATCATGAGGTTTTGGCTTCTATGAGGATGGGACATTCTTTGATGACAATGGAGGGATGGGGTCCCCCTGTCTAGAGGAGGCGAGGGAACCTTTGGCAGCAGACTGGTCAGCTTGGTGAGTTGTGTTTTAAACTGAAGGACTCAGGGGGAGGAGTCCAAAGTGGTAACACTCATGCCATCACATCCAACTGCAGAATCAACCAGGCCAACCAGAGCAGCAACAAATGTTCCTTAGCTGCTTCCCAAGATGAGAAGCAGAAGGCCAGCTACCTCAAGGTTGTGAGTGACTATGGTGGATACTCTTGCACCCCTCTTGGGAAACTTGCATGCTTGATTACGTCTCTGAAGTGCCCACACACCAGTGCACACAGGGCCATGATCTCATTGCAATTGCGGAGACATGGTGGGACAGCCCTCATGACTGGAATGCTGTCGTGGATAGCTACATACATTTTAGGAAAGACAGGCCAGCAAGGCAATGTGGTGGAGCTCTTCATGTGAGAGAGCAACTGGAATGTATCGAGTTCTGCCTAGGAGTGGATGCAGAACAAGTTGGGAGCTTATGGGTAAGGATTAAGGGGCAGGCCAACATGGGTGACACTGTTGTGTTTGCTACAGGCCACCTGCTCAGGAAGAGGAAGTCAGTGTGGCCTTCTACAGACAGCTGGCAGTAGCCTCGTGACCACAGGCCCTGGTTCTCATGGAGGACTTCAGGCACCATGGTATCTTCTGGCAAGACAGCACAGCCAGGCACACACAGTCCAGGAGGTTTCTGCAGAGCACTGATTATAAATTTTTGATGCAGGTGGTGAAGGAGCCAACAAGGTAAGGTGTGCTTCTAGACTTTGTACTCACAAACAAAGAAGGACGGGTTGGGGATGTGAAGGTTGGGGGCATCCTTAGCTGCAGTGACCATGAGATGGTGGAGTTCAGGACCCTGCGTGGAGGAAGCAGGGCAGTAAGCAGGATTGCAACCCTGGACTTCAGGAGAGCTAACTGGCCTCTTCAACACCCTGCTTGAAGGAAGCCCATGGGTTAGGGCTCTGGAAGGCAGGGCGGTCCAAGGGAGCTGGCTGATATTCAAGCATCACTTCCTCCCATCTGAAGATAGGTGCATTCCTATGAGTAAGAAATCAAGCAAAGGAGGCCTGCACGGATGAGCCAGGAGCTTCTGGCAAAACTCAGACAGAAGGAAGTTTACGGGTTATGGAAAAAGGGACAGGCCACTCAGAAGGAATAGGGATGCAGTCAGAACGTACAGGGAGGTGATGAGGAAGGCTAAGGTCCATTTGGAATTAAATCTGGCAAGGGATAAGGAAAACAAGGGCTTCTTCAAGTATATCAGCAGGGAAAGGATGACTGGGGAAATGTGGGCCTGCTGCTGAATGGGGTGGGTACCCTGGTGGGAAAGGACACAGAGAAGGCAGAATTACTGAATTCCTTCTTTGTCTTGGTCTTTACTGCCAAGGGCAGCCCTCAGGTTTCCCAGACACTGGAGGCAAGAGAGGATGTCTGGAGAAAGACAGACTTTCCTCAGGCAGTGTGAGTTAGGTGAGCGGACAGCAAGGTGGGCTGAGGGCTGGCTGAATGCAGAGCTCCGGGGGCTGTGATCAGTGGTGCAGGGTCCAGCAGGAGGCCTGTAGCCAGCGGTGCTCCCCAGGGGTCAGTGCTGGGTCCAGGCCTGTTTGACTTATCCACCAATGACCTGGATGAAGGGACAGTGTGTCCCCTCAGCAAGTTGCTGATGCTACAAAACTGGGAGGAGTGGCTGATGCACCAGAAGGCTGCGCTGCCATTCAGTGAGACCTGGACAGGCTGGAGAGTTGGGTGGAGTAGGAACTTAATGGAAGTCCAATAAAGGAAAGTGTAGGGTCCTGCACCTGGGAGGAATACTCCGATGCACCAGTACATGCTGGGGCTGACCTGCTGGAAGGCAGCTCTGCGAAGGACCTGGCAGTTCTGGTGGACAGCAAGTTGCCCATGAGCGAGCAGTGTGCCCTGGTGGCCAGGAAGGCCAGTGGGACCCTGGGGTGCATTAGGAGGAGTGTGGCCAGCAGGTGGAGGGAGGTTCTCCTGCCCCTCTGCTCTGCCCTGGTGAGGCCGCACCTGGAGTGCTGTGTCCAGTGCTGGGCTCCCCAGTTCAGGAGAGACAGGGTACCACTGGAGAGGCCCAGTGGAGGGCTACAAAGGTGATGAGGGAACTGGAGCATCTCCCTGATCAGGAAAGGCTGAGACAGCTGTGCCTGTGTAGCCTGGAGAAGAGAAGACTGAGAGGGAACCTTACTGATGTCTACAAATACCTTAGGGGCGGGTGTCAGGAGGATGGGCCAGGCTCTTTTCAGTGGTGCCCAGTGACAGGACAAGGGGCATCAGTCACAAACTGCAACATGGGAAGTTCCATCTTAATGTAAGGAAGAACTTCTTTGCTTTGAGGGTGGCAGAGCACTGGAACGGGCTGCCCAGAGAGGCTCTGGAGCCTCCTTTTCTGGAGATACTCAGAACCCACCTGGAGACCCTGTGCAACCTGCTCTAGGAGAACCTGTTTTAGCAGGGGGTTGGACTAGATGATCTCCAGACGTCCCTTCCAACCCTGACCACTCTGTGATTCTGTGAACTCAGTAACACCCCAGCATGTGCATAAAAGATGACATGCTCCTTTGAAAATATGACCTGTGACAGCACTCTGTGTCTTCAGGGGCAGCTTTCACACCTGTAATTTTTACCTATCTTTTTGTTTCCAGAGTCTCTGTCCGTTTGCAAAGCACTACTGAGCCCAGCGACAGGACAGAGGCAGGGACATCAAGGAGGGGGGCGCAAGCCTCCAGCAGCAGCACATGTACAGAGTCCTGGTGCCATCCAGTGGGCAGCTGTGCTCTCCGCTACAAAGCAAGGTTTCATGAAGAACTGTGAAATTGCTGCTCTTGCTTTCCGAGACCCCCTTGTTACCTCCCAGACAAATGTAATGTAGACAAAGGAGTAATGAGGAGTCAGGGGCAGATTCACACGGGTGAAGGTGAAGAACAACGGGTGGTTCTTCACAGTGCAGGCTGCTTGTACATGAGCTGCCTATCTGAGCTCCATGGCAGTCAGCACAGCTAGTGGGTTTTAAAAAGCATTTTTTGAGTTATCCTAGTGGAGGGATACATCCTGGTCTGCTCTAAGGAGTGCTTAAGCACTTGCATGTAGAAAAGAAGAGGAAAAAAAGAATAATACCGCTCCAAGCATGTCCCAGGTGACCCACTGGCAGTTCAGAATCAAACACGTTATCTGCTGAGGCATCTCTGATGGGATTCGCTTTGGGATACTGAGACACACTCACCTCTTGACATCACAGCCTTTACTCAACTGCTTCTCAAACCAACGTCTCTGAATACAAGCTCAGGTTTCTATCTGGCTTTTTAACCTACTGCCCAGTCTATAATTTTGCAAGAAAATGCACCAGAGAAGTGGTGCTGTTCAAACCCTACTTTAAGGGTAAGTTTTCATAACGACAGTGCATTCTCAGTTGGCAGAACAGATCAGAGCTAGTCGTGAGCACCTTGCTCTACCCAGATACATCAGCCGCATGGCATTAGACCCTGGAAAGCAAGACGAAATGTTTTGTGCTGACCTGCACAGTCTGTTGCCAAGAACAATGCTTATCTCCTTTGCGTCCTTTCTGAAGTGATTATTGCAGTCAGAAGCCTAACCCCACTCCACGCCTTAAGGACTTTCTGATTTACTGCAACACACTCTTCCCACTCCCTGCGAGTCAAGAGCTTATCTGGGAAAACAGATGCCTTGAAGACGTGGGGCCCCTATTCTCTGTTCCAGCTAAATTCTACTTATGACTTGAAGGGAGGGGGAAAGATTATTTTTAAATCATCTTTACACTGCCTGTATTTCACAGTAGTCAGAGGGCTAGCTTCACTCCTGATAGGAATTAAAGCGCCTTGAGGTACTGTGATATAAGGCCAGTTATTTAGGAATGCTAACACCTTTTTGGCACACAGGGATAGACAGAGATAGGCTTCTCTGTCATAACATGTATCTCTGAGGTTAATAGAACACAGAGAAAAAATATACCTTCTAAGGATATTTATTTTACTTTATAACTTACTTCTCTTCACAGTCTGCAGATAGCCCTTCTGCCGTGGGGGTTAGAGTAGAAATTCAGGCTGGCTTAATTGTATTTATAATGTTCTTAAGAAATAAATAACTCTATCTGCAACTTGGATATCTGAAAGTGCCCTCTCTAAGGAGTCAGACAGGCAGGATCCTCTACACAGAGCAGTGCAAGACCATATAAAAGGAAGATAATGTGTAGAAGGTACAGAAGAATGCAGCTATGAGCTTAGGAAAACACTTCTCATGCAGATTCAGATAAAGAAAAAGACATTCTTTCCTTTTCTGCAGTCCTGAGAGGTGTACCCTGACCGCCTTCCCATCTGCCTGCAAAAGCGACCCACAAACACTATTTCTGCAGTTATGTGCACCCCTCCGTCCTCACTTACGGGTGTTACTCTTCACCTCTGTTACCTCACACAGAACAATCTCCTGCCTACATGGTTTTCCACTGCAAAGTCCTCAGTGAAAAGAAGCTAAGACCCCTGAACGCAGACCTAGCTTCTTACAAAGAAGCATGCTGCTTGTTAATGATTAGAGAAAAGAAATTAAAGCATTTCTCATACCTTGGAATTTGGTAAGCCAGCCAGGCCTTGCCAAAGTCAAAGTTTATCTAGTTTGGACACTCCTTAAATGGCAATAGAGGAAATATAGGTAGGAAAATCTGTGCAGGGGAATCTGCTCATACCTGTAATGTTGTGCTTTATTTGGGATAATAGAAGACTAAGGTACTGGGATAGTGGTGTAGAAAATGCCCCTTGTGTTTTTTTTGGGGTAAAGGAATCATCAGCAATACAAAACCTCAGATTAAAAATCATGAAACACAAAAGCAAAACTTTGGGACTGGAGCTGTGTTTCTATCTCCCCATTGCATTTTTTTTGTTGTTGTTGTAGTGTGCAAGTGGGGATGCCCTGGGTGCCCGGGCAGAAGCTCTTCAGCATCCCTGCATTAGTGAAGGAGAAGAGGGAGATTTTCCCAGCACAGCTCTGAAATGTATACGTGTAGGTGTACACGTGGAGGTGAAGGAGCTGAGGTTAAGAGGGAAAAAAGCAGATACAGAACATTGTCCAGTGCAGTGCAGTGCAACCGAGATTGGATGAAGTATCACCCTCCTCCTCCCCCTTTACTTTCCATTGACAGTGGTCAGAATTGGCCTAATTTCTGGTTTCCTTGGAAACCTTTTAAGTGGGCATGTTTATTGTAACAGCCAGAGTGCAAATAGTGTAACTAAAGAAAAGATATGTGTGAATATTGTGATAGTTCAGAGGGATTTAAGAGGTGTGTGCATATGTAGGTTTGCATTCATGTGCGTGTGCCTGCATATATCTCTGCACAGATGTGCCCTTATTTTATGGAAGTTTCCAGAGGTTAGAGGTTTCCTTGGGACTGTGCAGTCGCTGAAAAGAACGGAAGGTGGCAGGTTTTCAACGTTTTCATGGAGCAAAAAAGTACAGTAAAGGAAATGCAAGAAGGAGCTACAGTAAAAGGAAAACAAGAAGGTAATAAAGTGAAAGGATACAGAAGGAAGAAGACAACTAAGCCCAGACCATATCCAATTTGTTATATCTCTGATGTTAGTGATTGCATTAACACTGAAGGCTATTTATTTCCCTCATTCTTGAGATGTAATTCACTGATGCCATAAGGGCTGATTTCACTAGATCCTTGAAAATGCCTGGTCAGTTGTCATGCATTTCATTTCAAGACTAATGTTTCATGAAAATTGTAAAATGCAGGTATGTATTCTTTTCTGGTTTTTATTATTATTAATATTTATTTATTATTTTATTTTATTTCCTTTGGAAATGCAGGTACATGGGAAATAGCACCAGGCAAAAAGGAGAATGAATATAGGTTTGCCAGAAAATTATAAAGCAAAACCCCAAAAGAAATAAAACAGAGAAGATGACAGAACTGTCTGTTCTCAAGTCATTAATTGAAGATCTTTCTGAATATTCAATGAGGCTTTGTGAAACTGTTACTACAAACGGGTGCCTTATCATCTGCAGGCACCCTCTTGGCTGGTCTACTTTTCTGTAAAGCACACATCTATCTCTTTTTTCCAACCCACCAGTCTATTTTAAGCAACAAGTTCACCTCACACTGTGTGACAGTGGCACAAAAAATACCCGTTTGCAGCCAATGCTGGTGACTCACCAGGTAGGATGCTCCTTGCGTCTTGAGCTCCCTTTTTCACTTTGTCCTACGACTAATTGCCACAGCTTGTTTTGTGAGAAGCAGACTGAGAGCTGGGTTTGAGTGCTCCAGAGGGATGGCAAAGGCTGGTCTGAGCTGGACCAAAGCAACCTCTCCTGCCCCGGCCGGGGGTGCCAGGAGCCACCGAGAGTTAGTGGCCACATCCACAGGCACTCACGTGGGAAAAAAGCAGCACCTTTCTTGCCCCTTTGAGAAATCTTGGACTGTGTCCGACAGCAGGCAGCTCTTCTTTGTTTAGCAGCCAGATTCCCTCATTCCCAGGGCAGCAGATTAGCTTTGAACTTAAATACCTTTGCCAAATGAAAAAGACTCTCTTAAAGCCTCTGGGGACCAGGGACCAGGGAGAGAGGTCTTGCTTGTCCCAGACGCTGGCAGAAGCCCCTGTCACTGGCCCGTGGAGGCACGTGCTCACAGACTGAGGCTGCTGCTTGGGAGCACTTCCAGGCCACTCTGCTAATGAGTGACCAAACCCAGCTTACAGCACCCGCAGAAGGGGAGCCAAGAGACCAGCAGCCCAGGAGAGGGGCACAAGGAGAAGCTTTTATCTTTTTCCAGACTCCAGGCTGCTGGTGTTTGGGAGGGGGAAATCCTGCTACTGCAGCATCTTGACATAAAATAAATAGAAGAGGCACCAAAACATGGACTTTTGGAGAACTTCTGTCATTTAGTTTCTCTTTTTCTTAATGTGTTTCCTTGCTGCTCTCCAAACACAAGGTATTTTGGCAGAGTGGTTGTGCTGCTCTCTGGTACCCTGCAGCAGACCAGGGCTCAAGCTGGAAGCAGAGATGGCAGCTGCTGGTCCCTGGAGCTGCGATCGCTGAGGTTGCCGTCTGGGAGACAGTCCTGAATGCCACCAGTCTGCATATTTTGGACTCCAGCAGAGTGTATCAAATCAGTCTTCCTGACCCCAAGCACCAAGAGGTGCATTCTCAGGTTTTGGCTGTGGGTCTGGCTGCTATGATTCCTTCCAGACAAATACATCTTGCATTCTGCTTCCCATTTTGTAATGCTTCATCCTTGTGACCTTACCTAAGGAATACATATAAACAAAAAAATTGTATTATATAACACAAAAACATGAACACACACACACACACACACAAATGTACTATTTACATATATTGATATCTATTACATACTATATAAAATGCACAGGCATTATATATAACTATAGGTAAAGTTTAAAATACATATTACACAATAAAATCTCTATACATTTGTATAATATAGCGTGTACTTGTTGCAGTCATGCTTTGAGACCAGCCGTTTTGTTGGAGAATAAAACTTCTCAGCCATTTCATGAGGAAACCGGGACAACGCATATTACCACAGCTGACAGTCCCAGATGGGAACTACAGGCAATGCCTAAATGCTGCAAGAATTTTTTTTAATTATTGGCATCACACTTACCATTCATAATGATGTTATGGATGTGAAATGCAGAGTTCCTAAGAAAACTGAAATCTCCTGGGGGAGAAATATCTTCCTGACACCTTCATTTTGAAAGCCAAATTGGAAAGGAAAATCCAAGCAGGGGCGCACTGAGCCAAAAGAACTCAGACAGATGCTGTTACTGGTGGTTCTGTTCCGAGCGCAGTGTTGCAGGATAGGAAAATCAACACAGCTGAGGAAATAGCAATAAATGGGTGCAGCAACTGTTGCAGGAGGTGTGTGCACAAACCTGTCCAGGCTAACACCTGATAACAGAATCTGAATTTCCTGGACAAGCTGTCTAACTGTACAACTAGTTCAGAAAAAAAACCTGTCAGCAAGGGAAAGCAATTATCGAATTGCTTACATTTAGCCTGGCTACATAAAAAGCAAGATGTGGGTTCTGCCTATGAAACTCGTATTTTTTGAGATGCCAGTACAGTTAAAAGCATTTAAGTTAGCAGTTGTAGCCACGCACCACTCTGGGTACTTGCTGCAGGTGGGTTTAGGTCCCAGTGCACAGCCTCATATCTGCAGAATCACTGCAACAAACCAAGCTCTTCCTATAACCAAAATGCAGCAGGTAGGCCCTTAATCATCAGTGAAAACTTCACTTGTCTGTTGCCCTTCTGTTCAGCAACTTTTAGGTGTCTGTGCCCATCGTGATGTAGTCCATAAACAGGCTTTTTTTGGCCCTTGTCACTAAAGTTCACCTAAATTAGGATCTCAGTGGAGTTTAGGTGGAGTGAACATGGTCTACCGAGACTTGCCTCTGCAGCCTTGGAAGACGTGACACAAATGAGCACATCCCCATGCAGCATAGTGAGTTGGTGGTTGACATTACAACCTGAAATGGAAAGTCTCCTGGGGTGCAGAGGAGCCCCGAGAGCACCTGTGCCATGCTGTACACTGTGATGCATTAGGGTTGCATGGGATATTGAGGGCATCATGTGGCACCTCTGCTAAGCCCTGGGCACATGAATGTCGCTCTATGTGTGATGCATGGGCAGCTGCTGATGCCCATAAAGCCATTACAAATCTCTCTCCAGTTGATGCTCTTTGAGGACTGAAACAAATCTTTCCCTTCCTCCTTCTGGGAGTGTTGTGAGATCCTGACAACGGGAGGCCAGGAATCCTGACTCCAGGAGACTGTGTAAGGCACAGCATTAATGAGGTGGTCTGTGGCACTGTTGTGTGATGTACAGGAAGACATCTCCTGTGAAGCCAACCTCCTGACATATCAGCATAATTTTGTCCCCAAAGACAGAGGCTTTTGTTGTTCTGAACGATTAGTCAGATCCTACTCCAGCCTGTTTCACAGACTTGACGATACTGGGGACCCGTCCCTGTGGGGCACAATGTAGATTGCTGTATTCAATCCAAGTCTCATGCCAAGAAATGGAAGATAAGCCCAGCCACATCCCCATGAGCTACTACTACTACTTTTAAAGAATTTGGTATTTATGTTTCTTTCTTGCCAGGATCATTTTGGTGCCATTAGAAACATAAGAAAAAAATACATCAGTGAAAGAGACACTTGATAGCCCAAGAAATATTTTTTTTAACCTTTGGTTACAAACAGCAGAGAATAAATAGAGCATGTTCAAAAGGTAAATAAACTCAACAGTATCTTTTACCTCTGCCCCTATTTTCCTCTCTCCAGATGCTTTATCTCATTCTGGCAAGATCGTAGGCACAGGATATGTGCCAGCAAGAGGCTATAGACTCATGTACCATTTCAAGCGGTCCCCAGCAGGAGGTCTAGGCAGATGTGAGGTGCAGGTAAGCCAGTTGTTAGAGACCTAGGGTGCTGACAAATGGAAACTTTCATTCCCTCTTACCCCAATAAAAAAACCTGCCAGATTACGGGTTTTGTACTTTATTTCATCAGTTCCAAGCCTGGGTCTGGCAGCTCTTTGTACAACTGTAAGGGCATGGGTGGCTCTTCTGGGTTGGGTGATCTGCCTCTGACAGAGCCCAGCAGGAGCTGTGAGGAAGACAAAGGAAAGAAGATGAACAGCTTGATTTATGTTCTGAATCATCTCAGCTGTTTCTGGTCCGGGATTTCTAAACTAGCTGTTGAAGCAAATAGTTGATTGTGACGGACTTTTCTTCCATGAATTTAACTTCTTTTTTTTAGTTTGGCATACACATCATCCTTCAGTAATGAGTCTTGCAATTTTAATTTTAGGTTGGATAATTAGGTATTGCCTACTTTGTTTCATCCTTGTAGCTAGCAAATTTTTTTTGGTAGAAACTGAAATATTGCAAGAAACAGTGAATACTTTTTTTCCCTAATCATTGCCTATTTGTTTCATCCTTGTAGATAGCAAATTTTTTTGGTAGAAACTGAAATATTGCAAGAAACAGTGAATACTTTTTTTCCCTAATCATTGCCTCTATAACATCCAGGATTTAATGCACCTCTATAATACTTTCTCTTGTGTATTTCTTTCTGAGGCTGAAGAGTGGAAGAATCTTATCTATTTAATCTCGCCTTATGGGGAAGACATTCCTTACCTTTTGTCATTCTTTTTGTCATTTGCTGTCTCATTTAGTTCCATTATATGCTTTTATGGATGGGAATGCAAGAGGAAGAAAGGCAGATATTAACTTGTTATTAAAGAGGTGGGCACACCATGCACTTATCCAGAACGCTTCCTTTTGTCTTCTGTGGTAGCTCTGTTAAGAGGTTTTGCTTCAAAAATGGCCAAGAAGAGGCTAGAAGTGACAATTGTTACACCTGATCTTCCAGTTGCATTAGTTTAACTGGTGCACTTTAACTGGTGACCTACAGATTTGTGCTTCACATGTAAATTAACACTCAGGAAAACTTGTATCATGAAAATGCAGGTAACAGGACAGAGCAGGAACCCAGTGCATGCCCGAGCATTGGCCGTGAACTGAAACAAGATTCGTCACTTCCAAATCTTCCGGTTCCCTTCATTTTTACTGCAAGTCAGTGGTTACTTACCAAAGCAACAGTAGTGCAAGCAAAATTCTAACAGATTATCTCTTGAGATAAATAATAACACCAACACTCAAACAGCCAATCACTTGAGAGTAATTAACTGCACAGCTTTCAAAGCTAAAGCATTCAGGGGTAGGAGCTGAATTCCTTTGGTGTAGGACCTGAGTCATTCTTTTAAAAGACAGTGAGGATGCATTTAAAAACCTTGAGTCATATAAATGCTGAAATGTAACCAGCCTTGGGCTGTGAAGAAAGTCATCCAGAACCTGCTGGAACATGCTTGCCCACCTTAGCAGTATCAGAATTTCACTAAGTGTCAAAATGAACATGGACATGACTTCATCGCTGTGGATGATCTCAGAGCGGGAAATTAATGTCCTTTGATTTATTGATAGTGCTATAGTCCTGTGACCAGATTATTCGTTTACATGATATATAGCTATTTGTCTTGGAGAAGGACAGAAACAATTCTGATCTGATTTGCCCTGGTAGAAATCACAGCACAGAGCTCACAGATACAAGAGCAGATGGCTCAGCTCAGCCTGTGTAACTGCTAAGCGTGAAATCCGCATGAGCAAGTTTAGGTAGTAGAAGGGAACAGACAGAGCAAAGCAGGAATCACTGCCTGCTAGTTTATCCTTCCTGATAGCAGTTGGCAAATATACTGTATCACTTGTGTAACTAGCCATAAGCATAGCCTTTCTCACAGAAAAGGAGGCGGGTGATTGCTTGAGTTCACACAGAAATCAGAGACCAGTGCTGCAAGTTTGCAAAGGGTGGGGTGAGAGGGGAAAGGTTCAGAGCCGCTTTTTCTTTCCGCACCATGTGTGTGTGTGCGCGCGTGCGTGTGTGTATACATATAACAGTTTCACCATGTCTACATCTCATAGATTTCTAACCCGATACATTTGCTACTGGGAAAAAACTAATGAGCTGGCACAAGAAACAACTGACAGCAACATCAGTGCTGCAGGAACAAGAAAATTGCTTCCTGCAGGCTCACCTTCACTTGTCAATGAGTCTAGTACAATAAACCCTGCCAGCACACAGGAACATGGCAATCCAGCCCACAAAGGACTTGCAGATAGCTAGAGCTTTCTGATGGTCTGGAATGGAAAGGGAAATCCCTCTCTGAGCCGTGACTGCAACCACAATGATTAAAAACCTACCCCTGTGCTGAACACTTCATGACCAGAAAGCAATCAGTTCAGGAACAAAGCAGTGAGATTTATTGCAAACACAGCAGTAAGTTTATGTTCTGTTGATGTGACAAACTAGTTTTCCTTAACGCTGCGTTACTGACCCCTCTCCACAGTGTGATATTCATACACAAATTTTAGATCAGTAACCAAAACAGAAGTAGTTTTATTTTTTCATTATACAAATGCCAAATATCACAGCCATAGACATAAGCAAAAAATTGTTCCAAATAAATATGCATGGAGAGATTTTTGACAGCTTGATAACAAATTTAAACACAGTAATTATTGTATAAATGGTTTAACAAATGGTATTACTGCTAGCAGAATAAGCATCTCCAGGGAAAAGAGGATTGAATACAAAATCTGGAAATAGATTAAATACATATATATAAAATATACTCAGTTTATTGCATGGATAGATAAATATTAACATATTTGTGCACATAACTGGGAATGAGGCACTTATTCAGGTTAGTAAAACAAGGCCACTTGTTAAGTAGAAGAGAAAATGTTAATAAGCCTCCAAAACATCTTGCTGAAATCTAAAACCCTGAAGCCATAATAAAAAAGGCATGTGTTACAGATGTATTTATAGTTCACTGAATTGTAAGAAATCCAATTTCTTAGGAATGGGACAAATCCAGCAGGCCTTACTGAAAACATTGGGATTTTTTTTCCAGACAGAGGACTTTGGTATCTGACTCATGAATCTCACTCATGCTTGTTCAGCTTTTCAATGTTTGCTTTGTGTTTTATTTTGTTATCACCAGTTTGCATTGTTATTTTATATATTGTTAGCAAAACGTTAGCCTGATAATCTCCATTAACCTAAACATTTTACAGACTTGTAATCAGATGCTATTCAAAACAGTGATCAAGTTGTTTATCGTGCTAAATGCTTGGCTTGTAGAACACATGGTTTTGATGTGATTTTATAAAAAGAAATAATAATAATAAAAAGATTTGCCTGCAAAGCAACTTTAATGATATTTCAGTCTGTTAAAATTCAAAAGCAGAAAAATAGCTCTACTGATAAACACCTAATTACTGTCTTATAAATATATTGTTTTTTAAAACAATCTTCTCTGCTTATAAAAACCAGGCATTTTATAAATATTAAAATGTTCTATTATTTACATGTGTCCCATTTTGCTGTGGTATCAGACTGTTACTATCCAAACATGCAGGTTCTAGGAGACAGATTCTGCATTTCTCATTATCATAATGATTTCACACACAGGAAAAAAGGCAAATTTGATCTTATGTTACATTTGCAACTTAGTGGTGAACTTAAACTGAATATAAAAAGCATCTGTGGGTTAAGTCTTTGATCAATCTTGCACACATAATACATGGATCACAAAACCAGGAACTTAATTAAAAGAGTAAATTAATGTCAGGTGACTAGGGAAAAGGTCTAATGCACTGGGCACATCTTGCGGATAATTGTTTTGGGCTAGAACCCAGATTAATTAAAATAAAAGATGACTGCATGATTTTAGTAAGGGAGTTTGACCCTTAGGTTGCTGCAAACATCCCTCAATTAAGCAGTCTGAATCACAGCCCTCAGAAAAACCTAGAAAAGGTAGGACAGATTCTGACCTGATTCGTTTGGTGAAAAACTGGTTAAATCTTATTAAATGAGTGAAGTGCTAACAATATAAATCCAGAGCATGAGATACCAGCATGAGTCCCTCTGTGCGCTTATTCGCACTGTACCATGAATCATAGCACAGCTATTCCTAGGCTAGTAGACCTCAACGTTTCTGAGCCCTTACGGCTCAGAGAACGATTGCACAGAACTACTGGGTCAGGTCTAGCTGTACTGGCAGAGCACCACAGCCAGGCCAGGAAGCCTTTTGGATGGATTTTTCAGTTCAGAGGCAGCACTGTGTGCTTGCAGCCAGGCTGCTTTCAAGTTGGCTTTTGCTTAGCTAACTCAGATCTCTGCAGCATGGTGCCCATAATACCAATTGCCAAGTGTATTGCAGCTGAAGAGAGTTTGGGGGCTGCCCACGCCCACCACCACAAGATAATGAATGGGAAAGGGTATTCTAGCAACAGCCTCAACACCTGATTCAGATTTTGTATCTTTTATATAGTTTAGATCCATTCACAACTCCATTAACTCCAGTGCTGTTTAACAACTTTGTTGGCAACATGACAGTGGGACTGAGTGCACCCTCAGCAAGTCTGCTGATGACACCAAGCTGTGCGGTGCAGTCAACACCCTGGAGGGGAGGGATGCCATCCAGAGGGACCTTGACAGGCTTGAGAGGTGGGCCCGTGTGAACCTCATGAAGTTCAGCAAGGCCAAGTGTCTTGCACACGGGTCAGGTCAATCCCAAGCACAAATACAGGTTGGGTGGAGAATGGATTGATACCAGCTCTGAAGAGAAAGACTTGGTGGTGTTGAAGCTGAAAAGCTCAACATGACCCTGCAATATGCACTGGCAGCCCAGAAAGGTGACCAAATCCTGGGCTGCATAAAAAGAAGCGTGGCCAGCAGGTTGAGGGAGGTGACTGTCCTCCACTACTCTGCTCTTGTGAGACCCCACCTGCAGTACTGTGTTCAGCAATGGAGTTCCCAACATACAAGAGGAATATGGACCTGTTGGAGTGAGCCCAGAGGAGGGCCACAAACATGATCAGAGGGCTGGAGCACCTCTCTTATGAAGAAAGGCTGAGAGAGTTGGGGTTGTTCAGCCTGGAGAAGAGAAGGTACCAGGGAGACTTTATAGCAACCTTCCAGTACCTAAAGGGGGCCTACAAGAAAGCTGGAGAGGGACATTTACAAGGTTGTACAGGGACAGGACAATGGGGAATGGCTTTCAATGTAAAGAGGGTAGATTTAGATTGGACATAAGGAAGAAATTCTTCACTGTGAAGGTGGTGAGGCACTGGCATGGGTTGCCCAGAGAAGCTGTGGGTGCCCCATCCCTGGCAGTGCTCAAGGCCAGGCTGGATGGGGCTTTGAACAACCTGGTCTGGTGGAAGGTGTCCCTGCCCATGGCAGGGGGGTTGGAACTAGATGATCTTTAAGGTCCCTTCCAACCCAAACTGTTCAATGACTCTATGACTTGAAAGGACTTACTCATCTATAATGTTAGTGTGACAAATGGGACTGTCTGTCCTGAAGGTTATATAGCTTTCATAGCCAAGCATTTGGCAGGATTTCTTTGGGACAGAACAGGTCCTGTCTGGATAACAACTGACATGGGACACAGCTGATCAAAATTTCTGTGGGACATGATGCTATTTAAATCAAGAACACTGAGAGAAAACTAGAGTTACTCTTGCAAGAGTAGTTACTCATTAAAAAATGCCCAACAATGCCCCAGCATGTTTGTCAAGATGTGCTGTGATTATGCAGTAATAAATACTACTTGATTCTATCAAATGTTAATGTTTTTTTCACTTTGTTGCCATTTCATATGGCAATTGACAATCACATGCTGGATTCAGTATTGTGATTCCTAGGCTCAGTTCAGGCAGAACCTTGTCCTCTGCATTTTGAATCTAACTCTATCATCTTCTCTAGGTGCTGAAATACTAATGTTTGCATTTCCCAGCTGTGGATATGCACTAAGAAATGTAATTTACCTTACAACACTTCCATGATCCATTATAAACTTAAGAGGACATAAGTGTCCAGTTTCTGTGAAAAATGATTTTTTTTCTGGATTTGTTGCATTCTTTGGCTTTATATAAACATAAATAAGAAAAAAATGTCTCAGATTAAATAGCTGAATAAGAATTTGCAGAAAAGAGTAGGTATTACATCCTGTGACATGCAACTGTTTATAATGCCATGCTGTCTAATCTAGCTGTCTTTTGAAAAAAAATTCAGTTACACATAAGTAAAAAAAAAAAAATAATCACTGGTATAGCTTAAGTGAAGTCAAACGCTTATAGGAGGAGGATTCATGCCTAAGGCATTTCATCACCTTTCAGACTAATTGTCGACACTGAATATTTTGTGAGAAACAGTACGAAATATAAAGGGTGTAAGGATTCCTCCTCTCAAGTATTTTGTGTTTCTAAAGAAACAGATTTCCTCTCTTATTGTAGACAGGATATATAGCACCTTTGGATACTTTTTATGAAATGTCAGAAAATACAAAAAGAAACCAAAATTCTCTCCCTTACAATGCAGTTCCTTGAATTGCTGCTTAAAATTAGTGCATGATACAGGGACATCAGGAT